>NC_044209.1:16113052-16713052 GCF_900880675.1 Sparus aurata | reverse complement strand
ATAGGAAACACAATTTCTGGGTCCAAGAAATTTCCAGTAGACTATAATCCAAATCCCTAACCCTAACTCTTCCTAACTCTTTGTGGGGTTAGCCCTGTTTAAAGACCTCATCTCCTAATTGTTATTTTGTCTCTGTATATATTAGAGGGTATTCTGACCACATGGATATATTTAGCGGATCCTAATGTTGCACCATTGAATGCTGTTTCTGTAGTTGGTAGCAGCAGTAACGGAGACAAGGGAGTGTGTTTTGTCTACTCACCGACAGCAACGCTGAAAGAGGTGTATTTGTTGGCGCACTGAGCTGAAGTCAGGACCAGGTTCTCTTTCAGAATGACTCCGCTACAATAACCTGTGGACTCTGAACTCGTCAGGAGAGCCTGCGAACAGCACAGTGAATCCCTGCATCACGACTTACCAATTAAAAAGTGGTTTACTGCGTGACCTGTGATGCGTCTGTGTGTGTGATTTCCTACCTGCCAGGGACACTCTGAAGGATTACACTGTAGTCCTTGAAAGTTGCTGCGCATGTTGCTGGACAATCTTTCCTCCCACCGACTCGACACAGCGATCTTACCACAGGGGAACGACCCTGAGAGGACAAGGTGAGACCGTTACTTTTACATTCTTAGATTTTGCCTTCATTTTATTGTTGATGGGTTTTTTCATTTTTTAAATTAAAGAATAAAGTTGTTGGTCAAATGTAAGAGTCTCGATTTCATCTCAGCTGGCTGTAGGGCATGTCGATGTCTGACTGACAGCAGCTGGCAGGCTGAGCTCCGGCGTTGTGACCGTACCCCCTTACTTTAATCTGCATCTTTATCCCCAACCCCAACCAGTTGTCCTCTGAGATGCTTAAGCTGACGCCAACCCTAACCACTTATCTCTGCTTTTAAGGAAGCCTGTTACTGTATTAAAGAAAGCCTTTTTTTAAACATACTGGACAGGGACTACAGATGAAAAATGGCCCACTAGACTAACATAACCTATGGCCTAACATCAAACATGGGCAGGGGCACTACATTGAAACATCATTTTATTTCTCTATAATCAGTAAGACAACCTTTATCTCTAGATAATCAACCAGCCATTTTTGAAAAACATTCACCACTCGTCTTTTTTTTAGACCTGTCTGATCCTTCACAGGTAGCTTTGAGTTCAGTTGTATGCGTTTTATTGACTGCACATCTATTTTCTCTCTACATTAAGGTTACATTTGCCGCCAACCTTCGTGATCACAGTGCTTTTTCATCCTCTGAGTGATAGTTCATTTTTTTGTTTCGGGAGTGAATGCAATGCTTTGTGCAAGTAGCAAATACATGAGGGGGACAAACTGAGGCTTGGCTCGTTCAACGAGCAAAGGTTCGGGACAAGATGTGTCTTCACGCTTGTAGGTCGGATAAGAAGGTGACTTTAATGAGAAAATGACTCAATCTACGACCATATAACTTGCTACTACGAAACCAAAAACATATAAATGTCTCTCTTTTTAGTGTAATTGCATGTAAAGAATACTAATACTTGCATACTAATTGAATCAATTAGCTGCAGTTTAAACCTTGAAACAGAC
Organism: Sparus aurata; assembly: GCF_900880675.1. Taxonomy (NCBI): domain Eukaryota; kingdom Metazoa; phylum Chordata; class Actinopteri; order Spariformes; family Sparidae; genus Sparus; species Sparus aurata. Next base: position 16,711,482 of record NC_044209.1, on the reverse strand, counting down.
GTACCCACAGCCTCGCACTTATTCCTGTCCAGAGTGCTGAGCCTCCATCCCCAGGCGCAGGAGCACTCGTAGGACGTGTAGCCCGGTTTACAGAACTGTGAGCAGCCTTTGTTCTTTTCCAGGGTGCACACGGTCTCATCTGCATCGGGGAAACAGGAGGAGAAATTTGTAGCACTCACACACACGAAGCAAAACGAGATGTGAATCAACAACGGTGCCGTCGACATCCGCGCTTCACCTTTCTCGCAGTGGACCCCCGAGAAACCCGACTTGCAGACGCAGTCGTAGCCTCCCACGCTGTCCGAACACATGGCTCCGTTCTTGCAGGGCTTCTCTGCGCACTGGTCTCCGTCTAAACACAGACAACAGGTCTATGAGATGATGTAATGTGGTGCTAATGACTGCACAGTGATGAAAGGTCTTTTTAACAGGGCACTTACCCACATAGACGGCCCAGAAGATATCCTGCAAGAGAACAAACGCATGATAAGTGCGCAGTTAAAGCTGCAGACTGAAACAGACAAATCAACAGCGATGTCGTAATGCTAAAGCAAAGTCAACCCTGGCGCTCACCGTGCGGTACGAGTCCTTGAAGACACTTCTGGCCTGCTCGTAGGTGCACACCTTCTCCATGCAAACCTGCTCCAGGGTGGGTGGGTTACCGCCATCGAGGTTCCTCTTCTGACGGGAGATCACAGTGCTCGCCTGCTGCTTGTCCAAGAACACTGGAGGAACAGTTCATGTCTAAGCTGGTTCATCCACAACAGACTGAACCACAGACTTCGGTTTGAACGGGTTTGCCCGAACAGATTGAGCTGCTGCTCGCCAATAAAGAGGCTCGAAGGAATCTGCACAGATCTTGTGTGATTAGCAGCTACGGTTTTTGAGAGTTTGCAAAATAAAGGCACTGACATTTTTCAATTAGATTGATTAGGTCAGGGTAAGGGCTACCATTTTGCTGATTCACAACTACTAGTACTACTTTTGCCTTGAAACAAAACTGGAACAAATAAACAGAGCTACATTAATCCAAGTGTCTCATTCATTGAGGCTTAAACTTCTGTTTGATAAACCCTGAATCTCTGAAAAGACTCTGACATGTCACACTCAGCATGCTGCCATCTTGACCTCCTTTATCTCCTCACTTCTTTTCCCTCTCCCTACTAAACCATCACTGCTGACTCATCGGGCTCCAAGCTGGCCGGCCCGCTCACCTGTACCTGTCTGAATGGCGGCCACAGCCCCCGCCAGCACACACAGCAGAGCGGCAGATGTGGTCGAGGAGCACATGGTGACACCGGGGTTCGCGATGAGTCAAGAAGTCGGTGCAGCAGAGGTCAATGTGTACTGCTTACAAAGACAAACAAAGTACAGACATGTAATTGGGAATAAAATGTTAAATGTTGTATGAGGTTGTAATATCAGTGAAATACTGTTGCCTAGTTTGTTTTATATCTATCTTTAAGTGGTTGACTGAGGAGCTCTCATTGGCTACGATGCATTACTGGATATCGCTGTGCCACTTAAGAGGCCGCTTGTTTAAAGGACCTCATCAACATGTCGGATACCACTGGTCTCTTTATTTAAGGTGCAGTAAGCGATTCTGGAGAATGATACCTGATTATTAAGTCTCACTCCCAGTCTTTAAATAATGACACTCAACAATAGACCATCTTTCTCCAGAGTTGGTCGATGCACTAACGTTCCCGTGCAGTCGGGGCGGCTTTCAAAACAAAGAACAGTACCAAGGAAGCGAAAAATGAACAAATTGGCACTCCCTTTTTAAAGAGAGTCCACCTTCCCCTCATCTGGAGTCAGCTTGATCCTGGATGTTGCGATGGAACCAGGTCTCTGTAAAGATGCAGGCACAGTCTCTACTGACTTGTACATGACTGTTTGTTGTTTATGTTTTTACATCATAGCGCTCCTAAAGCATGCAGCCATGTTTTTTAGCTTTTGTTCTATTTTGCAAATATCTCTAATTTATCACAATAAATATGGTATTACTTATCAAGTTGACATCTTGCAGATTTACTTGTTTTTGTTGTCTTTCATTTATGCATGTGTTTAGTATCTGGATATGAGTAGCATGACCATGCAACTCATTAATAAAGTGCAATTTGATCATGTAGCTTGTGATTATTGACGTTGCAGTAAATAATGAATGAATTCTCTTTATTATGGGAAGTCAACTAAAACATCCCAGTCAAAATGAAATAAAACAACAGTTGTAAATGTGACTAAACTTTATCATTATTATTATTATGTTTTCTTTATTTAATAATTTATGAGCAGCCAGTAAATGACATCATCAGTGATGGTGCAGTTTTTTCTGCAGCTCATTGCTGCCCTGAAGCTACACTGCTGGGGTTTATTTATTACCATTATCTATTCTAAATAGTTTACATATAATAAACAAACACTGGCGGCCTCTGTAGTATCTCAAAGCACGTTTTTGTTTCAGCAGTTCAGAGGAGCTATTCCAGGTTAGCTTCTTTATGTTAGCTTTCTGACTGTGTAGCTCTCCTGCAGCCTGTTAGCATTAGCTCATCTGATGCTACACAACACAGAAGGAGCCAGAGCAAATATTAACGTGATATTAAACACGATGCTGCGATTTATTAACACGTTTACAACGCATTTAAAAGCATGAAAAAGGTTAATATGTCCGTCATGTTGTTGTTTCAGGGTGGGTCAGTTCAGCTGACCAACATGGTTCTGAGTAACGGTCCGAGACAGCAACAACAAAAACAACAACAACAGTCGGTACCTACCGCTGCGGACAGGATGTTGGTTCCGGTCCGGCCTGGTCCTGAAACACCCCCGCAGCCTCCTGAACGGATCGGGCCTATCGATCAGAACTAACAGATGATGATGATGATGAGCACATCCGAGCCTTTCTCGCCTCCTCCCACTGTTTACTGTCGGCTCCGTGTAATGACGAGGAGCAGCCGGCGGGGGGCGCTGCAGGACAGAGCTGACTGCCACTGTGCAGAAAGTAAGAATTAATACTATGATGTGAAGAGGTACCCAGAAGTAAAAGTAAATGTACTGTGTTGAAAGATTGCTTTGGTAAAAGCAGGGATGGAATGTAATTGAATACACTGACTCAGGTACTGTACTGTAAAGGTACAATACGTAGTTTTGGGGAAGAAGAGAAATATCTTCATTGACTGATTTATTTTTTAATGTCTTAACAAACTAAATAAACAATTTGTCTTTATTTTCATGACTGACTAAAGTGATTAGACAAACTGACCTTTAAAGGACACCACAGTTTCATACTGTTTAACTTTGTTTATATGTGGCAACATTTTCTAGCTTCAAATTGTGCAAAGAGTTTGTATTATTAACTCATTGATATTGTAAATATAAAAATTCTGAGTTTGAATTTCTTCTCGAACACTACAAAGTGCCACTTAAAGCACAACTTTGAGGTACTAATTAACATGAACTCATGGCTTGTTGTCATGTTTCTGTTGTTTGACACATTAGCTACCTAATAGCTAGCTAGCTAACAGATTAACTAACCAACACATAATCTATCTAACTACCCAACTAACTAGCTAGCTAAGTAGTTAACTGAGCAGCTAGTTAACTAGCTTACTAAGTAGCTAACAAACTGAGTAGCTAGCTAACAAGCTAACTAGATGGCTAACTCATTTACCAACTGTATATAGAGTAATTCAACTAGCTCCTTCTTTAGTAGGCTATCTGTAAGCTAAAAAAAACTGCTTACACAATGATGCATCAGTATTAATCTTTATTCAAGGCAAGGAAAATGTAGGCATTCATTTATAAATCATTATTTATTTATTAATTGAGTATTATGTTTATATGTGCCATAATAAGATACGTGTATGTGGGTAGAAAGCCAGTGCTACATGATATTCTCACATTCTTGGCACACATGCTTGAAAAACACTCAGACATTTAGGACCTTCACTGTTATTTACCTCAGCAGTGTGATTTGAATCAGGACCACCTCTGATGTGCACACTTGATCAAACAAAATGGGATGCTATCTGCTGTGATCAATAGGAGAAGCCTCACTGCAAACAAATGCTCATCAATCCAGACAACAGCAAACAGCCAACAACCAGATTGGGGCTTTACACAAATCAGCTTTTAAGCGAACAAGTGAAAATCAAAGTGGATGGGAGGATTAGATGGAAACAGCTGAGAAACTGAGAGCAAAGAGGGTGCGAAGTTTTTGCCAAAGAGCACAATGAAGAAGAACAAGTCACACGCTATATCTCAGATGTAAGACAGAAACTAAAGAAGGGGTATTCATAAAACATGAGGTCACTCAGGAAGAGTTATGAGCCACTCTTTAGAGCTGTTGCATATTTGATATCAGACTTTGTGATTAGTGTTTCTTGGTGGTGATAATCAAACACACACACACACACACACACAATAATAATAGCGGCTGAAACTGGGTCATCAAGGCGATCCTGAGACCCTCCTGGGTGGCCTTATTTCAATGGGATTGCTTGTGAGAGCAATGTAATTTGCAGACAGGGCCGTGGAGCTTTAGTCTCAGCTGCAGCCATGTTAAATGTCTCTGTTTCCAAGTCTAATAAACGAGGTATTATAAGAGCCTGTTCGGACCAGCTGGTCCCCGGGTGCTGGATGGGACAGGAGCCGGACTGCCCAGTCCAGGGAGACTCACCCAGAGGTGGGGAGAGCCTGCACCGGCCTGCAGAGCTGCTGCTAGATGTGTAAATTATTAAGCTCGTGGTAATTTCCCTCGTGATTGTGGTCTGAGGTGAAATGTGTTTGTACACGTGTTTTGATATATGTTGACGGCGTGCACGTGTGTGAGAGCATGTACAGTATAAGCTGCATGCTGGTTGGCACACAGCGATGGTGGAAAGCTCTGTATTTCCCCAACAATCATCCATCTTCCTCTCCCAGTAATGTTTTATTCAACATCGCCCTCTTATATTGTCACTCACCTCCTCTCTTTCTCTCTCTCTCACGCCTGTTCCCATTTCTTCCCTCGCCTCTCATTATTCTTTGAGAGCTGGCTCTAAATTGGAGGCGAGCAGGGTAAGAAAGAGCGGCGCAGCGCTCACGTGTGACCCCGCTGACCCATTTCCCCTTCAAATCCAGGGTGCAATTTTACAGGAACACTAAACAAACAGCTCAGCCATCACAGACGGCATCTATAATTAATGCCACCTGATACTTGACAACTTTCTGATGGATTTAGCAGGCCGGAGACGAAATCCCCGGGACTCCCTTCATGTTGGAGTCTTGATTTTTCTCCTCGCAGCTTACCTCCTCTGCTTTTCATCACCGGGTTGGTTTACTTGTTAGCCATGCTAGCAGCTCCACTACTGGATTTTTTTGACAGACAGTCATGATTGTCTCCTGCAGATGAATTGTAGTGACTCCAGTGACTCCACGTCTTTTCATCCAGCGCCACCATCAGGTCAAATTAATGACCAAATCCCCCAAATAATGATACCCATATTAGCATTTAGCTGCACTTTCTGTTCATGTGCTGTGAATTAGCAAATATTAGCATGCTTATGCTAAACTAAGATAATGAACCTGATAAAGGTGATACTCTCTTAACAATAACATGTTAGCATTGTAGTGGGTTAGCCAGTGAGTATGCTAAAGTGACTGTTCTTGGCAGCACTTGACACTGCCTATCTCCTGGTTAATCAAAAGTTAGCCTATAGGTTAGCCCACCTGTTTGGAAGCTGCCAGGAAGGTATCTGTGGTTACACATGAAGACAAGCTAATATCCCCTCACAGTATTTGCCTGAGTTTGATTGATGATTTGCGTTTATTCAGGTTACTCGCATGTGTTTGACTCTTAACTCAAATCACTGTAACGTTACATTAGCCCCAAGCTAGAGAGCAACAACTGGCACAGAGCGTGTGTGCGTGTCAGTGTCTATTCTTCTCTCTGTAAATTAATAAAGTTAAGTACATTTCTCCTCCATTCAGCAGGAAAGTAAGACAGACCTAAAGCACATTACAGTGGATTTCAGTGACGCGAGAGTGGAGATAAATCCATTATTAAATCCCCCAAAACTAACTCTGCGCTCTCCTCTACTTTGAGTGTTTATTCTCCCAGAAGCTCCGAGCTCCAGCAAGCTGCCTACCAGTTAATGCTAAAAGGGGATTTTAGTTCAACTGGCTGCACAGAAAGCCATATAATTAAAAAAAACTAAAAATGATATTTGCATTAGAAATAAAAGTGCAGTGTAGGGATGATGTGTTTTTCTAGGCTAATTTGGAACCTCAACAAAGGGCTGATGGGATTTTGGACTTGATTTTGGATTATTGACGCAAATCAGATCAGTGGCAAGAACGAGATCATGGTGTGTTTTTTTTCAGCAAGATAGTCTTAACAGATGAACATCAAGTTTGTGATATTTGAAGGGTAAATTCAGTAGCTGGAATTAAAAAGCTAATACTAGGCTATGAACAGACTACATTGTGGTCACATGACTTAAACGTTACCGCCACTAAGCGTCTTACAACACAATTACCATATATGTTTTTCTATAAATTGATAAATCTACAAGTTATAAATTTAAAATTTTAAAAGAGGAGTCTCCGTGTTCGACGTCTGTGACAACCTCTGTAGTCTCTTTTAGCCGCTTTTTAAGACACTAAAGCGCTTTATAATTAAATTGTGGGACATTTAACGATGCATTTTTATGTCGAAGGAAAAACGTGTAAATATCTTAAGCCTGTGGTAACCATCAACTGTTCTATATAACTATTTCAGGCATTTGCCCTTTTTAAAAAAAAACTGACTTTGCAAACTGCTCTCCAAGGTCAAGGACTCGTTACTACAGCATTCTATCGGCCTCCCTCATCTTACGCCCCTGGTCCACATTTGTTTCGATGCACTCAGGAAACATTACAGGTGTGTAAGTTTGCGATGGCTCCGTTCTGCTCAGTTACCAACCATTCGAAATCGACACACACTTCTGTAGCGTTTGAGGCGATAACACGTGTTCGGCTTTGCACGTTTGTGCATGTCCACATGTGCTCGTTCGGTTCTGTGGCGATGTGACAGTGTGAGGTCCCCAGACGATGTGTGTAATGATGATGTAATGGGTTAATAACACACAGTCACTCATGCACACACACACACACTAACACTAATGACCTGCGTAGACCTTCCCTACAATTGACCTTACACACATATATCACGGCGGGAAGTAATAAGGTCAGGTGGGGTGTTTGATCGCACTTCATAACAAACACTCGTTACCTGCCCTGGTTTCATTATAACAGCACATCAAAAATACCGTCGCACATGTACAGTATCCGTTGCCCGGCACTGAATCCGACCACAAACAACAACCCACACACAACATAACCACGGCTATATCAAGGCGCCAAAACATTGGGTGGAATTGAGTTTGTGTGACAAGGACCAATGATGATGTTGTATTAAGTACTGGAGAGCAGGCAGGCACTAAACCCTGTGGGGGTCTTTCACAGCTACGCTAGCTGCTCTTGAAGAATCACCTTCCCCTGGCCCACATTTCTCTGTGATCAATTCACGTCTGCCGGCCATGTTTTATTTAACGCTTACTCGCGGCGCTCCCCTCCCTGCGTCCCCTGCAGCTCATTTGCTTGCATGTGAGAGAAAAGAATTAAGGGCACGTGAGTGCCCCCTTCCCACTTGCTCTTTTCTTTCTCTTCCCTGCATCTTTTTGAAGTTTCAACAGAAACAGGTTGGCCGTTCTGTAATTGATTCTTCCTTTTCATACAGGGCGTTTTATGTGATGGGTGGAGGGGGCTCAAGCTGCCGTAATTGAACCTCCTCACTGGTTTTAAGATCCTTTTTTTGTGATCCCCTGCTTTCCGCAAGTGGGGTGACTCATGAGTTCTTTTCTTTCTCTCTCTCGCTCCCTCTCTCTCTGTGAAACCCTTTAATCTCGTCTGCCCTCGGGTGAGTGTCACAGCCTCGTGCGCTACCTTTTAAATGATATACTGTATCTCGCTCAGACAGCAGAGCAGAGCCTGGTTGTGTTTCCTCAGACCTGTGGTGAGATCGCGGAGGCCCTGATTGCACTGAAGAGGGCACAGAGAGAGCAGAGACACAGCTGACAGCTCTCTAATGGCCATGGTGGTTCACTGTGCTCATGCCAAAGCTGCTCTGGGGTCTGCTCTCTGCACATATAGCAACTCCTAAAAGCTCATGCTGTTTGCACAGCCTGTGTGCAGCAACTCATGATGAGCAGGCTGGAGTAAAGTACAAAATAACCCTTTCGTAATAATGGATTATAAATCATACCGTAATGTATATAGATGATGGTGGATCAAGCAGGTTAATGTTGAATGTTTAATGAGGGACAGAGGAACAGAGTATTTATATTCATTATTTTAATAACACCATATTAAACATTAGCTTTGTTTGATCCACCTTCATTTATGTTTTATATCAACTTTATTGTATTATGTTTAGCCTTCCAAACTTCTTCTTCATCCATTATAATATGATGTTTTGGTAGCAGATCACAACTGTACAATGTGTTATGTCAACATAGTGTCAGTTTGTGCAAATTGTCCTGAAATATAATCTACACGGACATGAATTTAGTTTATTTTATTTTTTTTTTGTGAGTCTCAGTGTGACTATTTTTCATGCCTGCACCTGATAACGGTAGCGAGCTAATGTTAGGGCGGTACAGTATGCTGGGCGCAGCAAAAGAAAAGAGATTTGTATTCTGCACCTTTCTACAAGCTCTGCAGATGTATTATTTAAAAAAAAAAAGAAGATTTTTCTACATTAAAATGTTATTAACCTGACCTTTAAAAGGTACGGCAGGATATCACTGTTCAGCACTGTACTAAGTATTTAAAAAAAATTCCAACAGTGCCATTTCTTTATCCTTTCCTCTAAAATATACAGTTATTAATCACTCCATTCTCCACATTCTGTACCTACTTGCAGGGTTACCATCTAAGTTGAGGCATCCTTCCTGCATTCATGACTATTGAAAGCTAGTTAGCAGCTACAAGCCAGGCTAAAGTAAATCAAGGGAGCGGTAAGTAATTATTGCAGTTAGAAACAAAAATGATTGACTAAAATTATCAGCAGAATGTGAAGAAATAACAGTTTTGACGTTATGATGACTCTGTATTGAGTTGTAGAGATATCGAATGAAGTTAGCATGCTAATCAGCTGGACCTGACCCCGTCCGAGTCCAAAGCTCCTGTACTAACAATGTAGAACAACAACACTCCGTGGTTTCTTTGACGATACGCTGCCCCCTCTTTGTTTTGAACAACAGGCGACCAAATGTAATGCACTAACACCTTGTGTAAAATTCCAGATTTTGTGGGTTTGAACATTTTTTTTAGACATTTTAATGCAGAGATGTTACACATTATGTTGTTAAACATTAGTAGGAACTAGTAAATATTTCAGAAAGTCATCAACACGTACAGATGAGATTAAACTGGCAATATGTGCTTTTGGGAAAGAAATCAAACTAGGAATTTTAATGCATACAACATTAATAAGGTAATAATACAAACTCGGTAATAGCCGGGGGTTTTTCCCATCAGTGAATAAACAAGCTGCTCTCAGAGGAAAATAAGATATAAACAAAGTCGAACTGATGAATGAGACTGTGTTGTTCTTCAAGGTCAGTTTGTCTATTCAGTCAGGAAAACAGAGTTTATTTAGTTTGGTTAGGCATAAAAACAAACAGTCACTGAAGATCTTTCTCCTCTGATTCAAATTTCGTTCGCAATAACTGCACAGTGCGTCTTCAAATTGCACCGTTAACAGCAGTCTGGATTATAAAGTGTTTCCAAATGTTCTTATTTACATTCTACCACTGTTCTTAATTCAGCACCGTCGAGAGAAAAAACATTAAACATGTACAAACAGAGCTGCTTGCTTTTCTCAAGGCATTATTTTTCCATTTCGGAACTCGAGAGCAAATGAATAAACACGTCCCACACCTCCGCGCTCATATTAAGCGCGTATTCCCAGAGTGTTTTCAGCTGTATCACCTTCATTATGTTGGTGAAAGCAATATACTGTAGCTGCAGCTTTATGGATTTTGCATCAGTTGTACTTGTGCTCACAATCTGTGAAGAATTACATTTTTCAGGCTGAACAGCTGAGGGATGTTTAGCAGAACAGTGGCAGATTCATCTATAAGGACAAAGACTGTCAGCTGCAGGAGTGTCAAACCAGAGGCTGGAGTGTTTTTCTTAAGGAATATGTGTGTTGCTCATTGCCAGCCTTGTGCTCATTAGCACATTTTAGCTGGAGATCCAGACAGTTCACGCTGCATGGCAAATTAGATTGAGAAGCCAGTCTCAACCCCCACCGTCACAAACCTACACACACGCGCACACACACACACATGTCCAATCGCACATGTTACACATGTAAGGTTTGTATACGAGGAAGGCTCGCAGGCGCATGTTTGGACTCACATACGTGCTCTGAAACAAGTGACTGAAAGAATAAAGAGACAAGGGCAGACACACTCCATCCTCCCTCCACAGTCGACTTAACCCTCCATTTATCACGTCTCATCTGTCACATCTGTCTCCTCTTCATTTTTATTGTCCCCCCCGCGCTCACTGTCCTCAAACAGGAACATGTTATCACTCTTTCTCTCGCCGAGCATCCCGCCCGCAGCCTCCTCTCTCCCCGACTTTCTGCTCCCTCGCGTGCCCTTGCTCTCCATCTACCTTCCTTCTCTCCCTCCCTCTCTCCTCATCCTCTCTCCTCCCCCTCCCCCTCCTCCTCCTCCTCCTCCTCCTCCCGCTGCGCTCTAGACTCGCTCTCATTCCCCCTCGCTCACCCACTCAGGCAGCATCCTCCCCTCTCCACTTCTACCTTCACACTCACCTCCTCGCGCCTCCCTCTCTCCGCTCCTCTCCATCACCTACTAACACATATCATCTCTGGCAACACCCCCTCCCCTCCCCTCCACCTTCACCTCCTCCACCCGTCTGTTGTCTCCCCCCCCCCCACACCTTCTCCCTCCACTCTCTCTTCCATCTCTTCCATTCCTCCTTCCCTCTTCACACACTCAACCTCGCCGTCTCACGCGTGCACACACACACTCATGCTGATTGGCATCCAAGGACGGAGCACCCTCTCTCCCGAACCGGCAACCAGGCGGTTTGCTCGTGCGCCCAGGCTTCTTGACACTGAGTTCAGCTGAGGAAGAGGACGAGGAAGGGACCATGGAGCACAGCCACATCTTCCCTGTTTTTTCCCCAAACGGGAGCACCTGGAGCTCGGGGGAGCATCCCTCTGAGGTTGCCCAGGGATGCCCTCTGGGACCACTGCCCGTTATCTACTACAGCGTCCTGCTCTGTCTCGGCCTGCCGGGTAAGACACGTTGAGTGGCTGTCTAATCCGTCTCATCACATGCACGTCCCATTCTGTGTTAACTGTGATTAGAGTCTGCACCGGTGGGTTGCAGGAGTCACGCTTTGCTTCTTGAATCGTTGCGCCTGCAGGTTTGAGTGAGCGTGTGTCACGCACAGCTGCTCCGGAGTGTCTCTCACACACTGTTGATTTGTCATACTGACCTTGTGGCAATCACTTGTGCATGCGTACGTACTGTACTTTGTATGCCTTTAGTCTGCGTCTGTGCCCGCCTGTTTGGAGTTTGTTCACCTCTTTCTTAAGAAATATTCACCATTTTGGAAAAAAAAGAAAAATGTACACATGATTCTTGAAACTTCACCTTTTACATGTTATGTTTTACATACAATCTGTATATGACAGGTAACCACACAAGCCTGACCTCTGGAACAAGTGTGTGTTACATTGCCGCCCTCGATGACCTGAATTATTAACTCCTCCTCGTTGTGTCTTCATTGACTCGTCCATTCACAGTCATTGTCGGACCCATTTACTGCCTCCGTCCCGCTGCGTGATCTATGAGTGCTGACCTGGTCTCACACAGGGAGGCAAAGTGGTGTGTGCATGTAGCGTATATGTGTGTGTGTGTGTGTGTGTGTGTGTGTGTGTGTGTGTGTGTGTGTGTGGGTTGGAGACATAGACACTGGAGGTCAGATGAAAGAGGAAAGGTGCTAATGTCTAATCAGAGATTGGTTGGAAGCCTTCTGGACTGGACAGGAATGTTGGAGTCATAAACAACATAAAGAATTTTATTAATTTAAGGTGCATTATGTAGTTTTTGGGACAAATTCCAATTCAATCGGAAGAGAAGGATCAATTTGCCTAAACAAACTAAATAAACAAACTCTCTGTTTTCATGACTGAATAAGCACACTGACCATAAAGCACAACATCTTTTCATACTGTTTTGCTCTCTTTATATGTGGCGGACCCTGCCACCTTTCAAGCTTCAGACAGTGTTCCAGGACCTTATTGTCCTCTGAGAACAGCCTGTTTAACTAGGTATATAAAAGAATTTGTATTATGACCTCATCAATATTGTGAATAATAACATTTGGAGTTTGAATGCCTCTCCAAAACTCCACAATGCTCCTTTAACTCTGTTTTTTAGGTGAGGTTAATTGAGATATTCGACAGCAAAGATTCTGCCTCTAATGAACACAATCTTGGACTTTTTATCTCATTCGTCCTAATAGAGCGGGAGTGAGCTCTCCTGCATCAAAACAAATCTGCATTGCAAAGTGAAAAGCCTCTGTATGCCAACGCTGCAGTTGCTCCACAGACTTGCAGTCTCAGTAAAAGTAAAAGTCCGTCCCTCTGATCAAATCTCTCTTAATTATTTCTCGCAGGGCGGCAAATCAAGTCTTTGCACGAGCCGCCGTTTAAAGTTTCCCCTTGCACTGCCTCGGGACTTTTATTTGATTCTGCTGCTCTGTCGTCTTTTACAAATGTGATTGAGGCTGTTTGTTTAATCACTGAGTAACAATAACCCCAGAGTGTAATGCAATCTTACAATAGTTGTCTGACTTGATGGCGGGGTTGAACGCAGCGGGCTGATACTTTGCAGCAGCCGACTTCGACTTATTCAATCATAATGACACAGCTCGTTCCGCTCAAGCTGAATCATGAATGTTTCATGAGCGCGCCATGTGTGAGTAGTAGCGGCGTGACCCGCGAGACCCACACGTATTTAACGCTCCCAATGTATTGGAAGCTGTTACCTTGATTACCGGCCGGTGTTTCATTAGTTAACAGCAACAGGGCTTCTCCGAGACGTTGCCATGTCTGTATATTTTCTCTCAGGCTTTGACCTTTAAGCTGCAGATGGGGATCAAGAGCATAGATTTGAGGACCAAAAAGCAAGATGAGGGAAGGTAATGAGAAAAAGGATTACGCAATTCAAGTGTTGGGAAATGATTACCGTTTGACCTTGCGAGATGATGAACCAAGGCTGCAGACAAGGACATCGAGAAGAAGAAGAAGAAGAAGAAGAAGAAGAAGACGAAGAGATCAGAGCAGTAATAGAGAGGGAGATTAATAACAGCAGAGCCAGTGAAGTAGCACCTTTTGAGCCCCGAGTGGGGGAGCTGCAGACGACGGAGCAGAGACGAATTGCCACATTTTTAATTAATCGCTAACTCTCTCTCTCTCTCGTTTGCTCTCTCTGGGCTCGCCACACTGCCTGAGACAGAACAGACGTGTGCTAGTATGGCGAATAGCCCGATGAAGGAGTCGGCTATTTGCTCAGTCTTTGACACGTCGGGATTACAGGAGTGAGGCCTGCTCTTTGTACAGTACAGTATGTCTCAGAGCACTCACTGCTAAGACACATACTGTACAGTATGTTGAGTGGTCTGGTGACGAAGCTGCATGTGCAGGTGAAGCTGCCTTTCTTTAAGTTTAACATGTCTATATGCAATCTTTTCTGCCTTTTTTTAAAAATATGCTTTTGAATCGTAATTCTGTTTTTGGTTGCTACTAGAATAGGTTTACAGGCTTTAATGCCCAAAAACCACATCAGTTCTCTTTTGCTGCAGCATTCACTGCATTCCCCCTCCGTCTGAAACACTCTGTTTCAGCTCCTGTCTCTTTAAGGCCCGCCCCTCCTGAATACCGAGTCTGCTCTGAATGGTCGGCTCACGCACGCCTGAGCAAGCACCGCTAACAACAACAGAGCAGCTGTTCTGAATTAATTGTTATGTGCCATACTAACTGCAAGGCAGAAATTATGCAGTCATGTGACATGGTGACGTGTTATGATGTCACAAAGTTGCAGAATTTAAGGCGGGACTGCTGGCGAGACGTTTGAGGAGCAGTCCAAAATAGTAAAGCAGTACACAAAGCAACTAAAAGGATTAAATTAAATGGTGTTATATCAATTGTCATGCATTTTTAATTATCAAATTAGTTTCTTTAATTAGTCATCAGGGCTCCAATAAAACAACAAACACTTTTTGGTAAAACTGTATCCTGTTAATTTCATTCAACACTTCAACTTTTTCAGCGTATGTAAAGTGTGAAAATGTGGATAAAAATGGGATTAGCAAATTAGTATTAGCAAAAATTATATAACCCAGGGGTTCTTAAAGTGCAGCCAGCAGGCCGGTTGTGCCCTCTGAAACATTTTGTGCAGCTCCTGATCGTGTCGTTGATAACGTTTCAATAATTCTATTTCATTAATTTATTTTTAAGTAGCCTTCATTTATTTCACCACATGGCTACTGTGTGAATCTGTGCCACTAAACATGATACGTCCATCATCAGGAATGAAAGCGACTGGTTGCAATGCGACAAGTGGCACCTCACGTGTGTCAGTGCTGTATCTGAGGGGTAGACAAAGCAGTTTAATGTGGAAATGGGATGGAAAAGCCAACACAGGAAAAATTACTGTTGGTTGGAGAGAAAAGGAGGCTTCGGGAAAAATGGATCAGCTCTTACTTTGTCAGACCTCGGGGGGCAGTTAAATCGATCTGCTTTATCTGCTAAAGGGTGAATTCAGGGCTCAAGGAATTGAATGTTAAATGCCTTCATTGTTGGACCAATCACAAATCCTATGAGAAGTTCATGGATTTAGCCCTCAATCACACGCTGGCTCCCTAAATTGGCATAGGAAACACTTTGAGAACCTGTGGTGTGACAACAAGCCTGGACTAACATTGCTGTTTGTGGTCCTTGTGACAGTCAACATTGGTTTCTAATGAATCGTTCCTTTTAATAAACCATGAGTTTATTTAAACCATAATGCTTCTCTGACCTTAACCAAGATGTTTTTTAGCCTCAACCTTACCAACACGCAACCATCAGATACCACTTTTATTTTCTGAAATGATTAGTAACAGGAAACTGATGTTTATCTCCAGTATATGTCTCATGATGGAGTTCTGTTACAAGTGACAAATCCTGTTTTTAAAACGTTTTGAAGCACCCGCAACTAAACAATCAAACATTACTAGAATAAATATTAGAAAGGTGTGTTTCTACAAAACCATGGATAAGTTAAAACGTTGCACTTCTTTAGGTTGAATGATCTACTTCGCTTTGGTTTAGACACAAAACCCACTTGGTCAAAGTTAGGAAAACATCATGGTTTGGCTTAAAATTTCCTTTTGTGGTCACCAAAATAAAATTTTAAATAAATAAACAAACATTTTGGCAACCTTGACACTTGTTAGGTTTAGGCACAAATATCACTGGGTTAGGGTTAGGAAAACATCACGGTTTGGCTTCAAATAACTGTAGATGGTCTGACTTCGCACAGTTTTGTCACCACTGAAAGGGCTGGAAATGTTCCAGGTGTCCTTAAAAATATCCAGTGATATGGCTGTTTGGCAGCCTTGTTGGCTGTGATGACACCACCACCTTTCCCTTCACCTCTTGCTGCGACAGGTGTCTAATTGGCCTATAATGTGAACATGGTATGCCACATTTGGTACACATGTCAACCTTGGACCTTACTGTCAATATGGCCGATGACACGTCACAACGTAATCGACTGGGCTGTAACAATTCATTGACAAGCTTTTTCAGTTTTTACAACCAGCAAATATACGTGTCTCAGGTGTCATCGCGTAAGTGTGGTTCGTGGGATACGCTCACGTACTCCGCAGTGTGATGATGAGTTACTTCCCCGGCTCCTTGAAGTGTCTCTTCAACAGTCAGGACCGGCGCACGTACGCGTTGGAAACCATTTCCTCCCACTTACCCACCCACCCTCAGGGGAAAAACGTCAGGAGATGTTCGTCACTAATGACCCCCTTAAATCCACGTCGTGGTGCAGGCCAGATGTTAATGAGTGGTTGGCCCCATCGACTTGAGCTATCGATCCGCCAAACCGCACCAGCAACAGGGCATGTGCGGCTTGTTAACACATACCATCACATACAATCAAGTTTGAGATTAGGGCGTGTGAAGAGGCTGTCGCAAAAAAAAAAAAAAAAAGATGGCGTATAAATCAGTAAATCAAATGGCAGACGATTCTGAGCTCTGGTTTGTCTCCAGGTTAAAAAAAGGAGAGGAAGGGAGAGCGTGTCAGCTTGACATGGGGGAGAAGAGCCAGAGAGGGCACGGGAGGACAGAGGAGGCGAGAGAGGAGGAGAGGTGTTGTTAGATGCAATAAATCAAGGATGTTGATGCAGCGACACAGCTGACTTTGCTTGACCAGCTGACAACAACACTGTCACAGCCAGCCGACAACGCCAGTAGTTGATCTGTCATCACCGTGAGGATAATGTGCGCTGGGATCGGTTTCATTGTTTCATTTTCCTCCTCCTCTTCACCAACTATCTTTCACCTCCTCTTAGAAGCTGAAACCTCATAAAACGCACTCGGAGAGCATCCAAGGGCACATTGTAATTATTTGCATTGTTTACGAGGACATTTAAACGCGATGAGCTGAGTTTGTCCGTCTGCAGTGCCACATCGCCGGGAGTGGGGGGTTAGTCTTGACATGAGGACAGTCGTCTCCGGCAAACTTTGACTCGCTGAGGCCCGTCTGTGAAAACGAATGGCTGTATGGACATGAGCAGAGGCAGAGCACTGCAGTGGCATCAATATCATAGCAGCAACCACAGCCCCTTTCTCTTAATATCCTTGTTAAACCTAAATACCCTGTTTTTCTCATTCCGGCTCTGTTTTCTTTGTTTCCCCTGAGCTCCTTCCTCATCCACTCTCAGCTTATGCCCACAGTAAGAACATCACGTTTTTTTCGCTTGAATCCAGGTTGCGTAAAAGGACATTTTATGTCTTTCATGTATGTGGTTTTTTTTTTAGGTGGTTTCATAGAAGGGATGTGCCTCTGGTTTTTGTTCGGGGGGGAATTAAGGAATCGCCCTGCTTCATGTCCGGTCTGACACTGAAAGAAGACAAAAGGGAAATGGTTGTCATCAGGAACAAAGTGCTTGTGACCTTTGAAACGAGCTTTGATATTCACCCCCCTCTCTTGTCTCTTGCCTCTCTCTTCCTTTCCTCCCACCGCCTCGCCGTTCGCCTCTATACCTCCCTCCCTTGTTCTCTGTTTTCCTGTCTAATCCTCCCCTCCAGTCCCTCTCAATAACCTGCTCTCTTTTTAACTCCCTGTGACCTTCTTCAGACCACTCTTTCCTTCACCCTCCCTCTGTTATCTCCTCTTGTCTTATTAGCCTCCGGATAAGCCGTCATAGCCAAACCTCAATTAGCTCCAAATGACCAAAAAGCTTAATTGCAATGCTCACTTTCATTCTCATTTTCAGGGCATAATTTCCTTTTTAACAGCGTTCTGTCTGTATTATACGAGGCCCAGGAGAAAGCCTAATGGCTAGTGTGCTTTGCCACCAGTTTCGAGGGGTTAAGCTGCACTGTGTCGTTTGTCGACAGCCCGTCTGAACACGTCCCTTTAGTGGTGGGATGACTCAGCCTCGTTACACACCTCAGGGAGCACGCTGTGCCTTCTCTTTTCCCGCTAAACAACGTCAATGGCCCTCGTTATGTTAGAGGAGCAACAGGGGGAGCCGAGACGCAAAAGCACTCCCACACAAGTAGACAGAAGGGGTCACCAATGCAAACACACACACACAAACAAACAAATGCAGACAAACACGCAGAATCACATTATCTGTCCTGCAGGTCATTCTAATCCCCTCTCAGCTGGAGTTACTCATTTTTCTGCTTCTCCAGACATGAGACGCACACGTCATTGTTCGGTGTGTGTGCACCCCACCGACCCGTCTGTCCCCGTCCCCGCTGAGACCTCAGCCCCGCATGCGCCACCTCATACCCGCAGAATGCAGAGCAGATCCATCCGGCTTCCAGCAAACTCCCTCCCTCCCTCCCAATCCCAGGCCCCGGAGACAACGCAAAGAGCAGGAGTCAATTGAAATGAATGGGCAGCCCATCGCGAGCTGGCTCAAGCTAAATGGAAATGTCAAGCTCGCCACAGATCCCTTTTGTCTGTCTGTAGAGGGCCTCGTCTCACCGGGGAGCCCAAACAGAATAATACCCAGCCAGTGACAGTCAACAATTTGCTGTTTCCATCTCATGCCGCTCCTCTCTGCTTAGCTCCATGTGGAAAAGAGAAAGCGAGTTACAATAGAAAAAGTGAGGCGATGGATTGAATTGTGCAGGATTTGTAATTGATCTCTAACAGGATGATTTGAGCAGCTCTGAGCTCGGCAGCACAAAAACACCGATGCAATCCCTCCTCTTTTGTCCAGTAAAAGCGGCTGTATGAGAAATGATGTGTTCTCGGTATCAGTGTGATCATACCAAAGATAAAAGACACTGTTTGAGAAACGTTCAAAACACGAAACAGTAAAGTAATATCACAATTAAGTAGCTTGGCAGATGAGCAACAGAGTTTTTAGACCTATTTTATGACCCCTAGAGGAGGTTTATGGATGCAGAAAACTGACAATGAATTTATTGTTGTCTGGTCTGCCAATAACTGTGCTGATAAATAGGTTTTCCCTGAAACAATTGTGAAATTAAGCCATTGCAGTTTCTCGAAACCCAAGATGATGTTTTCAAATATATTGTTTTGTCAGACTGTTCAAAATCCAAAGACATTCATGGTACGGTCATACATCAACAAACCAATGGGACTGGAAAACATGTTGCTAAATTGCATTTTGCACATGCTGGTACAATCTTAAAGTTAAGGACCTTTTAATAGTATTTAGGTATTTTCAAATAGGAAATCAGTCAGTCAAAAACAGCATAAAGCTTCTCGTTATGGTCCCTGTCCTTGAGTCCAAGGTTAACATAAACTCTTTCGTATTCAGGATTCATTTGCAATTATCATGGACCTCAGACAGACACAAGGTGGATGACCAGTAGCTGAAACCAAAGAATCAATAAGTCAAGATTAGTTAGTGTGGAGTGCAGGCGGAGGTGATTGTGCCGGTGGGGGGTGTAGTGTAATCTAGCCGCCCTACAAGTACATAAGTTGTCAAGCATTGTAAACTGCTTTGACGTCTCATTTGTGGTTATTGATAGATTGTATGTTAATGATTTGGCGCATCCCTAATGATCTGTGTGTGCATGTGCAGACATGTGTTAGTGTGTGGTGTGTGTGTATGTGTATGTGTCTTCTGCTGCACATCCTCCAGTCTGGCAAGGACATCTTTAGTCATTATCTGGAGCCGGCTTTGTAATTTGTAATCAGCTGATAGTGGTTGAGGCTGTGAAGTGTGATGTACCAGACTCCAAGCTGCCATATTTAATCCAATCCCAGATCTATTACTGCAGAGGGGGGGACAGGACCACAGAACGCACACACACACACGTACACACACTGCATGGACAGTGATGGCTGCTAAGTGCATTGATGTCTCAGTGATGCAAATCAATGTCAGAGACGTCTTCGTTTGAGGAAGCAGATTGGACATGGCTTGATGCTGCACCAGCAGGTTTCAATAAATTACTATTTTATCTTTCTTGCCTCTTAAAAATAGAGGAAGAGCAACCCTCCTCCGCCTCTATGGACCTCGCCTGTGTCACACATAATATGATAATAATAACTTTATTGAAAGAGCAATTTTAAAAACAGCGTTTACAACGGGTTTAAGCAGAAGCAGCAAACTCAGGAAGACAATGTAACAGAATAAATGCTGAACAGTCAAGATGGACAGAAGGAAGCACAGACAAGAAGGCAAAGTGCACAACAATTTCAATATGAGTTAATATAGATAAAACCAATTTAAAAAAAAGCAAAATCACATAAAAGCAATTAAATACAAACTTGAACGGCACTCTGTAGAATGCATACCTCCACCAAGCCATCTAAATACAACTGATTTTTCCATTAAGATCCATGCATTAGCACCTGAGAATTAATGAGAATATTGAAACAAAGTGAGAAGAAATTCCTGGATCCACCCCAAAAGTTAATGGGGTCCATTCTGGACCTTGACCCATCCTCCATCCAAGTTTTGTGAAAATCTTTTCAGTAGTTTTTGGGTTATTCTGATTACAAACCAACCAACCAACAGAAGTTGGAATGTGGAGAACACAACTGGAGCTAATGCAGGGCTGGGGGACAGGCACAAGAAAAACAGATGAACCAAAACACTGGCACGTGTCCACAGAGGCTTCACCCTCCGACATCAATGCAAGCACTCAGTGGCTGTGCTGACGGCTTGTTTGGAAACCTTCTCTAATATTACAGAAGCAACTCAGCAAAAAGTGTTTCTGAAGACATTTTAGGCCAGTTTCCAGAAGTGTTGTGCCAGAAATCAACTTTACACCACGTCTCTTGACACGCGACACTTTGCGGCCAGAATACATAGCACGGCTTCCTACATCATGTGATGGATCCTGTGGACATGTAGCCTTACATACAAGGGGTCTGATTGACTAACAAGACACAGGTGTAAACAGAAAACAGGGAAGGGAAAAAGACAAAGACAGGAAGTTGAAAGTAAAACATGACACATGAGGATATAGTCAAAATAAAACAGAAAATTACTAAATTCCCCCAAACTTAGACATAGTGGAAGTTGACCCATGAACACAAAATCACAGATTGCCTATATAGTGTTTTATCAGGCTTCCCAGTAAGACTACAGAGTTTGCAAAACCAGTATCTTGTTTACTTCCACCTCTTGGTTTGGGAAAAGCCAGAACACAATCCGTAAAATCAACTGTCGGAGATGCCAGGAATAACCTGGGAATATTATGCACATGCGGAGAGGGGAGGAGAAACAGGGAACAGAGTAGGACAACAAAGAAATGGGATGTGTAATGAGCTTGTTCAGTTCAATTGCTGAGCTGAACTTCCACGTGAGAACAGAAGTCTGTGCCCCCCCACAATGCAGGCACACAAAGGCCGAGCTTCAGTAAAAGCAACGGTGGGATAAATCACCTGCAGACCTTTTTGTCAATGTTCTTTTTAGGCTAGAAAAGCGTGGGAGTAATAGTCCACCCCCTGGGCTGTTTAACTGTCCTGTGAGAGAAGGCGAGTGGGACAAAATAAACAGAGGGAGCTATGGAAGGATTTCATTCAGCAACACGGGCGCGAGAACATGAAGGTGTGCGCCGGAGTTCAGATTGAAAAGGAGAGGCAGGCAGGGAGAGATGGGGATGCCCTTGTGCTTTGTTTCAGGAACTTGATTGCCAGCGGCAGGCAGTAGCGAGCTCAGCAGACTGCCAAGGCTGTGGTGCCGCACGTTGCCCTCCTGTTTTTGTTGAGGCTTTGCTCTTTATTAGAGATAACAATTTGGCCAAAGTCAGAGGCAGGTGCCGACAGAATTACACAGCAGGTGTAGATGGAGGGGGGAAAGAGATGGGGCATTAAACAGAGGAAGGATTACAAAGTGGGAGAGCTGGTTGAAAATGGTAAACACTGACTGGATATGATAACAGATTTTTTTTTTTCATGTTGCAGCTGAAACTGAAATGTGGCAGAGGCTTCACGTGGCATGCTCCTCGATCTGTGTGATGGCGCTGAACATTTCCCAAAAACTTTTTTATAACCTAATCTTCGTGTTTGTATATTGTATTGTGTGTTTGTGTTCCTGCAGATGCACGTGTGTGTTAGCTGCCACTACAGTACGCTGCATCTCTATCCTGTGTCGCTCCCTTTCAATTGTCTGCCCACTAACACTCAATTTCTCTGTTTCCTTCCCTGCCCTAACCTTTTCCAATCTCATCATACTTTTCCCCTTCCAATCATTTCCCTATTTCCTCCCTCTATCTGCTTTCAATCACCTTCCTCCCCCCCTTCCTCCTCCCAGCTAACATCCTGACGGTGGTCATCCTGTCCCAGCTGGTGCTGCGTCGTCAAAAGTCCTCCTACAACTATCTCCTGGCTCTGGCCGCCGCCGACATCCTCGTCCTGCTCCTCATCGTCTTCGTCGACTTCATACTGGAGGATTTTATTTTGGCCGCACCGCTGCCTCCGTCGCTCAACAATGCAGTGCAGGTTCTGGAGTTCTCCTCCATCCACACCTCCATATGGATCACCGTGCCGCTCACCATTGACCGCTACATCGCCGTTTGCCACCCGCTGCGTTACCACACGGTGTCCTACCCGGCCCGCACACGGAGGGTGATATTTGCTGTGTATATCGGGTGCTTGCTCTCTGCAGCTCCGTATTATTGGTGGCCTGAGCTGTGGCACAGCCTGCATGGGGTGGCCAGTGGTGGTGCAGGAGAAGGAGGAGGTGGAGGAGGAGAGGGCAACAGAAGAACCGTGGCCCAGCATGTCCTGGTGTGGGCTCACTGCGCCACCGTCTATCTGCTCCCCTGCACTGTCTTCTTCTCCCTGAATGCCGTCATTGTCCGTAAGTTGCGCAGGCGTCGCAGCTGCTTCCGTCTGCGTGGCTACTCCACCGGCAAGACAACGGCCATTCTCCTTGCTATCACCTCCATTTTTGCCGTTTTGTGGGCGCCACGCACCCTCATGATCCTCTACCACTTCTACTCCGCTCCTCCTGCCTCGCAAGGCGCCGGCCGACTCCTTCACATGCTCACCGATCTGGCGAACATGCTAGCGTTGCTCAACACCGGCGTCAACTTCTTCCTTTACTGCTTCATCAGCAAGCGTTTCCGGGGCATGGCGGCCAACGTGCTGCGAGCCCTGGTCCACTGCAGGAAGCAACCACCGCCGTTCTACGCCAGCCACAACTTTTCCATCACGAGCAGCCCCTGGATCTCGCCAGCCAACTCTCACTGCATCAAGATGCTGGTGTACCAGTATGACAAAAATGGGAAGCCCATCTGTATTTCCTCATGAGTCCTCCACCACCAGCAATCAATCGTTTGGGGACACATTTTGGCTCTGTCTCCTTGGTGACCAGCTTTTCCCACATGGGACTCTTTGAGGCTTGAAAATGTCAACACGCCCGGAGAGCCCGGAGGTGAAGGTTTAGCTAGCTTTGAGCGATAACAAAGTGGAAAAGCAAACAGCAGGTATTCACAGTATTCACAAAAGCATCAAATAGATGTTGATTGTTTCCTCCATGCAAAAAAAAAAAAAACTTACTGTAAATGACTGACTGACGCTCGAGTGAGAGACTCCACACTCACAGACCGATGAGGGGATATGGAAACCATCCATCACTGACTTTTATGAGCCGCAGTTTGTAACTGAAGCATAAACGGACAACTAGATGAATCCTGGGTAAGGCATCAAACACGTGGTGACATTGGTTTTCTCTCTCTCTTCGCCGCCGGCTGAACAGCTGCATCCTTTGATCCGCTGGGAGTCATTTCCAGGAAGAGTCTGGGCACTAAACATCTCACCTGGAGGGGCAATTCACTCAGGCAGAGCCACCGACGGTGTGCCCACTGCCCACAGATTGTCTCTTAAGCAATTTAAAACAGCGCTGTCATTTCCAGTTTAATATGCAGAGTCCAGCAGGCATGTTCATTTCGGGCTTGTATAAAACGAACAGCCCCTTCAAGACTTTTTCCTCGTACGTGAGCTCATCCTCGCAGTGCGACACAGATTGTCGTAGGACGAGTAGACATTCTGCTTATCGTTGGTTAAATATTTATTAATGGTAGACCTGACTGTTATTGTAGCTTCGCAAAAATACAAGACAAAAAAATGACTTTGGGAACCTCAGCGCCAAGTTATCACTAATCTAGTAATCATATCTCTATTATTAGGTAGAGGAAATTTCTGCTATTAGTAGATAGTCCTCTATTAACTATTAATGATCTTTGATGACTTACTGTTAGCCATTATCTGGATGAATATAATGAATGTAACATCTCTTTAACCCTTTATCTTTCTGAGAGAATGAGAAAAAGAAAGAGAGAGAGACAGAGATGACAAAAAATCTGCCCTTCTTCCCATCAGTTTGTTTTCCCTCCTCCAAGGTTTTTTGTCCCATAATGCAGTAGTGAATCTGGCCTCAGGGCCACGGTGACACATTTCAGCTCAGCTCATTCTGCCGCTGGCTGACGGCTGCTCAGTAACATTTTACACCGGCACACAGTCACGTACCTCAGCTCTGTCTCGGTGCTGCCCGAGTCCTGCCCGGTAACAAACCATAAATGTGAACACATACACACACACGCAGAGCACATTGAGATCAATGCGCATCCATTCTGCAGACACCTTGGGGCATTATCAGTGTTCATCTATCTAGTGAGAATGGAGCTGAGCCAAAGGGCAGAATTCTGCTAATACCTGCCTGGAGTGATCAGACACATTGGGGCTCCTTTGTAATGGATACAACTTTAAATCTGATGAATGTGAGGCGTGTCCGTCACAGCTGATAAAGTCGTGCCCTCCAAACTCTTGTTAGACACTCAAACGCTCGAGACACTTCAGGGCGTGTTCGCTCTTTCTCTCACTATAGCAACTATTACAGTTAAAACTACTGGCTGCAGCTGGAACGCAGTACACAGGTTTTTTGCGGTAATTTACGTGTCAGTGTCCTTTCACCGACCAACTTCTTTGGTGTCTTTTGAATTTTTTTTTTTCTTAGTTTTCTGGCTTATTTGGGGTCAATAAGAATGTTGCAACATACAAGTGTTGTTTTAACCTTATGTTGACCTATATTTAATTTGCTTGATATTGATTATTTCAGGAAGTGATTGACTATCTTCACACTGTGGCAGCAGGGCAGACCGATGTCAATACTGAAAAACCTGTTGAGCTATTTGTATACAGTGTTTATATCGGTAACGTGTACCTGTGGCCTACCTGTTAAAGGACAAGTTCACCCAAAAAAATGAAATAGTTGTCAGTATCGTCTCCCATGCCGATGGAAAGTCGGGTAAAGTTTCGTATACCACAAAACATTTCCGGAGCTTCACAGCAAAACAGTATTCTCCTGAACAACTGAAGTAGATGGGAACTTATTTTAAAATATAAAAAAACACACACCTCAAAAAACATAATGTGGTTTCATACAGCTCTTCTGGTGTAACTGGTGTAGTTAATTACGCCCTCGACACACGGTTGAGCTTGTGCACCCACATCACACGGGATGCCTGCTGACACTTTCGGCTCCTTTTTACGGTGAAAAATAAACGTCCCTATCCATTTCAGTGGTTTAGTAGAAAGCTTTACCTGGATCAAAAAGAGAAATAGGGATACTAAACTACAAGCACCCAAGTTTTTACAGTTTAAAAAGCCTGTGCTACGTGTTTGCACAGATTCTAACTGTTGGTTTTTGTTGTAGTCTTTTCAATTTATTTTCCCATCAGAGATGTTCTTTAACCGGAGTAAACCCTAATTCTCCAATTTCCAAACTATTTCTTGTTCAACTATGTTTGTGCACTCAGACCAACCTCCACTCTGCTTTAATTCCAATTCCTTTGTTCCTCCACAAATTGATTTTCTAGAGAACTGCAAAGCGAACGAGCGACCACCAATTGCCACTCACTCCTCACCTCCTTCACTCGGTCCTCTTCCCACTCGTCCCCCTTTCCCTCCCACTTTGTGTCAAACGCACTCGCTCTGAGTTAATTTCACAAGAGTCCCTTTTTGTATTCGTTAACTGATTACCTTGAAGTATTTTGTGCTCCGTGTGCATACTGAGCATACCGCACTGCTGTTTCTCATCAGAAAATTGACCCAGGCAGTCGGGGACCTTGAGTTGCAGCTGGTGGATGGTTATGTGATGGAGCTACGGCCGAAAGGTCGATAACCAGGAATCACTCAGCGAACTCTTGGACTCCCAGTCCATTAAAGTAGTGCTCTCAGCAGGACGTAACATTTCATTTAGTGTAGAGGAAATAACATATGTGCTTTAACTATAATCAATAGAACCTAATGATCAGTGTGTGATCATTAAGAAACTGAGCTCATGAAAAAAAAAAATATATATATATATTTGGGCTTCAGCCTGAGGAGCTCATGCTGGATCAATGTTGCCATGACATTAATTCCATGTGTTAACCCCATCCAGCGATTTTCGGCTATGTTAATGTGACATTTGTGCGAGAGCCAGTGCCTCATTCCCGAGGCCTCCAGGGAAAGAATCGGGCATGCTGGGAAACCAAAGCGAAAAAGGGGATGAGCGGGGGGCTCGGAAGAGTGTCACGTGCAGGTGTCGCCTCGTCTCCCACGTGAGGCACTCACTCAGGAGCAGGTGGGAGGGTGTGTGTGTGTGTGTGTGTGTGTGTGTGAGGCGGGGGAGGTGATGGCAAGAAATCTTATGAGAAAAAAATAAAGCCCAGGATCTGTATTTTCTTCAGCCAGATATTAAAAAGATAACCACACATAAATCAATCAGAGGGTAAGATTATATTTTCTCTCTCACGCGTCCTCTCTGTCCCTCTCTCTACCTGAGTAGCTCTACAGTGTGTGTGTGTGTGTGCGTGTGTGTGTGTGTGTGTGTGTGTGTGTGTGTGTGTACATAATGTCTGTGTTAGACAGAGAGAAGCTTTAAAAAAAAAAGTATTTGTGCCATAGGACCTGTAATGTATGAAAATCAAATATGTATTTATACTCAATCATGAAGACTATAATTAAATACAGCACAGTATAAAAATGATATATTCATGAATGTAGAACCGACGCTTCTGGCATCTTTGTTGGTATTTTTCTGATTGTGATTTTCTACACGATGACCTTTTTTGACTAGTCTTTTACCTTTTTCTCCATGGCAGTGTTTCAAAACTGTGGTTTTTTCGATCGTACTGGAGTGATTATAGGCTTGCGTAATTCGTTTTTGTTTTTCTCCTCCTATTGAATGTAATGACTGTATACTGAGTATGTATTACTGTGCTGTGAGAAAGTATGCAGAAAAGTATTGGCTGATATCAATATTTTTGATTAAAGAAATAAAGAACAGTATCTAGATGGATTCAGAAATAGAGCTGATGATGACCTGTGTTGGGTTTTTTTTTCATTAACGCACACACAAACTTCAGGAAACATGGAACGTATAGGTGGGTAAATATGGTCCCATAATGTAGAAAATCTTTTTGATTATCAAGTCAGTCTATGTCTTATGTAAATACTGAGAACTTAAAAAAAAACATTGCCTGTATTCAGAAACTGTGCCTCTAAACCAGCCAGTACAACCTCTGTGACGTTATGATGTCACAACTATACAGCCACGTCCCCAGCATGGCCATGGTTGTAAAAACACTGGCAGAAGTGATCAGATTCTGTCTGCTCAGGCCTGTGAGAACTGACCAATCAGGGCACACTAGGCAGCAATAGACAGACAATTTGTGGGGTTTTTGTGACTTTTTTTTGGAAAGAACTGTCTAATTTGATCCTAAGAACAGTGTTCAAATGCAACTCAGAGCCTATTACTCTAAACACTGAACACGCACAATTCAATGTGTAATGATAAAAAAATTAATAATGAATGGTTAGTGGGCTTTCAAGGGTAACTTTCACGGATTATACACATTATAAAGTGTGTTTACAGGTCTTGGGAGTTCAGGTGAAAGAGTAGTCTTTGTGGCTCCAGAGGAAGCTGCATGTGTTCTCATAAATTGCCCCCTGTGATGTCACTCAGTGGCTGAGTTGCATTGTGGGATATGTAGGCACCAGGTTTTTGCGTGGAATAAAAGGTGATATCTCCTGTTCTGCTGTATTGATTATGTTTATTTGTTTTTAAACTGTCCATAATAGACCAGTGGACTGCTTTTCATAACCTTGTGCCTGCATTACCCACAATGCAACTTAGCTATACAGTGACATCACTGGAGGCTCTGGAGCCACAAAAGACTTTATACTACTTTTTCACATATGTATAGTGAGGTAAACACAGTTAATTGTGTAAAATTGGTGGAGTAACCCTTTAAAATTGAGGTTTTCCCATTTTCTGTATAATTATTAACAATTCAAAAGGCATACACTGACCAGAAAGAGTGTGACTCCGGTCTTTTCAGTTTTGCATAAAACCTGTAGCAGTAAAAACACCTTCTAACAGCTAAACTGAATATTCACATGACCAAACCTTTTTGGCCAGAATCTCTCTTTTGCTTATTGACATTACAAAAACCACATTCAACGTTTGCACAGCAATTAAAACGATCTGAGCGTGGAGCTGGTGTTTGCCTCAGCCCCACACACTCCATCTGTGAGTTCTCCAACAGGAATATGAATGTCAATAGATGATCGGTGACTTCATCCTCAACACGCTGCAGAGCTCTTACAGCAGCGCCGGCTGGGTCCACTGCTGTGCTGCTGTGTGGCCAGAGTGTGTGGGTGTGTGACAACGGTTTGTTATAATTTGTGCAAATACACTGCACAATGCAGTGACAAACAGGGATTTGTTGTTCCACTGCAGCAACTCAACTGCAACAATCCAGGTGATAATCACAGGGAGGGATTCAGCCGTGTGTGTGTGTGTGTGCTTGTGTGTGTGTGTGACTAAGCCGACACTTTGTCTCTGTCAATGTCAAGATAAGTGAAAAAAGTGCACATGAGAACAAACACTCACACATAGTCACCATTTTGTTTGCCTGTAATCACCTCTGATTGGACTTAAAGCAACATGTCTGTGTAAGCTGTCAAACTCCCCCTGGTTACATTCACATGCACAGTTAGCCAATCACCATCTTGCTCACATTCACAGTCTACCAATCGTCAAAGCGGCTCACGACGAGCCAATTAACACCTTCTCACATGCACCCACAAAAAACACGCTCTTGGCAAATATGGCTCGCTGTTAACTGACATTTCTCTGCATAAACAATCAAGTCACCCACCAGCAGCTGAACAAAAGGATCAGTGTGTCTGCTTCGGTGAGCCAGCCCTGCGACTGGCCTCTTTCGTTAAATCACCGCTCCGTACATGCTGAGGTCACCGTACTTCTTCTCATCCGTCCTGTAACCTAAAGTGGGTCTGTCTGATGAATGTGCTGTCAGCCCACAGCCATCTCTCATGTGAAGATTATGCAACAGATGAGGAGAGAAAAAAAATGTGAGAATGAAGAGAGAAAGATTGAAGGACAGGGAGGGTGTGTGTGTGTGTGTGTGTGTGTGTGTGTGTGCTTACTGCAAAGTCTTACGAGTGTTTTCTGCAGTGATAAAGATGGACGAGTCTGTCTGCTGTGGCTGATTGTGAGTGTGCGCACAGGTAGAGGTGCATTTATGTATTTATTTATCTGGATGTCAGGCTGGTGTGAGCATTTTGGAGTCTCATTTTTATTTTTATTTTTTTAAAGGGTGAGAAAAAACACAACATCCTGTGCAAAGGCAGGGTGTTTCTAAATCTATGTCAAGGCTATTTATTATACATGTCCGTCAATATTCAAAGCAGGAAGTATAACTCATGCATTGCGGGGACAAGAGTCTGCAGATATTTACACTGACCAAACACTAGAACTGTTCCAATTTCTGATATGTTATAATCAAGCAGCTCATACTCACATGCAGATATTTGGAAGAGATTCAGATGTAAGTGTTAACAGATTGAGAAAAGTTACACATTTCAGCAATAGATCCATGTGACACTAAGAAACTTGCAAAAGCATAAAATATAAAATTGTCCTCTTATACCAGGCTGCAAGGTTCTTAATTAGGACATTTTTAGGAATTAAATTCCCTCATCTCAGAGTCAGAAGGTTTTGTGAATTGGTTTTTGATTAAATGTCTGAAATAAGGTCAAAGGCTGAAGATGTTTTTCACATTTTATTCTACAACATAAAATACTTTATTAAAAGTCCCATCATTTAATTATAAAGTGCTTATGTGTCTTAAAAACGGTAGACGCCCACAACAATGAGACTACAGAAATTGTCGGGGACGTCAGGCCGAACACGGAGACTCATCTACTCTCTAGTCCGTCTTCACGGGCCGACTTCAGTTGTAAACTATTCCAACTCTAACTTCTAACTGATCAGTGTACAGAAAATGTGTGTAGTAATTGTGTAGTAAGATGCTCAGTGGTGGTGACGATCGCAGTGTAGTTAGTTTATAACCTAATATTAGCGTTTTACTTCCAGCGATTTAATTCGTGCTTCAAAAATGCTTCAAAAGGTTTTTGAAAGTTTATAATCGCAGCTAGATGACATCATTTTATCTTCATTCAAATTAGCCGGGCACTAATCCGGATGTTAGCTGACGCCTTTGGTTAGGGCGCACGCTCTGCGGGCCACATGACACAAGATCTGGGTAATTTTTTAGCCGGGAAGTCGAGCCATTTTGACTTTATGCGCCACGGAGCAGCTCTCATCCAGGTTTTAATGCACCGTCCTTGGCTGGACGGCTTAAAATCTAAGGTGCAGCTCGGGAAACATCCTTCAGAGGAAGTCTGACCTGAACCCAACAGGTGCAGTGTGTTGTACGTCCGAGCCCCACACAGGTAATGTTTGCTGGAGCACTTTGGCAGTTGTTGCCATGGTTACAGCTTACCTGTTTACCCTGATTACAGACATGTACAGTGTAGATGACCTTGGAAAGGCATTGTCCTACTCGCACAGCTATTAAAGATTCTCATAGACTCATGCAGCACTGGACAGTTACATCCAGGCAGACGCCATTACTGACGTGACCGAACCCGATATCATTTCTTAATTTTTGTCCAAAGCCTGCCTCGCTCACTGGTTCAAGTCGGGTATCCATGTTCTAATCCATCCCCCTCCTGCCCTGCAGTCACACTGACCGCTGCAGCCAACGCAACAATCAAAGATTAACAGTTTTCATTCAGTGGTAGCTGGCACACGGATGGATTACTAATTAGAAAAGGCTTATTATTTTAGAGAAATATCTTCTCTATTAAATAAGTTGTCGTGCCAGGATGGTTGTTTTCTAGTGATGCATTTTTTTCTCTGTGCTGAGAGAATAATGAGTTTTCTGAGCTGTAGCGACATTCTCCAGGGATGATTAGTAAGGGATCTGGCTCTGGACAAAAGTGTCTTTCGTGGCCATTTCTAGAGTCAAGGCTGCCTATGTTGACAGAGATCTCCTCCTGTGTGGTAGAAGGGATACAAATCGTTCAAGAGCCGGGGCCTCTAATTGCCCCCAAAAGAAATCCTTTAGACTTTGAGTGAGATCGGCGCGATCGATGGTATCACAAGCAGCGGTGGGATCAAGGAGGACCGGGCTGGAGCGCTGCCCGGTGGCACCAGCTGTAGGGATGTCATCTCAGGCTGTTAGCACCAATATCTCTGTAATATGATTAAGGAAGAAAAAAAGATCTTGTCTTCTGCACCATGACCTCTAGATCTGGTTAAGATAAGAGGCCGAGTCATTTGATTTCATGCTTCTGTCCTTTATGCAACAGAAATATATTTTCTGGGAACTGCTATTGTTCATTAGATAATAGATGTGATCAGCGTATACTGTAACGCCAGCATTTTCCATCTGAGCCTGTACTTTTCAACAGAGACACCATACTTTGTCAGCACATGACAATATATGCTCATAATATGCTCCGTAATGTCAAAAACGTCCCAAATGGGGCTCTGAGCAAGAAGACAGTTTATGATTTTAATAAAGTTCCGGCATTGTGATGATTATCATTTTTATGCCGGGGCAAAACTAATTTTGCTCTCGCAGTCTCTGTCGGAAGATCCTTCAGTTTCTTAGTTTTGTGCTTTTTTTCACCAGCATGGCATTTTTTAATTAATTTCCACGAGTACATCCTCTTAATCTTGAGGTCGGATCACCAGAAGGTTTTTAGAGGAAGTTTTTAAATCTAAATCGAGTTCGTTTCAAGGGCTTGGATACAATAAAAGCAGCAATCCCTGCAAAGACTTCCCCCCGTCTTCACGTTTATGTGTTGAAGAGCTTGTGGGCGCTGTGGCATTGGACTGTATTGAATATCCTAACACAAAGGCGTCACTGATATTTCCTTTACAAAAGGTTGATTTCATTGCAGAGCCATTGGATATTGGATTGCTTTGTCTTCTTATTGTGCCTGTCATAAAATGTTCTTCGGTGACCGCTCCAAGCCCTCTCCAAAATACTCCACTCGTCTTCTTTACCGAGCAATAACTGCTATTATCTTTGGTGGCAGACCCTTTGTGTCAGACCAAGTGTAAAAAAGTACATCATAAAAGGAAAAGAAAAGGCAGGCGGCAGCACTCTGTCTTGTGACTCAACCAATTAAGTTCAAGTTCTTCTCGCCGAAAAGCAAAGAAACCTTGTGTGTGTCGTTTGCCGACACGTATCTGCAGGATTACAGTCACAAGTCTGTCACACCTGAGCCTCACTCCGACTGCAGCTGGTGGAAATTACGCCTTCAGACAGAGTGACAAAATTACACTTTGGGGTGATGAAGCTTCGAGGCAGGTTCTTTTTATCTGAGGTTTATATTCAGAGGGACTGGGTTAAAGAGACACAAAAGCAACATCCGGGAAAGCAAACTGCTTCTTTGGCTTACTGAATCCATGCTGTGCAGAATTGTTAAAACCCAACAGTCCTCCGAGTGGTGATCTCAAAGTTTAAACAACTTTACTTCATGAGCGGGTGCAGCCAATAAAGATACTTGAGATTTCTAATTTGAATAATTAATTAAATGACACATTATATAGCTTCAATAAAGGGCGTATGAGCCTGTCGAGCAGTGTAATATAAGCTCGTCTTTCCAACATCAAAGGCGACCGAACCTTTTTTTTCCTCAGTCAGAGATTCATGTCTGGGCTTGTTTCATCGGTTCTCTCAGTCGGACACAAGTGATGTCACATAAATGGTGCACCAATCAGGACCTGTTACCTTTACCGTAGTTTATTCGTCTGAGCAGCAATGGAGTTAATATATATTGTGTTTCTAAAAGGATTTTGACAATATTACACTATAAAGTAATACACTAACTTTATCCAGTAACACGTTACCACTTGATTAAAGTGTTAATTGACGATGATTTTTCAAGCTGATCAGATTAACCGCGTCACCAGCGACACGTTTAAGGTTCAAAGTAGCTCAATTTAAGGTTAAAGGGGTTCTGTGGGATTTCTGTGTTGTGCTGGAAGCCAGTCATTATTTTATGTTATTACTGAACTAACATTAGCTACTGTTGCTCTCTACCAGTGAAGCGGACGTCAGCTAGTTAATCACAAAGCCCAGTTGTTGAAAGTTGTCCATGAGGACATGCTGTATGTGGTTAGGTCGGGGCAAATTCTCCGCAATTCAGTTACTCCGTTCATGAATGATAGTAAAGGTTAATCAGAGGCTACTGTGGTGAAACAGCATTAGCTTCTGCAGTTATTTTGGTGAAAGTAACACAAAAGGCGTGTCATCAGTCATGCATTACCCTGCACAGACAGTAATATTGTAAGGTCACCTCATCCAACTCCGAGCAAGACTTTGCAATATTCAAAAATCTTTTGTACTTTTAATGTAAATATGATGACAGACTTTTTTAGTCCTACAAAAATAAATGCTTCATAATAAATAACTAAAGGTGTCTTGTGGATACAATCCGACTATGTCTCTGTTCTTTATAAGCATTTTATACGCACCAGTCAATTGCTGATGATTTGAGATTGGAATAGGCACTAAAGCTTTGTTGCCACTGTGCCTCTGTAACAAACAAACCTGCTGAGCTCCTCTCTTGACAATCGCGGAGGAGCCTCATGTAGCACTCGTGGCCGCCCTGTGATAGCGAGAGCTGATGAATCCATGATAAT
This sequence comes from Sparus aurata, assembly GCF_900880675.1. Taxonomy (NCBI): domain Eukaryota; kingdom Metazoa; phylum Chordata; class Actinopteri; order Spariformes; family Sparidae; genus Sparus; species Sparus aurata. The sequence continues at coordinate 16,677,621 of NC_044209.1, read as the reverse complement.
CCCCCTTTCATCACACCCCGTCCCTCTCTCCCCAGCTGCCTCGCCTGTGGCTGTGAATACCCGCCTGTTCCGATGTAATACCCGCCAACCGACCCCCATCTGCTTTCATCTTGGCTAACCGCGCCACCTTGATGTTGGAGTAGTGCTTAATTTGGAGTGGTTAGAGCATCAAAACAAATCTGCAAGTCCAAACAACCCCCCGCCACAAAAGGTCACCTGTGAAGGTGACGCCGGAGTGCGTTCGGGTGTCTTTGTCTGAGCATGCACCTGACAAATTTGTTAATGTTTGCATCACAAAAGATATGTTTAGTGAAAGCTGAACAGAGGGGTATTCCCAGATGTGGTGCACTGCAGCAAACCACTGAAACCACACGAAACTGTGAGTGATCCAAAGCTATATTTCCTGCACTGCTGCATGGATCCCTCCTCTCGGTTCAAGACAGTCAAGGCGAGGTTTAATGAGCAAATTCCAGCAGCTGACATTAAAACTGCGGAAAAGAAGAGTCTCTCCTTTGCCTTCCTCTGGGACACATTGTTAAATGATGGAAAATACAAAGGGATGGCCGCAAGTTTAATGAGACAGAGGAAGTCCTCTTGCCACCCCTATTCATCCTCTCCCTCTCCTCCTTCCTCCTACAAAGGTCTCATCCAGGTCAGACTCACACAAAGGGCCAGCAAATAATGGATCAGGGTGCATTACTCTCCAATCACCTTTCTTTAATGATGACCTCCCCAGCCTCCTCTGTCCTTCTTATTCCACCCTCTTCCAAACCTGTCACTAATCCTACATTAGTTTTTTAGCCTGCTCCCCCCTTTAATCATAAATCAAACAGTGTATCAAAATGGGAGAACAGATGGCGGCGACCGCAATCCATCAAAATACCGGAGCTGAGCGGGGGGAACTGAATACCTGATGAGGAGCCGTAACAACACAATGCAACAATATTTGCTGATCAGGTCCATTTTTCTTTGAGGTGCTGTTTTTCAGTGCTGTAAACCCACTGACCCAGCTTCTCAACGCGACCACACCACTTTGTCATTCAGCAGAGCCTCATGGATTTTGCATCTAATTGGTGAAAAAAGTTTGTTTTTGATAGACTGCCGCAGCGGTGTGTTGATTCGATAACATTGAACGTGGGAAACACGCTCATTAAATATGCAAATTCAATCACTATTCTTAATCAAGTGGATGATGAACCAAAACTCTGGGTTGGGTTTTGCTGATGGGACCAAATAGCAACATATGAATCCAATGACTGTTTGCAGGTATATGGGTGTATATACTGCATTATACAGTATATTATATGATATATAAGGAACAGTTTGACATTTTTGGGAAGACATTTATCTACTTCTTTTACCAGAGCGAAGACAGAGAGGTTCACCACTCTCAGGTCTGTAAAGTTGCTCGAGCCACCAGCCGCTAACTTATCTTAGCATGATGATGGGAAGCAATGAACGAGTTTCAGAGATATTTACACATTTTGTTCTACAACATAAAATACATCACTAAATGTCCCACAGTTAAATTATAAAGCGCCTTCATGTCTTAAATCGTCTTTCACATTTAGGAAAACTCCTAACATTGTCATAATAAACATATAATGGCTACAGACCATCTGTACACAGCGGCCATTTTCCCTCTGACGTAGCGATCAGGATGGGAAGCTCCAATGTCATACTGTGTTAAAACTGGGAGGGACCTCGGGCCATATCTCCAAGTAAAACAACATATTTGATGACCCATAAGGTCACCTGTCAAATTCTTTAAGCAGCTCCAAACATAGCTGCTAACTGCTGCTAATTGTTCAATTAACTGTCCAGCTAGCAGTCGTGTTAGCTGCCTGTACTGGGAGCTCGGAGCGTCAGGGGAGTGTTGGTACTCTTTTCTACTGGGCTGTTTCTTGAGGTACAATATGACTTGGGACAAGCTAGTTAGCATGCTAATGTCAGTCGATTTCTCTGCAACACAAAACATAAACGTCATTGAGTTAATGTCAGGTCTGTTATTTCTTTATTTTGTGTTGATAATTTTATTATTTATTACATTTTCAACTAACAGTCTTACATATTGCACATTCAAATAAGTGTTCAAGATGTGTGTTGATATTTGAGCCATTCCTGTCATATCCTGTAGCGCTATTGAACAGTGATGTTGGCTAGGAAGTGTCTGAATACTAGTAGTAAAGGGTTTTTAAGTGTGTTACCCCAAAATAAAGTCGACTGTCCCCTAGATTCACTTTGCATCATCTTTTCAGCTGCTGATCGATCAGGGAGCCGTGAAATGATAACAATTTGTCACATTCATTTAATTTATACAACTTGCAATCGAGAACATAGCAGCATAGCATTAATCATAGCATTTGAGTGTGACGTCAGAGGAAAATGTCGATATGGTCTATTGTTAATTCTCACAGCTGCCAAGCTACCGTGGTCATGTTGGGAAATTTTGGGTGCACTTGTTTTTGACAAGCTCGCTAATAGCGTTATCGTGTTTGTGTGTGTGTGTATGTGTGTGTGTGTGTGTGTGTTTAGCTAGTTTGACAGACAGATGGGCCGTCCAATCATTTCATTCGGGCTAATTTAGCTCGTTGGATGAGCTTATTGGACACCAGATGTTTTAATTTTAGTTCACTGATTGCTGTCAGAACATTGAGACGAATTTAACAAAGATGCTGCTGAAACTGCTTACCAACTCTTGTTTGAAAACATACGCTCACCACCACAGATGCGTCACTCGGTATTCTCTGTTTTAACAATGTATATCCTCTTGGCGATACAGCTGCCAGTGTTGCTGAGCTTTGAGAGTCTGCCGAGTGCTCTGACTCCGTCCTCCGCAGCGCCCTTTACTGCCCTCCAGGGAGCTCCCTTTGAGCCTCTCTCCATTCAGAGGGACAGGAACCGAAAATGACCCCCTTCATCTGGCAGAATGACAACCACTGACAATGATGACTATCCTATTTGACATGGGGCGGACTCCAAAGACATTTTTTACTCTCCTGTGGCCAGCTGTTGGCCCCAACACTCCTGTGCAGCTTCAAAGAGGGGTGAACAAAGTCTGGACTGGGAGAGGAGGGGGGGCGGTGTGATGGAGAGGTGCGGGTATCTGGTGTGACAAGCCAAAAGGGAGAAGAAAAAAAAAGAAAATGGCACCAGGTCCCTCTCGTTTTCTCATAAAGCACAGCAGGCTTCGACTGCAACATGTCAGCGAGGGACAGCCGTCAGTAATGTCACACATGATATCATTTTAGCAGCCACACAAGGGGTGGACATGCATCAGGTAGCTTAACGCGGAGCAGCGGGAGATTTTTACGCTCCTCCTCTCGCAGTGATTAGTTTTTACAATCAGCGCATGTAAATTGGAATCCAACCGGCGGCCCATCAATCACACACCCCGGCTGCAGCCTATTGAGCTGCTCGGCACGTGCCAGTAGACATATCGTACAGTCAATTTGCTCTCTGACACTCGGATATATCTCTGCAGCAAAGGTATACGGGGCACATTAAGAGCATTCAGCTTCCATCTGCACTCGAGGAGGAGAGCGGGCTGCCTGTCACAGGGGCCATTTGTCTCAGGAGGAGCCGGAGAGCAACTTTCAGCTGTCTCATTTAGTTGAAGAAGGGAAATTACTTTAAAACTAGCGTGTGAGGTGTGTTTCAGGATTAGTGTCTCATGATAAATGAGGTCAAAATGTTTTTTTTCTAATGTGAGTTTAAGGCAGAGAAATTTTTTTTATTTATGTTGTTATAAAATCAGATTTCAGATCTAAATAAATAAACTAAAATTTTATTTTTTTAAAAAGCCAAATGCTAAGTGTGTATCAAAGCAGTGGTTATATCTGTGCAACCCAGTGCTGACCTACATTTGATTTGCCTTATATTGATTAATTCATGAAGTGATAATATTGAGCTCACACTGTGGCAGCAGGGGAGACCCAAGTCATTACTCATAAACCCATGGATCTGGATACAGTTTTTACATAGGTAATGTGTATTTATGTCCTACTTTTTAAAGGACGAGTTCGCCCAAAAGAGAGAGCACCAATGTCAGGATCTACTCATCCCCCCGTGCCGATGGAAAAGTCGGGTGAAGCTTCAAAGTCCAAAACAGAGTTGCAGCATTCTCCTAAGCAACTGAGGTAGATGGGGACTTGTTTTAGTTTGTAACGAGAGAACAGCTTGCAACCTACCAGACACAAGGTACGTGATTTCTGCTGCTAGGGGTCCCTTTGAGTGCATTACTATGTGTTGGTTGTTACTACGCGGTTTAAGGTGAATAAAGGTAGCACGGGAAAGGCTACAGGTACTTTTTTTACAACACTGACAATTACTGACTGCAGATGTTTTACAGATGTGACGGACAGATGAAGGGGCCTTTCACCAAAATAACATCCATCTGCCAACAAGTCCTTGTTATCAAGGTGAGGGGTCAGCCGTTGGAAGTGATATCGCTAATGCTACTACAAACTGCACACACAGCTCGCTCCTTAAGGCGCTGGTTCACTGAGTTCATTGTGTTTAGCAGTCTGGAGAAGTGGATGCAGTCTCTCTCTTCTCTCTCACCGAATCATTCCCCCGTACTCAATACAACGGAATGATTAATTAGTATGGCCGGCAGCTATAAAGGGTCCAAATAAGTTGTCATCACCGGTCCCGGGGGTGTCTCTCTTTGCTGTAGTTCAGAACAGATCACACTGCTATTTCCCTCGTGAAGACCTTGCAGTCACGTACCCGCATATATATATATATATATATATATAAAGCTATCCAGAAACTCAGGGGGGGGTTAACTTAATTTGTGGGTGGCAGAAGCAACACCAGTGATTCCTATCTTTGATTGAAGAAGTAATCAGCGGTGGTGGTGAAGTTCAGTCCTTTAATATTCTGATCACCCTCCGTCTTCACACAGAAATCTGTCCGTTGCCATTTAATAGCAGCACAGTGCAGGAAGGGGAGAAAGTGCAGTCATTATTTTTAAAGGAGGCATTTCAGTCTGACAGCAGGGAAGTAAACTGGGAACCCCCCTCGCCTGGATCTCTGGAGAACTTCAGCTGTGATTTCCCTCATAACAAACTGGCTGCAGCAGCCGCTCGACAATCAATCACAGCATTGGAGCGTGCATGTTTAAAACTTATGACATTCCTCACTGTAGCTCCCTATAAACACCTCGGCAGGATTCCTGATGTTTCCAACTCATTAGTCACATGCAAACGGCAGCGTTTTTGAACTTATTTGATACAAACTGAAATACAGTGTTTGTCTTGTTAATCGAACTTGAATCTCTCTCAGAGAAAATGAGAAAGCAAGAGCAAACTTTACCTCACATATAATTTCATAATTCATCCCCTGTTCTATAAAAGACGATCGGGGGTTTATGGCACAATTAGGTGGCAGCAGAGAATGCTGGACATGACATCCGTCATAATTAGTGACAGTGGTCCCTTAATAGCGGTGAGTAATATGCCGGGGAGGAAGGAGATAATATGAGATTGTAGAGGTGGTGATGACTGAGAATTAGAAAGGACCGATGTAAATTGCTCAGTTTAAGATTCTTTCAGATCCAATCAACATTGAGCCATAAAGGTTGTACAGTATATATAATTGCCTTTTAATGCTGCATAGAGAACAGGAAGGTCTTGTCTGTAAAAGGGTCACTAAATCTGAAAGGGTACATTAAAAAACGTTTATTAGCATTAAATTGAAGTTTAATTTATCTAGATTTAACGTACTGCGATTTTGTGGGGGCGAGCACTGTACAAAATACTGCTGCTGCAGAAGAGGTCTGTTGATAAGAGACCTCATCCATGTTTCTGTACCAAATGTGTCAAATGTTCAATTTCAGAAATGTTCCTCCAGAAAGTGTTTAGGAGCGCGTTTCAAGCCATTTAGAGATGATTTGTACCTATTTGCAGTGACGCTTTTTCCAAAAGTTTCAGATAGTTGGACTTAGTGTTAGTGGCAGTAAACTGACTTCAGTCAATGACTAGACCTAAGATATTTGTGAAAAATAGAAATTACACCAAAATCCAATAAATGCAGGTGCGTCTAATCCCACTAGTAACAAAAGACATTAAGCTGTTAGATTAAGTTGGACCCAAATGCAAAACACTAAGATAGCCAGGGAAAATGTAGGCAAGATAAGGAACTCAAGGTGAGCTTTTGTTAACAAAAGCTGAGATAATTCACAAAGTAAAATCCAAAAACCAGGAAGTGTACTTCTCAAAAGTAGCCAAACAAAAGCTAAACAGAGTACAATGTAAAGCAAAGAACAAACTAGTAAAAAGAAACGACAGACAAGACACAGGTGGACACAGGAAAAGGGCTGGAAATTAAACCATGGGAGGAAATTCAAGCAAAACATGACAGGAGAGGGTAAAACTTCAAAATAAAACGAGAAACCACAGTCACAAAACCAGAATCATGAGAAATGCTGATGTCAAAAATAGTCATCAGCTGTAAGTGAAGCACGCCCAGGTCTCTACCAAACCCTCACTCTTACCTTTTGAATTTTGTATTTCCCTCATTTTCTTTGTCTTTATGTAGGTGAAACATATACACATAAACATTGACATAGTTAATAACATTGTTAAAAATAATGATAAGAATAATAAGAATTTATATCCATACTTTTTTTTTTCACGTTTTTTTTACCAGCACTGGTGATCTTATCATGTAGAATAGATGTATAGGTTTAATTAAGTTGCAGTTTCCCATTCTGACCTCCAGAGGGCGCTGAACAGTCGTGATGGTAAATACACTCTGGTCCAAAATACAGAATAGAATAAGAATCAGTAGAGCTATCTGTATTGTTTCCAGTGAATTTATTTATTATTATTTAAATATAACATAACATTAATTAAAAAAACACATATATACTTTCAATTCACTGGTAATTAGCTTTGCAAATTAACTGTATGCATGTTTTGATACATACACTTATTTTCTTATTTATTTAGTTATGTAGCTCAGTTTGAAGCCACCATACTTCATCAGATGATACACGGTGGGGCTGAGGGTCAGGGTCTCAGACATTAATGGGAATTGTTTTTTTCATGATTTTTTGAGGAAATAATCCAAATTTGAGTTTTCAGTTGAATTCATAAAACAGTTCCACACTTACATAGGGAATATTTAAAAAAAAGTAGATGCATTTTCCCTCCAACCGATTAAAGAATGTGTCACATGAATATGATGATTACACACAAAAGACACTGGACAGCTCTTTGAAAAAGTGAACCTTCAGTCCATGTGGTGAACAGTAGATGGCAACCACAGCACCAACAGGCCTTTTCAGAGTCTTTTCTCATGAGCACTCCAGAAGAGGAAGAAGGAGGAGGAGGAAAAAGGAGGAAGAAGGTGTGTATTTAAACAAGGGTGTGTTGCTCTCTGTTGGAGACATCTGAGGCGACATCAGGACACAGTTTCATGTGTTGTGAGCTGGCAGCTTTACTACACTGATCAGGTTTGTACTTCTATTAACTTTATTATTTGGTTTTCCAGAAGTGTTTTGAGGGTCATGTGTGGTGCTGCACAGAACAGCTGCCACACACTGAACTAAAGTCTTCTGTTACAGCCACCAGTCTGTATATATCTGCTGTAGATTGTTGGATCAAAGCCTCATGTGAGTGTTTCTTGTCGTCTTCAGTCTCGTCAGATGTGTGGATGATGGATCACAGCAGCAACAACAGTGTGACAGAGTTTCAGCAGCTGTGGGGAAGCTGGAACACCCTGTTGGACCGAGTTCATGACGACCCCAGGGTAACGTCTCTGTGCCTTTCCCTACCAGGAAATCAGAGCTTTACGTGTCAGCTGCATCTTCATCTTCCTCTCTTGAACAGGTATCACAGCTGATGAACACAAGGATTGGGCAGTACCTGAGCAGCCACCCTGTATTAGCCCTTGCAGTGATGCTGTTCGGCGCCATGGCAGCACTGCCCGTTGGACTTTTCCTCACTTTTGCTCTTGTGACAATCACAGTGTCTGCAGTGGGCTTTGTTTTCTTTGAAGGTAGGTGTAATCCTGTCCAAACTAATGTTTTTTTTTTGTTTGTTTTTTTATGACACTCTACCTGGCAGTGCTTTTATTCCTCAAATCATCTCTCTCTGTTTCTGTCAGCGGTCCTGTTGTTCGTAGGAGGGGTGAGTCTGCTGTGCGTGCTCTCCGGCATCGCCTTCTTCTCCGTCGTGGTTTCATTCATCTTCAACGTGTTTTATATCGCCGTCTCCACCATCCTCAAATCCTATTACCCCCATCTGACAAAGGTAATGTGCTGGAGAAGAGTTATTTTATTGTAGCGCCAAAGTTTTTGTTTAAGCACACTTGGCCCTTTTTGTGTGATATATTACCATTTTAGACCAAACTAGGCTCTTTTTAGTCACTTGTGTTTTTGACAGCAACCAGAGTGTCTGATATTAAATGAACTTGAGTGGTAAAAGTACTATTCTGGGAGTAAGTATCAAACATAGAAGTAAATCATATGTATATTTAGGCTCCATGCATGCAGCGACTGAGCGTAACAAGTACAAATTTGAGGTACTTGTACTTCAGTTGTCTATTTCTATTTTCTGCCCCTTTTTATAATGGAAGCAAATGGTGCACTTTATACTCTGTACATGTGTCTGATGACTTTAGTTCCTAAATTGCATGTTACATCAGAGCCAAAATAGTGCAGTTTTTAATTAATTTGTTAAAAAATCATCCGCGAACAACAGACAGACATGCAAAGGACGGGACATCAGCTCATGGCATCAACTACAAATGCTCTGCACCAGACCATCCGTTTCTTCACAAGATAAATTGTTCCCCTCTAGACGTATATCCACTGAAGCTGTCCCACTGTTCATCGACCTTGTCATTTTTACAGCTCAGCCTTCCTCGCGTCTTTTCACATGATACATTTTCCCTCATTTTTACCCCCCACATTATCCGTGTAGGAGTCTGAGGCCCCCTCTAACACCGTAGAATCACCCGAGCGCAGTCTTTAATATTCTGAATGCAGATTTACTTAATTTCAGCTCTGCAGTTTTGTCCCAGACGTCCAGAATGTTCCTTCCCATTCTGAGTGCATAAATGTGCCATTTAATTTCTAACATAGATTGTCTTTAATTTGGTCAATTCTGTTGAGTCTTGTTGGAGTACAATAGTTCTTTTGATACTTAAATACATTTGATATCAGACACTTTAAGACTTTAAAACTTAAGTATTATTCATAGGGGCGACTTTCACTTTTACAAAAGTAATATTTGAACTTTACTTTTACACACTGTACATGCATGTATTTATGTATACAATCTGGTCCGGATCTACATCAGCATTTTCCTGATCATTGGAATCAGTGTTGTTTTAATCCGGTAGCTGATAAAAATAACTACATTTTAAAATGTGCTGTTTTGGCTCTGATGCAGCAATCTGCAAAATAACTAGTGACTAAAATTATCAAATAAATGTAGTGGAGTTAAAAAGGAACATTTAGTAGTATTTGCCTCCGAAAGTGTCAGAAAATTTATATATATATAAGCGAAGCAGAGCTGAAACTAATAATCAACTGGGTGTCAACTAATACATTTATCGGCAGCTTCTTTCATAGTCGATGAATCGGTTTGAGTTAAAGGTCAATGATTTGTTTCCAGCTTCTTAAATGTTAGATATTTTATGGTTTCTTTACTCTTCTATGACAGACATAGACTCTGGGTTGTGGACAAAACGAGACATGTGAGGACGTCATCCTGATACTCATCCTCTGCTCTAAAATGGTCATATATCACACACTCATTCATATTAAAATCTGTGACATTGTTCCCACATTGAGTTCCTTTTCTTCTTCTCCAGCGAGGTAAAGTCCAAGAGATGCAGAGTGAAACGTCAAAGCCACAGAAAGAGGAGTAGCTCAATTCTTCTGCTCCTGTCCGTCGGCTCTGAATCACTGAGGCCTCAAATCAGCACTCCTGAACTCCTGACGCTTGATTGATGCGACTCGGAGGACTGTTGAATGTACTGCATGGTGTCCTGCAGCTGTAACATATTTTCTAAGCACAAAGACTCCCTTACGTTTACTGTATCTTTTTATATAAGGTAAAATGCAATAAGTATAAAACGCCTTCAGCAGCCAAAGTTTGGTACAACTTATCTTTCAACAGCTTTAATATTCAAAAAGTTAACTTAGTTTCATCTTATTGGTAAATGTTCTAACTGAACGTGTTTTTAAAAACAGCAGCTTAAAGGAAAATGTCGACTTGTGTACTTTATCCAAAGGAGCCATATGCACCATCCTCATTGTGTATGTTTACACAAGCCAAATTGCACTACAAAACAACTGTTACTTGTTTGTATTTGCTGTTACTTTACATTTGTGATGCAGCCTTGAATAAATTCTCATCAGCATGAACATGCGTGTATGTGCTGTTGTCTTTTTGTTCAGAGTTGAAGGAATGTATTGGCCTTGAATATATACATGTATAGAGGATCCACCTATATACAGTCCCTGACAAAAGTCTTGTCGCTTATCCAAGTTGTAGGAACAACAAATAATAACTTGACTTGTAGTTGACCAAATGGAATCAGAAATGGCTTATATGAAAGGCCTCTAGATTATGCTTATTATACCAAAATAAAGTTGTGTATCATTCATAGAGTTTAATCATTTAATTAAGACAGTTTTTACATGCTACAATAACATCAGAACATAAAGTCATGGTGCCTTGGGAAAAATAATGAATATCGTGTATGATTCCTATGAGTCTGGTGACTGGGCTGGCCAATCCTGGAGCACCTTGACCTTCTTCGCTTTCAGGAACTTTGATGTGGAGGCTGAAGTATGAGAAGGAGCGCCATCCTGCTGAAGAATTTGCCCTCTCTTGTGGTTTGGAATGTAATGGGCAGCAATAATTTCTTGATACTTCAGGCTGTTGATGTTGCCATCCACTCTACAGGTCTATTGCACATCCACATACTGGATGCAACCCCAAACCATGATTTTTGCTCCACCAAACTTGATTGTTTTCTGGGTGAATCTTGGGTCCATGCAGGTTCCAACAGGTCTTCTGCAGTATTTGTGGCGATGGGAATGCAGTTCAATGGATGATTCGTCAGAAAAATCAATCATCTGCCACTTTTTCATTGTCCATCCTTTTCTGCAAGCTGTGGGCCTTGGCAAATGCAACGCGATTTTTTTGTTGTCTTCTGTTTAATGCTGGATTTTAATCCTCTCCTCTTGACGTTTGGGTATATTGAAGATGTCTGCCACCTCAGCAGCAGACTTGGTCTTCAGGCACTTTGGTCTGTGATTGAATCGTGTTGTCAGAGGTCATGTTGCACTTCACATGAAGGTCTGGTGTGCTGGGGTTCTTTTTATACACACCTGGGAATGTCTTCATTACAGTATTTGTCACAGGTGGAGCTCTAATCTGTGATTGGTTGAATTGGTTGAAAGACACAACAAGACATTTGTACAAGCAAAATCTGACCTTTCTGTCCTAATTGAATGATAAAACTCAATGAATGATACACGACTTTAATGTGTATAAAAGCATAATCTAGAGGCCTTTGCCTTTCATATAAGCCATTTCTGATTCCAACTGATCAACTACAAGTCATTAATTGTTGTTCCTACTTGGATAAGCAACTGTACAGTATATATACTCAATGTGTATTTTGCTTATGAGAGGACAGAAGTCATCTTTTTTGGGGATAGATCGAGCTCCTAAGCATGTTATGTTGTGTATATGTGTGGTTGTGTTTCATTATGACCCCTTTTCCTGTCGTTTGTGTCAAAGACGAGGCTTCTTTGGGTGGGATGGTGTCAGTAAACTAGTCGGTACACGTGTTTATACCTTGATAGCAATACACACTTTGCGTGCCTCATTTATTACATGTAAACGTCGCTTACATGGTGAAGGGCACATTTTGCTGCTAAAACTAGCTAGTGTTCCTTCCTGCAGACATATAAACGCGTTTCCTGGCAGATTACTACCACCCGTCTTTCAGCGAAATTGTGTTAAATCTTTGGTGGCAGTGTTTATCACGTAATTACAAACAACTAACAGCTTACAACACAGATCCAAAGCAAAGCTACCATACGTGCTTGCGTGATTTCAAGAATGAAACAACAACACTGGAAGGTGATTCTCATAAAATCTTTAATGGAGGTGATATCATGCAAAAAAAATTTTAAAAAATAAAAAAATTACAGAGCTGAAATAATCCTTTAGCAATAACTAAATTTGAAAAAGGTTGAAGTTAACAATAGAGCTTTAAATTTAATTTAAAAAAATGCACCCATTGAACATCGTGATCACCCCTCCTCAATTATCGAGCAGCGCCACTGTCAGATCTGTTTTAGCTCTTCACACCCCAGACACACAGCCAACATTGATTTGAAATATCACAACCAGTCAAAAAGTGCCGGATGATCCTCCCGCCAAATATCTGCACATTTCTCTGTCCCAGCGCGAGAAGTGTGATCATCGTTCAGTCGTCCATTATTGCTTTACTCTGACAAACAGACGAGTCACTGCTGGGAGGTGCTCATGAGTTTTTGTTACTTGGCGTGCAGCGAAAGCAGAAACAGACTTTGTGCTCTATGTACATCCACGCGTGATGTAACACTGTTTTTAAGATTGTACGAAATCTATATTAAAGCTGCGGAACAATCGGTGCATTTTAGGTTCTTCATACAAGTGAATAAACACATGAAAAATTAATGTCAAATTTAAATGGAAACCTTTTAAAAATACTGACATATATGACAAAGACTGCTGGCATTTACATGGTTTATTTATCTTGTGGGTTAATCTTTATTTTTATCTCCTTTGAACCCTGCTTACAAAAAAAAGTTTAGATTTTTTTTAAATGAGAGTAACCTGTTAAAATGTTGTTTTGAGCAATTCTAGAAAGCAACGCTTTTACAAAATGGATGCGCGTGTTGGTGTGAAGCGCTTGTTGTTGGCCTCCTTAAATGACTCCAAGAGAGAGTACGTGTATTACAGTATATGTGAACGCTTATCTAAACAAAACAAAAAGTAAAAAAAAAAAAGAAAGAAAGAAAAGAAAACATACTGTGAGAAAGCAGACATAATCCTCTTCAGGCACTCGGATACATTACTCTTTATCTCACTCTTTAATAAGACTGTACATTTGTGCATTTCATTACCAAGCCAAACAAGGTACTTCTCAGAGTCGACCCTATTTGTGACATTATAAAAAAAAATAAAAAATAAGCGAATACACCTCACATGTAGGAAAAAAAAAAAGAAAAAAAAAAAAAGAAGCCTTTTCTCCTAGTTGAACAGCAATGAAAAAGAAGTTTAAGGCAAGACGCTGAACACAGAAATCCAAAGGTTGACCTGGCTCGATCTTTGTTCAGCTCTGGTGTTTGTTGGCATTTACCAGTTCCATCAGCAATCATCAAGAAGACTAGTGTTTTTTTCCCCCGGTAGTTGGCTCTCTGTCTCAGGCATCTTTTGCTGTAGGTCACGAGATTCCATGATGTCATCTCCACACCCCCTGAGTCTGCTGGGAGTCGCCGTCTCCTCAACGTTTTACGCCGGCAGGCTCAGCTTCTTGCCTTTCAACACTGAGGGGGTGAGAAATCAAGTGAGTAATCATTTTGGACCTGAAAATTCATTATTTCACAATCATGTATTTAATGAAAAGGAATACTTGTATCCTGAATGTTTCTACGAGCTCTGTAGATGTATTACTTGGTAAAAAGATTGCGTCCTTTAACTCCCGGTGGTTTTACACTACATACTTCCAGGAACTATGAAGCGACGGGAATTAAAACCCTCAGACACCCTCAGACTGTTGGCGATCTCAGCTGACATCACAGTTACACTCATTCTTTTTAAGTGAGAAGTTAGTGGTATCATGTGAAACTAGACAATTTAAGGCATCTATTGGTGCAAATCCGGTCAGGTTCTTTGGATACAACTGAGTCTCCTCTTTACAGGGGGAAATGAGTTTTGAGATTTAAAAGGAGTTTTCTGACTATTTCTGCACACTAGGGTCCCTTAACAGTCTCGGAATAAGATAAACAGGGTGTGACTGGAAAACTGAAACTCTTGCGGCTTCAACTGTATTCATGTTTGATGATGTTAGTCTCTATAGTAGCAATTTCATTGTAATGAGACCATCATTTTGAAACATGTCCTGACTGTATAAAATTACCTGTTGTGACCACAAGGTTAATCACAGCCTCATGAAACTTTCCAAACACAAACTACAGACCTAGAAAACTAAGAGGACATATGGCTTCTCTTGTTAAGCTGACATCAAGGAGGTTTCTTGGCAGCTTCCAGAACAGACTATAATGTTCTTTTCAATTCTTGAGTTGTCAAAAATGCACCCTATCAGTGTAACAAATTGTGTCAACCCCAAATGAGAGGCCAGTTTAAAAGACATTAGTTGAGCATGGAAATGGCCACTATATACTTCCATCATACTATTCTAGGCCCTTATAAATTCTAATCATTCAAAGTTTGACTACATAGATTTCTCACCAGAAAGACTTGATGCACCGTTCTGAGCTCCATCAGTCTCACGTTCACTTGCACGCCATCTTTCTTTATCTCACCCTTTCAGTCCGAAAGCCAAACACTTAACTGTTCATTTTGACTCGTTTGATGTCAATAAATATCAGGAAGAAAAGAAACTTCCTCCTACCTAATACTGATACAACAAAATAACGCCTAACTAAAGAACATTTCCTGGACCATCACAACAACAACTGTCTTGACTTTACTCATGTGCAGTTTTATTTCCTAATGTGGCTATAAGGAATGGAACAAAATCCTCAGTGTACAGTGGTTTCAGGGCAAAAAAGCGTTATTAAGTTGTCATCTTTAATACAGTCTTTTTAGAACATAAACCCCCCTTTGTGTATTTCCTTGGAGAGCATTTCCTTGCTGAGCTACTTTTGGGGGACGGTAATGAGAGAGAAATCCGCACTAATATGACCGTGACTGTAGAAAATAATCACTTTGTTTGTGAAAATCAGACTGTTAAAGCCCCACATTAGCTACAGCTGAACTTTAGAACGAGGCTTTAGCAGCGAATAAAGACTGTAGTTTTTATCTCCCATCTCTTTTATCAAAGTTACTCTAGGAATGGATGGCTTCAGGGCTGGTGTGGACAGGAGGAATCGACACTCTAGTCACGCATACACACATGTGAGTGTTACATAAAGATAATATTTCTTTGTTTCATCTGCCTTATTTTCTGCTTGCCATAACACATTTAAGAGTAAACCCACCTTTAGTGACATAAAGGTAGAAGAAGTCGCAGTAGAGGACAGTCTGGACCACTCCGGCCACAATGGCGATCATGTCAAAGAAGCCTTCAAAGTAGTAACGCCAGATCCAGTTGAAGAGATAGAGGGCCCGATACAGGCCCAGGCAGAACAGGTAGTGGGTGGTGATTGTCTCCGCCTCGCCTGTCTTGCTGATCATGAAGAGCTGAGGCAGGATTGCAACTGACTCCAGGTAGATGGAGAACGTCCACAGGATCTGTAGACGGATAGGTTGAAGTTTAAATGTGCCGAAATGGGAATTCTCAGTTCGTTACCAATGTTTTATGCCACGCTGTGACGAAAAAAACAGGACGTCGAACCCACCTCCAGGAAAGAGAAGTCGTGGTTGATGAGAACAGCGAGACCTCCGACAGGAACGACGAGGAACTCCACTCTGAAACTGTCATGGTTGCCGTCATAGGTGGCCCTGAACTTCATGTAGATCAGGTAGACTGTGGCATACGCACATCCGATGTAGATCACCTGGGTAAACAACAAAGAACAGCTCATCATTTACGGCGCCAAGGAGAAATGTGGGACCAGTACGAGAGCTGAGGCTTGACTGGTGTCTTACCTTCATGCTTGTGTTATAGAGGGAGATGAATGAGGAGAGCAGATCCAGGTAGCGAGTGGTGAACACTATGGCAAACAGGATTTGGCTCTTTCCGGAGATACCTTAAGGAAAAGTAATCAGATTTGCCATTTAGGTTGAGGCTCACCGTCAGCAGCTTCAGAGGAGCTTCACAGGTCATTCGGACAAACATGAGTCACAAAGCTGCTCCGTATTGAGCAGTGACATCTACTGGAAACATGTGGGAGATGTAACTTCAACATCAGCAATCATAGAGCTCAGTCAAAATATGTTTTCTCCCCTTTGGACTTTAATTACATTAACGCCCCTAATTTGCAGTCAATATTAGCTGTTTACCTCCCACAAGTCGGTTATGTTTTCACCCCTTTCAGTTGGTTTGTCAGCAGGATTACACAAAAACTACTGAATTGATTTCCATGAAACTTTAATGGGGGATGGCTCTCTTCCCAGAATAGAACCCATTAACTTTCGGTGCGGATCCAGACAAAGGCACAAATCCTGCTTAGTTTTTTTACACTTTCTTTAACATTGCAAGATAGGCCTTTTTTTCCAACATTTTTTGTGGATTTCCCTGCACGGATCATGATTATAATCTGGCAGACTTAGATGGCTGGTAACTATGAGTGAGAACAATTTTTAATGCTGATCCAAATAAAAATACAGTCTGAGCAGATTCAAATATGTTTTATAGGCAGAAACCGATGACCCCTCAGGTTGACAGGCACAAAAAGCATCTCAAGTGCATGGATTGATGTTCTTGAAATCAAAACAGTACATTTGACATCGCAGGGCATGAAGTGTGTATAGGTTTGTCTCTGGGTCAACCACATCCTCTTACAACATTATCTTGGAAATACAATTACAGGCAGAAACAGACTGGCAAACTGTCCAAAGTGTTCCCCTGATTCTCACCAGTTCGTGCCGGGATTGTCTCCTGCCCACTGCAAGTCAGTAAAGCATAAGCACATCCTGATCCTACATTTAGCTGCACTTGATAGATTTTTGGGTGCATGTGACCAAAATAGTGTCACGCCGGAGCACTGCTTCATCCTCTCTTAGCATCTCTGTCTCTTATTTCCCTCCTCGGTTTGAATGGCATGCTCTGTAAAATGTAGCGTGCAGGGCTTAAGACACAAGAAGAGGTTTTGGCTGGCAGCAAACTCAAAACTTATCATCTCTGATGCATATTCATCAAAAATGTATGCACTTTATTTAGCTTAAACAGTCATTGTGTCTCTCTTTAGTGTAATTCTACTGTTGTTCTGTCATTCTACTCCATATACATAAAATCTACTGCATGTCTGTCTGTCCTGAAAAAGGGATCCCACCACTGTTGTTTGTTGCAAAGCTTTTACTTTATATCAAAACCAAGGGATAGAGGATGTTATGCAAATTGTAAAGCCCTTTAAGGCAAATAAGGCATAAACTGTAGATTTAGCTACAACTACGGGTAATCACGTTCACCTATATCATACGTAAACATTACAACCTCTTCGCTTGACCTTACATAACCTTATTCAACTTTGAACCTCCAGTCATAACTCTGGCTCTGTGAGCTAATCACAGCACCGCTTCCTCATAATAACCCTAGTAGGATCCACCGCTGTGGCCCCAGAAATCACTGTAATCTGTGTGGCTGAAGCTGCTGTTTACTATTAATACATGCCACACGCTTAAAAGAGTGATAGAAACTCAGCATGGGTGACAAAAGTCAACTATCAAAGCAGGTTAGCTACTTCCGTAGCGTCTTCTAGAACGCCACGTCAGAAGCCAGACCAAAAAAATCGAGCACCAACCCACAAATTAACAGAGCAGGAGTGCATGGATGGCCGATGTGGAAAGAAAGCCAAATCAACATGTGAAGCTGTAGAGAATGGTGCCCCCGAAATATGATTAAAACATATATGACAGTTTTATGAATTTGCCTATTTATTTACTAAACAGTAACCACTTAAATGACCACAAACTCCCTCACCCATAATTTAGCTAACATAGTTGACTTACACCAGCTATCAGTACAAAGGAATCTGATGCTATACTATATTTGGATAATCTTGCCTCTAATTTCAATATTTAACCATCAAAGTTAGTGAATATGGCAGTAGTGTAGGAGTGTAATAGGTGCTGATGGCTGTTTCTGGTTTGCCTACTGACTGCTAACGCCGTTAGCCTTTCACTCAAATGAATGAGTAGGAAGCCTTAGCATGTAGCTAACGTTAGCTAGCTCAGATGAACGGCAATAGTAGCAATTTAAAACAGGCAAAGTTCACCGTTAGCGTTCAGGAAACCACACTGTAGCGTATGTAATGAATATTACAGCTAGCTCTCACCTGCACACGACCTGCTTTTCCATATTTTGAGTAGCAGGATGATGATAGCAGCCAGATGAGAGAGGTCCCCTAACAGCCTGAAGATGTTCATCGTTGCAGGTTGAAATAACAGACACAGCTAGGGAGCTAACGCAGGTGTCCCTCTTTTTTCGTCAGGAGTGGATCGTTTCACACCAAAAGCTGCCCTGCGGGAATGCGTCCTGCTCTCAACTTAGTGGCAAACCGGGCTGCGGGATTCACACGATTGAAAATATGGCGAGAGTGCAGGTCGACGTGGAAGGGGGCGTGGGGATACACACGAGAAAGGCTCTGATTGGACTAGAGTCTGAGCGACAGCACCAGATGACCCGCCCACAACGAGCTGTACAGAGGAAAAGTGGAGCCCAGTGGATGAAGGAGGGATGATATTACACTGGGTGGGACAGCAACGTTAGAGTATATTCTTCACAAGGGCACTGCATACAATAACTTCAGAAAAGAAAAGTACTGTATCACAAGTAAAATCATGGTTTCAATCATTTCTTTAATGAACAGGTATAGTACTTTATATTATATTGTTATACTGTTTTAAATTCGTGTTAACTGTGTACAGTATCATGTTCATATGTATATGGTAGTTTATTCTATTCTATTTCTTACCTTTTAATTATATTGTTTATTTTATACTATTGTTATTGTTTTTTTCGTTTGGCTGCTGTGGCAAACACATTTCCCCGTTTGTTGGACAATAAAGGAATACTGATTCTGATTCTGATTATATGCACCATAGCATGATATCTTCAGTGTTCAAAGTACCCTAAAGTAATACTTGAGTAAAAGTTTGTTCAAAATATTACTTTGGTAAAACGGAAAGTCACCCATGTATAGTACTTAAGTAAAAGTCTCAAAGTATCTGATATTAAATGTACTCGTGGGCTTAAAAGTTAATCTTACTTAGAGTATTTTTGTGATTATCACAGTCAGCCTGATGCAGTATGCAATCTGCAAAGCAACTTACTATAACTAAAGTTATTAAATACATCTAGTGGAGTAAAAAGTGCAACATTTGTCTCCAAAACGTCGTTGAGTTGAAGTATGAGGTACAAAAAAGTAAAGTACAAATACCTCAAAATTCTAGTGAAGAACAGTACTTTAGTAAATGTACTTAGTTACATTCCATCACTGGATAGTACACTATTCAAAATGAGTGAGGGATATTTGGATATGGTTGCATATACGCATGTGCATGAATATGAACAGAGGTCAAATTGATGTTTTGCTTTAATTTTTGGGGACCAAAAATGTACATAAAACACAAAATAAATATTCAGCATCTTAGGAGATGGCTCACAGTCTCACCAGTAGCAGTAGTATTGCCTGCTTTCACTTTTGTGAACATGTCCTCTACATTTCTCACTTCATTTCCTAGATTGCTCCATCACCTACACACAGTCTACTTGTTCCTACATTTTCCGAAGTTCGCTGTTCATATTAGGAAATAACAGGCAGATGGGTGGACAAATCCCACAAAATGCCAGTTTCAACATAATGTTGCTTTAAACCTGAAATATGGAAATCACAGTCATCATTCTCTTGGCATTTTGTGCTGAATTCAGGCTGTCTGTGTGCAAATGTTTTCTGTGATTTATCCAGTTGTTTTTTTTCCTGGTAATTTACCGTTGTAACTCTCCCTCGTAAATCTGCGATCTCAGTGTGACCAACCTGGTTAAATGAAGGCTATTTAAAGCAAATAATAAACCGAAATATCTCAGTTTTCTTTTTTCAAATCCATTCAGCTGCAGAGGAGAGGAAGTAGGGAATTACTGTTGAGGAAATGCAATAGACTTACTTCCTATGTTGTCAGCCGTCATGAGAGGAATAATGAGATCATTCACAAGCTGTTGTGGCACTGACATGGAGCGGTTGTTATGGATGTCTCTCCTGCTCGCCAACCAGCCCGTCACAGGTAACACGTCTTTATGTATTTTTCCTATTGTTCAACAACTGCTCAGTGATTTCTCTCACACATTTCGGGTTTTAAATCTGTTCAATTTCTCCCTTCAATCACTCCAGAGAGCATGAAAGAAGCAAAGAGCTGCTTGTCACAGCCGAACAAGGTGATCTGGAGGAAAACAGGACAAGGTGTTACTCTCCCTTGTACCGTAACTCCACCTTGTTCAGACAAAGACTTGCAGTTCGAGTGGTTTTTCTTCAAAGAAAATGTCCATCTTCGTCTTACATCGCTGAACAATCCTCTCAAGTACGTGCCCAACGGAGCATTTTTACACATCAGCTCGCTTCATGTTAATGATAGTGGGATTTACCACTGTGCTGCAGTGACACATGGAGACTCAGCACTCGGCTCACAGCACGTAGGGTCAGGGACAACGCTTGTGGTGAGAGGTAAGAGAGAAAACTGCTTTTAAAAGTCAGGCACTGACGTGTTGATTGAGATGAACTGGGACAGATTTTCTTTTTGGTTTCAGAAAAAATTAAAATAATGGTGAGGGACATTCTTCTGTGGCTGTCGTTTGTCCTGCTATCCATCTACAGCCTGGCAATAGCAACACTTATCATAAAGAAGGTGAATAATGTACAGATTGTACAGATGTAACAGATTTATTCTAAATTGTATGTTTTGTTAAGATCTATCAAATAAGACGAGAGATTTACCCGCTCTGTCCCTCTCTGTTCTAGCATGGCTGCAAAAAGAAACACAAATCTGACAAGGTTTGTACAGAAGAGATTTTCTGTTTTAGTGTGTTTTTTGTTCTGACATAGTCGGGGAAAAGCCAAAAGAAGTAAAAAAGAGGAACAGGAACCAACGCATCTGTAAATAATTGGCCAGGAAAGACCTCTTGCAACACCACAGAGCAGATGTTCTTTGGCTTTTCGAGTACATTAATTGATATAAATGAGTCAAGGTTACTCTGTTTAACAAGAGATGTCTTCTTTCCAGAAAAACTCAACAAAGACAAAACAATTCCGTGACGTGCTGCAGGAAATGTACAGCAGAAGGAACCTGGAGAGGAGCAAACAAAGTGTGAGCAGAAGTCGCTCTCCGGCTGAGGTAAATCTTATTGCGGCAAGTCACATTTAGTCAACAGACAGATTGAGTAAGCGTGGAACTTCTGCACCGCCTGTGGTACAGCATGGATGTGATTGTCCTCTTATTAAATAATAATAATAATAATAATAATAATAATAATAATAATAATAATAATAATTTTCTCTCATTGCAGGCTGCCAGCACTGACCTGGACAGCTCAAACGATGACATCTATCAAAATGTCTGACTGTCGTTAACAGACATCAAACCACAGATTTCGGACCGACATCATCTGGACAGAGAGGAAATTTCAAAGCAATGAAACGCCTGATGGGAGGACGAAGTTATGGGACTAAGGAAATGAGAACTGCTGCAGGGGTAGTTGTGTGCCGTCTCATCTTCTCCCATGAATTGAGACATATCAACCACAACAAAAAGGTCCCGAGTCATTTTCTCTTCATTCGACAGACAGGCAGCAACGGTAGTTTTATCTACATTCTGTTGATTGTGATCAATATTGCAGCACCTTCAGCAATTTCATTCTTTTAAGAACCACAGCAGAGTTTACCGTTCCTTCCGTACGTTTAGGTCAATAAGCCGTTTAATTTGGGAATTGCACTTTCAGGAAAAGAGAGTAAGAAGTAGCACATTACATACATTTACATTCTCAGGACACAGATCACATTGTTCAGTGATGAAAGTGGAAATCAGAAGAAAAATAGTAGTCCAGCAGTGCAAATACAGAAAGTCAAGTAAGATTAGTTCCCCCCCCCCCCCGCCATTATTGAGCAACACATATGGAAATCATAAACATGTACAAATATTATTCTGATCATAGTTCAGTATAGTTCACAGTTCTACAAAACTCTCTTCTAATGAAAAACTTTGGAAACCAAAACTGAGAAGTTCAGTCAGATGTAATAATTGTAAACTATTAAATGACGTGCACATTTCAGATGACTTTATATGACAATACAGCATATGATAAACAGTGTTAAAATAACATTGAGTGAGAAATTGGTGCTTTTTGTAACCCGACACCCTTTCAGCTTTGGAGCGCTAACCAAAATCATTGAATATTGTTATAAACTTGTGTTTCTATGCAATAATCGGTGAGGCCTGGCCCCCTGAAACACTGAAACACTCTGGTCACATTTAGCTTTTTTACCCTCCTAATTCTTGTCTCATTTGTGGTTTAATAAACAGTAAATTCATCACATTCAATGCTCCACAGCGTTATATTCAAAGCTATTCTTCAAGCATATGAATGAGATACGTTGGAGAAACGCATGCTGAGAATACTGAAATAGCTTCTTCTTCACTCCCTTAATTACAGGTATTCAGGGGGGAGGCCTGGAAAATAATGACGCACCGTTCTCTGTGTTAAAAGTCAGTATACAACCAAAATTATTCTGAAGCTGCTTTGTTAAGGCATAAAGTTGCATAATGGTAAGAACGAAAATATTGCAGTCTTGATGCTGGAGTGTTTTTTTTTAATGAGCAATCGTCAACTTATGATAAACTTACATTAAGGCAACATTTCACAACCTGATATGTTTGTGAGGAATCTCTCTGTGTCTTATTCTGTACAAAACTAAATCCAAAAATATTTGTTTACTGCATAGTTTCCACTAAAAGAATCCAGTCAGACAACATTTACAACTATTCATGTATGAACTGTAAAGTCAAAGTGGGTGTTTACATGTCTAGATGCTTTTTATATACATTAAAAGATTCAATAAACTTTTGGCGGTCAGCTGAGGTGTTTACCATTCACACTAACATCGGAGTGAGTTCTTCCCTTTCTGCCGTTCTGTCTCTACTGCAAACTGTCACATAAGGAAACTCCTTTAAGGTTAAAGGGTGACAGCCATGATTTCACATTACAACATGAATGTTTCTCAAGCACTGGTTATAATTTCAAGTAAAACACAAGTCTGTATAAGGCCCCACGGATGTGAGAATACACATCACAGCATGTTTGCAGTATTTGTTCAGTTGTTTAGTTAAAAAGGTGCATTATGTAAGAATTTGCCACCAACTGGTTGAATTCTGCACCTTTTTGATATTAATTTTGGGGTTGTCTTGGGATGCAAGAGAAATCTCAGAGAATCATTCCGATAATAAAAGTGAAATTAAATCAAATATGAGGGACATTTTTCCACCTTGTTTCTTCTGGTGAAGCCCTAGGACTTGAAATTGTATCTGCAATTTGCAAATGACATGTGATGTCACCAGCGACTGCAATACGGTCCCAAATTCATATCTCCCAACATCAAGATATAGCGTGTAAACAGGTTAAATCAACAATGCCCTTAATAAAACAACCAAAATCAACCCTGGAATGTTAAAAGTCCTTGACTGAAAATTATACCCATTAATATTCTCTACATTAACGTACATATCTTCCTCATAACATGGTGTGGCATGTGATCCTGTATAGGAGGTAGTCAGTGGAAAGTAACAAGCCACTTCATCTTCAACATCCAGGTTCCTTTCATCAACTTGTCTCGGTTCAAGAGCTCTGACCTTTAGGTGCTAAAGCTTCATAGACATGATCTTTTTTTCAATTGGCTGTTACAAAATTCTCTGCAGCCAGCTTCTCTATCAGTAGGCCGCACAACAATTTCAGTCAAATTCTGAAGCATTTTAATTTGCATTCAGTTTAGACAAATACAGTTCTTTTCTGTATTTTTCACATGCCTTCTGAGGAATCTGCCCTTTTATTTCAGAGCACAGCCATCATGGCATCATGTTCATGCTAATGACCGGCTAAGGTCAATATCTGACATTTAACAAAGTATCATGATCCCTGCTGTGTTTGGTCCAGTTATCCACTTATGTTTGAAAAGGATAAGACAGTTAGTGAAAGTAAAGTTACAGACTCATCACCAGGCCTTAGATAATGTTTGTAGAAATCTAAAAAGACGATTATGTACGTGTATCTACTTGTACGTGTACTATATATTCTCTAAAATATACAGTAATTCACACATTCATTCAACAGAAATTCCGACATAACAAAGAGAAGTTTCCTAGCTAAAGCAAAACCATCAACCATCCATGTTAGCCGTCAACGTACTTTATGTCAACTGTGTGACTGTTGCGTATGGAGAACGGTGTCCAAGCCAGGGCTTGCATGGCAGCAATGACCAAGGGCACCAGACAAACCAAGTAGAACATGACACTGTGGAGACTCTCCAGATCACTGGGGAAGAAAGAGGAATAATGTTACTACGCTGTCATCACAATTGCTGTTGTATATCAGATGTGTGTATAGACTTTTCCCGTCTAAGATACTGTGTATGACTCCAAAGCAAACGCTGAATAGGATTTGAATTTATGCAATTATATTACCAGTGACCTTTGAAATAAACGTTAGTCAGGACTTAGAGCGCCATCTCTTAATCATTTACATGTAGTCAGTTGAAGATAATCTTGCTGCTGCTTTAAGGTTTCTGGTGGAGAAACAGTAACACAAAGAGAGAAGTTTGTACTTAAAAGGCTAACTTTGGAAACTGCTCACTTAATTTAACTGCGTGCATACTTTGGGCCACAGAGTGGTTGGTAACATAAAGAACACACCTTTATAAAACATACACATTGAAGGCTCAGTGCAGTCTTTATTTTTCAAAGTCTAGGGAAGCTTACAAGCCTGGGTTGATCCTGAATCAAAACCACACATCAAACTCCACAGAATGGTTAACATTAACAATTAGAACGTTAGGTTTCAGTAGGGAAAGGTATCAGTTATAGTTTGAATATTGGGGTTTTGAGGCAAAAAGCAGCAACAAAATCTCTGTACCTTAGATTTGCATCCTTTCCTGCGTCCTTCAGCTGTTCATACCCAAACTGGTTGAGGATATTAAGTGCTAGCATAGGAGCCAGAGATTGACCCGGCTTTGTGAACAAAGCATTCGTCCCAAACACCATGGAAGAGAGGGGGGAACTGTAAGAACAAGCATTTGGTATTAGTATTTGGTTATTAAATGTGCATTTGCCTGATTATCTTGTTTTATGTATTACTGTAAAACACAAATGTTTAAACACAATGGAGCACGATAGTGTTACCTGCGCTTGTACTTCTGCAGGTCTGTGTCAATGATGTCAGCCAGAGGCAAGCCAAACAGACTAAAGGTTGCTTGGATTAGGATCCTGCAGGTGAGTTTAAAGGGAAAAGGGTTGATATCATTCCTTATATTGTTACATTAGAACAAATATTAGAAGTCATTTAATCTCTTACATGTTAACTGTGAGGAAAAATGCCAGGATGTAGTAATGCTGGGGCCCGAGTGCTAGCATGATCACCGCCATTCCAGCCTCCAAGTAGAAGGTGAAGAGGATGATCTTATAGTAGCCAAGACCGTGGAGGAGATTCTGACAGGTCAAGACCAACAGCTGGGAAGGAGACAAGAGGTGAGGGACATATGAATGCAAATAAACCAGATATGTGACTACAGTTAAGTCAGGTCAAGTCAAAAGTCCCAAGACACAGTGGTTGTACCTGCAGTATCCAGTCTAAAGACAAAAGTCAAGATATTATTATCACTTTAATTATGATATTATTGACCAATCTAACTTATTTTGTTCAAAAAGTATGATTAATCGGATTTGTGTTATAATCATTGAGTCATCATGTCTCAAGTCAAGTCGCAGTCTTCCAAGTCAAGTCTTAAAATCATTTATTTACAGCTAAGCTGCAAGTCATCAAAACAAGTCGACTGAAGTCTGAGTCAAAATTACTCGGGTCCTCATCTCTGAAAGAAACATACGATAAAGTAATGCATTAAGGCTTTGTTCTGACTGCAGCCAAATCAGGTTAGTTTCTCAAATCAGATCTTTAAAACTGACTGTGCACACTATTATTTTTAAGTGATCAGTTTGGATTTTCGTGTTCAGGCATCACCAACCTATCTGCCAAAAAACAGATTTAGGCTGCTAGTTTGAACATAGCCTAAGTGTTTCCTTGCTGGTGCATTCAGGTGCTTGATCTGACATCTGAGTGAGCTTGAGAGTGGGCTGCAAAAGAAATCAATGGGCTACGTGAACCGAAACCCTGAAAATAAACAATAAGCAAACAACAACAAGGGATTATACCTGCGGACAGATGAATCCCGCTCCGTACATGATGCTCTTGGCCAGTGATGGTAGCACATCTGGAGGAATCAGGTGCTCAGTGAATATCATGGTGAAGTTATTAAAGAAGGCCAACATGAAAACCTGGAAGAAGTTCATGACCACAAAAAGCTGGAAGTCCCTTTGGGTGAGGATTTGCCACATCAAAGTTCTTAAAGTGGAGAAGGAAACCGCTGACTGATCGGGAGTCCCGCCAACAGAGCACGCTGCATCTTTGTTATCATAGCGGCTTTCGCTGTGGAAACCTGTGTAGATCATGCAGCCACAGCTCAGCACAGCGATCAACACTGTGAAGGCTTGGAAGGCCGCAAAGTCCTCCATGTTTCTGGATAGCACACCACAGAAGAGGATGCTGGAGGAGCCAACGAGAGAAGCCACCTGGGAAATAAAAGGGAAGGGATATGACAAGGAAAGACAGTTGACTGAGAGGCATAGACGGGGAAGATGGAGGTAGTGTTGGAGTCCTTACCTGGTTGTACTTTATAAGTCTTAGACGGCTCTGATGGTGGCTGGAAATCTCTGCAAACAACGCACATTGAGCCAGCAGCACAAAAGTTAGCATGCCGTCGAAAGCACACAGCGCCACCATCAAGTGTAAGCCGCTCAGCAAGTCACCGGGGGCGTAGGCCCGCCACGGGAACCAGGCTAGAAGAAAAGTCAGCGAGTAGAGGGGGGCACCGTACAGGATGGAGAGGCGTCGCTGGGAGCAGCAGGGCATCTTGGAATTATCTTGCAGGTAGCCAAAGAGAGGGTCATTGACTGCATTCCACACCATGTACACCACCTGTGGAGATGGTGGATCATAAGGTTGAGACAAATTAACGACAAACCTAAAAGGACAACTATTTTGATGACTGATCTGACTGATGCACTTTCCAACTTCTCAAATGTGATAATTTACCGCTTTTCTACGATTTTAATGGTTGTAAATTAAGTATCTTCGTAAAGAAATACGAAGACCATTGCACTAAAATATGGAAAACTGGAAGAGCCATTTTTCGCTATATTGGTTGATATTTTATTGACTGTTTATTAATCAATAGTTTTAAATAAAATGACACATTTGATAATAAAAATAATAACCTAAAAACGTAATCTCGTCACATCAGAAAGGTTGTATGTAACAGTTTATAAACATCGGCTCCAACTTTACAATAAACAGAGCGCTTAATTGTTAACTTACTGAAGTTTGATTACTTACAAAATTACAATTTGTTAATTGATGGTTATTTTAAAGTGTTACCAGGAAAACAAATGTAGTCAAAAGACATGTCATTTATAATTTGCAAATATAAAAATCCATTCTATGCAAACTAATATTATCATGATTTAAGGAATTTAGGTAGTTTCAAAAGGGGTCGGACACAGAAACAATGATTTTGGCTAATTTTTCCCACATATTGAGGTATTCTGTCAAACACATGTGATATGTGATTTGTGAACCCTATCTATTGGGTGTGTCTGCCTCTCACTTAAATATTGTTATGTACTGAACAGGGTCCTTAGGGTACGTCATGACAAGAGAGATTAAGAGGGATTCTGGGAACCTCAGACTAGTCTAACAAGAAGAGCCAGTGGGGTAGCCGCCAAATGTCAAAACCTACCCAACATGATATATGATTCACTTGCATTTAGCCAAGTTAATTGTGTTGGGGGAGACATTTTAATCAGAACAGAAAGATCTTCATTGACTCCCTTTTGAATGCCTAAACAAACTAAATAAACACATTATCCTTCACGATAATACATTGAGTAAACAAACTGAGCTTAAAGGACAACACAGTTTCACACTGTTTGAAGCTAGAAAGGTGGCAGGGTCCGCCACATTAAGTTAAACAGTGTTCTGGGACCTTATTTTCCTCTGAGAACAGCCTGTTTTGGAAAAGATAAACATTTCTGAGTTTGTATTATTGCCTTATTAATATTGTACATATCAAAATTCTGAGCTGGAATTTCCTCTCCAAACCTAATCATTCTCACATGCAGCTTCTGTCTCTGTAAAAACAAATAATTTTTTTCTGCGCTGCAAAATACAAATAACAAAAACGCTTGCACATTTTCTTTTTACAGGTACTTCATCCACATTTGCATACATACCACAGCAATATGCACCTGAAGTATTCTCACCTGTGATTGCTGGAAAGCTCCCTCCGATACCTTATAATTGTTAATGAAGAGTTTGACATAGTAGAAGCTGAATATATTGTTTATCATGCCAGCTCCCAGCGTAGTCATAGCAAAGGCAAAAGCTGCAGGATTGATCCCAAAGTAGAGCAGGTGTCGGCCTACATTCATTCTGGAGTAGCGGACACCTGCGGCAGGTTTCTCCTCCATTGTCACGGCAGCACAGGTAACTTAACAACCGTGTTACCTGTCGGTCTGAGAACCTGGACAGAGGCAGTGCAGTCGCTAGGAACAACTATTTCACGTCGTTGTTGTTGTTTAGCATGGCTAATAATTGCAGCTATTAGCAAAAGTAGTGAAAGTAGTCATTATTCCGGAGCAGAAAACTGTCGAGTGCCGAGCTTGCTCTTGTCCCAGCTGTCTCAGTAACATGATATCCAGAAGTCACGATGAGTTAAACTGACTTCATACTTCATACATACTTCATCACCATCTCGAGCAACTGAAATGTTGTCAAACTCGATTTTTGTGTCTACCGGGAGGGGCGGGGTTCCAAAACAACAAACATGCAGCTGATTGGACTAGTAGGGATCTATGGCTCCAATCGCTGCTTTGTGATTCGTCCGAAAGAAATGTCTGTCAACGAAAGCAGGAAGTTACGACAAGAAAAAGTTTTTTAGAAAAAAAGATTTAATTGTTAGTCTTTCCTGCAGATATTACACTGCCAAATGTGTTAAAAGAAGAGAGAAATATTCACTAAAAATTAAGTAAAATGTATTTTCTTCTGTCGCGGTTATCTGCTACCTACCGGATGTCGGGGTGCATTAGAGATTTGCCACGTTGCCGTAGACAACAGGGGGACTTAATGCCTCGCGCAGCACCGGGAGGATGCAGTTGACATTTCTCCACAGACGGGAGTGACCGGCGGACAGCTTCAAGCTGCTAAACAGACACGCACACACAGACCTGTGTGTCAGGTTTCTGACAGGTGGAGAACGTCCTCGCCCCGCGGCTGTACAATGTTAACTGACATGATTTTGGAGGAAGAGTTTGACAAGAATGGAGAGTCTTGGTATCACCCACAGGACCTGGAACACGGTGAGACGCACCCTAGACTGTCTGACTGTGTGGGATGACATGTTATTACTATACAGACAGTTACATACAGGCTGCAGAATAAATAAGGTAGTTATTATTACATCGGCTTGTTGATAAATAAACTTATTTTAGTTTTCAGATTGTGATTATATGATATTTCTTGAAATAACATGAAACAAATCCTTACAAATGGGCTCCCACAGGAAATTAGATTTTAGTATTTTCATTCTTGTGACACAGAAGCACAGTAGTCATGGGGTCAAAGCTGTGCTCAGGCTTTTTCCTGAGGCGGTTACAGCTCCTGTGTTGATTGTTGTTAGATTGCTTTCCATGCATGTTGTCTGTGCTGCTTACAAAGGTGTGTTTGAGATAGAAGAATACTTGTTTAAAGGGACGCGATGTAGTTTTGGAGAAGAAATTCAAAAATTCAGAATTTTAGTATTCATAATTTTAATTAGTTTATAATATAATCTCAGAAATATTTATATACCTCCATAACTGAGTAAACAAGCTATTCTCAGAGGAAAAAAGGGACACAGTACACTGTTTGAAGCTAGGAAGGTGGCAGGGTCCGCCACATAAAGTAAAACAGTGTGAAACTGTGCACTCTAATGCTCAAGATAAATTGCAGTCCCATCAAGCCAGTTGTATAGATCCTGAAAAAAAGATTAGGTAAGTTTACAAGTATGGACATTAATATTAAGCAATAACCAGGCTGTAATAAAACTAGATAAGAAGCTTAGTTTATGGAGCCGATTAAATATGGTATTTAAAATCACAACCTTGGGATCTGGCAGATTATGATGGCCATTTTGATAAATCAATCAGAGAAATGAATAATAAAATGATACAATTATTAATCGATAAAGAAAACAGTGACAAGCTGCCCACAATAATGATTGTATCACGATAAAATGTAATCATTTCTACAGCGCATGACAATCTTATGTCTAACAGGCAATACAAAGCACCCTTAAAAGGCTAAGTGAAGGAATTTTGTGTTTATTCGCTACGTTGTGGTGTCAGTTTAACAGAATTTGACATGAGCTGAGCTGAAACAATGTATAAAGAAGTATTATCTACATTTTAGCTAATGAGTCCATGTCCATGTGTGTCCTCATACAAGTGTAAAATAGGAGTAAAATGACTGACAAAAGGCCAGACTGTGAGAAAGCAGACTCACTAGTTTACAGAAAGATTCAATACGATGAGCTATGAAGTTGTGAATTGCGCATCGATAATCGTAGGATATTTTGTCGCACCCCTAATTCCTAATGATTGACGACTATGATTGTTAAATGTACAAGTGAATGACCGAGCCCTGGTTGCTGGAAGAAAACCTGGAGGCCCAGGTCTGATACAGAGACGGCTCGTTATTCAGAGTAATGGCAGCAGGCAGGAAACACTTCCTGTAGGACTCCACAGTGGAACTGAGTAAAACTGAAATTGTTTGTAGTTCGAGGAAGGGATTTCAAGTGTTTTCCATGATGGATAAATGTTTACGCAGCAGCCTCCTCTTCACTATCAACTTTAAGGACTTCAGAGTGGGGCTCAAGGTTGCTATTTGGCTGCCGTATTGCAGGTTAGAGTTAAAAATCACAGGGCAGACACTGCTTATTGAATTCATTGCTTTGTAAATGACTGTACTTAAAGTAGTCCTAGATACGATATACTTTGCTTCACCACGACTAGTCAACACTGTTGCTGGAAAAGATCCAGAATTCAGTGGGAAAGAGGGTCACAAGGAGTTCCAAACGCATGCCTGAGATTCCTCCGTGATTCACCAACGCCGGACACTATTGGCGTGACACAATGAGTTGTCTGTGTGTGTTTTTATGCCCTTTACACACATCTATCTCTATCTGCTGCCTGTGTTTGGGCATTGGAACTGTCTTGTATCTTGTGTTTACATGTTTTCCTGTCTCGACAGATCTCCATTTGGCAGCGGAGCTGGGGAAAACCCTCCTGGACAGGAACCATGAGCTGGAGCAGGCCCTGCAGCAGATGTACTCCACCAACCAGGAGCAGCTGCTGGAGATCGAGGTAATGAATGTTAGGGACGATCTAAACAGAGCTGGTCGGGCTCCAGTAGTGCAGCGTGTGAGCGAGATGTGTCCATTTCAGCATTAAAAACACATGTTTTTTACAGTAAATCCTCCGCTGTTCAAAATCTGTTTCTGCACAAACGTAGTGATTTTAAATGAATGAGACTACAATTCACTGAGGAAAGTCGATGCGGAGGGATGTGAAAGGCTCTTTTACTGGAAGGGAAGATTCCTCTCAGCTTTAAGGAGATTGGAGTAACAGCTAATCCTGACCAGTCTGACCTAGTGAGCCTTTGGCAGGTCGTGTCCTCTTGGCAGGATGTTCGTCCGCCTAATTATAGGAAAACTTTCACCAGCTTTATTGCAACCTTTCTTGGACGATGATCAACTAACCAAGATCTCAATGAAGTGGTTGTGGTTCTGCTCTTAATCTACAAAAGTTTGTTGTTCATATATATTCTCTAAATCAATACCAGATCAGCAAACTCCAACCTTACAACCTTACTGTAATACAGCAGAGCATAAAGTTTAGGTTTACTTTTAGGTTTTAGACGCAAACCTATAAATGAACACGTCATGGTTTGACCGTTCAGCGGTGAGATGTTTCATTTTGGCACATGCAGACAGTGCTGATCTGTTTGAGTTCGAGGACATGGCATGCAGGAGGTCAACATAGATAAGAGTCTTAATTTGTTTGCGCCAATTGGAGGGCTAGTGGCTTGAGGATTTATCGAGGTTGATATGGTAATCCTCATACATCTCGCTGACACTCATTCTCACGCAGAGTCCGCCACCAGTCTCACCGATGTGTGATACAAGGCTGCAACGGACATGTGGTTGTATTGATTTTTAGCAGAGAAAAGTCATTTAGTTGAACTCAACTACAGTACCAGTTTACGGTTTCTGTCGTTACGGTAAATGTTGTCAGATATGCACTAATATGAAACCTTTTGTTTTTTCTCAGTGCAGTTTACGGTTTCAATACACTGGTGTCATTTTGGATGATGAAGTCTAGTGTTAAACTGCCTCATATCTTGGTCACAAATGTTTTCACAACCACATTCGAGGGATCATTGCAGTTAATGTTTGCACGGCAATATCGCACACGTTATTCATTCAACACGAATACTAATGTTGAACAGCAAATTTAAATTGTTGTCATTCCCTCCCTTGTTCACCAGTACCTGACCAAGCAGTTGGACCTGCTGCGCCAGATGAACGACCAGCACGCCAAAGTGTACGAGCAGCTGGACGTGGCCGCCAGGGATCTGGAGCAAGGCAACCAGAGACTAGTGCAGGACAACCGCCTGGCCCAGCAGAAGATCCACAGGTCCGTCCACCAGATATGAATGAATTTGCCTTTTTACATAGTCCATCACCCAAGCAGTTAGGCTCAATGTGAAGAGGATAATATTAAAATATGCTGCGTTTCGCCTATTTGAATAAGTGTGGAACCTTCTTTCTCTTTCCCCTTCAGCCTGACTGAGACTGTTGAAGGGCTTCAGATCTACATGGAGGACCTGCAGACTCAGGTGGAGGAGCTAAAGACGGCTCAGGCTGAGCGGAACAAAAGAGATCTGGCAGAGCAGCGACGCAGCCTCGGAGCACAGAGTGTGTCCTGTCTCAAAGAGCTATATGACTTACAACATGACAGGTACTACCTGGAGAACTTTGACACAGATTAACAGGAAACATATTCGGGTATATCTGCCTGTTATACCCAGGGCCATGTGGTTAGTTGGTTTTCTTTCCGGCGACAACATGAGACCAAAGAAGTGAAGGGTGGGCTTATAGCCTCCAAACAATCAGAGCTCCTATCTGTTGTCTCAGCCCCTGTAATGCTGTCTGGGCCCCTACAGGTCACCCAGAGCCAGATCAGACCTCCTCCTTTAGACATAATCCAAAAGAAGGAGGCAGGTAATCCTCCTTCATTGTCAGCAGTATGCTAATACATAAGTGCTACTGTTGCTTTAGCATGCAACATGTCATGCCACTTGTTGGAGAGCAACAGAGAGAGCAGAGGTGTTACTGAGTGTTGAATTTGGTGGAATACGTCTACTCCTCGTCTCCCCTTATGTTTCAATCATGTTATTAAAACATACCTTGAATAGTGTAGGCTAGAAATGATATTCAGCCACATCATGTTAGAGCTACACTCCTTACATCTGCAAATTTGTACATTAAAATGCAACTATTGGTGTTTTGTTTTTTTTTAATCTTAAAGTGATATTGTCACACAAGTATTGACGTGGCTCTGTTCCCGGCTCAGGCAACAAGCCAACGACAGTCTGCATGTGGATGGACTCTGGTCACCACACAGCTCTTCCTATGACCGAGACAGACACCAAGACCCAGAGGAGGAGAAAGCAGCTCTCCAACGCTCCATCCAGACCCTTCAGAGCCAGATAGCTGCGGAGCGGAGCCGCCGGGAGGCTGCAGAGCAGGAGATCGAGTTGACAATCAGGGAGAACACAGGCCTGGAGCAGCGGCTGGCCCTGCTGGACGGCTGCCGGGCCAGGCAGAAGGAGCTGGAGGCCGAAGTGGAGCAGATGCGGCTTCTGTGGCGCGCTGAATGTGCCAACAGGTAGGCGATATTGACCTTTTGGAATTGTTTGTTGACACAACTTTTGATATACAGCGCAAGTAGAGATCTCTAACATGAATACTCTCCACTCCACTCCCACCCAGTATGAGAAGACCGAGCCAGCTGCTGGTGCCCGACACAGTATTCTTTGCCTCAGAGGAAAGATCCGGCATGGTTCAGGATGAGATGGAGGAGAGAGTAGAAAAAGATGAGGAGCAGCAGAGGAGATCCACCCGGCAGAGGTGTAACAGCGACAGTGTTTTGAGAGCGACCAACCCAGACGAGATTCGCCGCGGTCACGAGCAGCTGTGTATAAGGCGAGCGGAGGCGGTGAAACAGAGGGGCATCTCTCTGCTCAACGAGGTGGATGCACAGTACAGCGCACTGCAGGTGGTGTATACGAGTCATGCATGTATTTGTTATTTGTCAGTTGGAGGCTTGCTGCAGAATGTGGTTTCAACCGTAGGAGTCTTTCTAAGAATGCTTACCTTGTGAACTGCCGGCGGCTATTTTTCTAAGATGATTTAGTAACTAAACCACTAATCCTAGTAAATGCTTTAAAAACTCAAATGATGTACGGCACTTGATGCTCACTGCTAGAATATGGTTGGAAAAACTAAAGGAATACAAGAGTGCCGGGCGCAAAAATTGTTTGTGTTGAGGGTTAAAAGAGAATGTATGTACTTCCCTTAAATATGTGTGTGCTGTCCAGGTGAAATACGATGAGCTGCTGCAGCGGTGCCAGCAGGCGACAGATCAGCTCAGCCATAAAGCCGTCCAGACGTCCACCGCTCCCTTCCCGAGCGGCCGAACACGCCGCCGCCTGTCCAGCTTGGTTGCCCTGTCCGACCTGACGATGGTTCTGGAGGACGGCCAGCAGCCCGAATACAAGGCTCTCTTCACCGAGATCTTCACCTGCATCCAAAAGACCAAAGCGGACCTCAGTGAGAACAGACATCCAGTCAAAGACAGTGATTCTCAGGGCTCTCCCAAATGATCCAATAATTCATCATCCTGAGACTTGTTTGTGTTTGATAAGGAGAAAATTGGAAAGTGCTATTTGCTATAAAAATATCCAGATGCAATAAGCTCACTCAGTCCGTGTGTGTCTTGCTGCAGTCCTCTTATATCCTGTCAATTTGACACGTTTGCTTTTGTTAGTCAGCACTTACACTTTTATTCCATCCATATCGAAAATTAAGTGTTATGAAAGTGATGGTAAAGAATTATTGTACAGGGAGATTTTTATATTTGGCTAAATACTGTGTGTACTATCAGATTCATGGCTAGTACAAAGTACGTTTCAGTGGTGCTTGGCCTCAAAATGCATTATGCAAAAAGTATTATGTCCACCTCCAGCACTACTCAGTGTAACCCTGTGACTTAATCATTAGGTGCTTGGGAGAGAAACGTTGAATGTTGTTTGCTAGAAGTTTGAGAAGTAGCTGCTCCGTGCAACTTATGTAAACAGAAGTGTTGGAATGTTGTAATAGGATGAGAAGCTGTAGTAAGAGCTGAAGTCTCAGGAGTTTATGATAATTAGCTCAACGGCCAGTGGAAGTAGTTTTTTGTACGTTGGCGATAGTTGGTTCACCGGCTGAGGGTTGTTTGTATGTCACCAGGGGAACTGGACACTGGAAAACTGACAATAGTCTGTGCTTTCTGTTTTCATGCATGTGTGCAGCTTTTGATGAGTGTCTCAATGCCAGTAGGACACATGATAACTCTGCACTTTGTACGACTGAATCACATTTTCTGTTTTATTTATTCTATTTGTTTAGTTTTGTACCTTTTAGAGAAGATTCGATTATATTTATTTTCTTTGTTGCTAAGTATGCAGAGCAGATCAGTCAACTGAGATCGACAAAATTATATATTTTTTGTAGTTGTTAATATTCTGTCTCATGCAGGAGATTGAAAAACAAATAGAGTTAAATTAAAGCACAAAAGAAATGTTACCTCATTTATAAACAATTTCTTTCTCAGACATTTACTGCTCTTAATGTGGACCAGAAATTGTGTTGTCAGGTCAGCATAAACAACAACTAACTATTCTTCTAACCCATTTAGTTGTTGGGAAGATATAATGGGCAATTGTATACAGAAAAAAACTAAAATATTAAAGGGGCACTATGTAGTTTTGGTGAAGAAATTCAAACTCAGAATGTATAAAGTAACAATATCAATGGGGTAATATTTTCAGAGAAAAATAAGGTCCCTAGAACACTGAAGCTACAAAGGTGGGAGGGTCTGCAACAAATAAACAAAGAAAAACAGTATGAAATTGTGTTGTTGATTAAAATTTCTCCCCCAAAACTACATAATGCACCTTTTAAGCCCTCAACTGTTATTGGCTGAACTTTACTAATCCGAAGTTGTTATGTTATGTTCACTTTCCATGAGATGTGATGCTCATGAGAAAGAATATGCTTAATAGACCGTTCTTATGTACTAAAATACAGTATTGTAAAGGCATTTAGCTCTGTGCCGTTATAAAAGCTGTGAAACTGCAGAAGGCATCGCTGTATGATCTGTCCTCCATGAAGACTAACATGTTTTTTTTTTTTTGCAGCTAACTAATAAAAGCATTGCTGCAGGAGCCTGTTCAGTTTTGTTTTTGTCATGTGCATT
Organism: Sparus aurata; assembly: GCF_900880675.1. NCBI lineage: Eukaryota > Metazoa > Chordata > Actinopteri > Spariformes > Sparidae > Sparus > Sparus aurata. Next base: position 16,640,770 of record NC_044209.1, on the reverse strand, counting down.
CATCTAAAACGGAGAGATAACCACATCGTTTGAGTGTGTAGAGATGTTTCAACCTGTCCTGCAGTGTGTTGTTCAAACAAATCAAAGCACACAGCAAACAGCAGTGAAGCACTCGCTCTCCTACAGAACCCAGAGGACTCCTCAAGACCTCCGTCCCCCAGTGTCCTCTGTAGCCCAGCGCACAACTTAATGGGGCTTTTGTATCTTTTCATGATTAGGTTTTACATAACTGCGATTTCGCCACTCTGCTTTCAACTGGGCCCAAATCCATTAAACCTCCAAACAAGGGGATTGCATACCACGCTTGCATAAAGGGACAGGTCTTGGCAAGACCATAAGCATACACACAGAAATGTTACAAAGGCATCAGCAAAGCAATCAGCCAGGGCTGCCCAGCGGAAAGAGGCCAGCAATGATAACCAAAGTTGTTTTGAACCATTACTGTGCAAACAATAAACATGGCTATGGTGGAACGTATCCTGTTTCATAATGAAAATGATCAGTAAATACAGCCCTCTGACAGCTTGTTTGGTACCAAATCACACTGTTTGTGGAAATATGACTTACATACCAGAATTCTCCAGGTGCGCAACAGATAAGAAAATGTCAAACATCACTTGTTTCCTGTCCAACACCCTGCAATGCATCAGGCTTAAAGAGTAACTTTTAACAACAATTTTACACATCAAGGGTTTATACAGGTCATGGGGAGTACTACTTCACATGTAAAAAAAAAAAAAAAAAAAAAGTAGTATTTTTGGCTCAAGGGGAAGCTGCATAAAATCTGATTAATTGCCTCCAAGGATGTCACTCAGTGGCTCAGTTGCATTGTGGGTAATGTAAGCACCAGCTTTTGAATGGGATGAAGAATGCGTGGAATAGAAAAGGCGATTTTTTGGATTCTGCTGTATTGATTTTAATCATTTGCTTTTAAACTGTCCATAATGAGTTAAACAGTGGTATAGGACTACAATGCTACCAAGTGGACTGCTTTTCTGAACCTGGTGCCTACATTACCCACAATGCACTTAGCTACTTAGTGACATCATTGGAGGCAATACATCAAAATTTATACAGCTCTCTAGAGCCACAAAATGCTCTAAACTACTTTTTTTCATAAAAAGTGGTGTAGTCTCGCTTCAAAAATCACAAAACCGTTGTTCATCTGTGAAGATTATCTTGCTGAACAAAATAACAAAGATCTTATTTCGGGCAATAATCCAAAACCCAGGTAAAAAATCCCATTAACCTTTTGACGAGTGAGCCAGAATGATGCTAACTTCCCGGTTAGCCTTGGAAAATACAACATCGCTTCACTCCTCTGTATGATCTAGTACTCCCAAAGAGCTGTAAACACACTTCAATGTGTAAAATTGGTGGAGTTACCACCAACACACTTACACACTCTTGGCACATTGCAAAGTGGGCTAATCCTGACAACAGCCTTGGGCCTGTTAGACGAGTTTATTACCAGAAAACGGACAAATTGAAGTCCATTTATTGACTGCATGCAGACCAACATGCTTATTCCACACTAAATGTCAGCTGAGTAAGCAAGGCGTTACGTGGTAGCGTGGCCGAGTGGTCTAAGGCGCTGGATTTAGGCTCCAGTCATTTCGATGGCGTGGGTTCGAATCCCACCGCTGCCATTACTCTTTCATTTTGTTTATCGATACCGACTCAGTACACAGTGACAAAACGATCCAACAGACCGTACTTACTCAAAACACGTCACATGTACGCATGTTTGGCTCATACTGCTGTTTCAGATCACCACATAACCCACCACTAGGAAAATCGTTCCCAATGCAAGTGCGCTCCCTTGTGGCAGCCTGCACATGTACACAAACATTATCCTAGTACACCACTCAAGTGGTGGAAAGAGAACTGAAAATCTGTACAGTTACATTATTGAAATATTGCTCATTTAACATAAAACTACTGGGATCGAAATACAATTTAGTTGAAAATACAACGTATTTTTCTCAAACACTACTCAGAGCATTAGTTACTTTTTAGAGATCTGTGGGTTTCTGTCTGTATGTCAGAGTTTCATTGGCCCAGATTACCTGGTGTGATGCATACTCATGTATGAGTAAAATTACAGACTTACAGACAAAAAGTACCCAAAAAATTACTCTTTGGTTGACTTTGGTAAAGTTACTTCCAATCCTGAATATGACACACTTTTTGGATAACAAATATAATTAATTTGTTTGAATTTTAAAGGAAAAATTATGCTTATCCTTCATTTAAGCGTGGAGGTACTGACCTTAAAATGCTTACAGGCCAGCCCAGCCTACACAAAAAAATAGCAAAAAAACATGTAAATCTAGGGGGAAATGCCCAATGTCCGGTACTGGGGCAATATACTAATAAACAAATGCCTCTTCCGGGTATGATAAATAAATATGCTCGTACAAGCCCCAGGGAAATAAAATGTCAAACTGAAGATGTATAGGGGCTTGGGGTTTCAAGGGGTTCCAGAATAAACAGTTTCCTTACTAAAATAATGTGGGCAGCCAAGAAAACACTATAGAGCCTCCACAAACAAGAGGATCTGAGTAGCAATCTGACAGGGACTAAAGTTTTAAGACCTGGTGGTGTGCCATTCCCTAACTATTCTAAACACTTCACAAAAAGGGCGTAGTCACACCATGATTGACTGAGAGGGAAATGCCCAAAGCTGCTTCTATCAGGAGTCAGTCTCCCCCACCCTGCTCACAGGTGATCTGAATGCCCTGTCTAGACCGGTTTTGGAAAATCAGCCCAAAACACAGACAGACAGCAAGTCTCAAACACTGGGACTGCTACAAGCATTTTGATCTAAGTAGAAGAAAAGGGAAACGTATGAGTGAACATGACTATTAAAGGCTGTTGGCATGATCATTGTTAATGCTTTTATTGCTAAAAGTGTACAAAATGACTAATTATGTGTAAATCACAACAAATCTTTATCATAGAAGCTTTTAAATACAGTCAAAATTGAAATATCTGTAATACAAAGTTAGATATTTCTTTCCATATAATGACATCACAGTAACTGTAGAGAAAATTCAAAACATTCACACAACTCCGGTTTAATACTTTTCAGCAGCCTCGTGGTTGCACCATTTTCACACACACAAACATACCAACATCAAAAAAAAGTTACATAACCTGACGTTGATGGGACTCATTTTAGGGCATGTTTTTATTGCATCTGGTGGTTTTTCATCATAATTTCATTAATCATTTTTTGAGAAGACACATAACACAAGACAGCTTATTGTGCTGCATTTTCCGCTGAGAACCGTTTAGTCCTGACAGAGTATACAGGATAGCATCACTAGCACCAGGCTGAGACCCATCAGCAGCAGCAGGACGAGGTGTCGGGGCATCTGGGAGGTCAAGGAGAGGTTGAGGGGACGCCAGCCGGAGCGAGGCTGTCTGGTCTTCAGGTACTGCTCCACACAGTCCACCAGGTTGTAAGGCTTTGGACAGTAACCCAGCTCTCGACGGGCCTTGTCGATCTTGAAGGTGTGGCTCACAGCTATGCTCCTCACCTGCAGTGGAAGATTCCGCTCACAAGGTTAAAGGTCGCACTGTCAAGCTAATGGTTCAGATTAACCTCAATTTGGCAAACGCGGTTTTACATTCTGATAGCCCTGCGACTGATGGAGGCCTCCAGTTACTGCATCTTCTTACCGCTCGGGGATTAGGTGTCTACACGTGAGGTACATGCACTGATAGAGGAGTTCAGGGCACTCAGACATCTTAAGAGTGCGATACAGCTTTTCATCCACCCGCATGAGTCACTTCTTCTTCTTCTGATCACGTAAAACAGCTTCCATCAGCACACACCTTGTGAAAAAATTCCTCAGCGTTTCATTGTATGATTCATGCCAGGTTGCTCTTTATTGATCTACCAGTATATCATCTTTGCTAGACACTGTACAGCCACAAACATCTGAGTCCTGCTCATCCTGTCTGGCCTGACAATCATCTTGATTATGTAATCTCCCTCTGGAAGCTGGGCCTTTTTTTTTTTTTTGCTGCCTTCAATTTTCCATCACTTGATACGGATCTGCATTAAATAGTCATTCGCTGCCACAGGCATCATCTCGCACACAGATGATGGTTTCATAAAGTATGTGGTTTGTAATGTGGTAGTGAGCCGAGGCTCCTTTTAATATATCTGGTCGAGGACAAGCAGTAGTGGAAGAATTATTCACATCCTAATAAAGAAAAGAAAAAATACTCAAGAGCAGAAAAAGCAAGAAAATGTGTTTGTGTAGCTTCATTTGTAGATACTTTTATTGCTTAAGGTGTACAAAATGACTGATACAATACTAATTTGTATATAACGGTGTTTACTCAAGACTGAATAATGAACCACAACATTGGTTCGTTGCAGTTTTATAGATTATTCACATTTTTTTTTCATTGTAAACCAATTGAGTTTCATTACTCACCTACATTGTCTGTGGTACACAGATTCAGGTCCTTTCATTCTTACTTAAGACATAAATCTTCTTCTTTTTATTTTGTATATAATTTTTTTTTTTTTTTTGCGGTTTTGCCCTTAAAAAAACAAATTAAAAAAAACAACAACTTAGATACGTTTCAAACTGTTTCCTGAACTAGCCGAGAACTGCAGTGTTTTTGGAAAACATTACTCAAACACCAGTAAATAGAGCCTTTCTTTGGGACTATTTTCAGCTGTGGATGAATACACATTTGGTGCTCTAGTGAGTATTTATTGCAGCAGGAAGGTAAATGTACGTCAAGCAACAGAGTTTAGCTCCAAACCTAAACAAACAGTATATTTTGCATCTTTGAACTCTTCAAACTCTGTCATTGCTACTTAAAACACATTAACGCCAGCATTGCAGTTTAGCCCCCAACATTACCAAATACCATATTTTGCAAATTAATCGAGCAACACAGTTTAGCCTTCAGCATTCACAATGCAATTTGTTTGGAAATTATGATTCTCTAGCTCCTTCTGGTTTTTGTGTGCTTTTTTTTGTTGTTTTCTGTGTGTTTGTCTCTTCGTCAATCTAACTTTACTGCGTGCTGAAATGCAAATAGCCTCTCTGGGTACAGTAAAGTTTTGATGACTAAACTGAGCTAAAGCTTATGGAGCACTTCAAGTTAAAAGACGGTCGAGCGCTGAACCTTGCAGATGTTCATCTGTGTGTTTCAGTTGGTTTAATCTTCCATCGTGTTCTCAGACTTGGAAGTTATCTACGGGAGGCAAAAAAAAAATCATCTGCACGTGACACGCTGGCTAAACCTGAGAGATTTTGCAGGATCATCCGAGCCTGGCCCGAGAAGGCTGCCCAACTATGCTCACCATGACAACCGCCACTGTACTGAGGTCACTTCCTGTAAACTTCATCTCGAACTTCCTGTTCTGACCCACAGCAGTTTATGTTTTATTCACAGGGCAATCATCGATCCCCCGGCCAGCAGCTGTCTGACAGAATGAGCTCCAGGTGCAGGCCCACGGACTCAGCTTTGGTTTCTGCCTCATCACACATTCATGAGGACCTTACAGGACGCGATCAAGGCTCCTTAAGATGCGTTGTGAGGTCCCTCCCCGGGAAGTATTAATGGAAACAGCCCTCACCTTGATACAGTTCTCGTGTTGTTTGATAGTGATACAGACCATCACATAGATTAGAAGGTTTTCAGCTTCAAGAACGTCGGGATTTAGTTATTTGGCAGTATTTTTGAATAAATACAAGACTAACGTTTTTTCCATAATTCATGTGCACGAGATAGCGTCAGACGAGAGAGGGGCGGGGGGTCTGAGTGGAAAATCTCCGCCCTAATGAAGTCTGTCTTCACTGTTGCGGGCGAGACTTAAACAAGGATCTACTACATCTGAGAGCATGTAAACCATCTCCAGCACAAAGACTTTCAATTAGGTAGACACACACAAAGAGCTCCACAGCGTTGTAACTTTCAGCATCACAGACGCGTCACCATGACCAATATGCACGTCACACTTAAGTTCATTCAGGTCAGGAAAACACGTTTTTTTAAAAGTCACAGGAGCATAGTTACCTCGCTTTGGGTGAAGAGGAGAGGCAGATCTATCACAGGTCTCAGAACTACATGTAAATATTCTACCAGGCTGGCTGAACGTAGAAGAAAAAACACACATCCAGTTAGAAACCACTCACACAACATTTTAAAACATATATCCAAGTGTTTACATTTTAGGGACTACCTGCTAAATAGACGCACGAAACAGGAACGGTTATGGACGGTCGGCTGTAGCCCAGATTTTCAAACTGGAATGGGAACATGAAACAGAGGGAAGAGCAGTTCACTCCTGACAAAAATGTATGTCAATGAAACTGTAAATACATTTATAAGGATGCAAAGGAAGTTATCTTGTCAACGTCAACAAATCCCACAATAATCTTCTTTTTTAAGATATTATTTCATCAGACTGTTTGACTATATATCTTTAAACGTTACATTCACAGCTGAAAATGACAACACATTTGCTGATGGATATATCTATCTCTACTTGATAGTATTCATTGTGGTTTTGGAGTTTTCGTGGGATCTGTTGACGGTATAATAAAGACAGAATATCCCCAAGTTTTTATTTCACTCACCAACGGCGTCAGCCACTCAAACAGATTGACTGAAACTCCGTCATTTATAAAATAGACCTGTCCACTCTGCAAAAGAAGAGAAAAACAATGGGGACATTCAGCGTCATCCTTATTTAAATCAATGATAGTAGTAGCTAGCGTTAACGTGCACCTGACAAACAACTGTATCCGTTCTTTGGTCGGAGTTTGTGATGTGTCATAAGCATCAAGTTTGATGTATCGGACTAATTAACTTCAGTTCAATGAAGCCAATCTTCAACATTTAAAATGTATGTTAAAGCAGTCTAAGTACAGAGATCTGTGGGTGTTTTCCTCCTGACTCACAGAGACGTGGCTCCTCTGCAGTGTGAGAGCCTCGGCTGCCAGCGTGTGCGCCAACACCAGGTTATCTACGTGCACCCAGTTCATCCTGGCCCGCGGGTCACCAAACCTGAAGGTGAACAACCGGCGCTCCACATTCATCTGAGTGGGAGGGAAAGACAGGGACAATAAGTCAACGGTTTTTACTTTCCTTGTTTTGTGGTGACGCTTTTTTTTTTTCACTAGCTCCGCCGGTTACAACAATCCCTTTTTACTGATTTTTCATTGTGTTGTGTGGCTGTGTTGTGTTGCCTTTAATTCCATTCAATTCAAATTCTTTATTTGTCTCCGAGGTAGTAGTTGTTGACAGAATTGGCCTGAATTTAATAGTTTTTAAGCCATTATGACTAAATATTCATGCATTTCTATAGCCCCCGGTGTAACTTTTCATGTATTTTGGGTTCTTTACACTTGGTTAAATCGTTAAATTGAAAAAATAAAAAGGCAGACCATAAGCGGAGATTGTGCTGAAAGAAAAGGATGTCATACATGTGGAGTAAGGACAGTTCAAAAGCAGCTTAACAAAGAATGAATGCACAGAAACCGGGCAAAACCAATGAGGCTCCTGAGGATTATAAGATGCTTTTATAAACTCCAGATGGAATGGAGGTTGAAGACGATTTTCACAATAGAGTAAATTAAAAGTCAACCGTCGTGGCCGACAGTGAACCCGCCGACATCCAGCCCTTCAGCAGGCTGCGCTGCTGCCTCGCAGACGACAGACTGGAAGAAAAGCCGGGTGTAACTGGATGCCTGCAGAGCTCTATCAATAATGCAAACTCTTCAGTCAGGGACACAGTCTGCCAGGGAGGCTTCAGACACTGCAAGATGTATATTTTCTCCAGTGCCAAGGCGAAAAAGGAATGAACCCTGATCATAAGATAATGTATATGTGCTTCCTCTCACCATCACTCTGTGGAGGTGTCTCCTCTCATCTGGTCCGTAGATGCCGCAGGGCCTCAGGACGCAGGTCCGCAGCAGGCCTCCACCTTCACAGGAGAGGGTTTAAACCTTCACTGAATACATGCTTTTATGTGTATAGTTCAAACTTGATGCTACATACCAAGTAAAGGCGATTAGCAGCAAACATCTACAGTTGGGTATCAGCACGCTTATATATTTAGCTGCTGGATAAGAGCTTTTTCACATGCATCACACACTTCTGATTCATCAGTGAGCGGCAGTGATGGAAGAAGTACCTCTTAGGTACTTAGGAAGGCAAAAATGTACATTACTTTTGTTCATTTGTCACTTTTGAAATGTCGGATAACTGTAGCTATTTGGCGCAAAGGAGGAAGCCAAGGGACGTAGTATAAAGAGCAACAAAGTCCGTATATCTAGAGGCGGTTGGAGTGGATGGATGTGTCAAAGATACCATCAGCAGGGGACTTAGTAGTCTGTGTCCTGTGTGAAACCAAAAGTCAGCGATTACTTATTTCAACTCAGGCAACGTGACTTAATTTACATGAAGTACTTAACGTTGCTTTCACCTCCAGGCCATCCTGCCTTCATCCCTGACTTCTGACGTGTCTCTATGCCATCAGACCTTTTAGCCAAAGGCAGTGGAAAAAAAAAAAGACAACATACTCCTGTGGCGGATATATCCACTTTAACCTGGGTTCTATAATGAGCCAGCTCTTGGCTCTAGACGTAATTGGATGTATACGGTGATGGTCACCAATGGGGTGTAGGGTAACACCGAAGAAGGGAATGGGAGGCTTCACACCTGTTAATGTAGAGACCACGAAGGAACTTGAAACCCATTACAATGTATTAGAAATCGTAAAATAGTCACGTTGACTGCTGCACTACATGCTTGTGCTCTCTAAATTCAAACTGGTGCCACTGGTGTTGAAGCTAGGTTTGCGGTCTCCTGTGCTTTTTCCATGTAATTCTGTGCTTGCGCCGCCATTACACGCTGAACGCTTTTCACACCTTTCATCAAGCATCCGTCGGCAGAGAGGACCATCTGCTCTGCAATCGCTTTAGTTCTGGAGTAGTGGTCGATGTGCTGGAACAGGCAGACACAGGGTTGCATTATATCACCGTCTCAAGCGCAGAAAATCATTTATTGTTGGCAAACGCAAAGGACATTTCTAAATGTTGGTCTTTCGTTGTGATCTTAGGTCCAAGTTTCGGTCATACATGGATGGATGGGACACTTATGGGTGTCATTTCAGCTGATGTGTTTACTCACTACTTCAGGGGGCACATACGGCATCGAGGCCTCATCACACTCCTCAATTGGTTTCCCAGTAAAGACCACATTGATGGTACTGGTATACACCAGCCTGGGGATGCTCCTCTCCTTGCACACTGAAAGAGAGCAACAGAGCAAAAATGATCACATCAATTTTACATCTAAGACTGCCAGGATGTTTAAAACAATAAACTTTTAATGACAGTTTTAAGCCTCTTTCGTGCAGACATTAACTGTATGAAATATTTAAAATATCTCTGCTCTGGTATTCTAATGTTTTTGCTAAGGGAGCTCTGAAAATCTTAATTAGAAAACACAACAGACGAATGGATTTTCACATGTAGAAGTGAATTAGGTTATTGTTTTCAAATTTCAAATGACGCTTGCTTGTTGGTCATAATCACGTGTGTCCTCACCGTTTATAACATTACTGGTCCCTCCAACGTTGACTGACTCCACCTGCTCTTTCCTCAGCTGGCAGACAGTCAAAAAGGATAGAAAAAAATGTAACCCTTACCATGTTGAAGGTAATGCAGCCATTTTTCTTTCACTTCCTGTGACTTTCTTTTCACGCTTCGAGCAGCTTACTGTATGTACAACTCATCGGCATTGTTTTATCGTGACGTTGGGTGACAGCTCCTGTCAGATGCGCTTTGTCTTTCAACGCGACTTCTCGCTCACACAGGCGAACTCACAAAGATTGCAGTGAGGTGTGTTCACTGCACTGTCTCAGTAAGGGTCAGCCTTAAACACCATCGATTTTTACACATGGCAGTCAGTTTACAGGTCTTTTTGAGCCAGCTACTTGGCGAAAAAGGTTTCTCAAGTGATGTCACTGAAGACTATAAGTTTAAAAATGAAAATAATCTGTAGGTGTGGAAAACTCTGTCGCTCATTCTCTGTCTCTGCTCTAGACTAGGCTTTATACATTAGCCGCTATTTCGACTAAACTGTCTGGGGTCAAGTTGCATTGTGGGTAATGTTGGCGCCAAGGGCCACCTCAGGGAAATGCCCTCAGTCTAAATTTTCATTTATCTCAGTTTAGGATGAGATTTGGAGTTTTTCTCATAATAGAAAACATGTTTCCTAACTGTGTACTAGCAATCTTAATTACCTTCTTCAGAGCTGTCCTAAGGGAAGTTTTTTCTTTACTTACGATTATTAAAGACACTTAAATGAAAATAAAAAAAAAAAAACACTGCCAAAAATGGCAGCACCACTGTTGTTAGATCTGTAAGGTAATGACAATGAAGACGGGGAACAACATTAACACTGAAATCAACATGATTATGGGTTAATAAGACTATATATGTGTTAAAAATAGCACATTTTTTTTTGCAATTTTTACATATAAAGAGGTATTTATAGGAACATATCAGACACTTGTTTACAGCTCATGGACTCTATGCACATCTCTGTTTCTCTGACTTTTCTCTGAATGATTACTTGGTGAGCAGATGGTCAGGGGGACATGAGGGGAGTTCACCTGTTCTGGTCCAGACATGCCGTAAGACGCTGTGTGGAATATACAGTCGACTTCCTCACACACCTTATACAGGGAGGAACTGTCCCGGATGTCACACTGTCGGAAAAAAAGAAAGACAACTTGACACACAGTTAAGAAATACCAACTTGGAGGAAACTTTTGTCATTCAAAAGACAGAAAGTCCTGACCATATCGTTGTCTCAACGGTTCGACAAGTTGGGGGTGGTGCAGGGTCACAGAAGACATGAGAGTGCGAGTCAATAGTTTTCCTATTGTAGACAGTTGTAATTAAGGTAAGTGTGCCATGAGGCCTGCAGGTGTAACTTGAATCATGTCTCCACCCTCTCTGACCCAGTCAGCAGCTGGCGCTCTGAGGAGGATCACTCACTGATGTGTGTCTGTTTCCAGCCAGCACGAAGACTCACCACAGAGACACACTGACAGTGGACAAGCCAGGGAATTGATTTCAAAGTCTGCACGGAGCAGTGTAAGTTAGAAGAAAGCACAGGGTGTGAGTTTTTGCTGCAAGCCAAGAAAGTGTTTTGTTTTTTCTCATTGAATGTGAGACAATAAATATTATGTCCCACGTCTGTTACAGTTGATTTAAGTTTGAATTTTGGTTAAACTCCAACAAGTGACACAGAAATAGCCATGAAGTGAATGTGCAGGGAGAGAGTAAATAACCAAGATCTGAACAGCATCAGGTCACTCTCTGCTGTCTCTCACCTGATAGAAGACTGCTCCATCAGGGATATCACAGGGAGGCTTGTTTATGTCCAAAAGGATCACTGACATCCCCTGACTGGCTAGTTCTCTCCCGAGCCTGAACCCAAAGTATCCGCCTCCGCCTGTCACTAACACCTTCCCTGTGGAGCCGCCCCGGGCCAGCCCTGCCTCCTCTCCCAGCCTGGAGGCTGCACACTCCTGGCTGCTGCTGCTGCTGCTGCCACCGCAGCTCGCCGTCATGGCTCCATTCATCCTGTGGCGGATGGCCAAGGCCGGGGTGGAGGCCAAAGTCGGGGCTGGGTGGCTGACCCACGGCTGGTGGGTGAGGTGGGGGAGGTTGTGCATGTGGTGTCCACCGGCCTGCAGGCAGCAAAGGGGACCACTGTGGCGGGGAAGCTGCTTCACCTGGCACAGAGAGCCTCCATTCTCACTCATGTTGGAACCACACAGCTCCATAGATATCCTGACGGAGGGAAACAGGGTGAATATTGGTTCCTGTAGCGCGTCTTTAGTCTGCTCCAGCTACCTTCTGTTAACACCAATCTCCTGTGTCTCTTGTTGTTCAAGGCTTGAACAGTAAAGAGTTCACAGAGTTCACTTGAAATTGGGCTTGTCCCCCTTACAGAGGCTGTGTCCTCACGGCAGTGGCCCGGAGCTTAAATCCCACCTGTGGCCCATGTCATCCCCCCTCTCTTTAGCATTTTATCATCTATCTATCTATCTATCTATCTATCTATCTATCTATCTATCTATCCTCATGAAGTTAAGATTGACATCAGTATTGAGTGAGCTGAACGTTTATTGACTCCACTGTAAAGTCACTAAATGTTTTCTAGCAATTGTGTGAAAGCTCACCAAACAAGTTCCACAGGCTGCCATCAGTCGCGCATCAGAGACATTACTTCAAATACAAGTAAAGATACGCAATTTAAAGTTAATTGCCATCACGCGTTCACTTTCCTAATATTCAAATCCACACTGATAATCGATAACTTACCTTGTTATTCCTCCCGGCCGCTCACATCCATACCTGCGCCTGTACCTGACTGATGAGGATAAATAATCCAGTCCGTATCTTCTCTGTACTCTGCCTATCGATCACCTCCTCTACCTGACGGCTCTCCTACCGTACTGTCCGGATGAGGCGCGCACTTAAAGTGTTTTTTTTGTTTGTTTTTTTATGTGCCACAGCGTCACGCCAGGGGTTGGCCTCTAAATGCCACTGGTACCTTGAGAAGACATAATTTTTGCCACATGTATTAAATGAATGTAATAATATATGATTCTCATTCAACCTTTAACCCATCTGCAGGTGATGACTGTGTTATATTAATTGTCAATGAAGCATGCACTGATTAATTATGGAGTATATACAAAGAATGGAAATATGTAAGATGTGAGAGACTCTATAATCATTAGTAGTAGTAGTTTTGCTCATTATTCAGCGTAATTCAGTGTAATCAATGTTTAATAATTCATGGTATTCTTATAAGAAATAACATCATTAAATAACTTATTTTTGTAACTCCAACAGACATCTATAGATCATGAAAAACAGCAAATTGGACAAAGACATGTCAAACACATTGTGATATCCCAACAGTTTAATATATGAAACCGCTGGGTTGTAACCTGGTCTGTAAATTTGTCATGAAAAAAAAATTAAATGTGGACAAGAGAGACAACATTTGTCACATCAACTAACAGGACATCATCAGGATGCTCCATCTATTAATGGTGACGTCATACAAAGGTTCTGATAAAAGACAACTTAAAGGAGGATGTTTGGTCCAATCGATCAGCTCCATTATCTTATATTATATTTATAAGAATACGAATTTCCTTTAATAAATTAACACATCAAAATGGTGTTCACCTATCAGCTGTGGAAGAAAACATGACGTCATTGACCAGAGCTCAGGCATCACATGATGTTACTGATGGATCTTTGACATGACGACAGGGCAGGTAAACAGCAGCATCTGACACTTCCTGAGCACAGTGTTTTCTGGAGAGGACAGAAATAGACGCTTCATGTTTTATTTAGCAGACAGCAGACAGACTGCCAAACCCGAGCCGACAGTTAAACGCACTGCACGTAATTAAAGAGGGAGGGGAAAAGTCCTGAGCAGCAACCAAATGACATAGAAGCAATTTGGAGATAAACTGCAGTCCAAAAAAAAAACTAAACACAATTATGTAGTACTTATGGAGCATTAAAAGGGAGTTTTAAGTTAAATTTGGCTATCAATAATAATTAATGATTATCATGGATAATTATTAATTATGATCAATAATAAGATCCAATTTACATTCGATCACCTCGGGGCACCACCCTTGAAGAAGGGAAAAGATAACCAATTCAATAATTCAGTCTCATAAAAAGTTACTAAATTATTGTGACTCTGATCAATAAATAACTTCATAATTACCGGTACAACCAAAATTATCGTAACAGCTGTAATGGTTGAAGGATCCTGGAGTTCTTGACAGTGAAGAGGTCAGCAACATTCACTCTTGTACAATATTAAATAAGAAGGTTCAAAAGTCTTTATTTAACTCAAGATGGAAACACACAATCTAACCAACATGTACTATATACAGGTGTATGTGTGTGTGTGTGTGTGTGTGTGTGTGTGTGTGTGACGTGATGCCAGGTTATAGACGATGGTTAGTTGCATGCAGAGACCCTGAGTCTGTGTGAATCATCATTCGACTAACGTGGATTTAGCCGTCTAGGAAAGCCAACTACCACTAACCTGATCTGAGATCACTATAACACCCAAACAGTGAACAAACACCTACATTGTACACATATGCAGTACATCAACCAGAGTATAAAGTCCTGTGCTTAGCCGTGCTATGCTACGCTATCTAAGCCCAGTTCAACGATACCAGTCTTTGAAGAAAAGGTGCTGGTGGCTGCAGGAGAAGGTTGGGATTCCAATGTTGAATGATGTGCTTGCTGTCTAAGGACTGATGAAAGTCGGCAGAGGAGGAAACAGTTTGCTCCTTTCCTTTGCAAGGATAGCAGCTCGGTGCTAACTTGCTTGGTGTTGTGTAGAGTAAGAGAGGAAAAACGAGGGACGCGCTGGAGTTTTGACTATCTGGTCATAGGTGGGGTCTGTCACCCTGACCAATAGTAGCTCAAAGCTGAATTTCGCACCTTGGTGTGAAGAATGGGGAATTCTGGGACACTGCGTTCAGTTCAGAGTCCATTTTGAAATCCACAATGAACGAGTTCATCCGTGGGTCCCAACATTAGATTTACTCTCCTTTTCTCACCAGAAAGTACATTATGTGCATATTTAAATCCAATAATAGGTTAGTTGGTTTAGGTTTTTGGTTTATTTCCTGTTTTATTTTGTAGATATATCCTCTTGTGTCTTCTATTATTATGGTCACTTCCTGTTCACCTGTGCTCCTTGTGTTCCTCCCCAGACTGATTCCCCCCACACACCTACTTTTTACTTCCATCAAAGAGACATAAAGTTAGTGTCCACAACTTCTACTTTAATTATTGTTGAAGGTTTATTACAAAGTTTTAGCAAAGGGCAAAGCATACAGCTCAAACTGATCTCAATTACTATCATTATCAATTCAAGAATACCTACTGATAAAAATCACAATTTAGAATATAATAAAAGTCAATCTAAAGGAGCTGATGCTTGGTTAAAACACTTAGATGTAGTAGAGATCAAGAGGGTCGAGCCTTCCGCTATGCCTTTTCCTTCTTGCTTAAAGTCCAAGTTCTTGAGGCAATTCACGACCCCGTCTGAGGCCCCGCATATTTTCCTCAAAATCCAAACTTCAAAAGAACTCCAATGTCCAAATCATAATCCACAGCTGGTTGGTAAAAACGGTTAATCCTCCGTTTGCTCTGTTATTCTTGGATTCAACTGTGAATCTCTTGGAAGTCCATTCTGCGATGATAGGCAGCTCACATATTCCGTCTTGTACGTTAATCCAAGGTAGGAGAGCGGAGGAAGAACATTGTGTTCTCTGTTGCTGCATTATTTATTTTTTAAAACTCTCTCAGCTGACCATCTATTGCTTAAAAGGGAGATTTTGCTTACTTCCTTATAAGGCCATGTAGACGCTTCCAACAGCATGAGGACATACTGTTCATCTGATGTTCCTCTTTTTCCACGCAAACAAACTGGGAAATCTGGACGTTAAACACACTTTAGCTTCGATTTTGTAACTGTTTTTCATTTGTTCACTTCATTGTCACTTCATTGTAACTGATATGCTAATAGAAAAACAGGTATAAAAAAACTAGGTATAATGTCCTGTGTGTAGAGATCTCAACTCTTGTGACACCACCACCACACCTCTCCTAAAAACCCATTCTGACGTCTCCATTGCTCAGTGAGTTCCCTTTCCAACCTCAGAAACCTAAGGATAATGTATGTTATCCTTAGACACACATATTCTACACACACACACACACACACACACACACACACTCATCTGCTTGTGATGTCCGGTGCAACAGTGCTGTGTCCTAAACACAAGCAACTTCAGTGCTTCACCAAAACAGCAGATAGGTGGAAGCCACCTTGAGCCAGCCTCTCAAAGTGAACCATTAAACAGCAACAAGATCGTTCCTAACCCCGCTGCCTTCTTTCCTCTGTTAGTCATTTGTTATTTCAGCGCTCGCTGTGATAAAAGGCTTGAGTTACTCTCTCATTAAATGCTACCCGGCACTGCCATGAATCACAGTCAGCAGGGAGCCGTCACCTCGTCTGACCTGCAGCAGTGCTTCCCTCCCCTCGGTGCTGTGGAAAATGCAGACCCCTCTTGTCTACAACCTTGCCGAGCCCTCGCCTGAGGTGAACATCTGGACTGGAAATAGGATGGAAGGCTTGCCGTGATTACCTGGCGACTCATCTGAAGTCCCAGTGCAGTGTGGAGGGCGACCCCGGCTGCTGCAGTGATCAGAGACACAAGGAGACATAAGAAAATGAAGGAGTCGCAGTGTAAAATCATTATTTCAACTGATCTGATGCTTATTTTCTTGAATAATTAATGAATCAATCAATTAACCGTCTGAGAATATCAGATAGCAGCACCCAGCACAAGTTTCCAAAAGGTGATGCCTTCAAATGTCTTTTTTTTTAACCAAACCACAGACAGAGACAAAACAGCAGACATGGAGCGTTTTTGCAGGAAGACTGATTTGTGCAATTGATTAATCATCTGTCCTTTGATTAACTGAATCAGCTCTAACATGAAGCAGTAATCAGCCAATAAGCAATCCAACTCATCAATGGTATTTCCTACTTATCAGAACGCTGTGAGAGCATCTTCTACCAGCTTGTGCCAGTGTTTAATGAGTAATCAGAAAATAAATGAGTTGTGTAATAACAGACACATTTTATGGAAAGCAACACAATAGCCTGCACAATAATTGCTGCTTTGGCCCAACATTTTAGCATTTAACATCCAGACACATAACATTTAACACTACAAATCTGCCTGTTACTGTCAGAAAAGCAAAAATTAGAGCCCCGATCCTCTGAACTCGACACATTTATGGAGAAGCACATTGAATTTACTGTGTTTCACAGCTAACAGGCTCTGGGAATAGGGATCCGACAGACAGCAGGTGGCGCCAGACGACAGCATTTAAATACACCCTGAGCATCACAACACTGCAGATTACCCTTGAGGTCAAAGATGGTTTGTATCTGTGAGTCAAAATAATCAAGAGTCAGCCTGCTGATGCCGGATGAGCTCCTCCTGGTCATCTTTAATCTTCCAGTGAGGCAGAGGTTCATGTTCTCATGAGCTTCAGCATAATTTGAGGTTTCAAACAAACAAAGCCTGACATGTTATATAAGTTCTTGTACAGCATGAATAAGACAGAGAGAGAGGGTGACGTTGACTCTGCTGTGACACCTTCAGTGGGGATCCATGGCAGACGAGTTGGAAAGACTCGGAGTGATGAATCTGGCGGAGGAAGTGTGTGAAGATGGAAGGCAGACAGCTGAGAGCAGGTGAAGGGGTTCAGGAAGAACTGCGAGCGTAGAAGGAGAAGAAGAGCTGACAAAAGGAGAAAAAGAAAAACACTTTGCATGCAGCAAACCTACGTGCACATTGGGTGACATGGCAAGGGGTGGGTGGAAGGTTTTCTGAGGTAGAAGAGCCATCCTTTTTTCTTTTTTTCCACACAGTGTCATGCTGAACCAACCTGTCAGCAAAAGAGAAAAGAGTACTGTAATGCACACTTCAGGAAATACCAAAGAGATGCCAAAGATAGACTGAAAACGTCTTCTTGAAAGGAAGAAAAATGTGACAAATTACCTTTAAACACACCAAATAAATAGTCTAAGACTCGTGCGACGCTGCCACAGGCAATCATGCATGCCATGCAATTAAGTCATCAAAGAATATTATATGTTAAGTGAGTTTTAACTCGTCGAGGTACAAAATAGAGCAATTACCCAGCAGCCCCGCTTTTACCGCCCCTCAGTGAAACTATGTTGGCAGGTATATTTTTTGCCGAAATGAGTAATTGAAGTGGATTAGTCATCTCATTTCATGCTCAATTTTAGGAAGCGGCAGCTCTGAGGTCACACTCCTGAAAAAAGACGAGCTAATACACTGAGGGGATTTGAAGCTAAATCAATTAGCTTGACTTGATGTATAACCTCCCCGAATCACTTGTGTGATAAAGTAGGACACTCCGAGAGAGGAAGCTGCGGAGAGGAGAGGAGAGGAGAGGAGGATGAGATGAAGATTATGAACTGCTTTATGGACACCTGAGCTGTGATTGGACTGAAAGTAACTATGTGTGTGTGTTTTACAGTCTGCTGGTGCTGCTTCGAGCTCCATCACCTCACAGCTAAATGGTCAAGCTAGCACTTGCCACATGGTTACAGTGTCAATGGGAACATTTCTGGAGCTTCGCGGCAAAACAGTGCTGCAGCAGTCACCTTACATCTGTAGTAGATGGGGACTTTTTTAAAAATGTAAAGAAATGAATGAATAAAAAGGCTCCATACAGTTTGTCCAGCCTAATCTAAGTTTGTGGAAGCCCAGAGATCTCACATTGATCTGCAAAGCTCCCTGTGGAGCTCGGTCACCCACTCCAGACAGTGAAAGCTTTTAAAGGGTGTAAATAACATCTCAGGGCTTCATTCACTTGACTTCTTCTTCTTCACAGGTCATATATAAGGTAACTACAAGTTTGACTACAACACTACATGCTGGCATGCTAACCAGCAGGGATTTGCTAACCAGCGCCAAACACAGATTTCGGCTGATGGCTGATGGGAACGTCAGTAGCTTCGAAGGCATCCTGTCGCAATTAAAAGTACTGGACACATTTCAGTCTTGACCCGATGACTTGACGAAAGCTTGAAGAATCAGCAAAGTTCATTTCATCCTGAGACCAGACTGAATGTGTGTGGCCCACTAAATTTTAAAGCCATCCATCATTTACAGTAGTCGTTGAGACACTTCACTCAAAACCCCGACCCAAGACATCATCATTACAATTCAGAGACAATAAGCTATTAGCTCCAGACTCTGAACCATTTCATGGCGGTCCATCTAATAGTCCTTAAGATATTTCAGTCTGGAGCAAAGTGGCGGGCCGTCGTTGCTATCCATAAATAATGGCTTAAAAGCAAAAAGGAAGAGGAGTGTTACTCTCTTGCAATTAGTATTCAAACACGAGAGGCTGATGTGGTGGAAACTGTGGGAGTCTCTGAGTTTTATCCACATTTACTGTGCTCATTAGCTGTTCCCACCGCTCAGTCACAGGCTGCTCTACAAACACACACACCGCTAAAGAGACACAGGAGATAGGTGTGAAAAGAGGGAAGCTAGAGGAGACAAAAGACGGCGCCACTGGAAATAAAAAATTCAGTCCTCACTATTATTTCCCTGAAAGAGAATGCGAGTGGGTGGTAGCACGACATATTGCCAGAGGAGGATTGATTAATTGATTAAAGTTAATTAAATCTTTTACAAAAAGAAAGCTTGGGTGTTCCGCTCTCTTTCCTGACCTACAGGTTTAATAAATAAAGTGCCGCTCCGAGGGCTTTGGGCACTGCAGACTGAGACGGGAGGGGAGAGAGGACGGACAGAAGAGGAAGTGTTCCTCACCGACCTTTAGTCAACCTCAAACACAAAGAAGGAAATTACAATCAGACACCAGCCGCTTGACCGTGGGTGACCGCAAACGGGCCAGAAATCATAATACAAGTTCCCAAAAGCTCAGTACTGAGCAAGTTTACTTCAGAAAGTACAGAAGAGTCACATTTGATCACTTCAGTTGTAATTGATGTATTCAAAAAAGTTGAGTAAAAATGTTTTGTGGCTCTAGGGAGCTGCGTGAGGTCTGAGGAATTGCCTCAGTGATGTCATCTGAGTCATGAGCCTGAAGACTACAAGTTTGAAAAAAAAAAATAAAAATCTTAGGGTGAGCTGACCCATTCCTCAGCAGCCTGCCCTCCATCTCCTCCCAAGGGTAAATTAGCTGCTGCTAGCATTAGCATTACACAAGCTGACCGAGCTGTCAGTGGTTAAGTTGCATTGTGGGTAATATAAGCAGCTGGTTGAATTCGCTTAAAAATATTTACAATATTAATGATCAATAACACAAACTCAGAGATATTATTCTATCTTTCCCATAACTGAATCAACAAGCTGTTCTCAGAGGAAATTAAAGTCCCCAGAACATAGTTTGAAGCTAAAAAGGTGGCAGGGTCCGGCACGTATAAACAAAGTTAAACTGTATCAAATTGTGTTTGAGATCGTTTTGTTGAGCTAGTTTGTTAAGGCATAAGAAGAAATTAGCCAAATGAAGATCTTCCCCTTCTGATTGAAAGCTGTCCTCCTTATGACGCGCAAAGCAAACGTCCTGCAACCTGTCGAGTGCCCCTTTAAGATTATTTAATGTCTCAAACATAGCAAAAAATATTGAAAAATAACCAAAAAATAATAATAACCAGAATATTTGTGTAAAAACGTCCTTGTAAAGATTGCTACATATACCGTAGTTTCAGTAACGTGGCGTGTGTTTATCTGGACATCAAAACACTACACTAACTCCGAGAATGGAAAGAAACACTGATCGCACTCCTGATTATTCTCTTCTAAAATGAGCTCCAAGTGTGATAACGGTGGTTAAAATGACGTCTGTGCAGCTGATGAATTTCAGCTGAACGGGCCAGCGAATGACGCCTGCTCGCTTCCTGTCTTGCTTGCGGAGAGAAAGGACAGAGAAAGTGAGAGAAAAGAACCATAACTCCTCAGAGGACGAAATTGGAAGCTTGGGACAAGGATGATGGCGGTGCTGCTGCTTCAAGGACAGATAGAAAACAGAGAGGAGGGGAGAGACTGAGTAAAAAGAAAACAAAACAGCTCAGTTATGAGAGAATATGATGGGCAATTTTGTGAGAAACATTCACTGGGTGAACATTTTCTTCCAAAAGCAACAAGGACCTCCTAATTTTATCTCCAGTTTATTATCTTAGCTTCCGTCTGGTACTCGGCGTGATGTTTTGTCAGGACACTTTGCTCACTTAATCACCCTGAGTCAATATTTTGTAAAAAAAAAAAAACAAAACAAAACAAAAACAGAAGGCTGAACAGCAGCGCAGATAATATCTCGGCAGAATTTGACAAACAGCTCTACTCTGAGCGTGCTCCCGTTAAGGTCAGAGGCTCGCAGGCGATCAATATTTGGCAGTTAGCTCTCAATCAGCCGAGCAGCTGCACTGATGCACCTGATGGCTCCGAGCAGAGGACGGACGGTGGATGGAAGGTGAACAGCTATCTGCATTAACTCTGCTGCTGAGAAAACGAGATATGACACGAGGGAAAATGCACGAGCACGTGATGTGTAATGGCAAGGACGTACGAGATCCAGACAAGAAGGGGACAGAAAACATCCCAGTCACTTCCTTTGTTATCACAGTGACTAGTCTAGGATGTCCTCCAGTCGTCCCTGACTGAGACAGTCAGTCTGGTCTCCCTCCACAAAACACCAGCATCTACCACACACACAGTTAAAGGCAACAACAGCTCGAAGAGTTCATAGGTTTAAGTCAGTCTGAAGTTGAAATCTCTATTCGAACCGGGGCCTCATTAATCATTCATTTCCACAAGACAATATTTTCTTTGTGTATTCAGCACTTATTGTTTGGGACACAGAGGTCTATTCATGATAACTGCGACTGCAGTCCCAGCATGCACCGGTTCACAGACACAGCCACAGACAGTGTGCGGAGAGCTGCATAAGAGGAGAGAATAATTAGATGATAGGTGAGAGAGAGGGAAGAAGGGCTTAAAGAAAAAAGGAAGAGTGAGTGAGTCAGCAAATTTATATTCAGTATAGAGAGCCGAAGCCACCCCCCACCCCCATCCCACGGATTTCAGAATAACATTATACGGTGGTGAAGAGAGAGACACACAACTTTTTGATCCTGTTTGAAATGTGACAATTTGAAAGATCATATTTCATCTTGAGAAAGCTGCTGATGGTCATAAAACTAATGAAATATAAGACTATAAAAACAGGTGATTATAAAGACAACACTGCAAACAGACGTGTCAGTGACGTCGTCTAATGACAACTGAACCTTGTAGAGCTGCTCCTTTTTATTAGCAGCTCACAAAACTGACAAACTCTCCTTTCACATAACTGCAGTCGTCAATATGAGCAGATTTATTGTGATTATCATCTTTTTCAGTACCATTTCTGCGTTAGTTGATCAGTCGACGAGTTGTAAAGTTAGAGTTAGAATTAGTTTGGAACTTAAGTCCTGTTAAGACGAACTAGTGAGTAGGTGATTCTCCGTGTTCAGTTTGATGACGTTTAATGTCCCTGACAACTTCTGTACAGCCACTTGCAACCGTGTCTTTTTTAAGATATAAGACAGATGGAGGTCAATTTGAAGTAAGGAGGTGATTTACAGTGGTACCATGATTCTGGGGGTGAAAGACAGTGAGGATGATAGGTTTAAAAACATCTCCTTTTTTGACATTTTAATTTATTTTGTTTAGTTATTAGACAAAGTAGTGAAATCATTGCTTTTAGACCTGAACGGGGCCACCAGACTATCCCCTCTTGAGGGGGCTGCTTAACATGCTCACTATAGTATATCTCTGCAACCCAGTACATAGACGTCTTTAACAACTTGGCCTTTATAAATACTTCTGCACTTTGACCTGAGCACATCCTGACTTCAGGACTTTGTTCTTGTAATGGAGTATTTTTAAACTGTGGTATTTCTACTTTAAGGATGTGAGTACTTCTTCCACCACCAGTCATTTCCAGCTCACTGACTCTTCAGGGCTTTTTCCGGCCAATGACTGGGAACAACGACAGCCGGCCAGATCCAGGCCTCTCTTCAAAAGCCTGAAAATTGTTCCTCTCCCTCCTGAGAGTCCCCCATCTCCCCCTCCCTGCCCAACACTGTGG
The DNA here is from genome assembly GCF_900880675.1 of Sparus aurata. NCBI lineage: Eukaryota > Metazoa > Chordata > Actinopteri > Spariformes > Sparidae > Sparus > Sparus aurata. The sequence continues at coordinate 16,617,941 of NC_044209.1, read as the reverse complement.
GGGACAAACAGAGGCTACAGACAGATCCACTGTCTACCTAGCGAGCACAGAAGGTAATGAACACGTACCATGAAGCTTATTTTGCCACAGCAGTATTTAAAGTGGACCATCATGTAATGTTTACACAGCTCAAAATGTTTAAATGCGGAACACATGAGACTCTCACACAGTCTATTCTCATCTCTATGTAGCGCCGTTAACTAAGGAAACAAACTACTCTGCTCCACAGGATACAGTCCTCATATGAGTGTGTGTTTTCAGACGCACAATCCTCTCTGCTGTGTGTGCATCTCGATGGCCCAGCACAAGGCACAGACTGTTCTCACATGTACCAACACATTCCCCAATGACTCATCTAAAACAACGCAAGAGGCATATCAAAATAGACATTAATACCCTCGTGAAAATAAACGGTGAGGCCCGGCAGAAATAAACACCGGTCAGAGGGCTCGGTCTGCGGGGCCGTGAGACTGCGGCGCCTGCAGCCTCTCCTCCAGCTCCTACTGTTACGACAACACACCAAACACGCAGACGTCCACGAGGAGCTCAGGCCGAAGTGACCGAGATCCTCTTCAGGATACCACAAGGCTGTCTGATGAAAGCGGATGATTTCACTGAGGGCAGAAACACCTGAAGGGATGTGCGGCAGCAGTAATATCCTGGGAGAGGCTCCGGTGGGCTTTTTGGAGATTTGTCTGATTGGACTCATGTGGAGCAAAAGGTTAACAGCTTTAGAGGAAATCAAAAGTAGCACATTTCTGAGTGTCAAGTCGAGCTCGGTCACCTTTTTGAAATCTCAGGAGCAGCGGTTCAAAGGAGATAAGATCATTTCCTAACAGTGTGGCGTTTGTGCCTCTACCTCACCAGACCATAAGCACAGTCTTTCTTGATCCCTAAAGAAAGTCACAACATAAAAAAAAGCTTGTATGAATAAATAGCACACATTTAGAAATTTAGTAATATGATGTATGTATTTAATTGAACTGAAGTGTAACATCGGAGTCACGTCCAGCGTCATATTGTACTTTTTTTTGTTTGTTTTCTGGCGCAGTTGAAGCCGCCGTCAGTCAAAATATGATATAACATCTGAGCTGTTGTTTGTGATTCATTTCTGTGTGTTTGTCTGGCGCGCGGAACGAATCCAGAAAACTGCACAACAGTTGGCAGATCCAGCTTGTTAATGATGGAAATAGAAAGACTAATGTTTCTAATTTGTTATGTTGATCTTATAACGAAGGAATATGTGGACAGGCTGACTTTTGACTTTATACCTACTAATGACCAGTGGTGGAATGCAACTAAGTACATTCACTCAATTTGTGGTGCTACTTTTCCCTCTAATGATGCTTTCTACTTCCACCAATGTGTTGTTTTTACTTAAATATATCTATTTGACCATCTTAGTGACAAGATACTTGTGATTTTACAGACAAAGCATATGAAATATGAAGAAGTACCGCTAGATGAGCTCATCAGTCACCTGACAGTTGATCAAGTGGCAAATATGAAAACACAAAGTAAAGATTTTAATAAACTTGGGGAATGATGCAACTTGCCACAGCGAGTATCGCTGCACAATTTGTCAGTGGGATTAGAAAAGAAAATTTCAAATGACACATCTAGACATATGAACAGGGCCCTGATTCAAACATCATACCCAGAATGCAACGCTATTCACAGTATAATGTAGTTTTTTTTTTATGGGAAACGGCAAACTGCCACCAAAATATTGCCCGGTATGCCTTATTTCTGACAGCACATTACCATTTTAAAAGCAAACAGTATGTTGCTGTCAGAATGTGTGATGGTGTGTGTTCTGCTGGTTGAATCGTCTCTGCCCGCAATGTGGTGTGTGTGTGTGTGTGTGTGTGTGATGTCAAAAAACATGACACTGTAGCTAACACACCAGTCACAGGTGCACTCTGCAGAAACCCTGACAGCTGTGTTAGCTACATATGACAGCGCGTGTGTGTGTGTGTGTGTGTGTGTGTGTGTGTGTGTGTGTGCGCGCGTGCGCGTGTGCCCCTCAGCAGCATCTGCTTGTATACTTGGGTACACCTAAGTGACAGCAGATGTCCTGAGCATTCCAGTGTAGATCATGTGGTGGTAACATGTGTTTGTGTTTACTCGTTCAGACCTCTGTTGTTGTCAGAGATACACGGTGAGAGAGCAGCGAAGTCCAGCTGTCGGCCTGCAACTCGTCCCGAACATGACAGCAACACGGAGACGGAGACAAAGTGGAGAGACGAGTTAAAAAATAAACATTAAAGCAGCAGTAACAGATTTTGTTCGGCAACTCGGGGATCGGGGAGGTGGCTAAAAAAACCATCCTCAGCCATCTTATACACAAGCGTAAAGTATTTTTCTCTTCATCAAATCCTGAGAAGTATGTCCGGCTTTTCAACTTCGCGATACGCCCCACTGGTCACCTGCAAGCTTTGTCTGTTGATGATGCACAGGTAGTGTTCAGAGGGGTTAAAGCACCAGAATAAAATTACTGAGACAGATTAAAAATAGTAATGTTGACCTTTAAAAACCAAAACGATGAGCTTAAAGATGCCTAAAATGCTGCACAGAGCTGAGAGGAACTGCAGTGATGTGGATGATTCATCACACTGAGTATCTATCATATCAAACCAGTTTTTTGATCCACTGTAATGAAGATAAAATCAAGGTGTCACAGATGTTTCCACAAATTTGGGGGAAAATGTGGGGAAAAAAGCCTTCAAGTTAACTCATTATATCCTCTCTCATTACGTGTTACGAAAGGACCCAAATGCAGACACAGAGGCAGGCAAGTTAAAAAAACAAAAGGTGATAAAAACAAAACAGGATCCAATAAAAACTAAGAATACAAAGCTAAAAACAAACCGGCGAGCCACGGGAGAGTAAAGCTAGAACGCAGGGGTCAGACAGACAAAGAAGAACAAAGACTTAAATACACAGGGACTAAACACAGGTGAGGATTGAAAACAGGCCGGGAAAAAGACAAACACAGGAAGTGTCAAGTTAAACCTGACGGGAGGTGACATAAAAAACAAAATAACAAAACTAAAATTCACAACCACGACACCTTACTGGTTCAGTAAAATACTACAGTGTAAAAATACTCTCACAAGTAAAGGCCCTGCATTCAAACGCTTCCTGCTTAAAGTACTATAACTAGAGTGCTCATCTTGCAAAATGGTCGATTTCAGGATCATGCAATGAGTTGAGTTAATAATTTGAAGTAATCATCTGAATCTGCAAAATAACTAGTAACTACAGATGTCAAATAAAGGAGTACAAATTGCAATATATGCCTCCCAACTGTATTTGAGCAAAAGTAAAAAGCAGTTCTGTTGATAACTGTTGATAATATAACTGTTGGCCACCTTCACTACAAACCATTAAATATTACAAAGAAATGTAATAGTAGGTTAACCCTGATGTCTACACACTGACATTCAAGCTTTCAAAAAAAATATCCACAGGAGAGTCAAAACAAATCATAAAACCTTGAAACAACAAGAAGAAGAGATTGTGTTTAATATTATCCTCAGTGACTCAGCTCCTCCACACACAGCACTTTGCTGTCTCGTTCCGTTTTCTCTTCTTGCCTCGGCAGCAGCTGCTGCTGCAGCGTAATGGATGCTGACGAGCAGCAGACAGACATCCGTCTGTGAGGAAGCATCACTGCATCCTCTGCTGGGCTTCTATCTCCCACCTACTGACCGATCGATGCTCAGCAAAGACAGCTAAAGTTAGCACCAGCGAAGCTTCCTGGAGGAGGCCTCACACCGTCTCACATCACTTTGAATACAGCATGTGTGTTTGTGTGTTGCACTTTCACGGCTTACATTTTGAGCTTTCATTGTAGGAAACACACAGGTGTCACTAATACAATTAAAGTAAATAGAATTCAGCCAACATTAATTTCATTATTTTCTTTTCCTACTGTGTCATGACAACATTTCTTATTGAAGCGTTTTTGTAATTATTTCTGTAGAGACAAACAGAACAGAGAGGCAGAGCTGAGAATACCTGGCTGTGAACGGGCTCACTGAAATTAACACATTTGAAAATGAATACGAATCAGTGAAAATATCATCTGGCATGAATTAACATGTCCGATAAGGAGCCAAAGATATAACAGGAATGAAGGGTGTGAAATGGGCAATTCAGAATAAATCTAACGTGCTAAACTACATTTAAGATAAAACATGGGACTTGGAAATCTTTTTAAAAAGAAGGAATATTTTGGCTTATAAACCATATTCACATTAATTTCCATTTCCCTCTGAGATCACGCTGAATGTGGGAAGCTCAAATGCAGCACTTTTGTTTCCAAGTGCAGGTTGCGGCCTTTAAACGTGGGCTTATTGGATAAACTGTCAGCTAACATCAGCATTCAACCGCTTCCTAGCTAACGTCACCATTTAATTACGTCCAGTTTCTTTCATTTCCAGTTTTATATAAATGATTCCAAGCTGTGTGTTGATATTTTAGAAATAATTTACCTTCTGTGTTGTATTGAGTAACAGTATAAAATAGTAATGTCAGCTAGGAAGTGGTTGAATGCTAACGTTAGCTAGTGGGAGGCTCAAATGTCGTACCGTTGTGTCACCGGCTGCAGGTCGTGGCCTATAAATGTAGACAATCTGATAAATGGTCAAAATTTCACCACCTCACGACTGATTAAAAATATTTTAAACGAGAATGGATAGTGAAAATCAACATTTCAAAGGCAAAAACAACGCGTTCGATGACCCGTTAGCTCCAATTAGACAACAGCTAGCGTTAGCGCTCAACCACCTCCTAGCTGCCATTACCATTCAATAGTGCGATAAGATACAATAGGAAAGGTGTGAACTAATTCCAAAATAACACACCTTTATTTAACCTCGGAGGGGAAAATTACATATATTACACACACCCACGGCCATACTAGTACCAGGGTAATATAATGTTTTACCTTGAAAGATTTTCACTACCGATAATCCCTTTAGTTGCAGATAGAAAGATCTGGTGCAGCCTCTCGTGAACAGATGGAGGCCATATTTCCCTGTAAGTGGGCTTGGCAGCGGCATGCTGACACAATAATCTATCTTAGCGGGCAGGAGGACACCACAGCGTAACCCGCGGATGCAGTTGTCACGGAAGGAGCACAACACACACGATTTCAAATTGGGGCTCTAGAATACAGGAATATGTTCCACTGCAATATATCTGCTCACCACTTCTTTCCACCCACACAACTTATGCCGTCACACCTGTCAGTGTGTGCAGAGTCAAACATTGTGTCGCATCAACGTTTTTTTATCAGGTGATGGTTTCAACGCATTGTTGTCGGTTTTAAATCCGGGATTCGGCAGACAGAGATGTGAAACAAACAACAATAAAGCAGCCTTTATTAGAAGATTTAACAAAAGTAATGGTGCTGATTAAAAACAAAGGGAATCGTCGGCAGGAAATGCCAAATGATGCACAAACCGTCGTTTGTTCCTTGAGTCGGTCCTATTAAGCAGCTCCGGGGCAGTTTTTTATGCCTTTATTGTCTCTGTAATTTTGTGAAAACACAATTATAAACAGACCTAGAGCGGCAGAGTCCCTCACTACATCAAGACTCGGTGCAATAAAAGCACATTGAATGTGCTCTGAAACACCAGTCGGGCCAACGGTTCAGCAGATGGCAGACTCCTTGTTGAACAACAGGCATTTGCACAAAATTAGAAAGGGATCAGTGCTTGATGATGTCCCGTTTAACACATTGAGCTCCCGGCAGTAAGTCTAACATTTGCCCAGAAGAAAAATATAAAGATAACACGAATAGGAGCCGTTCTGCCGCAGTTCATCTTTATGCTCTGCGGTGCTTCTCAGACAATCCTCGCAAAGCTGATAACTTTCTTAATTAAGCCTTGAAGTCCATCCTAAGCCACAGTTTATTACCGCCAGACATACAGTATATTGCTGCAGCTAATCGTCACACGCAATCCTTTTTTAGCAGACTGATCGGTTAGTCATACAAAAAAAAAGGTTTTTTAGCCCAGAGAAACGTCTAACCTCCATCTGGACTGAGAGAGAACTGTTCTTGGGTCCGTCAGTGCTGATCTGTCTTCCAATAACTCACTATTAAGCGCCTGCTGCCGATCAAGAGGGCCCGACTAAATCAAGACTAGCAGGCTCATCTGTGAGTCCTCCGGGCCAACTTTATATATAACTGCAGGACATATGCAGGCTGATATATGCACAGACACACACAGAGACAGTAAATTTGGGTGAAAGCAGGAAACCACTACAGGAGCGTCAAGTTGAACTAAGACAACAAAAAAACCTGTTTATGTATTTATTCTGCCTGTGTGGTATGCTGTTTTCTGATGACTGCGTAGACAAAAGGCATTTTGAGGATTTCTTATGTGTCATATCACGTTCAGGTTTCATGTATGGAAGCCGAGAAGGTGATAGTGGTGGTGGTGGTGGTGGAGTGACAGCTAGTTGACTGAATCGGCTGACAAGCCAGAGACCACTGTTCAAGACGGTGACGTTGCAACATTCATAAGCGCTAAGCCACAGTCAGAATAATTCAGGGTCGCTTTTTCTTTTTGTGAAGCTGATACCTATAACAAGGAGCTGCAGCTTCACAGCATCACTCAGATGGTATAAGTAACACAAGTCAAACTACAAAAGCCGTCACATGTGTTGAGAGCCTTTGTTTGACACTTGAGATCAAATATTAATCCGTGTGTTTTTTTCACCCCTGTATTCTGCTCCAAGCTGTCCTCAGAGAGCAGAGCGCCGCTGGTTGGACCGATGTGACCAGCTGACCTCCTGAAAATCCCGAATGGAAACGCCACCAGCGCTTGACTCCACGCTGCAGGTCAGCGAGAGGCTAATGGAAGGTGCAGTCATCCACCGTCTTATCTTCAGCTGCACACCGACAGTGAGAAAATTACAAATACATGAGACCGACTCGTCCAACTGAGTGTGCGACAGACTCATTTTACTGTAGACATGTGAGAAAAGGACCGAACACTCGGCCCTCTGTGCCTGTATGTGTAAAGTGGGAGAAGTCTTGGGGGATGCTGAGTTTGAAATGGTGCAGAACGTTATTAGTGAAGGAATAATGGGTGTTAAACATTTCTGTAAAAGTTCATTAAAAGAACCCATAAAGCTAAAACACCCCAGCTTCAAAGATTTTCATGTTTTCTCTGCAGCTGAAGGCGAAGAGCCAGTTTCATGAGCCATTAATGCAGTTGGGCTGTAAAGGTTGGGATCTAGCACCATTTTGCATTTTAACAATACATGTTTGTCCCACAGCCAAACTTTAATTTTTAAAGGGAAAAAGTGTGGGCACCCTGCTTAAAGGAAAAGGCATTTTGTGATATCTGTTATTCACTAGATTGATACCACTTTAATGCCCGTACACTCAATATGAAGCTACAGCCAGCAGTCAGTTAGCTGGGCTTAGCTTCCCTAGAGGATTTACAGAGTCTGGTTTGACATTTCCCTATTTTAAGTTTTGATGCTAACCCACGTTAGCGGGCCCATTTAGTATATAGACATGAGAATGGTATTATAAAGTGGTATCTTGCATATTCTTTGTTGGGTTTTTTGGCCATCTCTGCAGCGAGGGTGAGACGAGGGGTATTCAGTTAGTTGCAATCTACAGCCTCCCCACTAGATGCCACTAAATCCTACATATTGGAGTCATTTCTTTTTTTAAATCACAGGTTTTGGCAATCTAGGAATGGCGCTACTACTGTATGTTATCGACCTGCAAAGTCAAACTTTTACCCTGCATCTATTTTCCAGAGTATCAATCCTCTGCCGGGGTTAAAGCTATGCAATCACTTCTTTGAAATTGAGCTTCATAAAGGAAAAGGTTTACTGTGCAAATTAAATTAATCAATCCACTTGGCCCAGACGATACTATTCCAAAAATAGATCTGAAGGTCACTGACGTACAAAAAGAGAAACTGCCTCGATTGCTTATCAGAACTGAAGCACAGGAGGATTTGTTCCTGTCAAGTGTTAAACAGATGTACTCTTAAAACACAGCTCGCCCTTCCACTGAAGCATCCTGGGTGGCTGCCCTAGAACCACAATAGGTCTGTGTCTCTTTTTGTCAGATTTAATTACGTGGGAGTGGAAGAACATCCTACAGAAGTACCAATGGTGATCTTTACGATAAATGGGTCTATCTGCTCTGTTTTGTCTCTCAACTCAACTGCTGATTAGATTGATACTTCACATCCCATCAAATAAGCACAACAAATCATACAGACTGTCACAGTCCCGCACACATCAATTTTTTCTCGTTTTATTCAGTGATAAATAATTTCCTATGATCATAGGCTTTATGTGAAGACATCCGATCAAGGCAAGAGACAAATTAGAGGGCACACATTGCCACCATTAGAAAATAATAGCAGAAACAAAAACAATGAGGTAAGAAGTTCTCTTTTTTATACATTTGTGGTGCTTCTATTTCTGTTACCTATACTGTTTGAATGCACAGTGCTTCCTAATACAGAAATTCTGCCTCTTTGTGTCTGTACATTATTAAACAAAAAAACATGTCATCATGGCACAATACTGAACCAACCAAGACAGGGCACTGCAGAGTGTAGAGTTAGCAGTATACATCATCAGACCGAAGGTAAGAAAAGCAGAGCAGGAAACAGAAATACAAAACAAGGACTTAGTGAGGGAGCTCCGTGATTGATTTAACACACAGACACACATCTCCAAATTGTTGTGAGTGCAAGCAAGTACACACCTACGAGAGCCGAAACGATTAGTCGATCAAAACTAAATTAATCTGCAACCATGCAAGCATAAATGCCAAACATCAGACATGCCATTTTTCTTCGTCTTTTGTGAAACTAAATTGTAAATTCACAGGTTTTGAACTGTCAACAAAGGTGACAGTTTAGAGTAATTTAGTTGAGGGGTGGCTGCATTAAGGTTTCACATAATTAACACAAATGTCTATTGTGAATAAACGTACATAAATCTGCATAGGAATCAGAAGAAGGGAGGAAGCCCCTTTTTGCAACTCCAGAACTTGCCTAATAATCGTCAAATCAATCAATTAATTTCAAGTTTTTGTCAGTATTATATCGTGCAGTGATAGTGTCATATGGCACAATTAATAAAAAAAGGAAGGGATTAAGTTATTACCCACAGCTAACTCACTGCCTCCATCATACTTCCTGTTTACATCCCCAACATCTTGGAGAAAATAATCTACAACTGATGAAGCGAAAAACAGACGATTACTTCTGATGAGCCAAATAAAAGTATGGTGAGCTATGTATATAAGCCAATGACGTCCCTGCTTGCTATCACTAGTGGATTCATTTGTCACCCCACAGAGCCGTCTGCATACTGACAGTCCACTCATGAATCTTTTTCTCCTCATAAATTATCTCATTATCTCAACAAATATGCCTTTTGTTTTATTTCAAGATGAACAACTTGCTATCATGAGGAAATAAGCTTGGTTGTCTTGAGATAAAGAAATCATTAACATATGATTTCACGATAACAGCACTGCAATCATGACTGTTTCTCAGCTAAAGTAAGTATGAGTTGTGTGGCCTGTTTTTTTTTTTTTTTTCATTTTAAAGGATTTGCCTTAAAGCTCATACCGATATGCACCGTGCATGTGTGTTCTTAAAGTTAAAAGTGGGTCTTAATATAAAACAAGCAATTTAAAGATATCACTTTTCACCTCTAGGAACTCGTAATGAGCAAATTATCGAGTTAATTGGAGTTAGAAACCATGAAAATAATTAGGACTATAATAAGCAAAGAAAATAATGGCTAGTTGCAGCCCTAAAATGTGTGTGTGTGTGTGTGTGTGTGTGTGTGTGTTTTACAATCACAGGCCTCAAGGGCAGCACACTGAGGCACAGCCCCATGCATGGACCTGACCTGCAGTCCCAGTGCCTTCACTTTTGTACAAAACAAGACAAAGAAAATACTCCTGGCTCCAATCTTTCCCATCCACTATTAAAAAGGAGAATACCACCAACTTTCAGCATTCACATATGTTATTATCAGACTTTTAGGTCAGGTCAGCTTCTATTTATAAAAGTCAATACTGTCTGCGATAATTAGCGATATATAAAGGGCCATCTCAACCCCACAGTGATGTACAAGAATACCTTGATAAGGCCACTGTGCTTGTGGCTGTACTTAGCAGGATTAAGAGCGTCACTACAAATACAAGAGATGTGTTACTGTTCAGATGATTGTTTCCTAAATTCACAGTCTTCTATTTATTGGTAAATGATGTGTTTCAGCGTCATGGCTTTAGCTTGTGAAAACTCTGTTGCTGTCTTTGTAAATAACATGTTGCAAGGTCCTACACATTGAGTGGCATTCTCCTTTACGGTGCTTAACCTCCTGTTCTGCTGCCCAAGGAGGACACCTCTCGTTGCTATCTGCTCCTGAGCTGCATCTGGTTGTGAGAAAAAGGCACGGCACACCTGTACCTTTCCTCCGGTCCACAGCAGCCCGTGAGCTGGACCAGACAGCTGGGTTCACAGCTGCTCTACCCGGTCGCACACCTGGGGCCTCGTGAAGTGACAGGTGAGAATAAAACCTGCTCTAAAGCCAAGCTGGCAGAAAAACCCTCCAGTTCCCCTCAAGGATTCAGTTCAGTGAACCTCAATTACACTCGAGCTACTTCAGTGGAAAGGCATCGGGGGGGGGGGTGGAGGAAAAAAAGAAAAGAAGAACACAAAATGTACAACAACAGAAAAACACACAACTGAAATAGCTAAGAGAAGCCAAAAATAGCAACAGGAGCGGTCGTGACGGCGCAGATGTGTGCTGAGGGCAGGCGGGCGGGGGTCAAGTTGAGGAGCGGCTGTAGTGGTCCTCAAGAAATGTGCACCAGCATTGTGGCCGCAGTTGCCATGACAGCGGCACATTAAACACCCTTCTCCCAACAGAACAACAGAGAGACGGCCATATTTTAATCAACAGTGGCAGGGTGCTGCAACAGCCTCGGCTGCCCTCTCTCTCACACTCCTCCACCCCTTTGTGCCCATGTTCCCCCTCTTTAGTGTTTTGTTCGTTTATTCATTTTCATTTTTTTAAGTTGTTAGGTTCTCCACGGTGCTGCGGTCCCTCGACACATAATCAAAGACTTCCCTGTATCAGGCTTCTGGCCAGAGTTTGTTGTTTTTGATTTTCAGTCATTGTGTGTTTTTGTAAATCCCATTACATTTTCAGAGCCTCTCGTGTCAGTCCAGAGGCGGGCACAGTCAAGTCCTCAGCCTGGGAGGCAAACTTTGCCTGCAAACAGAAGTCCCACTATGGTGAAGAAGATGGAGAGGACAAACAGCACATACGAGGATCCGACCACCGTGTTGTTAGGCAGCTTGTATGGCTGTCCTCCCACCTCGTTGATATAGAAGCCTATGGGGAAGATGAGTGCCGCCATGCAGAACAGGATCACTGGAAGGAAGGAGCGAGAGAGATAATGTCAGTTCACTTTACGCTTACATATACACCTGTGTTCATCTTGATGTGTCTAAATCAAAACATGTAAACCAAACTCAATGTATTTTGGAGTCACACTCCTTAATCTAAATATAAAAAAGGTTTAAGAAATAACTAAGAGCATGTTTTAGCCTTTGTTCTCGACACAAGATGAAAAAAAAAAAAACATGAACTCACTCAACTGCTCAAATTGAATTGAATTATAGCAAGTTCATTAGTAAAGTACAATAGTGCCTTTCAAATGGCTTTGAAGGAGCAATTACACATTGCAGACTCACGGTATGCGCTGTGATCAGCATGATGCTGCCTCTCAGGCATTCATGTAACCTTTCAACATTTCATTTATAAATAGGTTCATTGTCACAGATTACAGATAATTCTGGAGAATGTACAGAAATAAGAGTTAAAGGAAACATATCCGAGTTGCTCAGCTGAACCAATATCTGTGGTAGTATATCATTTATTTTCTCCCAGAGTGAAATGATTGCTTATTTCCCAATAATGTCTTCATTAGAAGAGGATCTGAAAGTTTAACTTCCTTCAGTTTCTTATCACAATAGATGAAGGCAAACAATGATGAAAACTTGACGCACAGACGATTTCATCAGCACTTTAGCTGACACTGTCTAAAAGCGTTGGGAGAGAGCTGAAGTGCAATCTGAACGTCATGGTTAAAAAAATATGGACCGGATCTAAGTTCCCAGGGTCCTAAGTATCTCGAGTCCTAGGTTCCAAGGGTCCTAAGTTCTTAGGGTCAAACGTTGCCAGAGCTCTATGTTCCCAGGGTCCTATTATTTCAGGATCCCAGAGTCCTACAGTTTGTTCCCAGTGTCCAGATACCCTAACTGTGTATTTTACAAGAGATGAACATAACATGTTCAGGCCCAACCTATACAAAAATCCAATTAATGTTAAAATGTTTATGTCTTCTGTCCCTCTCCTCTCACTAAAAATGGCATGTCCATAATTATGTTAATAAACAAACATACAAAAATATGCACTGTGTGTCAGTATGAACATGGAAAGCCATTATCTACTGTGCACACAACCAGACAAATAACGAAAACACAAAATTCAAAGACGAGGCCAGACTATTTGCAGAGCACAACTTGATACACAGAGCTAAAAACTCAAAAACTGTTTATACAGGAACAGCAAAAAAAAAAAAAGGGTTGCATTGAATGTTATGTTTCACTTAATGTGTTGACTTGTTCCTTACACTCTGGCAGATGTAATCTGTTTATCATTAACGTGCAACGACATGCCTAATTTATGCAGAACTGCTTCCCTGCAACTCAAATATGACTAAAAAAGAATAACTCTGCGATGTTTACTGGTCTGTTGGGTTGTTTATTTATTTCAATCTTTAAATTACAATATTTCTGACAGCACTGGAGGGCAGCATGTTTTCACGGTCAAAATGTTTTAGTAAATCATTGAAAAGCATCCCTGAGGTATGTGATTTAATTTCAGCTTTGAAGTTTTTGTGTGACTTCGGGCAATTATTTGTTGGTAAAACTATCAATATCAAGTACTACCTCTTGACTGTGCCATAAATTTACAGCGTTTCTGACACTACTTGAATGCAGCATTAGTTTCAGTAAATGTTTCTCCACGAACCATAAATAAGCTCTTTATGCCACCTCAGGGGGATTAACATTTTAAAATGTCTCTACACCCTTAATGGTTCAAATCAGTAATCAGATTTCAAGCTTTCTAAACAGCCACATCCAGCTCTGTTTATTAAGTTAAATCCTGAAACAGAATTTTCTACATTAGCCAGAAGACAAACATTAGGGGCCGTGGAGGAAACATGCGTATGCTGATGCTGTCGTAGTTTCCTAAAGCTACCACTAGATGTTACATAAGAGACATAATTTGATGATAAAACATTTACGTCATGGGACGGACACATTATTCCAAAATTACTGTGCATCTATGTCCTGTTTGTTCTGACTGTGCCCGACAGAAAAGATACGATTTTTGTTGAAGAGGAAGCAACTGTCACTTTAACGAGCGTGACACAAACTGAGAGAGAGCATGTTGTGATCTTCTGCTCAGCATGTGTCGGGTTTGTTCACAGCTGCAGAGGTGCAGTCATTACTAAGTCTTACCCAGGAAGTAGGCGTCTGTGATTGGATAACTAATTGTTACTAATTAGACCAGCTCCCTTTTCTTCTGTTCCCTTTGAAGATGTTATTACTGCAGCTTTTGGTCCAGCTCCAGTTTTGAAACACACAGTGACGGTGACCAGCAAAGCCAACTGTGTGACTTTGTCAATCACAGATCAACGGCTGTTCAGCATTTAAAAAAACCTGGTTTGTTGTTGCATTTAAAAAGGGACACAGTCACATGTTTTTGAACAGCTTTATTCCTGGACTCTGTGTGGTAGTGTGAATTCATACTGAAGTTGATGTACCATTTTGTCAACCAGACAAATACGGATATTAGGATTAAAAGACAGTTTGTGGCTTACATAATTAAGTAGGACGTTCACACAAATCTCCATCTCTAGAGTAACGCTTAATTAACAAAACATTTTTGGGGGCTAGGGTTAGGATTAACCATTTAAATACCTGACAAATTGTAGTTTAATACAATTTAAAATGAAATGATATAAAAATCTAGGGCTGCAACTACATTGCGGTTCAGGCCACATTTTTTGTCTGGACCCAACAGAGAGTAGTAACACAACAGGCATTCAAGTTTTTACGTCTGAACCCGACGCAATTAAAGCGCAGACCAAAACTATGCAACGAAACAAGTTGAAGCTTGAAACTACTCAGGACAAGATGGTGTATCATCTCCACTACAAGAACTTTCTGTACCTCTGTGCTGACTTGTCAGGTTTTTCAATAGCTGGATATAAGTTGGAGTACTTTAAAATATTATCATAATAATAATTACTTAATACAATCACATTTCTAGTATTGATGAAACGGCAGAAATAACAGTTGTGTGCATAGTGAGTGATTAATCGATAAACGATTTTAAATTATTATTTTAGGAGGCAAGGAAAAGGAGATGGTGTCACTTCCTGTTATTCATCCTGTGAGCTACACAAGGCACATTGCAGGGTTCTCCCCAAAATTGTTAGTGTAGCGGCGCACTATCTGTCCGGGGGGGGGGGGGGGGGACACGGACGGACAGACGGACGGACGGACATACGGTCATAAACTCCGTCAGCCGGGGGACGGACGGACGCTCATCGCCCGAGATAGTCAGCCGGGAGCTCCTAGCCGTCAACCGGGGGACGGACGGACGGACGGACGGACGCTCGTCACCGTCACACGCGGAGTATAGCGGCGCTGACCTAGCAGTATAGCGGCGCAGCGCCACTGTTCCACCGTCTGGGGAGAACCCTGCTTAGGCGGGAGGCAAAAATGCTCGGGCGCCGCGCCTAAGCCGTATAATGGCAGGGAAAACCCTGCATTGACTGGCTCACTAGCACCATGTTTGGAGACGTCACCAAATCACATGCAGTGCATCATGACATGGGCCCAACTAACCAATGATGAAATTTGTTGCCAACTATTTTTATAATAGATTCCTCTCCATTAAATCAATGTGTAATATTAAAATCCACTACTGCCATCAATCAGTCCTGTTCATTTATCTCTATTATTATTCACAATGTGGTTTTAAAACCACAAATTCTAATTTAAAAAATTCCTGCCTTATCTGACATGTAAGCCATCACTCACTGTATAAATTCAGAATTACAGTAAGTTCAGAAACAGTCCTCGAATAGTCAATCAGATGTTGTGCTGACTCAGAGAAGCCAAAAGTCTCTCGTCTGCCAGCAAGTATAAATGAACAATGTGTGGCAAGTCTGCATCACAAGGCGTGCACAAGCAAATATTTATGTCTGTGATTTTGCCTGCTCTTTGCTCCGGCTGTGTGTTTATCTGTGAGGGGGGCATGGTTTCAAAAGGATGCTGTGAAAGAAAAGCTAAAAGTGGAGCCAGAAAAACATGGCTCAGCATTATTCCAGCGTGCCTCACCAGTGAGTTAATTGAAGTGATGCTCAGGGTCCGCTGCTTCTCTTAAGTGCCTCGACTGATGACATGCGCTTAATCTGAAGCTATTTTGATCATCGATTAATCCTTTAAGTCCCTTTTCATACAAAAACATCAAACATTCTCCGGTCCAGCCACTTCAATGTGAGAAATGTAGAGAATCTGTACATCTTGTTTCTACTAATTGCTACTGTAACAACCCAATGTAACTAGTATCATTATGATTCTTTTTGATCAACAACATATGAGAAGATTATTGTGAAGCTGATATACCAGGGCCTGCAGATGTCCCAACACAGTCTTTCCCTTACATAAAGCCATTTGTGATGCACTGCCACATTTTCAAAATACAGAGGAATTCATCCTGAAAATCAATTCATAAAGTTGAGGAATAGAGCAGGTATGACAGATGAAGTGAAGAGCTTTTTAACAAGATGGGAGCCCAGAGGCATGCCCTACCTCACTGGTGTGTGACCACCATTAAAGTCATTACATCATTTCTAAAAAAAGACTATCTCATAAACAAGTTTAATCCAGATCAGCAACGTTAACGAGAGCCCCAAGAGTGGCGCTCCTCGTTAACAACACTCATCGTTCTAGTAATATTACACCAGATGGCTCTAATTGACGACACCTGGCTATAAGACACCACACCAAATTAGATGCAGCTCGACATAATGAGCTGATATCTTATCGGAGATATATATTAATCAGTTTATATGGTGGCTGTCGCTGATGTATCATTACCATATAGACGGGCCAAAGTTTTGTCAGGTTAGTTAAAGGGATATTCCGGTGTAAATTTAATCCATGGTCTAACACACCGTGATACTGTGTTAGACTCCCTCTCGAGAGATAAAGTTTGCAGGCCGCTAGCTAACATAGTTTTAGCATCCTCAGAAACGACCGCACGACAACAATACACTGCAGTAAATAGGTCCAAATATAAAACCGCCATCAAAGAGCCACAAATAATGCTCAGAACAGCACCAAACTTCAGCAACATTAGAAATAGGGTCCCAGCACATATTTCGAGGTATCAAACATTTGATATAGTTGCCGTATTTGTCGGAATAGATAAACAAATCTCACCACCCGAGAAGCCTTCCTTGTTGTGGGGAAGCCCTGTGAGTCGATTACCGAGTGCAGTAGAGTTCCGCAGCTCAAAGATGATCATTACTGCGGGACTCTACTGCACTCGGTAATCGACACAGTTTCACGGTGTGTTAGACCATGGATTAAACTTACACCGGAATATCCCTTTAAAAACAGAGGAACAGTCAATTTAGCTTATAACCTCTAAATTTTCGTGCTGTTTACAGGCCTCCTTTAAGGGTTCCTAACAAGTCATGTAAGCCAAAACACTTTTTAATTGCCAATTCATCCCACGAAGTGCCCAGAGCTTAAATTAACAATTTAAAGGTGCAAATACTAAGGAGATCCAACTGTTTGATAGCACAAATTCAGAAAATACATTCGAGCATGGTCTTGTGGGTGTCATCCAAGGGTACATTATAGATTTTTTTACAGATATTCAAGGGTTAAAATTGAGGCATAATTACTAGATTCTCTCTACACTATGAATAAATATTATTATGAATTGACTGCATTAGGCTTGGGCTGATATTATATATTATCGAACATTGCCATATTGGCCATCATATGTGATATTTTTCACAATATCAAACAGCTGCAGAAGAAAATGGACTGCTGCAGCAAGGCAACACGCATTGATATTTGACTAGGCGATAATGAAAGTGAGTTGGCGGAGGTTAGTACAGATTAATTGGTTTGGCTTTCACACACAGACATGGAGGACTTCATTTCTCAAAAGAACGTTTGGCATTATTTGGGGTTTAAAGTGGGAGAAAATGACGAGCCGAGGGATTTGACTGAGGCTTCATGTTGGCAGTTTTTCTAACTCAAAAAAGAAGTTTTAGCGTCAGGTTGCTCCTTAAAATAAGATCTGTGTTCGAACGATCTCAGCTATTGTGGACAAACTATGCGTGCTTTTGAAGCTGTAAACAATACCTGAGAAGGGAGGGGATATTATACACATAATTCTTTATTTCTATTTTGTAATTTAATTAATTACCACATGTACAGAATTATATTTATGATCACCCCACCCGACCCCCACGGTTGAGGGTCACACCTTGGGGAAACACTGCTGGCGTGTGTCTGCGTACAGAGACACAGAGGCGGGACTGTGCTGGTCATACAAAGCTGTCCATTCAGGTGCTGGTGGCCTGGAGCCAGTTACTCTACAGACTGCCCACCTTCCGTCGACCTTCATCACCTGTTTGCCTTGAATGAACCTCCCCTGTCTCCTTACGACCAACTTCACTTCATCCTCCCCCTCCGCTTGTGTCTTTACATTGGCACCCATCTCTCACTCACAGTTCTTGACCTCTAAAAAACATGATTATTCACTCAGCTCGCCTTCTTTACTCAACTTCTCAAGTCTTCTTAAGCCCCCACCCTTTTTTGTTTTCCTCACTTAACCTCTCACCCTCTCCCCCGCTTGGCTGACAGCGGCGAGGTGTTTGCCATCGCTTAAGTCCAACAACATCAGGTGGAAAAAAACATGCTTGCTAGTCGCAATTTTTCCTTTTTCCGTTGCTCTGCCTCACTTTAAACAGACTCTTGAGATACAGGAGGACCCTCAGAAGTGTCAGCTAATGGAGGTCTTAAAACAGATTAAACTGATGATTTATCATCTCTTCTCTTCAAACAAACCACATCACAAGTATTCCCCCCTTCCCCCCCACTTTATTTCCTCATTTCAAGTGATGATAATCATCATGCCTTAAACATATTTAAAACAAAAAGAATCGGTAGTATTAATATACCTCTTGGTCTAATATGGCCAGCAGAAGCTTAGCAGGGGGACAAGGGTGGCCACTGCACACAGTTGCCGTGGCAACCGTCGTACTTTCCTGTGCGTGTGCTCGTTAAACAATGACTCAATGCCTTCCAATTTAGCGTATGACACAGATTTGTGCTCACCGGACAGACAGTTTGCGGAGAGGCTCAGGGATTCTGTAAAGCGTTGAATCATCGGATATTTGCAAGTGATTAGGAAGAGTTACAAGACCTAAATATGAAACTGCATTTGGCCTGGTAGGCAAAAAAAAATAAAAATAAAAAAATGAGGAAGGCGCTGTGCATAGTGTCTTGAAACATACACACAGCTTTTAAAACAATAACACACAGCATTGTCGCTTCACAGTTTGCACCATCTGTACAAGTGTGCTTGAGGCCATCTATTCCCTTAACTAACGGACCAATCAAACTCTGCCCTCCCACACAGCCTTACGAAAGCAGCCACAGCGCACGAGATGGATGCAGAATCATTATTGAGTGCTGGAAGTGAATCTATACAGAAATCGTGTTGGAAAAAGAGTGGCGTGTTCCAGGCAAAGAGAGTGAAAACACTAGAGAAACGCTGTGGCACATAAGCCACCCACTCGGGTACCAGAGGAGCTGCATTACTCAATAAATCAGCTTCAGGGAGCAACAGTGGTCATCAAGCATGCAAAACAACACTCATAGATGTGTAAACACAACCAAACGCACACACCCGCATTTTCCCATCACTCTCAGAAACAGAAAAACACACAAAGGTCTTGTATATAGCCTCGGATGTTACTGACGTCACACTTATCTGCACATGTAAATTGGCATTGCAGAACTGAGCTTAAACCAATTTGCCACACTCATATAACATCACCACGTCTCTTTTTATGATTTCCTGCCTTAGAGTGGGTTTAGGAAGACACCAATGTAGCAGAGGTGATTTTCACTTGAGGTCACATCACGACAGATGCTGTGAGACAGAGAAGATCATGCTCCAGGGGAAATGTGCTGACGACAAGGTCTAGTGAAGCTAAATAATTTCATTCACTGTCAAAGTCAATGTCCTGTTCACTTACTGCCAGTAAAAGCGATCCAGCGGGCATATTTGGTGGCTTCTCTGCGCCAGTGTGATGCCACCAACAGTCCACAGGTGACTGTGAGGGAGATGATGCCCATGATGATGAAGAAAAGTGTGGTGACCCACTCTGGAGGCAGCCGTGGTGGAATACATGTCCGGTCTCGTCCATGGATGGTCTGACATTGCCGGACTAGACCGACTGTAAGGGCACCTGCATAGAGAGGTTCAATGTGTATTAAGGTTTCATTTCAAATGATTTTTATTCACAGAGCACATAGACACAGTGAATATAAAGAGATCTATGAGGTCTAAAAGTGCAATATCTAAGAATTTTAGTCAAACACATTCAGAAAATACACAAACTTTCTCAACAGAAAGGTTTTTAAGACATTTTTATATGTCAAACAGATTTATTAGTCCCACCCAGGAATCTGTGATTCCGCGAACGCGGAATTTACCGCAGATTTCTCGGCCGTCCGCGGATTCAAAGACCCTCCGCGGAATATCACATTTTGCATATAGTTTTCATTCCGGCCACTAGATGTCGCTGTCAGATAGACTGGGCTCTAGACTCACGGTAGAAGTACACGTTGATAATGAAAATAACTTCATTATCAACGTGCAGTGAAGCGACATACTCAAGTTTCCATCCACCAGGTGAGTGAAGAACACCTGAATCATCGTCAAACAAACGTGTCGCAGCTCTGACTGTACAGTCACAGTTTGAACTGCTGTCGAGCTCGTGTTAATCACATGCTGTCAATCACTCCACCGCAGGAAGGCTGACTCAATGTGTAGAGAAATGTTCTGACGAGCAGCTCAGTCTGGTTCTGTGTTCACTGACACCAGCTCTCCTGCAGTGACACCAGAACTTCAGAGGAACTGGTTTCACTGCTAGTTCCTAAACCTTCACCCATAGTTTGGTGAAAAGTTTTGCACTTTTTATGTTGCAAATAAATCTGCCCAACACGGACAAAGAAAATGTTGATGTTAATTATTTTAAAACCAATAATAGTAGGTTCCACAGTGTTTTACAGTGTTCTGGTATTGCAATTAATTTCATAAGAGAATACTTAATTCATTATTATATTAAAAAAGTATGTTTTTTAAAAGAAAGTATGTTTTTTTGTAATGTTTGCGGAATTTTAATTTTCAAGCCGCGGAATCAAGAATTGCGCTCCGCGGAATTTAAACTTTTTCTCTGCAGATTCCTGGGGGGACTAATTTATACATTGTGTTGCAGGGACATCTACTCAAGTTAGGATGCTAACAAGGTAGCTGCTTCCCAGCCACAGTTCACCTGTGCTCTGAGTTGCCCAACATGGCAGACTGACTCAGAAAGATGTATTGCCTACCATAACTGAATAAACAAGCTGTTTTCAGAGGAAAATCAGGTCTGCCGAAAACAGTTTGAAGCAAAAAGGTGGCAGGGTCCGCCAAATGTAAACAAACTAAAACACTGATATGCTCAAGTGTTTTGTCCACAACCCAAAGACATTTAGTTAAACATAAATTAATAAAGAAATTACTCAAACCGATAAATCAACTATCGAAATAGTTGCCAATTAGTTCAACCATTTACAACTAATCGATTAATCATTGCAGCTCCAACAAACAGCTAATAAAAGGGCATGAAATAAACACGTTCACATTGCACAATATATTGTTTCAACATTGACACTGCATTGTACGCATGCAAATTAGTCACATCGCAGGATGTGCATTGTCAAGTAGGTCAAATTGATGTAATATGACACAAAAGGAGGCTTGCTCAGTTCAATTTAGTCCCATTAAAGACTCATTCTGATTGATTATTTCCAAATAGAGCTATTAAACTTATCTGTGGAAAATTCCTGTATTTCTTCATTGAGTAATATATAGATTACAGAAAACCAAAATATTGCAGTGTCCTAATCAGTAAATTGCACACTGCATGCACAGAACAAAATTGTCCAAATACTGCAGTTTATTTTAACTGCCAACTAATCTTTTATTTTGGCCCCTGAGACACACTGGAAGCAGCTCTGTCTACAAGTATATTACATCCATGGATCGCAGGACAAATGTCAAAATGTAGAGAGGCAGTTTCGTGGACTACATCTTTCGGTCTGACAGTGTGTCTAAAAGCTGAATACAAGCAGAGACAAATCGCAAGTGGGGAAAAACTACAAGAGCCAAAAAACATTACGGTCTTGTGTTGGAGAAAAACAGCCAAGCTATGACAAATTAGTGCCTCAATCACCGACAAGGTTTGGTGGGCAAAAGCCCAAAGTGTGGCAGCTCAGCTTTTGACAGAGTGAAAGAGGAACAGGTGAAGGAGGAGCAAATAAAAAAAAGACATTTGCACCAATTCAGAGCTGGTGAGGAGCTGGGGAACTGTTGGGAACCAATTATGCCAGTGAGTGGCCAACATTTTTTCATGTGTTTTCACACTGAGGGAGAGAGGGTGAGGACTAAATCAATCCTGCCAATTACTGAATCCATCCCACGCAGGTATCTCAATCTCAGACATATTTACACAGATATAAGCTGCTGCAAATTTGTCTGAGCCTTCTGTACTTGAATATAACAATCATCTCCTGTCTCCACCTCTATTCTTTGACTAGGCTCTTTTGTAAATTCTCACATCTGCATCACAAAACATGGTAGAACATGATGTTCTACTGTACCAGCTATCAGGGATCAGACAAGGAGACAAATAGAGGTTGAGCCGGTGTGAAGGCCAGTGCTCAGAGCAGGAACATGCTCCAGTGGTGCAACCACTCTGGAGGGACGCCATTCAATTAGAGCCCATCCTCAAGGGGAATTTCTACCTGAGTAAGCAGAACAGCGTCGCATCACTCAGTCCTCTGCTGATCACAGGTCTCAGGCAAAAGAAAGGTGGACTATAAGCGATAGTCTGTAGGAGATCAGAGGCGTTTGTTTGAGAAATAATAGGGGGCATCGGCGTGATGGCTTTTACTAGTGCACACTTGGATGGGCACACTTCATGCATTGACACTTTATGTCTATAAAGACAAATAACAGGAAGCTGTGTTAAAAACGGACCTGCCTCCTTTTCTCTTTTGCAAGGTAACAACATAGGACACACAGGTGTATAGTTTTCTGTTTTTTAATAAGCCTAAGACTAATAAATCTAACAGCTGAAGCACCTGAAACTTTTGGTCTGAACCCCCGTCAGTGCTGAAAAGCAAAACAATTCTTGAAATGGCAGTAGCTGTACAAGTCATAATTAATTACTCTCACACAGTAAATAAAACAAACATTTTCTTTAAAAAAGGTGCCCCGCAGAGTTTTCCTGTAAACAAACAAAATATTTAGTTTGAACCGTGGGAATGTACGAGCTCTAACAAACACATTAAATGCATTTCCTTATTTATATCAAATGTGCAAAGCTGATTTTAATTTTAGTATTTTAAATCCTATATCGTTTACATCAATGCAGTCCTCTCCTTCCTGCCTTTGCTGGCATGTGGCAGAATATCTGACTCACTACTGCCGCCTGTTGATTGGTGGCAGCCCACAGTAAGTTCACATTATGTACATGTCATAATCCATGTTGCACATATCTACAATACTTGTCATCTCAAGTTCACATTACATGTTTGAGATCTGACTGTCAAATCCAGAGGTGGAGGGGATGGTGATGGAAACAGAGACGAGAAGGTTGCTAAGTCAGTAACACTCGTGTGACACAGATCGCAAATGCATTTCAACATTTGCAAGTGTGAAATCACTAAATATTTTTAAAGACCGCAAGTGAATTTCTTGCCACATTTGTGGCGACCATAGCAGGTATTCTAAGCCAAATCCATTATATTTTCCTAACAAGAATTTTTTGTGCCTAAACCTAACCAGACCATTAGCGCAGCACTGTCACAACACGGAACAGAAAATTGAACCTAAATCAAAGTTGCAACATATACAAAGTTTCAACATGTTCATGGTTTGAAGAAACGTGTTGCCAACATTCTGACATGAGGGTTGTGTAGCATGTTCTCACAGCGTTCAAAAATGCCTTAGAAAGCCTCTGAGTTAATTTCTATCTATCTATGAAAAACAGCTACAGATATACAGTACGAGGCGAAGATCATTCTAAATACAACAACATCATTTCTTTCACATGTTTGAGGCCTAATCTGGAAAAAGAAGAATTAATGAGTGGTAAGCACTCATTCCACTGACCACAAAATAACCCATTCACTGAAAAGGCAGTGAAAAAGCAAGCCTGTGTGGGCAACATCATAAAAGTTCAACAGTGGCTCAGCAGGTGGGCGGACGTGTGCATGAGACAAGTATGCAAGCTGGAATTTCAGAAGGTCAAGCGTGTTACTTGCTCAGTCTGGCACCCGAATCCAGACATTTCATAACCTGTCCATTTATAACCTTTGTGTATTTACAGGATGAAATGTGATGCTGCTAACAAGCCTATTGTGTCTAAAGCTCAAATACATGAATCCAAACAGAAAAGCAAAGCCTGTGTGAGAAAACTGTTCCTGTTGCCGCGGGGGTGTGGTGGATTCTTCAGGCTCTCCAGAGGAAATCCTGTCCCCTTTATAACACCCAGTGAGAGCACTGCTTTTACAGTAGCAACCCACACAAACAATTTCAAACAATGCTTTAAAAGAAGAGAGTCTGGAGTATATATTGAACTGCAGAAATGAGGGCTTTAATATCTACTGTCAAAAGCTTCAAGAAACCTATTTTTGAGACCACACACACGCAGTAGTGATGTCATTTGGAAACATGTGTCATTACAGTGAAAGAACAAGTAAAAACTATGTTATTTGCCTTCACTTTTACCTTATGATCTACCCTCACACAGCAGAACACTTATGCAAGAACAGTTAAAAGAAAAATATGGAGGTCATGGCTCATGAAAAAAAAAAAGGCACCTGAATGCCTCAGAGGCTTTCTCAGCTGCCTATTGCTAAGTCGTCGCAGTATTACAGAGTAACCTTGAGCAAGTTAAACAACCAGAGGCAAGCAAGGTAAAGACAGGAGAACATGAGGTAAAAAAGAAAACTGCAGTTAATGGCAGAGGTTTATGACCATTTCCCCTGGAATCTGTGGCCTCCTGCTGTTTCATTAGCTCTGTGTGGAATTCCTGCCCTACAGCAGGCAGGCACGCTACGGTACACGGGAACAGGTAAACAAGTCAACAAGCAGGCATGCACACAAACAGTGATACTTCAAGTCTGGTCTGTGTTCATGAAGCTTATTTGTCCTAACATTGGACTGACTATCTCAACTTACTAACACACAACCTCATGAAAGGATTGATAGATGCAAGAATATGCCTGGCGATAAATTAAAGGAATAGTTCCATATCTTGAGAAGTGAGTTAGTGTGCTTTCTGGTGGAGGGTTACATGAAAAGATCAACCGCTCTCATATCTGTGTGTTAAATATAAGGCTACAGCCAACAGCTGGTTAGCTCAAGCGGAAACAAGGGGAAACGGCTAGTCTGGATATGTCCAATGGTAACAAAATCCATCTACAAACACCTCTAAAGCTCACCAATTAACACTTCCCGCTGGTTGCCTGGCAACTGCATCCAGACAAGAAATGTTCCAAAATAAAAGCCCCATAAAATGTTGAGTTTTCATTGATACACTTCCGGCTGTTGTACAGATTATCTAAACAAGATACATGTGTTAATAATTGAGCTACCCAGCTAAGCTAACCAGCTGCAGCTGCAGCTTTATATTTCTCAGACACATTTGGGTCATTTCATGCCAGCTCACACAGAATTCATAAGTTTTCCCCTTTCATGTCATGGATTTTATTGAATAAATCCATGCAGACACTTCTTTTAAATGCATGGGACTTCACAAAACTGAAATCTAACCTTTTTAGTTCTGAAAAGAAAAATCTTCTTCGGGAAATATACGGCCCAAATATCTATATCTCAGCTCGGAAGCTATATTTAGCAAGACATGTATCACACATTTTTTTATGCATGTGCAAAATAACTTCTGGATGCGATAGAACATTTGGTTGCAAGAAAGTGAAAACTTGCGGAGATATTAATTCTTGAAACTGACAGATTCTTCTAAAGGCAAAAACAACTTGGAAGGTCCCATCAATTTAATAAAAGCTTTAAGAAGTGATTTTTGTTTTTTAAGAAAATCCATGACATGATGTGGGAGCAGTCTACAATTGTGGGTGAGCGGAAACTGAATAACTCTTTTGAGAGAGGTATCAGTCGTCTCTGTAAAACTCAGAAAAGGGTGAATAAGCCTTCTACAGTGATGTAGATTGTACTTAAAGGGGCTCTGTGGAACTTCTGTGTTGTGCTGGAAGCTGGTCGTTTATGTAAGCAGACTCCATTACTATACTAACGTGAGCCACTGTTGCTCTCTGTTAGCAGGGCAGAGAGAGGCACTGTGACTCGAGAACTGCATTAAGTCACATCCTTTGGACTATCATGGAAAATCCGACCCGAGTCCTTCACAAAGAAATCCACAGTCCAGCAGCATTTAACAACATAAACAAATCATCCACGGGCTTTTGTAGGCAGCTGAGACGGATGGGGAAGGTCTAAATTTAATGTCACATTACAATCTGCTCACATAAGGCCAATACACATGTGATTAATATGTGTAAATTACTACAAATCTTCACATACAGCCCCTTAAAGTCACTAGAGTGATGACTTATCAGTTTCCAAACACAATACATCAGTGTTTTTTTTGGCTAACTGTGCACATCTAGAGGGGGAAAAGGTAAATAAAGGTGAACTCTGACCTATGAATCAACTTGAGGTCACAGTGAAACAGGGAAAAATCTATGAACTCATCTGTTACACTGAGCAAGTGTAACCAAAATGAATGAGCTTTAGCTTAAAAATAAATCACATCACTCCTTTTATAACATACAGATAAACGCCTCCATCGTTGCCTGTTACTCTACCGTCAGCTCCGTTCTCACTATGATCAAACTACCCCTCTCACCACGTCTCGGCCAATATGAGCGGAAATGAGGTCCGTGTCTGCTCATTTTCAGCATGATGATGTTGTCATTAGCGGAGCACAGGGGGTGCTGCTGTTTGAACACTCCGGAGGGATGAGTCAAACAAGCCTCTGAACTGTGGTGGGCGGCAAGTAGGCAAGCTACACCGGCCAACAGCTGCTTCTGCTGCCTCTGCTGCTGAAGCTAGAGGCTTTTACAGTTCCCACTTACACTATAGGGACACTGGAGCATAGCCACTGTCCATCACTTATTACTATCATTACCTCATTAGACTATGGTTCATTCTGTTTAGTCTAAACCAGTGCAGAACTAACTCCAACTAATATTATATTTCTTCCAAAACCTTACACCAAGCTTTATTACACAAAGATAGACAAACTACACACTCCTTGAACTTATAATCACTCTGTTTGGGCAATGACAAAGCATCGCTCTTTTACTTTGAAAAGTAAAAGAGAACCTGAGTTTTTTTGGGCCAAATGCTGCCATTTCTTCAAGGCTCAGTCTGGGGTTTTTTGAAGTTGGGATGTATGAGGAGCTTCTCAATAGTAAGTAGCTCAGCAATGCACTGCTGTGGATGTATTTAGTAAGCTAAAAAAAGACCCTCTTAAATAAATAAACAAACAAACATCAGTTTAAGTGCACTTTATATTTAGAACATTTTCATGACTTTACCTTTCTTTTAAGACAGCTCTTTGATGGCAAAGTGGAGCAAATAAGTCACCTTCTTCAAAGCCAGCAGACTACTTTCAGAAAAAGAGTCATTTTTATTTGCAAAAAAAGGAGTTGCTGGTTAGTTCTCATCTGAACTAAAGCGCTAAAACATCGTTGCTCGATAACGCAAACAAAGCAATTGAGGCAGTGGTAGACCAGCAGATCCTGTGCCTTGCACAAGGTGGACCAGAACTGCAGGTCAAAACTGCTGGCTCTGCAGCTCTGCAAATGGATGATATTGGCTGGGCGCGGTTTCAGATGCTTTGTATCAATGACGCTTTGTGTCCTTGTGCTTTGAAAAGGGATACCAAAAATAACACTATTTAATATGCTCCTATTTCATCTATTTTAGATCATGTCAGTTTAAAACTACAGTAGCATTTCTTGAGCATCAGTGGTTATTCACTGCAGTTCTGAAAAAAGCTACTTTAGTCTTTGTTATCGTTTCCTGTGATCTGTGATATGTTCTTTTTTCAGTCAGGTTGTTGCTTAAAACAGACAAAAAAGTATAATCTTGCAAGTAAAAATCAAAAAGTATAGAAAACAATATGTAGCAGCATAGTAGAGCAGCTCTTAGTAAATCTGTCTGTTTATTGGAACACAAGTGATACTGAACAGCACGCACAGATGATAAACATCTTCTGCTGCAAAGGAGAATGTCTTGCATGTGGCAATTATTCACAATGAATGATGACAAGATGCAAAAAGCATTTTCTTGTGTCTATAGAAGCCGTTGGTTAGAAAAGAGAAGCAGTGTGGCATTCTCCTGTCCTGACTACCACCGTGTGATCTCCATCAACCTCCATTGTTTTTCCTCATCCAGTGACTTACTACATATATTAAAAACAATTTGCCAATTGCAGCGTAATGCCAGGCTGAGATAGTAAATGCCAATACTTTATTCACATATGGATTGAATTTCACCCTCATGGCATATAACTGGAGCCTAATATTCTGATTTACAAATCATTTTAAAAGACCAAACTGAATAAAAATGCTTCATTTAAACTCCTCAATCAGAATAAACAAGCCCAAAACTGGATGAAATTTCAATCGGTTGCAGAGGTATAGTTTAAGATGTTCATAAACTGATCAAAACAAAAATTCCAAATAAAACTCCTTGCCAGAAGCTATCATTAATTTTGACTGGGTAAAAAAATTACCTGAAATCTTCAATCAGTACACTTTCTGATATATGTAGTATACTATACTTAAATAACTGTAATTACGAAATACTGTCCATGTCAACATATTTACCCTTAACATCAAGATGGTTATGCGACCTCTGACACATGTGCAACAGTAAAGACAAGGAGGATAAACTATGGTGTCCAAAACTGGTTTTGTGAAATGGTAAATTTTTTGTTCAAGTCTAGAAAAACTACATGGAAAGATGGTATCTGTGAAAATCAACACTTGATTTGGATACAGCAGGGTTGCAAAGGCCAACTTGTACCTGGACGTGATTTAGCATTCAGGCCATTCACTGTGGTGACAAGTTTCTATAGGGGGGCGGTCGGCGGCAGAGCTGCTGAGAATCACAGTTTGTGTCTGACACTGCAGCAACAATGGCTTTGTCTTGAAGCTCAGCCCCAGAAATCAATTTCAGAATGAGGATATCGCTCTCATGTCAGGGATGAACATACTGATTCTGTCTGTTGGTGCTACATGTTTTCCTCATAGCTAGCTTTGTTTGTTTAGTTTTTCAAAACAAAAACTGTGTTTCAATCACCTGATCAAAACAGGAAGCAAATAACTCCACACCCAGTGAGTCAGCTTTTATAGACGCTATCTGCCCTTGGGAAACATGTCTGTTTCTCCACACTCTGAGTACAAAGAGGACACGCTGAGGTCTTACAAGGGAAGGTTGTCAAGCACAGAACCTCTCTGATAAGACAAAAGCAAAGACAGAGGTCAGCTGATTGGAGAGAATACAATGTGGGGAGTCGTCAGGGGCTCTTACACCATAATAACCTCATACAACCTCTGATGAATGGGTGAGAGAGAAAAAAAATAATGCAAACAGCTCATGATAAATGAAATAAATTAATCTCCAGTACAAACTTGCAAAAAATGTTGCTCTTATTAGCCTGAATCCCATTTAGCGGCATGTCAGCTGTAATAGGGGCCTAGCAATCAGCAATTTAATTGATCTGCAAGTGTTCCAATTAACAAAAGCCACCATAACAGAGCTCCACGAAGAATGGAAATTAAAAAAATATAAGTATGTCAAGAAGATCTTTAAAGTCAAGACATAACAGGCCACAGACAGACAAGCTGTATAAACAAAGCTTGAGCGAAGGTCACATGTTGAAACTGTGAAATGTGAAATGAGTAGGCAACATGAAGCGGGGTTGGCAAATAATGTGGAATGACAACAATTGTCACCCAAATTTACAGCACTGTAAGCATTGCAATATTGAGTTGCTGCCAGAAATTTGAAATCCTCTACGAAAATGTGTTTATGTTGGGTTAGGGTTAGGGTTATCTTAACAAACAATTATTTGACTGGACAACAATAATGTATATAGAAGAAAGAAAATGGAACAATCAAGGTCCAAACTACACAACTGGCACTCGAACCTGAAACAAAAATCCTGTTGTTGACTAAAATAGGTCAGTTTACAGTTTGAGCTACAGCCTGGCAGAGAGTGTTCAATGTAAGCAGAGTTCAAGTTACCACAAAGTTTTACATTTAACAAAACTAACTACATCAAAACTGTTTATTTCACTGCATAGTTTTTGCTTTAGGTTTTCCATCCTTTGCAAGCTAAAACTACATGAATGTTTGTCATCTCGAGATAAGAAATAATCTCTGTGTTACGTTCAAAGTGTTGTCACGTTAAAAATAATCCTCGGGATTTAAGAGGACATGAATTGTGCTCAAACTTGGACAGTAGGTCCATCACTTATTATCAGTTATCAGTTTTTACACAGGTTAAAGGCTCTGATTTGAGCTTACTTTATCCAGCGAGCAACCTGACTTGATTACCAGTACCACAGAGGAGAATTTCACGCTAAATGAAAATGAAGTCTGTGTCAGCTCTTTGCAAGAGTTAGACAATCTAACAGGAAAAAAGAAGAGCACAAAGGAGGTACTGTTGAAAAAAAAAAAAAGTTTTTTTTTACAGAAGTGGTGCTTCACAGATGTAGGCATGAGAACGGCTTGGCGTCTTTATGACAGCCACGCCAACACAATGAACCGCAGTGTTTGTCACAGGTTCTCGACAAATAGGACCAGCTCATTTGTGGTTTGTGTTTACAACGACACTGTATCTTATGCAGTACAAATACATGTTTGCGTGTTAACTAATGTGCAGTATTTGTCGACAATTGTCACTTCTCCTATGAAGACACATTTCACAATTTAACAGCTGAGTTTTAATATATTGTCATTCATTGTCTTTTACACAAGTCTCCACTTATGAGTGCCCACAGAAGGAGTTATAGTTGTTGACAAATACGTTAATAAACACTCATATCTGCTTCACACTGCATTATATTGTGTAGTAAATTATTTATTAGATGCTTAATAGGTACCGCAAAAACATGTTTGTGGTAGAGGCGGCACACTCCGCTCATAAAAATAGGATCTTTTATTGACACTGACAAGCACAAAGCTGTGTCACAAATAAGTTCTAGTACATTGGGCATTTAAGACGCACATAATGCTGGATTACTTTTTATTCTCCCATTGACATAATAAATGAAAGAGGCTGTTATAAGACTACCATGCCACTCAAGATAGACAGAATCTGTGACCTACTGTCCAAGGTGACTCTGAACATTGCATAAAGGAATCGCTACCTCTCTTGACCAAAGAACACTACAGAAAATTAATTTAAACCTACATTAGTTTACCACTGAATATTCTACAACAGTAACTGGTCTCTTAGAAATGATGACGGGAACAAAAAAGGTGTGACAGAAATGTGTGTCAGTGTCTCATAAAAACATCCAAGACAAGTCAAAACAGAATGATCAAAGAGAGCAGTGGAAGCTGCGAGGCAAAGTGAGAATAGTGACAGTGATAGGAAGTCAGCGACTGTATGACACCCACTCTATAACAACACCCACACTCACCACAACACTGCGGCTTAAATATAGCATACGTTCAACAACTTTCTGTGCATGCAGGAACTGAACTGTGGATCTCAAAGGGAAGCTGACGTGCACTTTTCGGCTGTAGCTCACTTGACTGTATGTGAACTCAGCCAAAAAGTCTGGAAGCTTGTATCACACACAGCTTAAGATCCATTATTTGCTCTCCAGTACAATCAAATGGACTGAATTGTAAACAGCGCCCTAATTTGTTTCGAATCCCATTAGTACTTTTGTACAGATTGCTCATTCTCTTGGGCTAATACAGCCGGGATGTGTATTAGTGGATGATGGACCCTCCCTGACCCAGTTACTAAGCTGTCATCCTGTAGAGGGAACAAAGAGGAGCAGCTGTCTATCAATAGCCTGAATGTGTTTTTTCAGGACTGACACAAATAAATGAGAGGACTCACAGCACGTGCTCCTGTCCAAAATCAGCAGGGATGCCATAAATAGGCAGCTGCCGTGCATGGCAAAGTGATCGCTGATTAAATTGATCACACGGAGGTCACCTCAAATGTCAGGTCACCAGGGAAACACAGCAGCACAATTACCTTTAGTCGCTTAATCGATAAATTGCTTGAGGAAGAAGGCTGCAACTAACATTATTTTCATGATTGATTCATCTGTTGATTGTGTTCTTTCCCGTTAAATAACTCTTGACTTCTGCAAAAATAGTTAAAATAGTGAAAATGGGCAATCAATCTTCAACTTGCTCGATTTGTTTTAACAGTGGCTCGAAACCCCAGAACATTTACTTTACAGTAACTTAGCAAACGCAGCAGATCAAGCCAATGTTTGGCTTTATTGGCTTGATAAATGCATTAAATCCATTAGTTGGTTCTCTTCAAAACTAATTTCATGACAATATAGTAGTCAAGTAAATGTTTAGGCAATTATATTCAGCATAAATGCCCCAAACTCTCTGGTTTCAGCTTCACAATGTGAGAATTTGCTGCTTTTCTCTTTTAAATATCACTGCAAATTGAATATCCGTTAGTACGTTTTCTGACATTTTACTACTCATCTTCTGACCAAAAGTGGTGATATTTAATCATTAGATGCAATGTTACAGGTCCATGGTGCTGATCAGTCCTAAAAACTGTAATTGCGGGTGATATTTTGCATCAAAGAGTCAATAAGAAAACAACATGAATATGCACAGAACAGACAGCCCTGGAGGACAAAAGATGTGGCTGCAGATGAAAAAAACCCTCCACACAATGAATCGGATCTTTGTTGTGGGGATTATCTGATGGCAGGCGCTCCTGTGTGGTGTGCGGGACAGTGGTTTGAAAAAAAAATCCTGAGATAAAATCACACAAACAGACACGAGTGGTTCTGAGCTGCAGATGTTGCTCGCTTCATTTACCTGCTGATTCACCAGTGTTGATCCAGTCTGGGTTTGCAATGCTGGCTATTGCAAAGATATCTGCTGCCAGGAACAGGCACCCTGAAATGATCGTGAGTTTATCCATATCGCCGGCTGATGAAGCGGTGTATGACGTGGGGGGGAATAAATGTGGTGGTCGTTGTCCAAGTGTGACCCCCCGAGTGTTGAGAGACACAGGGTGGGCTGTTATCAGTCTAACCTCGCCCCCTTCAACAGGACCCCGCTGTTGTGGTTCTGCTGTGCATTTTGCAGCAACGTTAGCTCCTTAGCGAGAGCCTCCAGCTACAAAAGGCTCAAATGCGACGCGCAAAAGCATCACATCTCAAATGGTCGTAGTAGTCCAGTGGGGTAAAACAATAGCTCACTCAGCGCCGAGGCCCTGAACCGCTCGTGTTGCCTTTCGGATCCGTTTAGCCGCAGCAGCAGCAGCATCGGGTACAGCTGCGGCTAGCAGATAGCTAGCTAGCTATTTCCCAGATTCGGGCTCGGTGTGCCGAGCTGCGGCCCAGAGGCTGCTCGACGGCCGAGACCGGGACTGCGCTAGCATTTCAAGACACAATGTCACCCGGGCGGAGGTGGAGAAGGAGCACAGCGAGTTCTCCTCACTCCGTAGTATCCGTGTTTTTAGCGAGGGGTCTAACGTTAGCCGTCGGGAAAACGAGAACCCATCACCCTCTCTTGCTTATTCGAGCCCGTTCTCCTTCTCCGCTGGAATAGCATCTGGTACTTTGAGTCCGTTAGCCAGCCAGCTTCACCTCCTCCTCCTCCTCCCTCCTCTTCGTCTTCTTCTTCTCCTCCTCTCCTCGAGCAGACTGGTCTCGGGCTTTTTTTTTTTTTTGAACGCTGCGTAATTTAAATCCAAAACGAGACTTTTTAAAGGTCCTAAACCGGGACGGTAGCGCGGTAACGTTATTGTTATGCTTTCCAGCCCGTGCGCCCACCGTTAGCTCAGCCTCCCTCTCTGCCAAATGACATCAGGCGGACACCCCCACGCAGCGTCGCACACACACACTCACACACACACTTACAGCCCAGCGTCTTCACGTTCGGTGAGGAGGGGGGCGTTCAATTATCGCGATACTATATCTGCAGGAAAAAAAGGGGTTCACGTTGTCCCGAGTTGAGGGTCATTGATGTCGGCTAATGGGCGCATCTTTAAAAAAGTACCAATGCCCTGTAACCTCACACGACCAGGATTATTTACATATATATACCGATATAATCCCGCATTATGTCAGTAACTTGGGGCCACATGTCAGGTCTTTATTCTAGTGTCAACCAAGGTAGGTTCTGAAGCCATTTTTGAGACCCTAAAAACATAATTTAAACACTTTTGTTGTGCTAAGGTGATATATGTAAGAATTTTAGTTTTAAACATAGATACATTGAAACAGAATGTGAAGAAATAAGACTTTTGACGTTATTTCAAAGACGGCCTGTCCTTCAGCTGGACCGCTAGCTGCATGGCTTACTGAGCTAACATGCTAACTGCAGCTACACCTAGCAGCGGTTAGCGGTGACTCTGGTAATACGCTGTCATACACTGTTTGTTTGGAGCATGAACCAGACAGGTCAGTTCATACATATTGCACCTAGAGTGCTCACATGAAGCATAGATTCCCTAAATGCAACATATGCAGTTCTTGCTTGTATGCTGTGCAATCCAATGAATCCAATCCAATTAATTACTGAGGCATTTACATTTAACAGGGAAATATTGTAGTTTTGACAGCGGTTACTGCTACATTTAAAACCCACTCTGTATATTAATATAGTATAGAAAAAAAATATATGGTCAGTTAATAAAGGATAATGCATTGTTGTGATTAAACTACAGTAAAGTGGTTGTTAGAATTTGACATTTAAATTCTGATTAATAAAATAGTAATAATAATAATCCTAATATTCATGTCATACTGAGAGGGGCCAGTTTTCTTGATTCTTTATGTGCACTTCAAACTAAATCGGGGTTGCTTGAGCCTAAATTTAGGATGTTCAACATTGGACTAAAGGCAACTTTCATTCCTTCATTACGTCTGTGCCTTTGGATCCCCCTATTGGTTGATGAATGGAACAATAGGATCTAAAAATACCTGCTGCCTGAGCAGCCTTTTTGAACCACCACACTCCTGACACAGCACTAAAACCTACAGTAACTCTGGATTCACTCCAAGATACAAAGTCAAGCACCGAGCAAACTTGGTTTATGTCATTACTTTAATTTACATAGATATACAGTTAAATCGACAAAAAATACAATAGAAGAATTGCATTATGGTTCTCCGGCTCCCCGTTGTGGTGCTTACAGTTACTGCAGGACAAACTACAGATGATTGTTGACATCAAATGAATTGCTGCAGGAGGCTGTGGCTTTGAGGTCCTCTTTCCTATTTAAGCAGCATGGCACAGCATGCCCGAGTTAAAATCACCAGTTCTCATACTTTAGTTTCATACTTCATCCACAAACGGTGTATTCTTGAGGTGTCCACTAGCTGCCATGGTCTTGTTGCTGTCCACAAATTTTTTGGCGGCCTGTTAATTAAGGACAGAGGGTTAATCAGATGTGGGTACTAAAACAAGCAACTTTCATTGTTTACGACAGAGTTATGGACTACGTTCAAGATGGCCATTTTGCTGACGGGAGTGTGTGAGATTATTTCAGTTAGATGGTTGTTTTTTTTAAGTATTTCTGAATATATTTTACAGAGCACCGCTGATGTGTGGTGTGACATCAACTGAGTTTGTGATATATTGTACAGAAGGCCCTCACCTTGATCACATCGTCATGGGTGACGGTATCCATAGCCTGGATGACAGCGTTGGGGGGCTGGTACGTGCCGGTTGTCAGAGCCTGAGCACCGATCTCCTCCAACAAGATGTCAGAGCTCTCAATTGACATCAAGTACTCTGTTTTCACCTGGGTCCTGCACATGGAAGAGATATCAGAACACATCAGCATGGCAGTTCCAGTAGAACTTCACCACGGAAATCTGTTATCAAATGTTACTCTGTGATCTCACTTTGCTCTCGAGACGTCGGCCTCCGATACATTTCCCTCAGCCACACCTCTCATTTGAGCAACGGCAGCTTGGATCACCTACAGAAAAGGACGACAACAAGGAAGAGTTAAGTGAAATTTAGATGCTGACACCTTTGCACATTTTTAGATAAAGTGAAGGTTGTCTTGGAAGGAGTAAACTTGACAATCACCTCTCCTGCGGCGTCAGCTTGTGCAATGGTATAGACGCCGAACATGCCGGAGTCAGAGTATGTGGCATTGAAGGCTGAGGCCTGAAAGACAGCCAGGGGTCATATCACATTAGGAGGCAAACTATGGTTTATAACAAATACAATATGCTGTCCTATATAAAAAAAAAAAGTAAGAAATGATGCCAAAGAATAAATTAACTCTTAAACTCACATCAAATGGCTGTGTGGTAGCTTTGGCAATGCCCTGGCTCAATTTGCTGGTGAGGTTGGCGCCCCTCTTTACATGTGGCCCAGCTCCCAGGACCCTTTGCAGAACGCTGAAGGCATTAGCCTCCGCACTCCCTGCCACACCGCCCTCGCAGGCGATCAGTGCATGAACCAGGCCATCGTTGTTGTGAACGCGCATCTCACCTACGCGCCGACACACAACAGCATCATGAGGACGACACATTCATACATCGAGGAGCGTGATGTCGTAATTAAACACTAGCTTTACCTCCACGGTACAGAGCCTTGGCCGCTGGTGCTCCGGCGCCACTGCGGGTGCTCAGGATCCCCTCGCCCACTTGACTCAGGATGGAGTGCTTTACACCTGCATGCATAAATTAGACAACACTCGCGTCAACATTCAGTGGAGTCCCTTCATGAAGTGAAAAACACAGCACATTCCTAGGATGGGAACCTCCGAAAGAATGTGATGTGTCAACACTGAGGCATGCCGACACCTGCAGTCAGTCACATGTTCACACATCAACACACAACAAAAGCCTTAGGAAGCATCGGCTCAGTGTCTCTGCGTCTTTGGGAGAACGCCAAACGACTTTTGACACACATCTTATTCACATCAATGAGGCTTGCAATGACTCATCATTAGCAAAACGGAGCCTTGAAAAAATACAAAGCTCGAAGGGGAAGGGGAGCAGCTGTGACGAGACTAGCAGACACTCACCTACTCCTACAAGAGCCATTCTGCCAGTGATGAAATTCTCCTCAACATACGACAGCAGCTACAAGGGGAGGGTAAGCAGGAAGAGAGGTGTGTAAGAGCTATATACAGACGAACAGAGAATGGCTGAATCTTGACTACCGGCATACTGACGCTGGGAAACAAATCAAAATGTCCATACGTGGTCATTGGTGATGTTTCCGACCATGTAGTCAGGGCAGTACAGAGAGTTGGTCAGGGCGTTTTTGTACGCCGCCTCATGCAGCTTCTCAACTACACCTGCGGGTGAAAACAGAAAACAACCTGAGTTACAGAAAGCTTAATGTGACATTGTTAAATCTCCTTAAAAGTCACGACGACATGAACATTAGAGCCTCTTTAGCTCAAGTAATGCGACACCTTTCTGTTTACTTCTTTTCCTAACCCACATTTTTAGAGGCAGATGATGTGGGCTAAATTATTTAACATAGGAGGCCCAAGGCCAGAGCTTAGAAGATGTTTTGAGTTTGGGTTTTTGTCTTTTGGTTGGACGACAAAAAGCTATTTAGATCACGTCACTTCAGCCTTTTTTCAAACGATGTATATTCCGTAGTTGCAGACCTACATTTTGCTTACTAGTTCAGAGTCCAAACAAGAAAATTCCTGGGAAATGACGGACCAACATTCATCAAAACGGTCTGATACTGGACAACTGTGCGCCAATATGCCAACATAAAAAGATATAGCAAAGTCACCATTAAACCAGACGTTATGTCACATTCAAAATTTTACTCATTAGCAGCTGAAGTGTTGTTTCTGCCACTGACCTATCTGAGGACTCTGCTGAGCCAGAGCCTTGTCGATCTTCACCCTGGGAGTCAGGTCGGACACCTCCCACGGCCGAAACTCCTGAGCTGCGGTCACGTTGACCAAATACTCCATTAATGTATCTCTGGGGACACACACACACACGGATAAAATACACACAGTGAAGCATCAACGTGAGCTCACGGCTTGAGGTTAAAACGGGAGTTAAAGTAAAAAACGACATTACAGGCTCGACATAAAGACGGCAGCACTTACACATGCTCTCTCAGGCACTCCATGGAGTAGACCATGGTCTCTCTCGATGATGTCACGCTGCAGGTAAAGCAGATGACGACACAGTGGGTTCAGAGTGGTGGCATGATGTTACACTTGTATTCTTGTATTTATTTATAGCAGGGGAAGACTGTCAGCATGTGTGCGTGCAGAGTATCCACACTGACCTCAGGCTGGCCCCCACAGATTCCAAACCGCGACAGAGCTTGAAGGCAGACGCCCCCTTACTGGTCTACAAAAACAACAAGCGTTACAATAAGATCCAGCATGTCGGTGTGATACACTACAGACAAAAGTGAGAGCCGACTGTCCTTAATTCTGACAAAATCGGCTGAAGTAGATAAACATTTTTGAGCACGACAACGGCCAACATGTGGGCAGAAACTGAGGAGATTCTGAGCCTCACCGATTGCCTGAAATGCCTTTTACTATGTCGCAGACTCGTAAGGCATATCATTACATGCTGACAACTGCAACAAAGACAGAAGTCTAGGTTTTACCAGAAGGGATCATCAATATTTGTTGCAATCCACCACACAAATTGCTCTCAAGGTACCGGTACCGAAAATTACCAGGTTTGCCGCCAGTCGTAGCACATGAGAGACGCCCTGGTTTTCCACGGTCTCATAGCGACTTCCCGCTTTCACAAACACGCCGATGTTGGACAGGGGCGAGTAGTTCTCCAGCGACGCTATCACAAGACCGTTTGGGAGCTTGGACACCTGAGGCAGCATAGGAAAATGTTAAAAGGAAACCTGCAATCGGACTCAAATGTGCATGTTTTTCTCTTTTAATCACCACGCTGAGCCCCGTATGATAACAACACACCTACCTGGACATCTTGGGCAGGGAGGGAAGCAGCTGCAGGCAGTTTCAGGCCTGCGAGGGGTTCAGTCAGAGATGCACTCCTCCTGGCCGCGGCATAGCAACGTTTCTGTCGGAAAAGTGACGACACTGAATTTAGGACAAGTGACTTCTTCTGGCAGCAGTTTAAAATGTACTCTTTGATGAAAATGGGCAACAAGAGCAAGAGGGACCAGACTAATAGCCAGTTAAAGGTGCACTGTGTAGTTTTAGGGATTAAATTTGAATCAGAAGAGAAGGATCTTCATTGCCTGAATTGTCTTTATGCCTAAACAAACTTAAACACACAAACTCTTTGTTTTCATGACTGAATAAACAAACTGATCTTAGTTTCACTTGTAGATAACTCAAAATAAGATTATTTTTGTTAATCAACTAGTCCAGTAATGACTTAATTCAACATTAATTCAAGGTGCTTGCACTGTCTGATCACTTCCATGTCCACCAGCTGTCACAAACAGTGGATCGGGTCCGATCTGAATGAGGTGTCCTAAAGTGACCCAGGG
Organism: Sparus aurata; assembly: GCF_900880675.1. NCBI lineage: Eukaryota > Metazoa > Chordata > Actinopteri > Spariformes > Sparidae > Sparus > Sparus aurata. Next base: position 16,578,701 of record NC_044209.1, on the reverse strand, counting down.
TGCAAATTTAGTACATGCTGGCATCAAACACACATTACTTCCCTTGCCAACAAAGACCACAGTTACTGTATCAGGTTATGAGTAAACTATATGGAAATCATCAAGTTATGATGACCTTGGGGATTCTGTTCGTTTCGAGGCGCCTCGATCCAAAAACTTGTGATACGCGAGTTTGGAGATGACCTTCAGGTTGCATCCAGCTCAGCCAAGAACCATAAGAAGCTACGACTAGCAGCGAAGCTAAGCCACATAAAAGGGCTGTTTCACTGCAGTAGTAACTCGTGTTATCAATCCCTGTATGTCAATGATTCAGGGATAAGGTGTCACTTAACTCTACTGTGTAATAGTACAAGCAAACAGACCTAATGTTAGGTAGACCTGAATTAGCTACCCTTAGCCACCTAGCAAGCTAACTAGCCGGTAGGCTAACTACAGCTAATTGCGGATTCACTTTTCAAGCAGATGAACGATCACAGCGATCACAGTTTAGGTCACGTCGGTCACACAGCTCAGATCAAACCGAGATGAGGACAACACTCACGGGGATATTGTTCAGAGAACGGATTCCTCTCATGACTCCAGACTCTCCTTCAGCCGCTACAGAAAGACAGATACAGCGGCGGGTTGACGTTTTACCCACAATCCACCGCACCGTGAAGCCGAACCAAAGATGATGTAGCATGTCAAGATAAATCTTATCCTAAACCAACATAACTCTTTGTTTTGAGGTCGATAAACACTGGGGACACTTAACCATGTCGGTTTATTATGGAAGCTCATTAAAACAAAACAAATTTCCTTGCCATTATTCCCTTAGAAATTAATTAAAACTAAGAAAATATCTCAACATTAAAGAATTACATTACATTAAAAAAGCAAAAATAATAAATAAATGTATGCATGCATTTTGTAAGAGTAGGCACAGTTTAAACAAACAAAAATTCAACATTCAAGGTGGGAACTGAACACAAACAAAACCATCATTAGTGTAACTTAAGTTCATTACATCATCATCACGTTTTCTGAACAATGCGTTTTTGTTGAACCAACCGTTTTTCAGGCATCGTCTTAAAAAGGAAAGAAACACCAACATTTACGTTAAAGAATCAAACATCTTTATTAGAACCCAACTCCATTTAAAAGTCACTAAAATGCATGGTGTACACTACATTACAAAAATATACTCGACATATTACAGGTAGTAAAGACAATCGTTTAGAACTTACAAAGTTTAAATACAAAAAACACTGCTCACGTATAGACACTTTTTTCACAGGTAACCTTCGAAAATATTCACGATGCAAGTCTTTGGCCCATAGAGCATCTTTTCACAGAGCGAAATGTTTACTATATATATTTTTAAAGATCTTTCTCACAGCTAGTCAAACCCCAATAAATACACCAAATAATAATGATACAAAAATACACTATGTTGGCAGGGAAAATCTTCACAGATTTGAGGTGCTTGTACATTAAAACAGTACCCTAAACACGTTCACATAATACAGACAGTGTTTAGATTGCTCACTGAGTTGTCAATCAGTCAGTCAACCACTTGAGACTCATGTACAACGCTTCCTTTGCAACAACGATGAGTGAAACCGGGTTTTCAAGCAGTCACCGATTATGATCAGCTGATTTCTGCCGACAGCTCAAACAGTGTTGTGCCAATTTCAGGCATCACTTCTCAGTCTGCCGTTCTCCACAGCGCTGAGCTTTGTCGTTCACCATCTCCCAGTGAGGGTGCGAATAATAACCAGGACAGATTCCTTCTGCCAGACGCCCTCGCTCAATTGTCATTCGGCGTCCCAGGACAGCTGGTCATGTGAATATCCTTCCTCAGCTGGAGAGACACGCAGCTGAGCCAGCTGCGACTCGTGGGCATCTCCCCGACGATCTCCCACATGTCCGTCTCGTCACAGTACCTCTCGATAGTGTCATGATATCTGCAAGGTAACAGCAATCAGGATTAAATAGCTGTAAATTTAACATGCCCCATGTTGCGTGCCCTGACAGCTCCAAGGACCAAACAACAATGTTTCTAAATTATACCAGATAAGCCCCTCACCTGTCCCAGCCTTCTTCTCCTCCCAGGACGTAGATCTTTCCATCCACCACAGCAGCGCCGGGCCGGTAGCGTCGCTCTTTCATCGGGGCGCACATGGTCCACTGGTTGGTTTTAGGATTGTAACACTCCACCTTATCTGTGTTCTCTGTCGAGGCATGCCATCCACCTGTGAAAACACAAGATGTAACATCCAATGCTTGATTTTATTAAGGAGGCTACTGTGTTCTCTGTTGCGTGCCATAAAGCATGTTACATACCTATGACATAGAGCTTTCCTTTGAGCGTACATGCAGCTGAACCAGAGCGAGCAATCTGCATGGGCGCAACCTCTGTCCATACAGAGGTTTTAGGGTTGTAGGCCTGAGCGAGGTCTGTGCCGTCGCCGTCTTCTAGAACTGCACCACCTACAAGAACACGAGAAACAAATACAAAAATAATTTAAAAAAAACGTAACTCCTAATCTCAAGAAAAATCTGCATGTGTGTAGTCTGTGTTTCCTACCAGTAACATAGAGCAATCCGTCCAGCGCCACCACAGCAGGACTTGTGACGGCCATCTTGACAGATTCAGTAAACTGCCAGGAGTTCGTGTGAGGGTTGTAACACTCCACTGAGTCAAGGCGAGACCGTCCCTCCCAACCCCCCACCGCATACACAAAGCCATCCAGCATCACCAGGCCTGAGGAGAGAGTGAAGTGAAGATTAACACGTCACTAATGATTGCAACTTTTTACAGCTTCAGGACCTTCAAAAAGAGTGATATGTAAGAATTGGTCACCTGTTGAATTTATACTCAAACCAATAGGGGGCAGAATATTACCAGAGTAACCACTATCTGCTGCTAATTAGCTCATTTAGCAAGGAAGCAAGAGGGCCTGACCGGGAACTCGGACTCTTGACTTTTGTACTTTACAATGCCCTGGGCATTATTGGAAATGTTTGGAGCACATGCGTTGGAAACAATCCTATGCAGCCACCGCTGGAATCTAAATTCTCCAAATGAAAAAACTAAAATGTTGCACCCTGAAGCTGATTAATTTTTTTTTGACAGCTTATAGAGTACTTCGAATGAGCAGATGGTGGAAAGGCCATCTGGAGTACTTCGTAGTGAGGTTAATATTTTGTGCATGAAACTGCCTCACCTAACTCGGAGCGAGCCACATTCATGGGAGCCATCTCGATCCAGGAGTCGAAGCAGGGGTCATAGCGCCACATCTCCCTGCTGGCCGAGCCATCGGGAAACTCTCCTCCTGCCAAATACAGAGTGGAGTCTGCAGAGAGAGGAGGAGGAGGAGGATGGAAAGAGACACGTCATTTCAGAGAAGACACAGTATGGGAGTGTGATTATTCTAATTTGAATCCTGTAGTGTCTCCTCACCCGACACGACCAGCCCATGTTTGCTCACAGCGAAGGGCAGGCAGGCCAGATTCTTCCACTGATTGGTCACAGGATCGAAGCTCTCGACGCTGCGCAGCACCACCTTGTCATCCTCGCCGCCAACTGTCACTATCACTTCTGCTGTCCCTGTTGCCATGGCAACGGGTGTAGAGGAACAGAGGAGGAGTGAGGTTGAGCGAGATACAGGCTGTGAATGATAATTCTCCTAATTGATCCTCCTTTAGCTGATTAGTTTGGCGACAAAATGTCAGAAAAAAGAAAAAAAAAATCCAGGTTTCTCAAAGTTAATGTACTCAATGTCTTGACTAAAGCCTGAAGATGTGTAGCAATTTAATAACATAAGAAAACCCACGAAATTTCACATTTGAAAAGCTGGAATGTGTGAAAAAAAAGACAAAGCAGCAGAAAAGGAAAATGTTCAGTTGAAAAAGTCGAAAGATAGGCATGCAAGATACCATAATGAAAATACATGTAATTACCTCTCAGTTGATGTGAACATGCAGGCATGAGTGGGCTCACCTGTGGACCTGCGTGGCCTCGCTCTGGGGCAGTACAGTTCTCCACGGCGGTCCTTCAGCAGCAGGTAGTCCTTGGCCTCTGAGATGAGCCTCTGGCAGCTCTGGTTCTCCTTCACCACATCTAGAGACTCGATCACGTCGTGGAGGTAGTAGGGGCTGATGAGAGGCAGCCGGATGTGCTCAAGAACCTTTTTAGGATCGGATGGAAGAATGGAAATCCGATCTATTACGACTGTGAGTGTCCAATTCAAGTATATACTTCAAACTCAATTTAGGATTTCTTATTTGAGAGGCAAAAGTTCAAAAGCCTCATTTTTCCCCAGATCCTTTACACGTATTGGCTGAGTTTTAGATTAACATTATCTTACCTCACACAAAGACTGGAAACAGCTAGCCTGGAGTGAAGACACTCCCTGGAGTGTCTGAACAGGCTAAGCTAACCAGCTGCTGGCTGTATCACATCCTCACCTAACTTCTAGTGAGAATGTGAAGAAGCAAAGTCCCAAAATACTGACCTAGTCCTGTAATATTGCAGAGTACTGAGTATCTATTTTGTGGAGTTAAGCGTCTGTCACAATCGTCTGTGGCAGGACATGTTTGTAATTTATTTAGATTGCATTTCTTTATCTCCACCACCAGATAAATGAAGATAAAACTGCAAATATCCAACGAAATGGACAACAAACAGCAGCGGTGGGGTGGGAAGGTGCTCTGGGAGGTAAAAGAGGGCTCCTTTTACATGGGGGCCCACTGTCTCGTAATCTCCATGTAGAAGTGTCCGACAGTGGTGCCATGTCATCCTTGATTTACGGCTGTTTTGCAGCCTAACAGCTGCTGAGTTTAAGGCTCTTTTACACTGCACCTTTAACCCCAAAAGTGCAGTTCTACTGGATGTGCTTTGGATTACAGTAGCACGAGGACTGATAGAAAAGAAGAAAAAGAGAAGTGCCTGGTCTTGGGGAAACTGACCTTTTCAAAGCTCTGTTTGCGAGAGAGACATTTATTCAACCACAACATGGCTGCCTCAAACACCATCTCCTCTTTAGGCACGTTGAGAAAGTCACTGGCGAGGATTTCTGTCAGTTTGTCCACACACAGAGACAGGAACTCCTCCTGTAAGGTAAATAAAAACAAAAACAATGAAGTGCACATGAGAGCGCACTCTAAAAGTTGTGTAAACAGACTATCTGTGGAGTTAATTGGTTGTACAAATCGGTCCAACAGGTGACAGACGGGTAAGCTTATCACCGCTAAGCTCCACACACGAGAAACACAACCCTGTCCAGCTCTTTGTGCTCTTTTCTAAGAACATTTAAATGATGGTTTCACCAATAAATACCACAGCCCAATAAGCATTATTAAACTTTTATTCATCTTTAAACTGTGGAGTCCCCCCTGTAGTAGTTGGGGTGGTATTATGCCATCAAAGGACATCATTCAAATCAGCAAACCTCTTAGTTTTTCAATTATTTAATCTAAGCTTGAATCTGTATTTAATTATCAATTATTTCCTCTCTAATAATCATGGAAACACTGAATCTACACAATGTCAAAATTAGTCAAATATGTCCAAACAAATTGCGTATGGTTATTATTAAATGGTATGGTTATTATTGAATGGCATGTTTTGTGGAATCACATCAGTATGTCGGTCTGCTGATATTATTGACCATTCACAGATGCATCTGTATTTTGTCTTTTCCTAAATGTACTGATATATGTCTTTATACAGAAAATAAATAATGCAGAACTTTACATTCAAGCAGCAAATGCCTCAGATTTTACAAGCTTAGAAGGAGTCTCAGACACACTATTTTCATCTGATATTATCTAAAGTAATGAAGGTATATATGCATGCAAGAAAGAAAAACAGATCTTCAATCAGATTTTCAACTCAAAGCTGAAGAGATATTAACAACAAAATTAACAAAAGAACCTTTACAAAATAAACCTTTTGAGAACCTTTACTGCACCTTTATTTCTGTTAATAGTCATTCAAATAATTAGTTAGAAGAACAATTAAATGGTGTTATTGTGTTCACCTAGTTAAGTGCACTAGTGAATCCACTGTTAAAAGTTAGTCAGTTAATTCTGATGTCATGACTGTGGATTTAACCGAATAACACACAGCTCCATCAGCCCCTCACCTGCTGATGGACACTGTTGAAGTGCTCGAGGATGTAGTCCATGCTGCGTTTCTCCAGCACCTTACAAGAATGGGCCTCGGCGAAACAGTGAATCCCCACACAGTTCATCTCGTCCATCTGACGCTCCATGAATCGACAACAGGCCTCCCTCACAGCCATCACGTCCAGCAGATTGGCTGCTGCCAGCAGAGCCTGCATCAGATCACATCAGTTTTCAGCACACATCCTCCTCTGGCAGGGTGCCAGCGGAGAAGAAGAGGCGAGCGACATTACCTGCACGTTTGCTTTGGAGATGTAGACCTCGGATGTGTAGGCATAGCTCACCAGCATGCCAATCATCTGAGGCTCGACTCCATTGATGGCAACCCTCTCCTGCTTGGACTCGATCAGGTCAGTGGAGAACATTGCCTGAGGAGACGAATGACACATTTCACAGTCATTCTCCAGTTTACATACACCAGCTTGGGCTCATAGATAGGTAGGTAGATAGGTAGATAGGTAGATAGATAGATAGATAGACTTTATTTATCCCCAAGAGGAAATTAGGTCAGCCTAGCAGTGGTACAAGTACAATCAAAATGTAATGGCAAATATAGATATAAAAAAGTAAATGGATGTAAGACAGGACCGTGGGATATCTAATAATTTCTGATCAAATAATTGCCAACAAAATCAGAACGTTTTTCACCACAGCAGACTGTAATCTTAAACACCAACACATTAAAGGTCAAAGCAGCCACATCAACTACAGCCAACAACAGCAAGGAGAGGAGGAGGGAGAAAAAAAATCCCAAGATTCCCGTGAAAATCGCTAAAATTTGTGAGTTTTTGAGTTAGGAGAAACTTTATAAAGTCTGTGAAGCGCCGTTTCTGGCAAATTCTTAATGATTCGGGTCTTCTTGTAAATTCGGCATAGTTTCATCACCCCTGACTCCCGCATCCATCGTCACAGAGATGACTTTAGGGTTTACCTGGAAGTAGGAGCTGAAGGAGGCGAGCACAATGCGATGGCAGGGGAACTCCTGTCCTCCGCAGCACAGGGTCACATCACAGAAGGCGTTGTTGAGCCGCAGGCTGTTCAGGCCCTGCAGGACAGTGTTGGGGTGCCTGGACTCCACGAACAGGTAGTCCTCGCTGCTCAGCGGGGCTGCAGGAGCGGCGGCGGCGGAGGTGGCGGCGGCGTTGGGGTCCTCCTGGACCGGGAAGGTGACGTTTATAGGGGACAGCAGCCCGGCGTTGACTTCGATGATTTCAGCCATGTCTCACTTTTGCAAGCCAACCCTGGGAGGCAAAACAAGACAGTTAGGGCACTTCAAGACGATGAACACTCCCTCCGGGTGACAACAATTATTTAAAGAGAAGCTAGTCGAAGTAGCCCTCGGTAAGCTAGCTCCAACAAGCTCCCATTTAAGAGATACGTTTGTAAAGGAGCAACAAGGCGGCGGGAGCAGCTGAGATTGTCTATTAGCTCACTAATGAGGCTTAGCTCTCGAGTAGCAACTTCGGCGGCGCAGACGAGCAGCTTCCCATCGAGTCGAGCTACTCCGTGGTTTTCCGGTGAAAACACACCGCGGACAGACAGGTGACAGGGAACACTCGGCAGCTGTAACAGTGACACATATTACCTGTCAGACATAATCGTGACCGATGCAGTGCGAACACGCTCCCTCACATCTCAGCCCAACGTCAAACTGGGATCTACGGCAATTAACGCCTCTCACCGGAAGCTCCTCCTACCTGCGCGGCACAGGTCAAGAGACGTCACCCTCGAGCACTTCCGGCTTCGCTTTTAGAAAGTGTTTTTATTGGAATGCGTGGGAGTCACTTGTAGTCACTGACTGGACAGTGATGGGGGAGGGAGTCATAAGTGTAATAAAGCAATACCCTAGTGAAGAACGGCTCTGATAGACCTACAAAGAAGAGTCCAGCAAGTAATAGTCAAAAAGTCTTGCATCGATGGCAACGGCAGCCGATAGCTCCTCTAAATGATGCTACATTTTTGTTTTTTAAACTGTGATTTTTTTTTCTGTTTTGTTGCTGAAACACTTCCTGCTTATGGCAGAAATGTTGTCATCATAGTTTGGAGAGAAAAGTTGGGTGGACTTTGAGGCATTACAGTTCTTGGTGTCTTGACCAACTGGACCGGCTGGACCAGCCCAGGGAGGAAGAGAGTTGGAATAAGAGCCACGCTAATCTAGTTTAGTTTGGCTGCTCCTGGATCTTGGAAAAGGAATTCAGGTCAGGAAATCAGAGACTGTTGTGCCCACAGAGACCTTTTCTCCACCACAAAATCTTGGATCAAGCTGCTGCAATCGACGGGTGGGCCCGTGTTCTGAGCAGACAGAGTGCAGGACTACAGCTGGACGAGGAGAGTTGGACTCTGTGTTTATCACACTGATGCTCGGCGTTCATAAACAGTCAAAGCCGATGGACAGTGTTTCCCAGATGTCAAACTTTTGATTTGAAGATCTATAATCATCATGATGCTGCTGCTTACATACACCCTGTGTTGTATAATGACAAATCAGTTACCTTGTACCTTGTATCAAAATATACTTAAAGCTGCATTAAGTAAAATATTTTTTATTGAAATAAGAATTATAGTGCTCTATCCCGGAAGTTAGCTAAAATGACAAAAACACTCACAGCAGCTTTAAAGTATCAAACGAAAACGCTTCCATCACGCAGAATTGTCTTTTTAGGAGTAATGTATATTATATTGTTGTGTTATAATAAGCAATGCTTTAATGTACTTTACCATTGCAGCTGGTAGGGGTGGGGTTAACTTTAAGACTTTACACAAGTCGGTTGCTAAACTAGTTAAACCTGACCAACTTTTTATCATACAAAAAGAAGGCGAGACCCCATGGAATGACTGTGACCATGTCTAGATTTATGACCCTTCAAACATGCAGCACACACACAGACATACATAAATGCATCAGAGAATATTAAAGTGGAGAAATATTTTTTCACACAATTGATTTATTTGACAATTATGTTGTCAACAGTCAAAATGATTAGAGCAAACATAAGCACAACTAAATCAGCCACTGACTCTGTTAACTCATTACTGGAAAGAAAGTCACCAATTTTGTCCTAAGACATCTTGATTGGAGATCAAATCGCTGGCCACATGTCTGTCCAAGAAAGATGTCGATATCCTGCTTCCTGACTCCCCGGCCTTGCCGTGATTTGGTATACTACTATTATAATGTATAAACAGAGCTGCTGGGAACTGTCATTGTTGAATCATCAAGATACAGATTCATTTCAGGTTTCAAACAGGATGATAAATTACTCTTCATATTTTCTGATCACAAGCAGCTGTCCTTCATCACGCCAGGCGTCTCCAGTGCGTTCTTCCTGCGAGCAACGGCCTCAAGGATCTTCTTCCTGGGTCCCAGCTGGATGCGAATGCCTTTCAGGTCTTCATCCGAGCAAAGCATTAGCGCCTCCAGGTCCAGGTGCTCCCTGCTGAACGCAAGGGCGAACTCTGGCAGGGAGATGGAGGACAAGAACGCGTCTAAAGGAGAGGTTTCCTCATTTTCATCATCATCCAGTCCCAGATCTTCCTTTTCCCAGGGCAGCTCAGTGTCGCCGCTCCCGTCGAAGCCTGCGGCGTCTTCCTCGAACTGCTCGTTCTGAACGAGGAAGCCGAGACTTTCGATGTTCCCACTAGGGATGTCGTCTGACTCCAGTCCCATCTTCTTCATGAAGATCAGACCTCCGAGGCCGGGCCGGTTGAAGATGGATTGTTTGACTTGGCCTGGTTCGTCATCGTCGTCTTCATCTTCGTAGCCTCCCATTCCTTCTTCGTCAGACATGCCCTCATCCTGCTCACTGAAGACATCCAGAAACTCTGGCTTCTCAGACTGTCCGTTGTCCTGTCTACGGAAAATCACATTCCCATCTCCTCCTGATTTCTGCAGCGTGCCTTTATCTTTCTTCCCGAGCTTCTTCTGGAGTGTGCCTTTAACCCTGGCCGTAAGAGAGCCAGATTTATCGGCAGCAATAAGCTTGGAGAACTGCTCATTGACGCTGCTCATGGTACCACCGTTTGAGAAAGCTGACGACACGCTGGCCTCGGAAACCGACCCAGTCATGCTCGCTCCACGCTGCAATTTATCCATCTTGTTCTGGTGCCTTTTCTTCACCTTCTCACAGAGTTTCACGCGTTTCTCGGCTTCTTTGACGGCCTCCTTCTTTAGATTGGCAACCTTCTTGGGATTTTGGTTGGTCTGCTGCGAGGCAGCAGCGTCCAGGAAGCGCACACAGTCCATGCGGTCGCGAGAGGCGGCAACGTCCATAGCTGTGTGGAATTCATTGTCCATTGCAAAAAGGTTGGCGCCGAAGTTGACCAGGAAGCTGAGGATGTGCATGTGGCCGTTGGCTGCAGCGTGATGCAGGGGTGTGTTTCCCCAGATGTCACTCCTGTTGGGGTCTCCTCTGTATGACACAAAAGAAAGATCTGATTAATCGTCGACAATTTTTCCGCCTCTCTCCATCACTAATTGAAACCATAACAATGATTCCTCTTTAAAGTTCATAAGGGTTCGTCCTCAAGAAAATCTTAAAGCTGATAAAGTATTTTGCTGGATAAAGAGACAAACTGTGTAATTGAAAATGGTCTCTCCCACAGAAAACACTGCTCCTGAATGCCTCGCCTTTAATTCTGTGACTTTGTGATAATATAATATAATATGATATAATATAATATAATATAATATAATATAATATAATATAATTATTACAGCTATTATTAAACAGCTTGTTTATTCAGTTATGGAAAAAATTAAAAGGTTTGTATTTATTACCTCATTCATATTGTAGATTTTAAAGTTCTGAGTTTGAATTTCTTCGCTAAAACTACATAGTGCCCCTTTAATTAGTGCAATAATTGCAAGGTAGGCCTACAAATTAAGGTTAAATCCTTTATATATGAAAATAATACTCAACAGGGCTGAAGATAATAGGTAAACCATTAAGAATTAAAGTCCTTCAGTGCTGTGCCTCCTTGTCACAGCCATAAAAGTCTTGATTGCTGAATTCCTGCAACAACTTGTCATAAATCCCAACGGCGGAAATGCGTCAGTGAGTTCTGGCCACGTAGGTTGGCTGTGCGTTGCGTCCTAAACAATAAATAACTTCCAAACATCTTTTGCGAGCCTCACTTTTCAGTCGGATAAGCTGTGCTAGATTTTAGCCTGTCTTTTGTTGTGTTGAATGAAAGATGGAGGTGGGGGCGGAGGGGGAAGATAAAGGGCTCTTTTGTTTTATAGGAAGGCTATGGCTGATTAAACATTTGGCTCAGCTCATCATGGGAGAGAGCAGCAAAAACAGTGAAATTAAGTTTTAACTAATTATGTTCCGCTGAACGACCCGCAGCTGCTCTCAAAACTCTCAATAAAGCAATTAATAACTGATGTATTACAATGCAGAAAACATATTTTTCATTAAAAGATGGTAACAATTGCTCATTGAACACTGAGTCTATGGCTCTATTGGTGAATTTAGTTTTTTGTGAGCATTATACGGACCATATTATAGAACATGCCTTAGAATATATACATTTCTATGTCTTAGTGTAACAATATAGCAATACTGATCTGTCAGGCAAATATTTAACTAAAATGAAGAGCACTGATGTAATAATCGTGGATCAGCTTACTTTGGCTACAGGTTAGTACAGTATCTGGTTACGCTGTGTGTGAGATGAAGCAGAGGTTATAGAGAGGAGTGTATAATGCTTACTCTCGGCTGCATATGAGCTGAAGAGCATCGACATGTCCATGGAAAGCAGCCAGTAAGGTGGGAGTCATGCCATCCTCATCCGCAGTGTTGAGGTCCTTCCTCGTGGCCTCTTTCAAGAGGTCCAAGTATCCATCGGTCGCTGCCTTGTGGTACCTAGACATCTCTCAAATGAACAGAAAACAAATCTCTCACTTTCCTTCACTTTTTCCCCCCAGGAATCCCGGCGGATGCACAAACTACTGACACGACCGCACACCAGAGCAAACAATGTGATCTCTGGGCGTCAACAGCTCAGAGCCATAAAACAAAAGCAAAGTCCAGCTCTGTTCTGTCAGCTGCACATGTTTCCTCAAACACCATTACTGCTCGAGACCACTCTCGGTCACAGCAGTGTTATATGCACAATTCTGAGGCAAATTCTGCTATTTTATTGTACATTTCAAATTGTTTATTTGGCTACATATAAAACGGAGATATAGTGTTTTTTACTCCACAGCTTCTGTTCACAGATTGAGATTTAACATAAACAAAAACAATCACCTTACAAAAATATGATTCTTTCTTGAGATTAACAGCATATAAAGTAAACGTTATAATTACCCTGACCACAATGCCAAAGTTCTCCTGAAATGAAACAATAATAATCTACCATAATGGAAAATATAATAATATAACACACTGCATAATGAGTTTGTTTACATTCGATACTTTAACTCTACAAATATGCAGATGCTTTTTTTTTATTGAGGAAAAGATTTGAATAAGAAACTTTTACATTTACATACTGTTGCCATGACAGAAGGAGCTACATGGATATGTTCCATGTTAATGTGTTTTAACAAGATATTGTTTTACATTTATGATGGGTATTTTCATGTTCTTACATCATACAAAATGATCACATCATAACAAATGTAACTTGTTACAACATAAAACTGTATCATATGTAAAACTTCGATGTCATTATGGTGATAATATTATTTTAAAAGACCTTGTTAAAATGTGAAGCATTTTCTGTCCAGGCCTGTGACAATAGATTATCTTGTTGCAACATGAAACGTTTAATGTTGTAATTTGATATCTTGTAGGTTATTGTTATAACATGAAATATTTCATGTTATATAACCTAATAATAAAGCTTGAAATCACTCTCTTTCAACGTGAAATGTTTAACCCTATGACAAGATTAAGACTGTATTGCTATTAACATAATGTAGCTACATATGTGTGTCGTTCTTTAAATAAGCTCTCGAAAACAAAAGTGTGATTCTCATGCTTCCACTGAGCTCCAAAAAGTTTATTGTCATATAAATATGTTTGGTGTCATTTCCACGTCCATGTTTTAAAGCCACTGATGTCCTCCAGTCCAGTTGGTGTCGTGATCGATTTTCATGGTTTTATAAACAATAACAAAAGAAGCAGACGAAGAAGAAGAAAAAAGAAGCGAAGAAGAAGAAGTAGCTGTCAGCCCGGCTCGACCAATGAACGAGGACTGGGCGGGAACATCGTTCGACAGTTGTCTCTCTGTCACAAACTGTCTTTCTGGTCTCATCTGAGCTTGTTAACAGCATGAAATCGACGCAGTGGATGTTTATCTAACTCTCCAGACAGCTCCGCAGCTAGAAAAACCGGACCGACCGCGTTCAGCTAGCTCTCCTCCCCGCGTCGCTCCGTGCTTAACGTTACTTCCCCGGTGTCTGGTCCGCAGTCTGACCGGGAGACGCTGCAGAGATGTCCGGCAACGGCGGCTCGCTTGTCGACCTTCTGTCCTACGAGACTCTGGTCCATGCTGTGGCAGGTGCAATGGTGAGCAGAGATAAAGCACCGCAAAAAGATGAGATGTCACGACTGTACGTCACATTCGTGAATGCTCATGGCCTTGTCTTGCTAGCTTGATGTTAGCAGCGCTGGTGTTTAAAGAAAAGGCTTATTAACAAACTGAAAATGGCGAGTGAGTGAGCCTTTTGTCTTCTGTGTTTTTTTTACATCTTCAGCTGTCAGTATCTTTACAAGACATTTTTCTTTCAGGGGAGTGTGACAGCCATGACCGTCTTCTTCCCTTTGGACACGGCCAAAAGCAGACTGCAGGGTGAGTTGGAGGTCTTATCATCTTGGGCAGAGGTTACCTGATAGCAGAGGCTCTCAGGGACCTCAGTATGGACTAACAACAAGATGTAAAGGAGTGATCCACTGATTTAGTCTTGCACTTATATAATGATGGAACCAAGATGTCCTGCCTTAAAGTCCAGGGAAAGTTTCAATGGGGTGGTCGTTTTGGGTTGGCTCAGCAGCACCATGAGCTCATTCTCTATCACTGTGTCATCAGGGATACAGAGACACAGACTGATGCATAGTTCACATTAGATGTTTCTTTAATCAAAATCTGATTACATGATACAGTGTGTAACCAATACATCATAATCAACATATAAACAATAATAAACACATTTTGGCACCTGTGTTTTTATTTTTTGTTCAGTGGATGAGAAGCGAAAGTCGAACTCTACCCCCATCATCCTGGCTGAGATAGCCAGGGAAGAAGGCCTGTAAGTATAGTGCCATGTTAAGTTGAACTGTTTCTTGTTGCGTACTTAAATACAAACCTCTTGGTTTGCTGTGAACAACTCAGTAAATCCCACTTGGTGTGTAACCACAGCAGACGTTTATGATCAGTTAATACATCTAAACTAGAGAAATAACTATCAATGTATTAGTTATTCCTTTTGCAGACAAAACAAACAAAATATTGCGTTTTGGACTGTTGGTCAAACCAGTCGATCTATTTGAGAAGAAACTGAAATGTGCATTTTCATCCTTGAATAATGAAAATAATTGGTAGTTTGAGCTGAAACTATCATGGACACCATCATGCTAAGGGCTGAAGATGTGACCGCGTGAGTGAACGCTTACTATCAAAATGACTGTCCACCACTTTTCCCAGTCAGTCTCTGTACAGAGGCTGGTTGCCAGTCATCTCCAGCCTCTGCTGCTCCAACTTTGTGTACTTCTACACCTTCAACACGCTGAAGAAGCTGGCGGCATCTGGTGCAGGCAAGTCCAGACCCAGCAAAGACCTGCTCATGGGCGTTGTATCAGGTAAACACATGTGACACACAAAACCAATCATCATTAGTGAACCGATGGCAACTATGAAGTATGAAGGGTACCGACCTGAGGAGTTAAAGGTGTCCTGTGGAGTTTCCTTGTGAACAAATAAGAGTTATGTACAGGTTAGTCAAAGTTAGTATCTATCGATGTCTGAAATTTGAAGATCTTCTATAAACAGCTGCTCCATTACAGCGAGTAGAGGTAAAACCTCCACAAGGCGCCTTTAACAAGGCCTTTAAGAAAGCTAACCATCTGTTTTTCATGCAGGTGTAGTGAACGTGCTGCTGACCACTCCCATGTGGGTGGTCAACACTCGGCTGAAGCTGCAGGGAGCAAAGTTCAGAAACGAAGACCTCCATCAGACCCAGTACAGGGGCATATTTGGTGTGTGATATATCTGTATTCTACTTTACCAGTTCAGACATGGTTTTTTTAATACATTTTTTTTATTTCCGCGCTGTTGTAAAACCTAGATCTTTTCCCTCCCAGATGCTTTCTCACAGATCATAGCCAATGAGGGAGTGCGAACTCTGTGGAACGGCACCCTGCCCTCTCTAATCCTCGTCCTCAACCCGGCTGTGCAGTTCATGATTTATGAGGGCATGAAGAGAAGGGCGGGAAAAGGAGGGAAGAAGGTGAGAGGACACTGCACGATCACAGTAATCAGTCAGCCTTGTCTGCTTTTGGACTGTGTTGACTCGTCGTTTCTTTATAACAGGATGACGTGTTTAGTTTGCAGGTTTTACATAAACTGAAGTATTCTACAAGTTAAGATTTAGACCTGCTGGCGGCACTAGATTAAAAGTCAGATGATTGAGGAAGTCAGTAGGATTCATCTTCTGTGGACCATGAATGATTTTACAAGATTTTATCGCTATCCATCCAATAGTTATATACCAGTTATTTTATCTATTAATTATAGTTTGAAAGCCAAATTGTATTTGTGGGAAAACTTCAATAAATCAATCACTAATTTTGTAAAAAAAAAAAAACACTGGGTAGTTTGTTAAATCTCTGTCTCCCTCCATAGATATCCTCAGCAGAGATCTTCCTCATTGGAGCCATTGCCAAGGCCATCGCTACCACCGCGACATATCCTCTTCAGACAGTTCAGGCCATTCTGAGGGTAAATATTATGTTATAAAAGATGTCACCCTTTTTCTTTACTGTTCCATGCTGTCTCACCCACTGATATTTAATATTGTTTGATTGTCAACAAATCAAAAAAAACAATCAGCAGAAACGGCAGGATAATCCTGGTTTCCGACCAAGTAATAGTTCGGCCACATCACCGTCCTTTTAAAGCAGTGATTTCTGAGCTGTAGAAATGTAAATCTTCAATTGGAGCTAAGGCTTTTGGGTTTAAGTGCCATAGACAGAGTAGAAAAGTCAGAAAGTATTGAGAATTGTGGTAATGAATTGTTTGTTTTCTGCTTTTTCATGGCATTTGTTGACAATGAAGGAAATTCTGACATTTTTTCCATCCTTGTCATTTCATTATCACGTGCATGGTCATCTACTGTATGCGTGTAGAAACCATTTGTTGATGCCAAGTGGAGAATATATCTTTTTCTTTAACTGATTAGATTTAACTGGGGATAAAATATTCATGTTTTTGTTTTTCTAAGTATGCATTCATAACAAGTAAAAATCACTCAAATCTCGATGAGGGAAAGAAAGATAACCCATTTTATGCTCTGCCACCAGTTTGGACAGTACAAAGGTGATGGCAAGGGCGGCGTAATCGGAGGCATCTCAAACATTTTCTCTCTGCTGATGGACAGAATCAAGTGAGTGCATCTGCTAACATAAACACATTCACTGACACAGTGAGCAAACTGGTGAAGATGTTATAAAAGCGGGTGTTTAATATACGCCTGTTCCCTTTATTACAGGAGGTACGGTTTTCTTGGGTTGTACAAAGGCCTGGAGGCCAAGCTGCTACAGACGGTGCTGACGGCCGCCCTCATGTTTGTCGTGTACGAGAAAATCACCGCTGCTACTTTCAAAGTCATGGGCCTGCACAGGACGCTGAAGCAGTGAACACCTGTTTGAATTCAGCACTGCATTAGAACGGTAGTCGTCAGTAGGTTCAATCAGCGCCCACAGATGATACGTTAATGCCAGGAAAGAGATGGGATTGGTGCCTTTAGGGGCACAGATTCCCACACTAACCAGAGCTGGGTGTGATACGTGTAATACCAGCTCTATATTAACCTTTAACCGGATCCATTTGTGCAGAACGACCTCGATTTTCTCTGTTCCGATGGTTCTAAGAGATCTCACAGGAGCTGAACTAAGTTCAGGCTTCAGGGTAAATTGAAGCAATTTAGTGTGACATAACCCGAGGAAGTTATGAAAATGCATTTCTTCCTCGATTTGGCTGCATTCAAAAATTCTTCATTGAATGCAAAAGCTGAAGCGTATCCAGTCTGAATGAAATGGAGCAATTTGGAGGCAAAAGGAGTCGGAGAGTGCGTTCATTCGCACTGGAAGACGTCCAGTATCATCAGCTTTTTTAAAAGACATTCACCCACCTACAACTGAAATCATATCTCATTATGAAATAAAAAAAAAAAGACATCTGCTGAGTATTTAAAACTTGGAAGAGAGAGTTACAGCCGGCCCAGTAGATGAGAAGAGTGATACCACTACCAAAGTTGGTATTAATCATCTCATCCCAATCTTAGCAACAATGCAAATGTCATAAAATGAAATGTCAGGCTATTTTCTTTAAAGGGAAAGTTCACCCCAAAGTCAAAAATGTATATTTTTCCTCTTAACTCCTTCTAGATAGTTTTGGTGTGAGTTGGAAAGTTTAGAAGAAAATGGCCGCTGAGATGAAAATGGCACCCTGCTTGAAAATCTCAACAGAATTCATGACCCAGTCACTCGCGATAATCAACAGACCACGTTTACGTTCAGCTACTTGAAGAAAGGCTCTCGATTTTCCCGTTTTCCTCGTTTTTCACTGCCCCCTCCCAGGTGCCTCCCGGGGCCAAAATTCTTCTGTATTTGTCTCAATGTTTTCCCTTCTCATTATTATCATAACCTGTCTCTTGCACTTTACAGCATGTAGTCTGCTGTACTGTTCGCCTCATCCTCCTACGTGAGTTTATGGTAGAGTGCGAATCATTCTGGATTGTTTTCTGAGAATTTAAAGTAAAATTAATATTGCCAATAAAATATTTCATATTTTGTTATTTTCATTCTTTTTAAAAGTAGCCAGAATGCAGGAACACATCTCAAATTTCTTGGGAGTAGGATCCCAAGAATCCTGCTTCGGTGTTCCTATTTTTGAGATCTCAAGGTTGGCGAGGATGTCCCTTTTTGGCTGACCTGTAACGACTGCTAGCTTTGTTAGCTCCTGTCCATGTGTAGATGCTTATTTCCTTCTGCTGGTGGTGCAGTTGAGACATTTGAGAGAAGGCAGATATCTCCAAAACTCTGCAACTCACACCAAAACTCTCTCCACAGATAAATGGCACCACATTCAAGTTTATCTTGGGGTGAACTGTCCCTTTAAATAATACCTACTTAAGCAGCATTGCCTTGATGTAAGCTAATGGACCATTGTTGTTATGTTTTAACTGTGAACTTAACAAAGTTTAATAGAAAACCTCACAAAATCCCTGCCAGAGAAAAGTGCTGACTCAGACGTCACTATTACTCACAGAACAGAACAGCTAAACGGGAGAGAAGTAAAGAGCTCCCATTAATATTTATAGATTTGTGTGTGAAATCTACTTTTCAGAACCGATTTGATTTTTACATTTATAATATATTGAGTAACAATGAATGTGATACAAATGACTACTTAACCCTGCATAGTAGAGAGAGAGAGAGTTTAAGTTACATGTGTACAAATACTGCAGTAGGTGCTAAGTGCCTCTGAGTTATATCATGAACAAACTGTACTATGAACTGATGTTGTAGATTTAATGACTGTTGATTTTTACACAAACACATGATGCACTTATCCGCCTGCTGTCTTCATGTCGGTCAGTACAAACCTTTTATCACGCAGGCGTCTTCCATCGGTTACCTCAGTGTCCTGCTCTGTGTAGGGAG
The DNA here is from genome assembly GCF_900880675.1 of Sparus aurata. Classification (NCBI taxonomy): domain Eukaryota; kingdom Metazoa; phylum Chordata; class Actinopteri; order Spariformes; family Sparidae; genus Sparus; species Sparus aurata. The sequence continues at coordinate 16,559,637 of NC_044209.1, read as the reverse complement.
TTCAGGGCTTGCAGTAACTTACAGTATTTGTTCATCACGGTGTCCTTTCTCTGTTTTCGCTGCCTTTCATCTTTGAAACCAAGTTGACTTACCACTTTTGTTAATCTGTTAAACGTGTGAGTTTTGACCATGACAGGATGCAGTCTGTATTACTTTGTAGCATCATGTTGAGGAGATCAAAGCCTTTTGACTGGTGCCAGTGGTGTAGATTTTTCTTTTTAATTTAATGTTATCAAGTACATGTGTATTTTAAGTTAAAGAAAACAACATTTAGCTTTCACTCGTTTTTGTTTTTGTTTGTTTTATTATATTTGCCTTCCACCGAGTGCAAGGCAAGTTCAGGTGTGGAACAAAGTGTTTATGGGGGAGAAAAAGCAGAGTCGGGTAATAAAAGTCCGGTAAGTCCAGAAAGATTTAGACTGCCAGTGAAGAAAATGCATGATAGCAGGATGGCATGTGTGGAGAAAGCTGAAAGCTCAGAACAAAGAAAACGCTGGAGGGCCAAATGAATTTAGGACTCCAGTCGTGGTTAATGTGAAAAGGCAGTGACACATTTCAGCTACTAGACTACACCACTGGTACCATTAATTATGGCCTTCTTTATAACTGTATTTTTTTTTCCAATGACAAGACTTGACTTTCCTGAAATGTGTTGTCTTTACAGTTTACATGAAAACACTGTGTAACTGCTGATGCAATCTTTACTTGAAGTCATCTTATTTACATCACAGTTTTCTTATTTTATTTTATTTACTTTACATATATTCTTTTCTAATTTTGTCTTGATTAACTTACCAATGTTTAGGGGTTAAAATGATTGTTAAAACCAATAATAAAGTTTGGCAAATACTATGGACATTAGAAAAAACTGTTTTATTACACCACATGCAAGATTGGGAAACAAAAACATGCCTCAGTACACACTCTTGAACAAACATGGATCATCTAGTAGTAACAACATGAATGAATGAATCAACATAGCCTCTCACAGAGGATGAACAAAACTGTATATACACCCTCCATTGGAGGTCTGAATTAACAGTCCAAACTAACCATGTCTTGGTTGTAAATCAGGACTAATGGTGCGAGGCTTGACTTCGGGTTATCTCGTCCACATACCAGTGTGGCAGGAAGGAATACTGGGAGTCCCTGTGGATGGAGTAGGTCACATCTCTGTGGGGCTCGAAGGAGAACAGGTACACCACGCTGGAGGGGAGCAAACAGGATTTATGAACACATGGGGCTTGAAATAAATGCTGAACAGTGTGGTCTTTTAATGCAACTCACCCTGGATCGTCCTCAGTAGCTGTTTGCTTCACAAAAGACAGGAAGTCACAGCAGAAGTTCATACAGACGGTTGGCTTCCAGCAGTTCTGTTCACTCTGTTCAGATGAAATGCAGAAAAGAAAATATTTGAATTCATGTAAATAAAAACAGAACTGAACAATCAATCAAAACGTTACTGAAATTGCAATATGGCTAAGTGCAAAATCCAAAGAGCTGCACATGGGGCCACAGAGATTAAAATAAAAAAAAAATTACCACTACCACTACAATAGTGGCTTATATCACAATGTCCATAAAAAAAATTACAATGATTACATGAAAATACTCAAAATTGGCTTCGCAGTGCTTTGATACATTTTTGAAGAGTTGTTAATTGCATGCAAATGACTCTGTACCTTAATGAGTTGTGACATCTTAGAGACGGGGAACGTCTCAACAGCGACAACCACTCCGTCATGATCCCGAAAACCTGCCACAACACGAGGGACTCCAGGGAGGAAAGACTGGGCCCACCACTTGATCAATTTGAACCTGAGGACCACGAACACCAAAATGTGGAAAACGTACTTTAAAAACTGCTAAGTGTGTGTGAATCAATTATTCAACAAACAGCACAGTGTGAAAGGTTTATTATGTGACGTTTTGTCATTTAGTCTTCTACCTGTGGAAGTTGCTGCGCTGTTTGGGAGTAGTGATCTCTAACGAGGTCTTCAGCTCCACGTAGCACGCAGGAGGAGCAGGAGCTTTCGGATCTTTATCGCGGCAGTCAACCTCACCGGAGAACAGAAGTCTGTGATCCGAGAGCCGAGTCTGCACCACAGTGCAGAAGCCCTCATTAGTGTTAACCACTCCTCCTGGGTCAGGTAAACTGTGGACATTATCTACAGGGATGGACAAAGGTGAAACGTTATCATACCAATCTGCTTATCACAGTATCCACTTTATATGGTTCGAGTGTGTGCGTCCGATGTAATATAATTAGACAGAACATTGTGCCTAGAAGATCATTAATGCCAAGAAGAGGAAAAATTTGAAATGTTCAGTGTTAGGAATAACAAAAATACTCATTGCATTATGTCAAAAATGTGGCCTTTTCAAGTAAAATATTCATTAAAAGTTATTTTGCTAAGTCAAAAGAACTTAGTTCATAAATATCAGCTACAAAGTCACAACTACGAGACATGAAGTCACAATTTTGTTTTTGAAATTATGTGTTTGTATAATAACTTAAGACAAGTACTACTATGACTACTACATCAGACTTATGAGGAATTATTACATAAACTCATTTAAAACTTCTACTGAGGTAAAAAAATGAATGCAAAGTTTATTATTTTCTAAGTTCAGAAGACATCATATTCGCCTTACAAGTTAAAAATGTGAGAAATGACGTCCGAATTTTGAGAAAGTAAGTCAAAACGATGAATATATTATAACACTACATACTGACTTACATACTATCTCATAACTGCTTTTACTTAACATTTACTAATTTTGCGTCGATATCTCAAAGTGTTGACTTTAATTCTATTTTTGAGAAGGTGTGGAAACCCTGTTTTGTTTTTGTAATTAAAAACATTAAACATCTTGTTTTCCTTTCCTGGCAGAAACCAGCTTCCATAGATAAAACAACATGTTAAACCAAAGGTGTTTTTCTTGTGAGGTTTTTCAAATATCATAGCTATGTTGGTCTACGGTGTTCATTCAATATCGTAACTGATCAGTAATTAAGGTTTGAAAGAAAATGAAGTTAACAGCAGTTATAATACACCACTATATAAACCTGCCTACCTGCACATGTGTATTGCTCAAACTTGTATCCCCAGTACATCATCTCTGCGTGCCTCTCGGTGCGGTTCTCTCTCTCCCTGCGAGAAGCCTCTGTTTCCACTTCACTGATGTAAAGCGTGCCCCTAAATCGTGTGACTGCCAGCAACCAGCCCTCCCGCGCCTCATAGGGAGTGGTTAGCAGCTTGGTCAGATGACCACGCCACGTCACAAAGTCGACATCTAAAGCACTGAGAAGAGCAGAGGTTGATCAGAGAATAAATGTCCAACAGGGACAGTGACTCTTTGACTAAAGACTATACATAATGGCAACACTTACCATGATGAGGCCGTGGTTGCCTTTGAGCTGAGCTTTGATCTGTTGGCCAAGATCCAGCGTAAGATGTGGTCCAGCTTCTCCTTCAGATTTTCGTCTCTCTTTACATAGCGGTCCTTGTATCCATCCTTCAGGTCAAAATGAGGGTTTCTGTCAGGTTCTGCGTAGTATCTCAGCTGCCTGCTATCATTGAAGAATCTCCGCTCAGAGTCGAGGGAAAAACATCCCACTTCAACAGGCTGTTTGTATACAGGAAAGTCTCTTTCATACAGCTCCCTTCTGGTACTCAAACCTCGCGAGCACAGTGGGTTTTGCCAAGGAGTTGACCCAGACTGAGACTGGTGGTGGTTTGGTCTTCTTCCAGTGTCATCTCTCCTCCTTTTGTGTGCTGAATGGCGGTTTTGTTGGCCGGAGTTGGGGTTGTGAGATCTGCGGTGGTCCATTGCTGCCTAGTGGGGAAAAGAGCAATGAAAAAGAACAATTACATTGATGATTATTTATTTCTTTTGGATTGTCTTACTCTCTTGAAGGAAAGACAAATAAGAATGAAAATAAAAAAGCCAGTGCTCGACTCTTTTATGCTACTAACAATTATTTCCTTTTCCCATCAGGTAGCACGGTTACAAATACACTTAGTAGTTATTATCTTTGGCTTGTGTTTGCGTAGTGACCCTTACTCTTGCTTGTTATGCTTCATACTGAACTAAATAGATGCTTATGGTTTCAAAAGTGTACTAGTTTTAAAGGTTAACAATGTTTTTTCTCATTTCACTTTAACTGCAACACAATGAAATACATCACCTAAGTACCTGTGTAAACATTTTTCTGTTGTGTGTATATGAATACCCACATAGTCATTATTTAATTTTGTTCATGTTTGCATTAAACACTGTGTAGAAGTGAGAGTCTGCTCTGTGTGAACAGGTGTGTATTGGATAACCAGTGCTGTACAAAAGTACCCAAAAGCCATACTTGATTTCATGTTTAATATTACTTTAGTGAAAGTGAAAGTTATCAATACGAATAGCACTTGAGTAAAAAGGAATATTCTGTCAATAAATGTACTTGGGTGTATCAAAGGTAAAAGCAAAGAACAGATGTATTACTGCAAAGTAACTGATTGATTGATGATAACGGTAATCCGAAAGGATGACATGCAAAAGTGTACAACTTATTTCCAGCATGGTCCTTGGTGTTTACACATAAAACAACTAAACAAGAGGCAGACACAACACAGAACACAAAGAAATACTGAAGTTATCACATAAATGCAGTGGAGTAAAAAGTAAAATATTTGCCTCCAGACTGCAGTGGTGTGGAAGCATAAAGAAAAATGCAAATACTCAAGTAAAGTACAAGCATCTCAAAACTGCACTTAAATACAGTACCTGAGTAAATGTACTTAATTACCCTTCATTACTGAGGATTACCAGTGCATGCGTGACTGTTGTATGTTAATAAAGATGTCCAAATATAGCTGGTTTGTACACCTTGCCTTGCCATAATTAGTCAAATGACTTTGTAGAACTAAATTACCAGTAAATAAATGAAAACCTTTTTTATTCAGCATTCATAACAAATGTAGCTAACGTTAAGCTAACGTTATGCCGAGTCCGACACAATTATAATACCAACGTCTTTGTGTAAACACATCTATAATGTGTTGCAGCATTTTTTCTTATAAAAACAAAAAGTCAAATTGCAGTAAATTAGACAAAATATACATACAGTGTGTTTGTTCCATTAGCTGAGTAGCTAGCTACCATCACAGGTTAACGCAACTTCCGCGTGCTTGCTTAGACCCGCCCTACGCTGCCTCCGATTGGTTTCCTTTGTTGGCTGGGTTGTTTGATTTAGGTATGAGGAGTGTGATTGCTTTAGAGCTTGGGGGAAATATCAGCGTTATCCAATCAAACGTAGAAGAGGAATAAGCCAACGAGTGCTAGCCAATAACAGCTAGAGGAGGGCGGGTCTTAGCGATAAATCGAGAGGAACCGTCGGACACTTCCTGCCCAGAACCGGTTAAAGATTTTTTGAGTGGTTGGGTGAAGCTGTGAACGCTGTGTGCTGTTCAGCGGGACCCAAGTGATGTGAAAACCAATAGTATTGCTACAACTAGCTATCAGGTAAGTGTTGAAGTAGCCTGACTAGTCAAATATTTGTTATTTGTATGTTCGGAGTGCACACAAAGTAGCATTAGCAGCATTAGCTTAGCGACCGAGAAAGACAACACCACGATTGAACGGGTGGTTGATGTGACAGGGTATGTTTATTTTATCTCAGAGCTATAATTTGGGTTAAAATCCTTAACTTGAAAATGTTAGCTGTGTTCCTGCCAGTGGTATAATAGAGCCTACATTTGACCACTTGTTTGTCCCGATTCATTGTGTAGACACTGGAGTTTGTGTAGAACAGCAGCAGCCCGTGAACAGGTCAACTCTGCAAGTCATGAATTCTCTCCATTATTTCTCCTCCAGGTATGAACAGGAAACGGGCTCTGATTTCCGACACTTTCAAGGTGAAGAAAAGAATAAGAATTGGCACAGAGAAGTTTGGAGCAGTCAGTAATGGAGATGGTAGGTGTGGATGCTAATAACAACTTTGAGAAATCTTGTATAAGGATGTTTATCTCATCTATTTCTTCACCTTTAAGGACCAACTGACATCAAATTCACCCTGGAGTACCTCATGACACTGTTCCCCAGGAAGCTCTTCAATGATGCCTTACCCCAAATTGTTCTTAAGCACCAACTCTACAGCATACACCATGACAAGACGTTGGTGGACAAGGAGCTGGTAGGATGGCTCTTGAGTGTCTGAAAGATTATAGTTATTGGTCTAAAATGCAAAGATACAACCCACGTCCCTCCTTGTTTTTCCACAGAATAAGCTGCGTGAGCGAGGAGAAGTGCTGATGTTCCAGCTCGGGTTTGATGCAGAAGCGTTCGGGCTGATTTTTGCTTCAGATTACAAGGCCAAAGTGCTGGCAGCCGAGGAGGGCAGAGCGACTCGAGCCACGGTGGAGAGGTTCTTGGAGAAAGTGTTGTCATCCTCCACAGATCTGAGCTTCAGCAAAGACCAGATGCTCAGGGAGTTCCTCTTCACAGACTCTGAGATAACGTACGAGGGACTGTTTTTCTTTTTTTACCTTTGCGTTGTGAAACAATTAAGTTAAAACACCAGAGTTTCCCACTAGGATGAATCATTGTTTAAAAGATGTCATAATTGGCTTTAAATAAGATTGCTTGCATGAAACTAAAATGCTGTATTTTGCATTTTAGTGGTAGTTCAGCCATGAAAGCCAGCGTTTTATCTAAACCATCATGGTGTAATTTCACTAAAAATGGTAAAAAACAAATATAGGTGCTGTACATTTAACTCAGTTTAACTTTATGTTTTTCCTCTTTGCAGCTTTTCTTTTAAATGTGCTGTGTTTTCTCACCATGCAGGCAGCTGGTTAAGGCAGGGGTCCTGACGGTGAGGGACGCAGGCAGCTGGTGGCTTTCCATTCCCAACTCTGGCAAATTCACCAAGTTCTTTTTACGAGGTGGGTGCAAAGAAGTCTCAACAATACTTGCAAATTTATACCCTCATTTTAACAAACAGCGGCTTGCTAATTGGGAATTGAGTGTTTGTTTTTAACCACCTCACCGCTTTTCCTGTCAGGTCGTAAAGCGGTGCTCGGCATGGTGAAGAAGTCCAAATATAGCGAAGTCTTACAGGCAGAGCTGGAGGAGCGCAGAACAACTGTGCACGTGAAATTCCACATGAAATACCACGTCCATGACATTGTCGGTGCAGAGCTGGTGGAGAGGTAATATTTGGTTGTGTACAGATTCTGAAAATGGTTGATGTTTTGATGTTTGTCTGTAGGTCAGAGTTTGCCCATCTGTCAGATGAAAAGGTCAGGGACTTCATGCAGCTGCTCTTGCGTTTATGATCCTCTCAGTTCAGTAATTGAGGGGTTTTCTGTTACAACCAGGCTAGATGCTGACTCTCAGGTGTTGAAATGGCTGTGTGCTTGTGGTTGTTGTCAAAACCTTCAAAAGCCAGTAAATAAAACACAGCCAAGATCTGTTCAAAATGTCACCTAAGAAAAATAAAAACATTTAAACTTTGATCCACCATTTAATCTGGACCAACTCGACATGTTAACTCATCTTGAATACTGATTAACACTTTTCTTTCTTCTCAGCATACCCACAACTTCAGGGACAATGTTGCGATTTGTCGATTCCTGAACCAGAGCAACACGACTGACTGATCTGTGCTTGCTGGAAGACAGCGAGCGACTGAATATGATGAAAGCTTAAGATGTTCAAAGATTGTGGTTTGTATGAGAACTGAAGAAATTAAGTTATGGTTTCAAGATTTAGGTTTTGTGCCAACTGTATTATAAAACCTTGTGGGTTTATGAATTGTCAATTATGTTGACATGACCTTGTCAGGTTTTGATTTATCTTGTAATAAAAGTATTTGAAATGTTTGTCCCTCATGTGAGTATTTGTGACTGACGACAATTACTCAAACCTGCCCAACTGTCATTAAACAGCTGGATTGTTTATTAAGCCTCTGATAACCTTGACTGGTGAAACAGAGTCTCCTAACATAAACCAACAAGCAGCTTCAAGCAAAACACAGAAGTTCCACAGAGCCCCTTTCAATCCAATACAACAGATCTGCCCCTGATTGTGTATGTAGAAAAAATATACTGGTCAATTTGTCTGGTTATGTCACTTTATTTTGGTTCCTGCATGCAGAGGCTATTGAACTCTCTGCCCAATCTGTGTAAATGTAACTGATATTCTAATCTGGCAACACTAAATGTAATCTGAGCGTCCTGAGTCACCCTTCACATGACCATTCTTCCCCAGTATAGTCTTGGCTTTGTTTCACACTTAAACAAAGTAGATGTTACTCAATTGTAGTGTCACAAAATTGGACTTTCCGAAATTGATACAATACATGGAACAATACTGATATTCGATACCATGAGGAAAAATTGACAAAACATTGAGGACATAAAAATAATAAAAGGCTTTTGTACTGCAAGTTGAGCACAACAGCATCTAATTAAATTTGCTTCAGAGCAACAGCGGTGTGTGCTGACTCACTGTTGGACAGGAGAGCGGGAAAGGGCAGCCGGTACTGGTGCATCGATATTGCAGAAAATCATAGGTCTAATTCGTAACATAGTTTATTTTAAGGTCTTATTCCCAGCTCATCAAATACTTAAGCTTTGGGATTGTATGTCAGTTCAGCCACCATCCAAAAGTATCCGAACTTGATGAATTGGGAATGAGACGAAAGCATCAACTTGTCTTACAAATACACCTTTAAGTCATTTGAAATATAAGACATTTTCAAGAAAATTATTTTTTATCACTCCTCAATAGCATTTTTTCCTTTCTGTGATGAATTAGGAGAAAACTGAAAGAAAAAGACAGAGTAGAGTCAGTTTTACTTGAATTTATTGGCTTCTTCAAAAAGTGACAATAGCTTTTATCCATAAAACTAAAGAGTCACAACATTGGCTTGAATTAAAGCACAGCTTGATGTCTGAATACAATACAGATGAGCAACATGTACTTAACCCCTGATCTAGTAGTTCAAATACATTTCGTAAATAGGCAAAAAATATAACTGTAGCGATTCTAATCTTAGTTTTCAGTATATGTTGCACATACATGCTATCAGCATTAATTACAAAAAGCTAGGCATTGTAGGGAGATTAAGGTAGCGTTAACTGTAGAGGTAATAAACAAAAGAATATTCATAGTGTTAGTTTAACAATACAGTGAGTGAAGTGTAACTTCTGTGAAGAAAGATACAAAATAGTCAAATCACATGATTATAACAAAAAGATGAGTACACTGTATACTACACCATAACCGACAGTAGCTTTGTTACTGTAATTAGCAGGCATTAATGCTCTTAGTGACATTGCTTAGCCAGTAGTGATGCTATTAAAATCAAAATGTGCTGCACAAAAGGTTTCTGATAAATGCCCACAGAGCATTAAAGGTGCTCTTGTTCCCCGCCACCAAAACACCTAAACAGTTCTAATCCGATATCTAATAAAGTTTTCAGCTTCGCACTCCCTGGGCAGCCACACAGTTGAGACACTTCTAGGGGAAATATTGCAGAAAGGAAAAATACCATGACAGGTCCAATTGGAGCCAAACACATAAAATACTGGATCATTTTGATTTCTATGGGTGTAATAGCACTGTTGGTGTCGGAAGATCTGTTCCCAGTCTGTATTGTCAGTATGTCTCAGGCGTCATTCAATCCGTGTGCTCTGACTGAAAACAACTATCTATTTTGAGGCAAAAAAGAACTTCACAGATGGTTACTTCAAGTTCCTCGTTGACAGTGCGGTGACACATGACCAAAAAAATGCAACTCAGAACTGATAAAATGCCATTGGTCATGGAGCTGAACAAACAGCGGCACACAACAGCAAATTGTCAGCTGTACATCGAAGGTTTAAAGGTTTGAGACAATAGAACAAACGCTCTTTTCTGCTAAAGTACGGCACATCTGCAGAACGCATTTGGCAATATTTCTTCCACTCAAAACAATCAAGACTGTAAACAAAAAAAGGTGGACAAGCAGTGGAAGAACAAAAGGAATACAGTCCATGGTCCATTTTTTACAAGACATCCAATCTGTTTTAGAAGGCCTCGAGAATTTCATTTCGCTTGTCTATACAGTATATGTTGTTGGGTAAGAACTAGGGTCTATGATCTAACCCACTTCACCTAAATCTAACCCCTATGTCAAAATTGTCATGGAAACAGTTGGTAGAACTGCTGTAGCTACACATATGGAAGGAAAGAATCTGAAGTACATTGTATTTGTGTGTATACTGGTGTGTTTCTCCTGTGATTGTTAGCCACCCTCACCACTAGCGGTCATGTTCTCCTGTAACCGTTCCAGTGGAGGAAGTCTTAGAGGAGAGAGCACTTCTTCCCCTTCTTCTTGACAGGTGGAGGGCAGAGGACGGCCCGGATGGCCTCGTCGAACACAGTTTTAAGGCCACGCTGAGTCAGGGCTGAGCACTCCAGGTACTTGACGGAACCTGAGGAAACAAAAATGTGTCTTCTTTAAATATATTGCACACAAGAAGGGAGTAATGCTGGATAAAAACTCAAGTTGACAAGTGTTGTTACCAATCTCTTTGGCCATTGCCAGTCCTTGGGGATATGTAATTGGAGAGAGTTTCTTCTCCTTCAGCTTCTCCATAGTGTCCTTGTCATCTCTAAGATCCAGCTTGGTACCCACCAGGATGATAGGAGTGTTGGGACAATGGTGTCTCACCTCTGGATACCACTGCACAAAGACCACAACACTGAGAAGTTAGGAGTTTTACTCTTCAAGCATGTCTATCCCAATTTCACACCAAAACTAGCACTTGTACACAGATTTTAAGCACGGGTATACTTGCAAGAACTATTCCGTGTAAGTGTTTGCCTTTCTGTTTTCTTTTGTCACACATCACAATCGCACGGTGGCTAATATGACAACACATACACAGCATTTAGGAAATGTGCTACAAATACACAGAAAACAACCAAATATATAAACACGCTACAAATATCACAAAACAACACACTACAGAATAGCAATACAGTGAAATCAACAGAATTTGTAGAGGTGTCAGTTCCCAGCTTGGTCATAAACAATGACACACTGACTAGCACTGACTAGACTTCAATAACGTCATCAGTCACAAACTCTAGCAACAAATGATCAGCACTTCTGTGTTCTGGTGATGCTTTGAATGTTTTTATCTGTATTGCAGTGGGTCTGTATTTAGTTTGACTGTTGATGCATTTGCAGTGTTTTTCCAAAATGCTGCAAATGCACTGATGTTTTCTAAATCTGCTTTCATTTTGTCTATTTGCATTTTCAGTTGCGATGCGTTTGCCTTTGCTTTCTCTATCGTTTTACCTCAGTCACATCTTTCAAACTCAGTGCTAACTGAACCTATTCAAGCGTTGCTTTAAAAGGAGAAGAATGGAAAACTATTTTTTGCCAACGTCCTTAACTTCAACGCTAGGGGTGGGTAAAAATATCGATTCATCAGTGCATTGCAATATATTTTTTCCCAATTCAATATCGATTCATGAAATCCTCTGAATCGATTCGGGCAAGCGACCACCTGCTGTCCCTCGCCGGACCTCTCGGTCCCTGCCTCAAGCAGCTGGAAGCGTCTCGCCCGTGACCTCGCTCGAGGATCGGAGGGTGATGCGCCGCGGAAACACCGTCGGAGCTGCGGAGGCGGGTAGCCGATGTCTGACGCACCGCTCTTTCGGAGACAGTAAACTCCCAGCGCAGCCGGACTCACCCTGGCCGCTGCACCGTGCGCCCGCAAGTAGCACTCTCCTCCAGGGAGAGAGAGGGGGGTCAGTGTCAACGTTTTACCCCCTCGCGTCTAGCCGGAGGGCGGAGGGACGGCGGTCATGTCTATGTTTATGTCAGACAAAAGTGTACCATGCAGTCCCAGAAACAATGGCACTTTCTCAGCTTAACTATGGTTGCTCTATTTTATACCTAAACACATTGAGTACCTTTGCTTACATTTCAATTCGAACGAGAACTTCCTAGAGGAAAGATTTATAATTTAAGATGACTTTTTTAAATAAAAAAATTATCAACAGGTACTCCAAAGAATTATTTGTTTATTACTACTTATTACTGAATCGATATCAAAGCATTTAAGTCAATATTGAATCGAATCGATATTGAATCTAATTGCGACCTAAAGAATCTAAATCGAATCGAATCGTGAGGTTCTTGACAATACCCAGCCCTATTCAACGCACATCATAGCATTGCACCAGAAAAAGGGTCACGTGTGCCACGTTACCATCACTGCTGTCAGAGCCGAAGCCGATAACCACACAGGAATACTGCAGATTCACCTTAAAATCAATGCCAATCGTGCCCTTTCCCACACTGATAATCTTGCTGCGTTTCGATCTGCTCAATCAAACCGAAATGTCGCATTTATAATTTATTGTGAACTAATGGACAGGGTGCAGATAATGCTCGGCTGGCATATTCCTCATCTGCAATCATCATCTCATTGAGTCGATAAAGATTTCATCCCCACAAAGTTGCCTCATGTTGCCTTGAGCTGCAGGGGTAAGTAAGCAGGGACCCAGACCGGAAGCGGTCCTGCATTAAAACATTGCAAGAAGTGCTTTCCACTCTGACAGAGGTGTGTGCAGCAGAGTCGTGTTTGTGATGTTTTCACCATTCTGAACGAGGCTTTTTGAAAATGATATTTATATAGATAACCCATTCCAGTACGTTTGTAAAGCACAGCAGGAAACCTGTGCGGCGCGAGTTAAAACAGGGTTGTCCCACAACATTCAATGCATGATACAATCACCAGCTACAGTGGTAAAAATATATATTTTTCAACTGGAATCACTTTGTTAAATAGGACTCATTAACCAAGTTAATGTTAGCCGGAAAATCTGCTAAATAGGTTTTAACCGCAGATTCTCCAAACCACAGTAAATGTGTTTCATTGCATCCCTCCAGACAAGCAAATCAAATAATAATAAAATAAATAACTAAAAAAACCCAATACTACTACTTTTTAAACAAAAGCAAACTTCTGCTTTGACGTGGATAAATACTCAGTTTTGACAATTAGATCATAAAAGTTAAGGTGATAATAACTGCATTTAGGTTTGAAACCAGTAATTAAATGTCCAGGTGAAAATAAATGTCAACATATCCAAGTCATCCCTGGAGAAAAACCATCATGCTCCGTCATAAAACTGATCCACAGACGACTTTACAGTCTCTACTCACCTTGGCACGGACGTTTTCGAACGAGGCAGGACTCACAAGCGAAAAGCAGATGAGAAACACATCCTGGTGAGAAAAAAGAAAACAATGCAATCAGAGCCCGTAACTATAGCTTCCTGTTGACAACAGCAGAAACTCTTGTTGTACAAAGGTGTGGTGTTTTTCTTTCCCTCTAACTTCCTTATTCACTCTTGGTAGCCAAACTTCCCAAATGGATTATGAAAGGGCACCATTGACATCAAAAAGATCACAATGGGTGAAGTAAAACACAGCATTGTCTTTTTTTATTATCATACCGTCTGTGGGTATGAAAGTGGGCGGAGTCTGTCGTAGTCTTCTTGTCCCGCTGTATCCCAAAGGCCAAGGTTCACCGGTTTCCCATCCACCATTACATTGGCGGAGTAGTTGTCGAACCTGAAGGAGGAGACGATGTGGAAAATGAGCTAAACCTATCAGGATAGATAAACTAATAAAATATTAATACTGAAATAAAATGTGACGGGAAGAAAAATGAAACTAAAGTCTTAAAATGGAAAACAAGTTCTTCATTGATCTGTTTTACCTCTTCAGCGCTCTGGAGAATGACTCATCGCTTATTCAATCTGGCTCTTCTCAACCCAAATCTGGTTTATCTGCCTACTGAGCCACGCCAGGCCACCATGCTGGTGATATAAATCAACACAGCTTACATGGCTGCACTACAATTAGATGGGGTTTTTACTTTAAACTTCCTCCATTGTCACAGTCCAGGAAACTTTAAAAAATAAAAATATTTGGCTGCAGTTTACAGCAGAGATTGTAACCTGTTCCACAACATATTGCATTTTCATCTAAAAAAAAACAACGGATGGACAAGATGCCACCCTAATTATGCAGTGACTGTACAGGGAAAAAGGGTGGAGACTAATGATGGGTGGCCAGTGTTGATAGATTTCTAGTCTTGCATAAATAAATAAACATAAACAGGCTGCAGTCTCTCATACTCACACTGTGGGGATGTACTCTCCAGGAAAGGCATTGGTGGTATAACTGATTAGCAGGCAGGTCTTACCCACAGCTCTGGAAGGAAGAAGGAAACAAAAAATGACTTTGTGTTTGTGATTTAAACATGATGATAGTTCAGTCATCAATTCCCCTTCTGGGAATTATTTGAAATGACTTCCTCCTTTGTACGACTGCGCTTGTAGCACTTCCGTAGGGGTGCAACTAATGATTACTTTCATTGTCAATTAATCTGTTGATTATTTTCTTGATTATTTGCTTTGCTGTTCAGTCTGTAAAGTTTCCGAAAAAGGTGAAAAATGATGGCCGGTGTTTCCCAAAGACCAAGATGACATCCTCAAATGTTTTGTTTTGTCCTCAAATAAGGACACAACTTTTAAGCAATTTTGTTTAGTTGCTGTCAGCTGCCTTAACAATCAGCCATTAGTTAATCATTAACAGGTCTCATACATGACAAACATTCAACGTTTTTCCATTAGAAAACTGTGTTAGCTGAGGGGTTATGAGTTGAAAGAACAGCTTAAGTAAAGTTTCTTGAATGATACTAAACTAATTGGCACAAAATATCAATGGTTATTCATCTCCAACAAATTAATCCAACAAAATCCAAAACTAACTGTGCTACTCAATTCTACAAATATCAGTTTGTACAATTTTTGTATCAGTTTTGTCTCCATTGTGGATTACTACATTTCTAATCAGTTACATTCTCTGCAGCAATCAATCGATGAATGACAATTCATTAACATCCCTATCCACAGCCCAAATATATTCGGTTTACAGTCATAAAAGGAGTAAGAAAACCATTGAAGAAGCTGGAAAATAATAAGTTATCGATTATCCAAATAGTTGGTGAATAGTTGACAACTAATTAAATTATGGTTGCGGCTCCAAGTTATGTATCTGGTCAACAAAATGTCAGAAAATAGTGAAAAATTGCCCTAATGAGAGATATTCATAGTCCTCTTTCGGACCGAACTATGGTCCAAAACCAAGGTAGAGTGTTGCATAGAATAGTTATAAAAAGAAATGATAATTTTGCGATTATTTTGACAGCTAACATGATTTGGGAATTCATGGGAATCAGTTATACGTCACAATTTTCATTTTCAATGACGACACTATTAAAAACACGATGACTTTACATTTATTCGGGGTTGTCTATGTTTTCTTACACCAGGAGAACAAGCTGTATAGAGCAGAGCATCTCTGTAGCAATACAACACTTCATTATGACTGATTTGTCACATATTTAACATTTAAGAAAAACATTTTTAACAATTCTAGGTATGGATATATGACTTTGAGTTTTAGTATCAATTAATTGTGCAGCCCTACAAAAATATAATCAGCTTGTTATCATAATAACATAAGGAAAGAACACAATATCCATTTTTAAAAGGCCGGAACCGAAATGATTGTTACCTTTAATAAAATCTCTGGATTTCTGTCAATCTGCTAACTGAATCAAATCAACTCAGCTCTACTCAGGCCTCCAGGATGAAAACAGATGCTTAAATGCACCCTGATCATCCTTTACTTTGGGGGAACACACTTAAATGTTGTATTTTAGTGCAGACAAGCCCACCAGGGCAGACCTATTTGTTATATATTGAACTTAAATCGTGTGCTCTTCATTATGATTCCCTGCCTGCTGCAAGGTCCCCCTCTTCCAAATCGAAAATAATAAATTAAACACAGCCACAGGCCCATGGATGACTGCGCTGCTGCGGTATCCACCACACCCTGAACAAGAAGGTTAGGAGTGCGTTTTCCTCCCATAGCTACATATTGTGACACACATGAAAGTCAGTGAGGGCTGACCAGTCTGTAGCTGCTGAAGACAAAACCTTCACAGAAAACACGCCGCATGTGTCACATAACAGCGCATTACACAGCAAGTCAGGTCAACACCCACGAAACGACAAACACAAACACAAACTGAGCGCTCAACTCTTCAAATTACTCAATTTATGAAGCGATGTTTCCTAAATGGAGTTTGAAACTGCGGCGAAGAGGAACTGGAGAGCTGCCCCGGTGATGTCTGAGGAAAACACTGTAACCGGGATAATGTAGCGTCAGGTCAAAGATTAGCCTTGCATACTAGCTGTTTTGTAATAGTTTGCTGTATGACTAATATGATACATGATTAATGGTGAGTGACTCCTATCAGCACAAAAAAAAAAAAAAAAAAAAAATGAAGTGAACTTTAAACAACACACCGGTAAACAGGTAGTTAAAGTTAAAGCTCGGTTGCTAACTTTACCCGTAAGGAGGAAACAAACTAGCAAACAGCTTTAATGTTAGCTAATGTGGCGGCGGCTGAGTTTTAAGCTAACTCGGCTACTTGAGTTTCACCGTTCAGTGGGAAACAGAAACTTAAATAGTCAGCTCGGTTAACAAACTCACCCGTCTCCGACAACGACACACTTTATGGCCTGCATTGCGCCGCAACTAGAGGAATGCTAAGTTAGCCCGGGAGTCAGCTAACGTTAGCTCACAAGTCTCTTTTCCTTTGTCCCGCTTTGCTCGCCGGTGAAATGTCCCAACAGCGTTTTCTCTGCCGGCCTTCGATGGTGCAGCGGAGCTCCCGGGGTGTGGAACAACGTGTGGGGGAACTTACAGGAACTTATCTAGCACTTTAACACAAGTTTACTCAGAGATTCCCTCGCAACATTCCCATGCTTTCGTGGGCTGATCTAGAAGCTATGAAGCAAAACAGCGGCCACCACCCCTGAGGAAAAAAAAAATGAAGTTAGCCACCGCCACCACCAGATGGTGCATCCGGTGCGCTGGGTCGATACGCCCACACAAACTTTCAGACGGCTGAAACAAACAGCTGGCGATCCGGCGGGATTTTTCTCAATTCAAACTATGTAACCAGACGAAGTGTGTCGGGAAGTATTTGTTCATTTAAGATTAATTTAATTTAATTTACACCTTAAATTAATTCAAAGAAATGTACCGAGCAAGACGGACGATTTAGAGTGATACACTGATTGAGGAAATGGATGTTTGTACAGTGATTTCTACCTGAGCGCTGTCTCACAGGCTCTTCACTCAGCTATAACAATTTCAATCTCAGTGCCATAAAATGAAAATGAATACATAATGAAAAAGCATCATCTTTTCTTCATCCACCAAATGGGATGCAGACCAGAATAACATAAGCGCCATGTCACAAACTTCCATTAGCATTTTCTAGTTGTAATTGTAAGAAATACCAATTTGTCTGCCGCCAAGTGGGAACTGCGAAAATTCGCATTTGTTTTATTTTAGATTATAAATTTGTTGTATGCAAAGTTGTATAATTTTAGGATAATGGCTGGGTTCATATTAATAAGGAACATTTTTTAAATACTGTGAAAATATCAGAGATTTTATACAACATGTTCTAAACTCCTGCATCATCTCTACAGAGAATTTAATTGAAAATATACAGCTTCTTCTTTATGAATTTTGCTCTACTTCCTCTAGAAATGTGTTGGAGAGGTTAAGACTGGACAGTTAATGTGACATTGATCTTTCATTTTATATAAACAACAATATTCTGGATGAGCCGTGAATATTCTATGAGAAGAATGCAAATTGTGTTGTCCTATAAGATCAGTTTGTTTATTCAGTTTAGTCAGCTATGAAAACAAAGAAAGTTTGTTCATTCAGTTTGTTTGGCATGAAAAATCAGTCAATTAATTTAACACTTCCTCCTAACTACATAGTGCACCTCTAATGAAGAAATTCTACACGCATCAAATTAATTAACTTACTGAAGTGTTATGGGCACAGTTATTATGAACATTTCAATATCAGCATAAAAGACGGCTGTGAAAGCTCATAATGAACTTTTTGGGGAACTACTTAATACATTTAATCTAATATATTATGCTTACATCATATGTGTACAGTGTATTTTTATATAAATATATATTTTTTTATATTAATTTTGTATCTGCCTGAGAGTCAGAAATCAGAGCAAAAAGTGTCCTCTACCAGTTCCACTTCCGGGTGTGTCACAGCTTTATGAGTCCTCCCTTCATTGACCATAACAGGACTCGGTAGAGAAGCTGTCGGGGTGGAGCAGCTCTGCCAACACAAGCAGACGATTTAAAAATGGAGCTCGGCTTCAGTCAGCGATAGAAAATATGAACTGTCACACAGCAGGAGTCACCGCACTCGTCCGCTCTCAATCACCGTAGTCACAGCCGGGCACACTTCGCCTGTATGGCGGGTCTGTCGTATTTAGTGCTCCGTTTTTCGGGCTCCGCTGGTCGGACTTACGGAGTGTTCTCAAAAGGCTTGACGAGGACTTTGTTGATATTTTTTGATCTCGCATGGCGCTTGCGAATCAGATTCCCCTACATCTACCTCGTGGCTTCGATGATGTTCAACGTCAGATTACAGGTAATGATGCGTTAATTATTAAGTACAACAAGGCAGCCAGCCGTTAAACTGCCAGTTAACGGCTGGCTAACGTTAATGTAAATAAGACATCAGCTGATGGGAAACGGCCCTTTGTGTTGAGCTACATATAAACATGATGCTGTCTGAGGTCAGGTACATTTTAAAAATTTGTCCTCCTGAGATAAATGAGATTTAACACCATTTTGGAGCAATGCCAGTTTGTTATACACCGAGCTAAAAAGTAATGATACCCAAAACAGAACTGATGATCGAACTGAATGATCAGCTAGCTGGCTGCAGTTTGTGTTGCTGTTTATGTTATTATATGACATGTGTGCCCCTAAACCCCACACACCGGACCTTAGTGTGTATGTTTTAGGGGCACACGTGCAATATGATATTGTCAGAAAAGGAATTTTAAAAACTGATATTCAGCTAAAACTAAGGATTGTTTATGTTTCTGTTACCGTAGTATCAGAATTTTATACAGAGGCATGTTTCTTCAGTAGCCTACAAACAAACCAAAAACTGGCGTTTGCGTTTTTTCACATCTTAGAAGACACCAGTTTAATCCTCCTGAGGGGTATTCAGTTGGTCGTTTTTATGACTAACTGGTATGTGAACAGTTAAATAGACAATTACTTATACACAAACTAATGTTTGACCTCTGTTAACACTGGAAGTAGTTAACTAACAGCTGGAGACTAAAACCTGAACGCTGTGGAAGTTAAATTGTAAACAATGTAGTTTCAGCTGAATGTAAAGAACAGACATTAAAATGTCTGTTGCCATTTCAGAAGTAAATATTATCAATTGATGTCCATTTGTGGCCAATTTCATGTTTATCATCAACTAAGTCACTAACTGACTTAACTGTTTCAACTTTAAATGCATTTACAGTTCAACAGCATCACACAATGAACCCAGCACCTAATTCCTTGACAGTAACGCTGATGATTTGAACATGCAGATCAGTGACCTGTTATTTATATGCTCGTCATTGCTGATATCTGTCCTATCCATTCATTGTACCTGTCCTGACAGCCTCCTCATGTCTTTTCAGGTTCACATCGAAATCCACTGAATCTTCAATGCCTGCGTTCGGACTTTTGATTTCGAGCACTGCCGTGTTTCAGCCCTCCTAAAGAAAAAAAACCAAAACAATCTGTCCGGCAATGTGGAGGAAAAAGAGAAGTGATTCTGCAGATTGGCGTGACGATGCCAGAAAGTGACACGGCCTGTCGTCGCGGTCAGCCCTCGTCACATGAGCCCAGTGCCTTCGCAGGGGAGAAGGACGGCAGCGACGTCTGCAGAACTGAGCCGGGGCGAGCAAGTGATGTGCGAGGGTGAGAGGAGAGGGGGAAACATTATTTACTGGAAATGTACAATGTGTTATTGAAGTGCAGCGTCTGAGGGAATCACTGCATGTCTTCTTTGTGTTCGTACGCACACGTCGTCACACCCATCGTCGCGTTTTCTACATATCTGTGGCACTTAGGAAAAAAAAGGCGTCATTGGTGAAAAATGTTACAGGAGAAATGTCGGGGTTTTTATTAGCTGCATTTGTCACAAGTTTTAATTTCTGTGAAAAATGTATTTGCGGGGTTATGAAGTCACAGAAGTTGGGGGGGAAGGATGATTGAATGTGGGAAAGAATAAATGAATGAAATCACCATTTTAAAGCCTTTTCTGTCATTCTTATAACCACCATTTTCCAATAGCGCTGGGCAATATGTTGATATTATATAGTTATATGATATGAGACTAAATATTGTCTTTGATTTTGCATATCACTGGTTTTAAGACCGCATTACAGCAAAGTGATGTGATTTTCTGTACTTGTTCCAATACTTGCCTTTACCCTCTACATTAGTCATTATATCAACAATAATGTTGGTTAGCATAGATCTTATTTTGTTTATATTTTGTGAAAGTACCAGTAGTCATCCCTACAGTATTACGATAACATCAATATTGAGGTATTTGGTCAAAAATGATGTGATATTTGACTTTGCCGTCAAGTCTTTGCCTTGATGCATTATTCTAAGGAGATTTCAAGATATTAAGATATATATCTATCGCAATATATCCTGAAAATATCTCAATATTATTTTAAGGCCATATCACCCGGCCTTATCTTCTAGGTTTGCTTAACTGCCTTGCTAGTTTATCCCTTTAGCTTCATACATTTTGGCACATTTACAAGGGTGTTTTAAAGGAGAGGCATAACGTTTATTAAAAGATTATTTTTTACTATATTTTTCTCAATTTAACAACATAGAAGCAGGAACATGTTTCCAAAACTCCTCCCTTCAACTATACTTTCTACTCGGGCCAACTGTGTGTCTCTGGAAGGTGGAGCAGTCGTCCACCAGTCTGAGGGTCGGGGGTTGGATTCCTGGCTCCTGCAGTTACATGTTCCAGTGTCTTTGGGCATGTTGTTGAATGGTTATTGGTCCTGATGAGCCTTGAGTGACGGCCTCTGCCACCAGTGTAGGAACGTGAAGGATGCTGACTCGTGTTATAAAGCTCTTTGAGTGGTGGCTGAGATGAGAGACGCTTAAGATTTCAGCTTGAGTGTGGAGGATGAGTTCAGGAGTCTCACAGCCTGAGGAAAGAAGCTGCTCCATAGTCTGGTGGTACGGCAGTGGATACTTCCGTATCTCTTGTCAGACGGCAGCAGGTTGAACAGACGGTGCTGGGGTTTTGCCATCCTATGACCTCACCTCAACAACAACCCTGATGCTCTATTGGCGGGTACCGATGATGGGTGGTGTTAATCAACCACTGCAGAGCCTTCCTGTCCTGAATAAGAAGAATAACAGTTCCCGGAGACTCATTACATCTAAAACCGATTAAAAAAACAGGTCATTACATGTTTAAGATCATCATCCATGTTGTATTGGAGCTCACATGATCAGTTTCCCTCCAAAAAGGCCAACTTCCAAGCTTCGTTTTAAGGCTGTCTTGTAGAACGGTGTCTTAAATGTCTGTAACTGCCTTTATTGAGCTTCACATGTCAACTCCCTGGATACATATACAGACTGCTAGAGCACTAACTCCCCACATTGAAAATATAAAGTCATCTGTAAGAGCATTGCACAGGTGCAGCTGGACATGCCTGACTGAATTTGAGATTAATCAACCCAGATACTTCAGGACTACTTCCTCTTGTAGTACCAGATGTGTCCACAAGGGGGAAGCAGCTTATCACAGTGCTGGATGCACCTCCTCTATATGTTTAAATCAAACATCCTGAGCTGTCAGCTTCTGTGGAGAGGGATACAGGGGAGGATCAGACAGCTAATGAAGCTGTAATATCACAAGAGCTAGATCTTTTTGTATTGCTGTAAGGATAATTCTATTAATCATTTAAGGCTTTTTTTTTTTTTTTTACAAACTGTGTCATTTAAAAGTAAGTCTGCTTCTGGAGAGGAAACGTCAACTTGCTCTTCTTTTTTCTCTGACCAACATCAATCAATAAAAATCTGGTATCTGTATCCAAAGAGACAGAAGCAATCTTAGCCAGCGGACCCATTTGGCGCTTCCCTTTGACTGTGCACTTCTTCTAAAGCATCATATTCAAACTGCTGACACCCTCGCTCAGCGCAAAATGTCCCCAGCAAACTTATCCTAACCAGTCGCTCAGATGCCAGGCTGCAGTGTAAAAACCATCAGCGGTTGCCAAGGCAACTGTGTTTCTCCATGTGACAGACAAACCTTTCCTGCCTGCCCCCCCCCCCCCCCCTCTTCTGGAAAAAGAGGATTTATTTCTCAGGGATTTGCCAGAGGAAAATATTTTAATAGGGTTATCATAGAGGACTGGCAGAGAGAGAGAGAGAGAGAGAGAGAGAGAGAGAGAGATCTATAGATGATGGATAAGTTGGGTTATCTTTACTCTGTTTTTGCCAACCACCATTTGTACCCTCAGAAAAAATAAAAGGGGGCTGTGGAATAAAAGATTATTGAGTTTTAGCCTTTGGCATCTGCAGCAGCTCACACGTGTTTTATTTGACTGAATGTGAAAGAGTGATAATGCTGCAAATGGAAATGGCGGGGATTCAATTAAAGCTGCAATGCAGTACGTTTAATGTTCAACCCAGTTCCTTACACATTATTCATAAGCTTCAAACAATATATCTGCAAGGGATCTCGAGAACTGCTGTCCTTGGATTAGCTTTGCAGCCCAGTCACTATTATAGAAAAAAAGTGCGTTTCTGCCAAAACTACCAGATAAACTGTATGTTTCTTTATATTACAACTTTACATTTCTTTGAAACAATTTCAAGGCCTTTATATGGCTTTATTGACAGAACAGCTTGAGAGATGACAGGAAACAGGACGAGAGAGAGGGAGAGTGACACATGGCAAAGGGCCCCGCAACTCCACATTTCTTAAGGTTCAATCTGTTTCTCTCTCGCACTGTGCTTTACTTAAGCTCTGGTTAAGTTTAGGAAAACACGATGGTTTGCCTTAAAATACCTGTTTTGGCCGCCACAAACAAGGCTGGATATGACCTGAGTTTCCATCAGAAATATCTGTTTTCTGTCCCCACAAACATGCCTGGAAATTGCTCCGTATGTATGGACATATTTGTGGTTTGCAGAAATGTAAACTGTTAACATTTTATCCTGGCGACTGTGGCTGAACTAAGACAAGCTGCCTCTTTTTTTATAGATGGTAAACTGAGTCAGGTAGTTGAGCCCTTTTCTCAAAGTACTGGGCTGAAGTACCAATGTTGTTAATATTCAGGTTGTGCTTTTTCTGCCTTAAAGCTGCACTAGGTAGTATTTTTCTTCTTATAATTAGTGTTAAATAGATCTATATTCCAACAGTGATATAGTGTTTGTTCAGTAACCCATGTCTCTAAATGTTCTTGTATCCCTGTCCAACTTATCCAATCAGGACAGAGAACTTCATAAAGAGGCAGACCTGTCTGCTTGGGAATGTGAACGCACAGTATTTGCTGTCTGGTGATTATTGCTGCATGTTCATATGGTGATGTAGAGACGACGGAGGGGAATGCTTACTGCTAAACATACAGGAAGTTAGCTAAAATGAGCAGCAGTTAGCTTGGCTTAGCATGAGGACTGCCTACAGCTGGCGTCGCTCCCTCTGAGGCAAGAAAATCGGATCAAAAATCACAGTTTGAAACAACAGGTTGTTAAATAAAGGTGATGTGATATAATCAAACAAGATATAACATGTTTTTATATAGTTTCTATAACAAAATTATATATCTGCGGGTAAACCTGCTAAGAAATATGTTTTTCCTGCAGTGTCACAGTGTCAACTGGGAACAGTCAAACGCAGCATGGAAGCAAGTGTTACAATTTTATTTTTTTTCAACCTTTTATTTCACTCTTACTTTCAAACTCAACTATGACTGAATGATGTTGACGGCTGCTTCAACAGACAAGTCATAGCATCAGGCTGGAAAAATTAGCTTGCACTGGAGTTCTAAAAATGAGGGTTTTTGGGACCACAATACCAAATACACACACAATATAAATCTACAGGGTAAGACTTTAGTTTCAGTCAGAAACTGACTGAGGTGAACTTTAAGAAGCAAACATTTTCCTTCAAAGTTTCCTTCACTCAACAGATCAATTATTATATTTGTTTTGGCAGTCGTATTCTTGTTTCTTTTTTTATCCACAATCAGACAGTTTTATTTTCCCTGCAAAAGTTGAACCAATCACGATGCGATTATCCACACCACATATTTTAACCTTTAGATCACGTCTCTGTTACACTTCATTTTGAAATCACAGGAAATGAGGTCTTATTCACAAAGCTGGTGCCACTAAATGTCACGTATCGTTTTGGAATCGTCACCTGCGCAAGACACATGAAAAGGGGAAGATACTGAAATAAAGAAGAAGAATCAAACTTCACATGTTTTCCTCTTTCTGTGTCGAATCACAAATTGTTTATTCATGTGGAAAAAATGTGATGAAGGTCAACCTGACTGCCACACATTAATACACCACGCGTAAGAAAATGGATAACTAATGCTAAATGTAATCAAAAATTAATCCACATGATTTGAGCTGGGATGCATTAGTCCTTTGACTGTGATTTATGCTGATCCCTCTCACCCTCGGCTGGAGGTTGTGGTGGAGCGTTGCCATGTATAACGTCCTCTTTGTGGTTATTCAAACAGACCGGTGTTACGCCTTCGATTTGAATGCTGCCGAGTGGGAGCGAGAGGCGTATGCAAAGCGCTAAAAAGGATGAGACCAGGTGCCGAGATGAGCTCCGAGCTGACCTCAAAAACTGAATCAAAGGAGTGTGAGTGAGTGAGAGAGAGAGTGGGGGAGGAGAAGAGGAGGAGGCAACGAGATGTGGAGAGGAGGGAGATTTGTGTGTGTGTTGCATTTTTCTCCAGTCATATTGGGCGACTGAAATAGGTCATACAAGCAAAAGAGCATCAAACATGCACCTGCTTTAGGAGGTGTTAGAGTGACATTTTCTCTGTTTTCATGATGTCAACTCTCCTTTTAAGGAAATCACAGTTACACAATGCACAGCATGAAACATAATTGTTGGATTTGACTTATTTGTAATTCACCCTGTGAAAAAAACTGCTGATATTACTCTTGATTTTGAATCATCTTCTTTCCAGCATCTTCGATATATATCAAAGATTTAATATGTGTTAATTCTGCTTTACAATGTCTAAAAGTGGCTTGGCTAGTTAACTCAAGGTAACAGTGCGTTTAATTAGCAAACAAGACTAAATTTAAGGTGAATAAACCTTCAAAACATTTCCTGGTCTGTGAGTAAAGTTAATTTCCTCCTTCAGCTCCAGGCAGCTTTCAACAATACTGAACAAAAACACCTGAAAATGGAGGTCAGCTCTGCGGATAGCTGCTGCAGTCAGGTTGATAAACAGGAGTGAAGCCCCCTAGCGGCAGAAATTGCACATTGTACGTTTAATTACAATATTAAACGTCAGGTTACATGTTTTCTGTGTAAAATGCTGTCTGTGTTTTACTGAACAGCTTATTTTTTTATATACTACAGAGGTATTAAAGGATCATAGTTCAGCGATCGAAGCTTCGTGCTTTTATCTCATGTTACTGTTTGATCCAGCTGTAAGGAAGTATCCTCGTCACATAATCTCTCTGTTGATAATCACTAAAGCAACATCTGGAGTAACTCGTGTTTCTGGTGTTCTTTCATTTCATTATTGAGTCTACGGCTTGTAAAGCCTTTTGTAAAGTGTGAGTGAACCAAAGGGGAAATTCTTTGGAGGAATAACCTTCACAGCTTGTTATGTAACCACAGCAGGTCTCGGAGGATTGTCCTGTAAATGTTGGGGCACAAGTTCTCAGGTGTGCAATGCTGCCTTTGTGCCCTTCGGACAGAGATCCAAATAAAGACTCTACTCATACGTGTCCTTGGATCCAGAAAAATCCACTCAACTCTACCCTTCGATCAGATGGTGGCAGGAAAGAAGTGGTCGAGATGAAGAGCTGGATATTAAACCAACGCGAGGGGAAGGAGGAAATCCTGCTGCCCTCTGCTTCCTGTGACCTCTGTCACACACACGCCATCACCCAAAGATTAACCCCCTCACCTTTCACAACAGGAAGGAGGTGCGAGACCCGGTCACATCCCCTGGTTTGGACAGTCACCACAATGATTTGGGGCATAAACATAAAGAGGAAGATGGATGGGGGAACTCCCAAGCATCAGGGGAATACAATGTCACCTCCAGAAAATTGGTCAGAAAGGATTAAATCAAAGTATTTCAGCAAAATCCACTTAATTGTCTCTACCTTGTTTATGTATTAAGTTTTGGAAAGCTTACATCATTTCAAAGTCGTCAGGGTACATCATCTGGGAACCATGAATGTTTCCACTGGAGTTTGTGCCTATCCATTAGGTACATTTTGAAATATTTCACAGGATGAATAAAATGCATACCGATTAGTGGCACTACAGCAAAAGCGAAATGATCACCAAGTTAGAATACATCATCTGGAAACCATGAATGTTCGTACCAACGTTTTTTCCAATCTATCCAGTAGATGTTGAAATATTGCACAGGACAAGTAAAAATGTCATCTTGTTACCTCATAGAGGGAGAGTCAAACCATCGCCATAATCCAAAGATTCATCCTCTGGTCACCATGAATGTCTGTTTAAACATCAAATCCATCCAACAGTTACAATGTCAGTATAAACCTCTAAATCAGCACAGTCGCTCACAACAGTAGGCTAAAATTGTTTCATTGGTTCAGTGCCTCACCTTATTAACCTTGACCAGCTTCTATAATACATAGAGTTCTAACACAAATTTGCTCTTCTCAGGCTCCTCAAATCCATTTATATTCACAGAATATATGCTATGGAATGTGATTCCACTTCATTACACTTTTGGGGGAGTGATTTTTGGGGAGGTGGAGGTAGAGAAAAGTGGGGGTCGCTTATATGTCTGCGTATAAATGTGGGTGGGTGGGGGTCAACAGTTTTAAAGGGAGGAGGTGATTGCCCTCCGGGCATCGCCATGGCGACTGGAGCATATGAAGTGGTATGACTGCCCAATCAGGTCACGTGAAGTCGGTCAGGAACGCCACAGACGTTTCCCATGATGGTCGGCCTAATCTGCCAGACGTGCGTTCCCCTGGGGGTGTGGGTCAGGCGGCCCTGAAAACCCCCACACATGTTCACTTCAAGCCGCAGACTTTGAGGTGACTTTGCAAGCCTTTTGCTTTGTGTTCTGGTTTGGGAAGGGGTCAATTTCAGTCTACTCGAAAAGCGACTGAACCAAATTGATACTTTGTTGATTTTAAAGCTTCTGCATGCTGCACATTCGCTCTCGTCACCAAGGATATCTGGGCCACACTGAGAGGTCTCTCTTATGACTCATAAACACATTAGCGTGACATTTATGTGGAATAGAGCGTACTAAGCATGTTTGTGTGCCAGAGATACAGACTAAGGAATCTAATTGCTTATAATGTAACTTACTCTGGCTTTCAACGAGGGTGCTGTGCTTGACCAGGTCCCACACTGACATAAATGGACAGTAACACTGCATTTGTTTAACCATAATTCCCAAAGCTATCGCCAAACATTATGCATATGACCTATTTTTCCACTTGTAGCGCAGAGAATATTCAAAGCAGGGCTTGCTCTGTGTGTTAACGGCTTTGCATCAATCCACCTAATATGTAAAACCTCATAACTAGCGTAACTGAAGGAAGGACGAACTAAACAGAAGGGGTTTCACCTAGATCTTCCCCTAAGGAACGGTTTACACTCAAAAAAGATGAAATTTCAGTCACCATCTACTGAACCCTCACTCTGATGTAAAGTCAGGTGAAGCTGAATGGTTGAAAGAAGATTTCTGGAGATTCACAGCAAAAGCGTTGCAGCTCCTGAACTGAAGTAGATAAAGTCTTGTTTTAAAATGTTTAAAAGCAACTTAGCAATGGGGTGAGAAGATAACAACTGAATTTTTATTTTTGGGTGAACTGTTCCTTTAAACACTTCTTATTTCTCTGAATTTCCCAGGAAATGCACTTTGTCCTTTGTTTTTTTCCCCCACAAAACTAAGTGGTGCACAGCTCCAAGAATTCCTTTAAAGACACATGGTAAGGTCTTCACAACCAACGCTTCATGCCACAGTGCAGAAAAAACAAACACCGTCTGGATGCGTGTAGCCAAATATCAAGTCAGTCCTGGATGTCTAATATATTCAGACTTATCCACCATCTTAGGAAAAGTTTATCCAGGTGCAAATTCCGGATCTCAATCTAGGTCTTTAGTTTCTTTCACTCTTGTCATTCAGCACCAGACTGGATTGTGCCGGATCGAGGGGGTTTTAGTGGATTGCGTTATACTTTGGCCCTTCAGATGAAAACATTTCATTTGTATTTCTATCTGATAGACAATCACTATATCAGCCCATGAAAGTGAGACTCATCAAGCACATTGTGAATGATGACGTTATGTGGTTTTACAAGTGTTTATGGTGGCAGTTATCAATTAAACCAATCTGGTCATAAATGGAAAAAAGAGTTGAATAATTTGCTTGTGTTCTACTTAAACAAAACAAATACGTTGTTAAGTTTGCGTCTCAATCGCACAACCATGAGAAACGGCGTCGGGAGAGCAGTTTTTTGTTATGTCTGGAGACTGTCACTTTGTTTTCTCGAACAGAAGATTGAGAATGAAACATTTGTCCAAAAGGGACACCTATGAATAAACACATGACTGAATACATTAAAACATCTGTTCATGCTTGACCATTGGAGTAATGCACACAGGAAGTGAGACCCCCTCCTTCTCTGCGGAGGCAGGAATGCAATAATCGAAACCATGTGTGTTGTAGAAACAAGCTCTGCAAAGCTCTCACTGTGCGTGTGTCAGTGTGCCCATCCCATCCCACTATTTCCTAACCTGATAGCTCTCCTTGCTTATGTAAGAGTCTCGTCCACAAGTCCTCGTCGTCTGACATGAAATCCCCTTTTATATTGGAGTTGTAACTACTCAACATGCTGCTTGGGAGCATTTTGAGCAGCTGCGTAGCTCTTTTAGACTAATTTGCTGAATCATTTCTGGACATTTATCATAGAAGACTCATAAACCTCCCTTGAAAATCTGTTGCCTGCGTAATACTGTGCAATACTCACCACAAAGATGGAGTAATATGAGAGCAAACCTGGAGAGACCGGCCTCATTGTCTTCCACCTGATATTACAGTAAGTAAATAGTCTTCTATACGTGGAATTGTATTCATAAGCATCTTAAAGTAGACTTTTACATCTAGTCAGCATTTAGTGACATAGCATAACTCATCCACTTTTCAAAAAGAATTCAATTGAGGATGATAGTAAAAAAAACAAAAAAAAACACTTTATTTCACAGTTTTACTTTGTTTATATGTGGCGGACCCTGCCACCTGACTAGCTTCAAATGGTGTTCTGGGGACCTTATCTTCCACTGAGAACAGTTTCTATGTTTGTATTATCATCTCTTTAATATTGTAAACATTAAAAGTCTGAGTTTGAATTTCTTCTCCAAAACTACATAGTACCCCTTAAAATACTAGTTACTGAAGTTAATAGTGAAATGAGGCAGAAGATTCATTAACTGACACACACAAACTCATCCACTCATCAACAAGTATCCAAATAATGATGATTACTAAAATAATAATATAACTGTCTTAACAGTTATTTGTTTTTCTGATCTATTCCACTGTTCGTTAAGTCAAAATGCCGTTAACACTTACAGTACAATCAATAAAAACACTATAGATGCATCCTGCTGGGTGTCATGTCACTATTGCCTGGAGTCACGTGAGCGCTGATCGGCGACGAATGCTGACGCGCAGCACGGGCTGTGTAGCGGAGCTGGGATGGGATAAACCACCGCTGTCCATCGACACTGAATACAACACACGCTTCCGGCTTTTACCTCCAAAATAAACAAACTCTCCCGCGTCACACCTGCGAGGCTTTTACTTTGAAGGCAGAGTAGCCCACGCTTCCGCTGCTCTTCCGGGTGCGTGTCGGCAAGCTTGACGCCGCCATGTCAACTACTCTCCCGACACTAGTGGAGTGAAGGCGTATGTGGAGGGATAACGACAACACGGCTCGGCCAGTGTGGGCGAGAAGACACCGCTGCAGCCGCGCAGACACACCGCTCACCGGAACCGGAGGGACGGGTCGCCTCGCTGAGCCTGTGAGGCGTAAATGGACACAAACATTTCCCCAGAAGAAGACGCTGCCCGCGAGACAACCTGTGCACAAAATGCGTCCTGGAAATAAGGACGCGCATTTGCTGTAAATTAGACCTTTTTTTTTCCGCACAACGGAAGTTTCTGTCACCGAGATCTTGATTTGTTATTATTTTCATAGGGTGCAATCATGGACGAGGACAACCAAGGTATGATTCATTCAATGCAATACAGACCATAACTGTGGCTGTTTCAGTACTAACAGAGACATGTGCCTTCTTGTAACAACAGGCTAATAATGATGATAATGATATGGCCTGGTCAGTGATTTTGGCCCATCATATCACCAATGTTAGACTTGACATGGACTTACTTTTGTCAGACACATGCACCAGCATTGATCTCATCTGTCCACAGTCATCGTCCCCACATCAGCATGTTCTGCTCCACATGACTGACATGAAGTTACCACCTAATTGATCACAACCCCCAGACCAGTTAAGGTAGAAATAATGACCTACATTCATTGCGAGGACTGACACTCGACAGGGCTTGAATGGGTCATTAGTGCTGCTGGTAGACTTGTGTTTATCTACGCCTTCAGTCAGCTGTGGGCTGGTGTCATTGTGGCCCAACAGGTCCTCTCACTGTCAGCCATGAGCTATGAGAGGGACACAGGTTCATTTATTGACTCATGACTAAAGCTGAGTTTGTTTGCAGAATGTGATGCGTCACTCCAACAGCAGCCTGTGGACTACATCCACTCCACATAGGTCGACATGGGCGGCCGTAGAAACTTTTGACTGGGGGCCAGACTCAGGGACAGGTGGCAGATTGGTAAAAATATAAATACAAGAAAAAAAAAGTAAGATAAACATGTGTTTGGCTGAAAATATGTGAAGACCTGGTTCTTGACAACAGTAAACTATAGCTGCCTTGTTCATCGGCGTATGAATGAATGAATTTTTATCAATGAATAGCTGCTATATGCTGATAGCCTCCAGCCAAGGAGACAACGAGACACAGGCATGTGAAAGGTCCCTCATCCCTCAGGCTGGATCTTTGTGGTCGTTTTGCAAATCTTTGCTTCTCTGGGTTGTCATTTTGCTTCCTTTTGTGCCAGTTTCCCGTGTCTGTATGGTTGTTGTGCATCTCTTTGCGTTTCTTTGAGATAACTTTGCCTTATTTTGTGGTCAGTTTGCTTCCCCTTGTGGTTGCTTTGTGTCCCTATATAGTCATTTTGCTTCTCTTGATGGTTGTTTTGTGTCTCTTATTGTTCATTCTTCCCTCTGTGGTTGTTACACATCTCTTGACAGTGGTTTTGAATCTCCTCTTCACTTTATCGTTGTCACTTTGCATTTCTTGGTGGTCAAATTGTGTCCCTTTGTGTTTTTTTTCTTGTCTCTTTATGCAGGTTTTGCATCTGTTTGCGGTTGTAATGCGTCTTTTTACGGTTGTTTTGCATCTCTGCATTTCTTGATGGTCACTTTGCATCACTTTGTGGTTGTTTCGGTTCTTTAATTGGTTATTTTGCATCATTTGTGGGCTCTTCATGGTCGTTTTAGGCCTCTCCGTGGACGTTTGATTGACAACAACAATGAATGTGGTTCCAGCCTGTCACCGTTGGGCCTGTTCATTAATCTATAATAATACTGACAAGCTAATCATGTGTCACCTTCTGACCCTAGCAGTGGGGTCAACCACTCAGCTTTGCCTGTCATCATTAACTTAACAAAATCACACCCTCGTTTGTAGGGGTGGGAAAAATAATCGATTCTTAGATGAATTGCGATTCGGACGTGGATGATTCTGAATCGATTCACAAATGTCAAAAATCGATTTTCTACATGTTAATTGGCAACGTAATGATGACGGAACGCAAGAGGTGGAACTCAGAAGTGCGGAAGTGCAGTGCCCACACAACTCATGGGTGGAACGTCTGAGGCATTTGTTCACGCCGAGCGGCTCGAGAGCAGCGTGGAGACCGTTGTTAGCTGTTAGCTGTGGCGTTGAGTGCACAGCATCCAGGTTAACTTGCGACACCTGTAACTAACTATCGGGTATTTCTGTCATTCCGCCGTGCATTCAAATGGTTACTTAAAGCCATCGGTCCCAGCCGCATACATCGTTATTAAGCTGAATCCAAGTCGATGTGAAAACTGTACACTGTCAAACAGCCCGCACAGTATGTTGAAATCCAGCCCAAACTCAGTGTAAGGTCAGTCAGCTGTGGCAAAGTGTGAGATGTCCAGATCAACCTGTGATACAAACACCTGTATCGACCGTTGACCAGCTGCA
Source organism: Sparus aurata (assembly GCF_900880675.1). Lineage (NCBI taxonomy): Eukaryota > Metazoa > Chordata > Actinopteri > Spariformes > Sparidae > Sparus > Sparus aurata. The sequence continues at coordinate 16,527,016 of NC_044209.1, read as the reverse complement.
GCTGTATTAATGTACTACATGTATGCTGCTACAGGAACACTTTTCTTTTCCTTTTGGTTCTTTGCAAAGCTGGATGTTTGCCAGCAAATGTAACCTTCCAGTTGACTTGCCACATTTCTTTCATTTGTTTTATAAATTAAATATATTGGAAGTAAATTAAGTATGGATCATTACAAATACTTTGTTTTGAAAGTACCAAGTAGTCACACAGTGAGAAAAAGTAGGAAGTGATTAGCAAACTCTTTTTTTTAAATCGTGCATGGAAATGTACATAAAAAACTTGCTGCATCGAGAATCGATTTAGAATCGAATCGTTGACCTCTGAATCGGAATTGAATCGTGAGGTGCCAAGAGATTCCCACCCCTACTCGTTTGTTAAGATTTAAACCTACCGGTGGGAAACCATCGCTCATGCTGTCTCACCTCTGTAAGTCAGCTCTGTTCGGTCCCACGTGCTCGCTGCGTGCGGAGCTGCAGGATGTGACTATTTGCTGGAGTATTGCTATGTATGGCATGCAGGCATAAAGCTGTCTTTGTGCTGTGTGCGGCCGGCCTGGCCTCCAGCGGTGGCACATGTCAGCGCAGCCCTACAGACAGACATATGGTGCTGTGATGCCAACCAGGGATAGCTGACAACAGCCGGGAGCATAAAGCACACACAGACACACACATGCCCACACTCATATATTCATGGCTTGCACGCCGACACACAAATTGATAGTCTCCTTTTTCCCTTTTGGCACTGTTTGCAGTGACGATGGATGGATGGATGGATGGATGGATGGATGGATGGATGGATGGATGGATGGGTGGGTGGGTGGATCACGACCTGGAATGAGAGGTGTGTGTGTGATTTATGCCAGAGTCTGCCGTCTCATCTGAAATAAATAAAGTCCTGGATGTGGCAGGAGAAGGAAGTCTGCAGAGCTCCTGGTTTCTGTTTTGTTTTGTTGTTTAGCTGGGAACATTATCCACGAATTGCTGGTTTTTATTAGAACAATTCAGCACCCACACGTGAGCTCACAGCAGACTTGGGTGCTTCAGGGGTGGCAGAACAACACAGATGATGAGCGACTGCTGGGCGGAATTGCAGGCGTGGATCTGTCTTAAGGTGGCAGGCGGGCTGACAAACTTCAATATCAGACGCTCATTTCTCACAATGGGTAGCGCACACTTTGTAACGCACCAGTCAAGTGAGAGGGAGGACAGACAGTGGAGATACGGAGGTGTCAGATGGAGAACAGACAGCGAGGAAGGCGCAGGGATGGAAAGAACGTGTGACCACAAAAAGCGAGAGTGAGACACAGTCGTAGTAGCAGTTATGGCGAGATGTCTGACAGGGAACGAGAGAGCGAGATAGGAGGTGTATGTGTGTGTGTGTGTGTGTGTGTATACAGAGTGTTTGTGTGTGTGTGTTGGGGATAAGGCGGGATGAAGAGCAAGAGCAAAGTTGGAAAGTGTCCAAAGAAATATGGAGTGCTGCCAGTGAGAGACAGCGAGGAAGAGTGGTGGCGGACTCAATATTCTTACTGAACCAATCCTCCAGTGTATTACAGCGGTTTCTCCCAATGAAACTCCTTCTGTTCCGTCATAATTAACTCTCTGAACAGCGAGCGGTCTCCGGCCATCCATAACCATCCATAAAACCAGGTCACACTTCTGATTGGGAGTCAGTTTTCATTTCTTTTCCATCTCCCTTTCTGTGGATTTTTTTTTAGTCTCACCAGCTTGAATTGTGTGTTGGAAAAAAAGGAGACTTGTGTTGCCTCACAAACGCCAGTGCTGAGGTTTGTGAATGGGGATGTTGGTTTGTTGGTCCACCACTCTGTCCAGACTGATATATCTCAGCAAATGTTAGATGGATTGCAATTACATGTTCAGACATTCATGGTCCACAGAGGATGAATCCTAAAGACTGCCTTGAGGCTGTCGCTTGTGGGTTTGAGTTAAATAATCCCCCAAACTATAGGATTGATTGGCATGAAATTTGGTACATCAATTCAAATCACCCCCAACATTAATTGTAACAACATTGGTCATTGTCAGTTATTAGGAAGTTATGTTTTCCTTCGTGTTTGGTGGTTGGTTTGTCAACTGGACTACACAAAAACTACGGAACGTATTTTTGGACCCGAATAGACCCCATTAACTTTTGGTGGGGATCCATATAAAGAGACAGATATAGGATGTCTTTTTTTCTTCCAATTATTAGAGCAGCAGTTATTAGTGGATCAACCAATAAATTGATCAAAAGTAAATCAATAATCCCTACAGTCATTTTTCAAGCAAGACTGTCAAAAATCGGTTTTGTTCCGGCTTCTTAAATGTAAAGATTCACTGCTTGTCGTCCTTTTCGAGTCTTTGGGTTTTGGACTGAAGAAGCTTTTGAAAGAACTCCTATTTACTGTTCTTTCTCATCACACTTACTTCTCTGTAACCATAGTTGGCTCTACTGTATGAGGCTAAGAGAAAACAGGTCCGTAGCAATCCATCTGACACGCATGACAGCCAACAATACAATGCCTTCTACCACAACGGTCGCTCAATGGACAATGGGCCGACAAGAGCCCACAAAGCCCTGCAACACTGCGGCCTGTCTCACTGAGCAGACTGAGCGTAGCTACTGTAACACATCCTCGTTGTGCATGACCGACTCTGACAGTCCATCAAATGTACACATACGGTATCTCTGTTTCCTCTGCTTCGCTGTAGAGCAGGTTTTGTTTGCTAGTGAGCTACATGCACAGCATTCAGTGGAGACTTCACGAGTGATGCTCATGTGGTGGGAATCGCAGCATGTATGCTATAGACACTGGCTTCACTGCGGGTTTGGCTACAGACCGCTCTATTGACACTATGTGAAACCCAGCCATTTAAACTTGGCACTTCAGTGTGTGAGTGTGTGGTCCGCGGGGTTATGGCACACTGCAGTCCGACTCAGGCGAGGAGAGACGCACACAACGCACCGGGCTTTGAGCTCTCCGAGCTATTCATCTGCCGGCCGCAGGACAGCGCCAGCAGCCTCCTGCTACGTTCAGGATTTGTGTTTTTGTCTTTGAAGTAGATTTGCAGCTGCCGTCTTTTTCCCCACAGCCCACACGCTGTCAAGTGGCTGAGAGAGGAGCGTCCTAGAGTGTTCATGGAGCGTAGGAACAAATCACACTTTAATAGCACACACTTCTTAGTGGTATCCAGACTGAATATCTTCCCTGTCCATATTTTAAGTCTCTTTTGAGAAGGGTCACCTGGTTCACCTGCACTGCAGATACCTTCAGGAACGTGGTAGACTGTGGATGTTTACTTCATGCCTGAGGAGGCTCTGGTAGGCAGCGAGGGCCTGTATGATGGGGAAGGACCTGAGGGCCCTGCAGGATGTTAAGGAGCACCAAATGGATGGTGCAGTAGATGCCTAGAAAAACTCAAAAAAGTTCTGTACAAGGGTAATTCATGTAGCACTAATAAAGTTTTATTGTGGAGACGCTGTCGTAGCTTTTATATTAAATGTAGAGCTCGCGTGTGAGCTTGTTTCCAATGTTTGAAATGTTCTTGTTAAATTCAAGGAGATTTTGGAGTTAGATTTAGAAGTGTATTTTGTTAGATAGTCGACATTGGCAAATGTGGCAAATTTAGGAAAACGTGGCCTGCCTACCTCCTGCAGCCCGTGAGTGTGTTCTGTTCCGCTGACCTGAGGGGGAGCAAGTTTCACTCAGCAGGATATTAAATCGACATTGGCCTAAAACTGGGACCTGACCCTACCAGATCCTTCTAGTTATGCCAAGTTTGAGACTGAGCCAAAGCTACATTTTTTTTGTTAATTTCATAAACTATTAAAGACAAATGTCAAACTTGTGCTGGTTTCATCTTTGCATTGCGAAGATCTGCTGCTTTTCTGTTTTATATAATTGGAAATCAAATATTTTGGGTTTAGGACCGTTTGCTCCACTGGTGGACGATCAGAGTGGGTGATTTCCCCCACTTGGCACCCTGTGTTTGAACAAAACGCTGGGAAAATACCCTCTTGGGTGCTCCTATGTTCAATAAAAAACGATAAAGTGCCCTCTAGGATGCCCTCACAGTGAACAAAACGAAGTGCTGTCTCTTCACTACAAATATAGCACGACTTTCTGCATGCTGATGCCACACCGCATGCAGCTGGTGCCCCTTCTATCCCGAGTCCACAACGGGTTCCGAATGTGCAAATTGAAGATGTTTCCTTTGGCTGCGAACATTTTTTTTGATGGACTGTTTTTTGACAATTGATAGTTTTTTTTCAATTTCTGTTGGTCCAGTTTCTGTCCCTCTCTGCCCTCTCCGTGACTCACCTCTGTTGAAGAGTGTGTGTTTTCTCTGTTTGGACTGCTGTGCGTGCTCACACACTCCCCGCGCACCGGTGGTCCGGCTCACCACGGCTCAGTAACTGCTTTGAGAAGTTGATGAGGAGATAGAAAGGACTTCTGGCTTCTGTGTGTGGCTCGACGTCACTCCATAGACTAAAGTCTGCATGCGTGTTTCATCTTAGACACAAAGGTCAATGAACACAGAGGGCCCTTGTTGAGTTTGGCCTCCTGGAATATCAGATAGCACGTTACATGTACCCATGACATCCAATGGTTTAAGTTAGACCTGGACAGAGTGAGCCAATGTGGAAGTCAGCTTTCTGGATTGGGACTGCTTCAGTACTTGCATTCATAAAAGCTAAGCTAAGTTAAAAGTGAACATGAGGCGCGTGTGCAAATCCTCTTGGACCTCTGATCTGTTTTCTCTGCCTTAAAAAAAAGGGATTGAAGTACTTTTTATAAGTGGCCGTGACGCTGATGGCAAGACTTAATTTTCGTCTGGAGCAGCAGAGGAAAAGCACACGGGGGTTTTACAGAAAGTATCCAGTTTCCTTTTCATCCAACAGCACTGTGCTGTAAAGGTCCACTGCCTAACACAGTCACAGATTGGGATCTGTCCTTTTTTACATTAAGACCATCAGGGGGCTCGTGAAGGGGAGACGTGAGGCAAATCCAGCCATTTTTTTCTGCTCTTTGGAAAGAAAAATCAGAGTGTGCAAGAGGTCCCAGGAGTCTGGAGTCATGTGCTGAAGTGAATTTCAGGCAAAAGAACGTCCTGCTCCACTTGGGCCTTTGTGGGAGTCTGGGTTCATGGCTTCCATTAAAGTGCGTGCGTGCGTGCGTGCGTGCGTGTGTGTGTGTGTGTGTGTGGTTCAGGTCTGTTGGAAAGGGAAGAGAAGGCTGTGCAGAGTGGACAGGAAAAGGGAGGGTTGGAACAATTATGTAAGCGCACAAAGATTGTTTGACCTGCTGAAGATGCAGGAAAAAGGTGTATCCCCCCTCTGCCAGTACATCCAGTGCTTCACACTCTGGAAACACAACACCCTCTGCAGTGCTCTCCAGTTTACTCTACTCAAAACACACCGGAGCGCAGCTCCATTGTACAAACTGTGATTTTTAACACTGAGAAAACTGTTGCTACATGTTTCCTGGAGAAAGATTCAACCGTGTAATTATCACCCTGCCAATCTACATCAGTTTTTTTTAGTTTCTCTATTGATTTGTTTTGACTTTTGTGATTGTGAAGAGATGATTGTGTAATGAAGTGATGACATCTCCACCTAACCTCCCTTTCTTTCCATCGTCTCGTACACCCACCGGCTCAGCCTTTGATATTCTAATTTTCCGTTGTTTTTTTTTTTTTTTAGATCTTAAGGAAGCAACATGTGACAGTAGAACGAATATGTCATACAACCAACTAGCATTTAGATGCGCACTATTTGCTAGAGCTGCGATGATTAGTCAAGTAATCGATCAGCAATCAAAAGACAATTAATCAGCACTTATTCTGATCATCAAATATACCGACATGGAACTGTTTATGTTCAGATTTATTTTTAACAGAATACATGCTCACCTCTGTAGATAACTTCACTCTTGGACATCCCTGCTCTGTCCTGTTCCTGTATGTGTGTGTGTGTGTGTGTGTGTGTGTGTGTGTGTGTGTGTGTGTGTGTTGAGCATCTGGCTTGCCTCCAACCTCTTACAGCCCCCCTGTCACCCCCCTGGGGGCTCGTGGCACTGCCACTCGATGCCAGCCCCGCTTTTAAGAAGGGATTTGTAACACTCTGTGACTTACTCAGGGGGGTCAATGTGTCAGTAAACTACTACAACACATTCTCAGTCTTTTTGCCAGAACTCTGTTCTGTTTTTTTTCTGCAAAATGGGCATGTTTCCACCGCCTGCCCCCTCTTTTTGCTAAGATGCTGCTGCATCATGCAAAATTCATACTTCTTTCATAGGGAGAGAGGATGAGCTGTGACTGCGCCGCTGGTGCTCTGAAGAAGGCTGATGTTGTTGCAGCCGTAGTCTTTCCTTCCACGTTCCCCACCGTCGGCTCTGTGATATTCAGGGTGACAGCGGTGCTCCGTTTGTCACCGAGAAAGGCTACAAGCAGCACAGCAGGATGACCACGTGACACGGGGGCTCCTGAGCAACCTGTCACTGTGTATACGCACATCTGTGTGTGTCTGTGTGTGTGTGACGGCATGTTTGTACAGTGAGTCGGTTTGTATATGTTAAGTCGAGAGAGACTGAGATGGAGACATGCAGCTGTGGCACAGATTCAAAGAGAGACTGATAGGGGAGCTGCATTCGGATTCTCAAAGTAGGTTAGTGGTGCAAGCCTCAGCCCAGCTGTGTATACCTCGTGCCTCTCGACTCCCACTATTTCACTTGCGGAGGCGTGTGTGTGTGTGTGTGTGTGTAAATGTGCATCTCTTTATATGGTGTGCACACAGAGGATTAGTGTGAGCTGCAAGCCCTCGGCGAGCGTAGACAAATGGAAGAGATCAAGTGGGGAGGGATATGGATGACAGTTAGTGGATTATAGGTCAGAGGCTCAGGACGCTCGCTGTCACTTCCCAACTGGAGTGAAACACACACACACACAAAAATACACGCACACACACTCACACACACATACACACATGCAGTGTATATAAACAGGATTCAATCATGACACAAAGGTAGCCCTGAAAGAAAAAAAAGGGATATACCTCCCTTGTGTGTTCTATTCCTGACGCTGGAACCCTGTGTCATGTGATTTATAGTTTGGTGTGTCGCCAGGATTTTCTCCTCCTCTCTCCTCATTATTCTCAGGCTTGTTTCCTCTGCCCTGACCCTTGAATTGTTAAGATTCCATACCGTAGGATGGCCATTGTTGCTGCAATGAAGACTGTGAAATATAAACGAATGGCCTCGACCGGGTAGGTCAGGGCGACATGCTCCAGAATAGACCACAAGGGCATCGATAACACACACACACTTCATCCTGCTGTAAACACACACACACACACACACACACACACACACACACTTTCTCTCCTCGTCCACATTCTCATAACTCATCATGCATCAATGTCACTGCTCCCACGGATGATGATTGGGTGTGATTGATAAGCTGGTGTGGCTCCGAGTGGGTCACGACCAGTGCGACACGCTCACACAAAGTGGCCCGAGGGGTGTCTCACAGGGTGAGTGATTTACAGTGGCTCTCAGGCACCGGTTCTTTCACACATGTGTTTAATCTCTCTGTTGACCCCTGTCATGCTTCATTTCCATCTCGTGCACTACATCTAACCTTGAGAAAAAAAAAAAGCAAAAAAAAAAAAAAAAGCATTCCTTTTCGTTGAGCTCTCGATAATGTAATGTGGCCAGAGGAACATGATGCAAATGCAGCACAATCTGTCTCCTCATGAATGGACTAAAACCGAAGCAATAACGACTAATTATTGTTCTTCCCTCGGGGGAATTGTCACTGAGTGATATTGAAAACATCAGCAGCTCGCCATCGCCGAGGCTCCCAGGAGATCTGTGCCCGTCATACATGCCTGCGGGCTGTCAGGAGGCCTTACATGTGCTTACCTCCAGCACGTTGCACTCCCCACTGGACTCTCAAAGGAAGGGGAAACCAATCAGCCAGTTCAGTTAGATGAGATGAGCTGATTTCGAATGTGTGACATGGAAAACACCTAATATGATTTACATTATTGTATGTAAAGGAGAAGTTCTGGCCAGCCCCGTTGGATCTCTTTCACCATCTTTCACATCAGATATTCCTCCTGTGTTCTCCCAGTATTATTCCTATTAGCCGCAGGCTGTAAGCATTGAGGATTATATGAAGAATTTTGTGTTGTAATTTCTAATGTAATAATTATTAGGGCTCATAGACCTCCTGGCAAGACAGCATGCAGTAACAAGAACGTTTTTTAACTGCTTACTCATCTTCCACGCACTGATCACGAAGCGATTCTTCTGCTGAAAACGTATTAATTAAGCAGTATTTCCTGTCTGCTTCAGGCTGTCTCAGACGTTTCCTTAAGGGAAAGTTCTCTTCTCGGTAAAAAACCTGCAAGTTACAGTCTGCAGAAACAGAGCAGCGTCATCATTCATTTAGAGACACATTTCTAGCCACCTGGCGAACATACAGTCCAACATTCCCTCGCTTTTAGCTCAGTTTTTGGGCCTTGTACACATTAATATGGATATTTTCCCCCTTCCAAAATATCAGGTAACAGGTGAACAGGTACTTCTGGTGTTATTTCTCTGTAACTTCATCAACACGAGCGACCCCTTTCACACAGTCACATTCTTCAAATTGTCACCTGAGACATTATTATTATAAGAAATATTGACTTCTGCCGCTTCAGGGGGTTGTTACTGCGTGGGTGAAAAACACGGCCCATTTTTTGGCCTATGTCAAATTGATCTTGAGCAAGTTAAAGCAAATTCTAAAATAATTGGATATTGACTGAGCATTGATGCAGTGTCATTCATATGTCCATGAAAAAAAGGTTCATCAGCTCTCAGCTGGTCTGCATCGACCACACCTCCATAAGATTAAACTACTAATTTGCACCAGCAAAAAAGCTTTAAAAGAGACCATTAATTACTTTTGTTTTTAATGTAATGGTAAAATGTTTGATATCTGGAAAAGTCACAGAAAATTACCAGAGACATTGTTAGAGAGAGACAGATCACTTAAGGCATTTTGAGTGAAATTAGCTGGTAGTACTATAGTATGCATACTATACTGCCCCCTTTCTCCAAAATACAATCGCCAAAACAGGACAGATATCAGCCAATCACGCTGTGGTATTGACATGAGTGCACAGATTAGAGACAGACTTCTAATACGCTTTGAAAAGGACGATATCATTCTAATACACCTTATTACCACGAAAGGTGAGGTTATTCAAACATTAGACAATAAGCTCCCGTTTGTCTAAGTGCTGTAGGGTGCTGATGGCATCACAACACTGTGTTGAGCCGTTAGTTTGTGTTGCCAAACTGTGCGCGTGTTGATGTTACTGTAAAATGTTCGCAGACAAAGTCATAGAGTGATTTGGGATGCAGGACATGAAGCCCGACATTTAATTTCTAGTCCTGTGCTTCGTACCCCCACCGTCCCCCTTGAACAATTTCCTGCATCACGGCATTTTTAGGAGACAAGGTTGGATGAATTTTACTATCAATGCCACAATGACTCCTCTAACAAGGTCAACCCAGATGCTTCTTTTTCCTCTTTTATCTGACTTTCAGCCCCCTCTGTGGGAAAAACAAGACTCTGCTCCTATGTGGCAATGATGTAAAAAAGAGAACTGAAGTTTACTACAACTGCTAAACTTGTGAGATTTAAGATAAGAGGCTAAATAAAGGGCTCCAGTGTGCAGAGGCTCATAATCTGGAAAACCCCTTTACACAAAACCTGAGAAAGAGTAATGGTCTGACCTGAACCACCCACATATTTTGTGTAATAAAGGAATCCTGGCTCAGGTTTTTAACTCTGTTATGAACTCTCTCCTCCTCCTCATCCGCCTCCTCTCCTTCCTGCTGTTTCGGAATAACAAAAGCAGAAGTGGAGTCCTACTTGGCTCTTGGATCGTCTCGTCATCCTTCATCCTCCCTCTCTCTGTCTATCTCTGCTGTGCAGATTTAAGGCCTTAACCCAATATAAACAGCCTGTGCTGCTGCATCCCCTGTAGCAAGTTGTCTCTCTGTCATGTGCAAGCTCCGTTTGTCTCAGGGCCTCCATACCAGACTGAAGGCCGATGAGACACTACAGCTATTTCCTGTTTGAGGCTCCTTACAGAGGCCCTGCTAAGAGTCTCTCGCATGTCCTAACCTCACAGCTTTATAACTTGGTTAATTTACCAAGTGTGTTTCTCAAACGACTAAAACTACATGTTATTAACATGGGTATAGAAAAGTCACAGTTTGCTAAGCCCTTCTCCCCTTCATTAATGTTGTGATCATGCATCCCCACATGGTACATATTCAGGACTAGTATAGTGCTGTAAACGGCCTTATCAGGTGATCAGGCTGTCCTGTGAGCAGTCATGCATGGCGGTAGGGAAAGGTGACATGTGAGCATGACTGTCATTCTTGTCAGTCAACAGATCTGATTTCACACCCAGCGAAACAGAAAAGTCTTCAAGGCTTAGTTTGGCCTCCTCAGTAGGTGTAGTATTGTTTAATAGCTGAATAAATGGTCAATTAGGAAAGATCTCGTCTAGACCGAGGTTGAGATTGCAAAGAGCATTACGTGCAACAAGATTGAGAGACAAAACAAATCGGTGTTAAGGTTTAATCCCAAACATTCCTTGATTATAAATGGCAGAAATCACCGTTTTCCCTTAAAATTTATTTGCTTTCTCTTTGGGAAAAAAAGCGAGTCTGAGCGGGATGTAGACTGGGTGATATGACAGGAATAGGTCTCAGTTTCGGCAGTCGACAGATGGTAGACGGACAGATGGCGTGATTGCTTATCGGTCGCAAAACTGTAAGAAATCAGTATCAGTAAAAACTTTGTATTCAGTTAAATTAATCCTGTACTTTGCTTTGGAGGAACTGACGCTATAGGTAAGATCAACGAGCCTCATGAAAGAGCCTCTGTACCCGCAGTCATGCTCCTAATTGAGTAAAGATGAAGAACAAGGGATTCTGCTGCCAGAACCACTCAACTAATTTGTCTGAGGATCGTGACATATGATGGCCCAAAAAAAAAAAGCCAATCAGAGGCTTTTTTCCAAATCCAAAGGGAAGATGAAGCGTTTCCTTCAGAGTGAAATTTGGCAAACAGTACTCGTTCATGAATAAGTGACTGAGTCTAGTGGGTTCTTTGAAGAGACTGTCTCACTTCAAGGGATTGTGTTATAGGGTCTTTGAGGCTTTGAAGAATCAAACGGCCATGTTGTGTTTGATGTAACCTCTGATTTTTGGTTGTAATCTAATTTTCATAAAGGGAATGTTGTGGATGTCTCTTCTGAGATGAGAGCTAACAACAAGTGACTGCTGAAGACTTTGAAAACATTCAGTAATTCAGTAAGGCCAATAAAAACAGTGCAAAAGACCTTGCTTCTTGCATTTGACAAGACTTTTCTGGGACACTGTGTGACAGAAGTTCTCAATATGGGTTATTTCAATACTGACATGAAACTCAGGTGTCTTGTGTCAGATATTAGATATTATAAGTATTGAATCCAAGGACATCAGAGTGGTTTTCACATCAGAGAGCTAAAAGACTCTGCAGCGTTTGTTATCCCAAGGGACACGTGGGAAGATGTTGTCTTTATTTCTCCAGATGATGGTGAAACTTTTCAACCTTTAGTTCTCAGCCATGCCAGGTTGTCTCCAACACTTTGGTCAAATGTTTTGGACAGATCACCAAGAAATTTGGTACAGAGAGTGAAGCCTACTGACTGTGGTTCATTTACCCCACTAAGGCTGGGATTATACTCTCAAACAGACATGTAGGCCTTCACAGTTGCGGACTTCGACGTGTTTTTATGGCGGGGAAACACGTGGAACTGGAGGAAACACACAAACTCGTGCCACCAAAGTACAAGTGTGTGCCACCAAAGTATAATTTTAGGCTTCATCCTGTCAGGCTTTTCAATTGTCTTCTGAACTTTGTCCACCCATCACAACCCAGTTTACTTGACAGTGGAGCAAAAGACCTCAGCCGACCTCTGGACAGTGGAATGCCAATATGCTGCGGATCGAGGTGGTCCTGTTTAAAGATTTTCATCTGGGGGTGAATTGAAACGTGCTGCTGCTTGGTTTGGCATGCATTAAATTCCATTGTGGGCCTTTGTTTTACTGGCAAAATAAAGACGTAAATCATCTTTATTTTGTATTTATGTGTGTGTGTGAAATCAAAATGATTAGAACCAGCATCATGAGGCAAATGGGAATCTGTGTGATAGAACAAGTTCTTGAAAGAGAAGGACCTTAATCGATGAGAAGACTTTGGCAGATCTGTGTTCCCTTGGCACACCAGTTTCATGTGCTAGCTAGACATCCTGAGTCGCAACTTAAAAAGATGTTGAAACCTCAAAAATGAGGGGTTTTTATTCTTTTTGGTCAACGAGACTCTAAAGACGCCATGAACTGAAACGGCTGCTACCCCTGTTTCATAAAAGTTGTAGCTGATTCTCTTCCGGTGAATGGACTGTGTTTTAAACAAGTGCACTCTACATATGACACGAAGGCCAAAACCCCTTCATCGCCATAATAAATATCCAGGAGCTTTTATGAGGCTAAGATGGACCTTTTGGCAGTTTGACTTATGTATTCGGAGTGCAGATGTTAGAGTCGAGTGTTCTTCAGGTGAAATGTGGAATAGGAGCTGATGGGGCTCCAAAGAGAAAGAGAAAAGAGTGAGAGCCGAAGTGAAAGAGAACAGAAATGGACTTAAAAGAAGGGATGAGTCGCGTGGGGAGCCGGTCGGACTGGACTGGGCGGTTGCAGTGGGAGGAATGTGGGCGATTTCCATACCACTAATGTCATCTGTCAAGAGGCAGGAGGTGTCAAAGTGGATGTGCGTGTGTGTGTGTGTGTTTGAGCTTTGTGTGTCGGTTCCTGTGTGTCTCTGCATGCTTGAGCGGCGTATGTAGGAGTAACGCCGAGGGGGGAAAACAATTACTACACACCTACCAGCCACAATAGCAGCCTGCATTAGTGGGAAACAAGCTGCTGAAAGCCAAGAGCTGTGACGCTCTCACAGCGGTACTGACCATCATAAGGACACAGACACCTCCGCTGATGGCATGTCAGTCATCATGGAAACCGGGCAAAGGAAGAGGCGACGTGGTATGTATTTTGTACAGCATTTGTTTTTCGTGAAAGGTGTCCGTGGCGTGCACGTTCCCAGCCAACGTGAGGATTTGTTTTGTAAGTGTTTGGCCCCACTCTGACACGCTTACCTGGCTTTCTTGCATCACTCTTAATTCAGCCGGCTTGCACACATTTGCAGCATTCACGGCAGAGCGCTGTGTCGGCTGTGTTGTGAACTTGTGTAAGTGCCCCCTAATTAGCTCGCGGTGGGAACGGCCTCTGTCCTCCTGGTGTTTACCGGGTTGCTATTGTTACGGGAAGACCAGCCCCAGCAGTCCTAATCACAGCAGACATCCCCTCCATTGTTCCGCCGCAAGCCTGGTGAATATCAGGAAGTGTTTCTCCGGCTGCGTTTGCTGGTGGTTTTCTGTCTACATTTCAGTCAGGGTCGTCACAGGTTCTGTTGAGTGAAGTCTTTAGGCAGGAGACGGGCGCAGTGAGTGTCTCTATGGTATCTCATGACCTACAGATCCTCCGCGGTTAACAATGAAGGCGACGGGCACAGAGCAATTCTTTAGATTTATTCATTTCGATTCAGTGATGTTGATTACACTACATTTCTGTATTGTATAAAACTTGATTTGTCCATATTTTATCATTCTGCCATAAAACTCGAAAGGATTTATGTTTTAGTGTTTAACGCTTTTGATGTTAAAGCTACAACAAATCGTTTTCTGTTGATTCTGGCGGCCAGTGTGGACAAAATATGACGATGTTGAAACAAAGTAAACCTTTAAAACTACAGAGCAGCTTCTTAAATTACCCTGTGAGACTCCTGAATTCTCCGCCACAAAGAAACAGTTATGATTTCATGACTGATCCAGACCGGATAAGTCAAGATCCGACCCAGTGACAGGCATTAAGAATAACTTGATTATCCATACAGAAAAAGGCTATGCTCTTGCTAATCTTCTTATATGTTGATGTAGGTCATATATAGATCTTCACAATGAAGATCTATATATGACCTACATCAACATATATAGATCATATATAGATGAAATAGACAATGAAACTTGCAAAATAGAAACTGTGGAAAACAGACTGATTAAAATGTGTTGCATCATACAAGATTTGTAAAATGTACAAATGTGCATGTTGGCCCAGCTTCGAATGTTATAATTGGGCAGCTGACTCTTAAAAACATCACATCCCAGTGTCCTTGAATGCATCACCAGGGAGAGCTTTCAACTTGGATTGACATGCAACAGTGAGAACATGATCAAAAACATGACAACGACTCAACACTAACCCCGATCGATTACACACATCCATGGCTCCAAATGGACTGTTCGGCAAGCGTCACCCAATAGGACAAGGCTATCAGTATGCAGAGCCATCCTCCCCACTGCCCTTAGAGCCAAGGATATTGGAAAGGCATGACTGTCAAAGGCGTTTAGTCAGTTGACTTTGCGATCTGCCAATAAAGGCGCGTCAGTCACGTGAGTCGGATCCCAATCTCTCCAGTATCTCTGAGAATGAACGGTCTCGGAATGAAGGTCTTCCTGCCTGGACCGTGGACTGGAATGAGGATCTGGGCAGTAATGTATTATTCAAGACCCTGATTAGTTTTCATCAGCTGATTGAAGCCTAAAGCTTCAGGCACACATCCGGCAGTAGAGTATCTTATGGGTCAGCACTGCCATTCCCACAGTAACCAAGACAGATATCACTGACTCCAACAAAAAGCATCTTTGAGATTATTAGAGTGCACATCATCAGTACACTTGAAGCAGCTGCTGTTATCAGTGAATAATTGATTAATTATCATGTGATCTCTGTTTTCCTGTTCATGACCTCTGACTGTCTGGAGCGGGTCAAGTCACAAGTTTCACAAGTTATAATAGTGTCATGGGGTTTAACCACAAATGATTGCTAATAATGTGCCAACTGTGCCCAGACGGGATGTAGAAATGTTTTACTTAGCTGCATTTTGATATTATGATACTCGCTAAGATTTCAGTCCTGGTTGATCAGCAACTTTGTCTGACTACCATATGTGCCAGAGCACAGAGGAAAATTAAATCAAGACAGTCAGTAATTTGCATTTTTGGTGTATACCTTCGTGACCTGCTGGAGGTTTGAGTTTGTACAAAACTTTGTGTTTTGTCGACGCATCAGCACTGATCTCAGCAACAAAATACATTTCCATGGTGGCTGTTTCACAATAAAAGCCACAGCGTAGTTTGCCAGTAGAAAGCTTAAAAAAAATACAGCAGCGTAAGCAGTAACAGATGCATGCATCAGTTCAAGTGAATCTCTTGTTCCTGTGAAAGCAACTTGAATCCAGTGCAATCTCTACACTGCATACAAACAATAAAAACTGTCATATAGAGCCTGAAAGTCACACATGGGCCTAACTGTCACTCTGCACGCTGTACAGATTACAGAGAACTCATGATAGTGATTCTATATGTGTAAACAAATGCACAGAGTAAATTATATAATTATATTTTTAATATCTTTTTCACTACTAGAGACATCTGGTTGCCCAAATTGAACCTAATGGCAGGACAACTATGGCCCTAATTTAGGCAGCCCTGATATAGAGAGACAATAAAAAGTCCCATGTACAGAGATAATTACAGAACGTAAATACATGAGAGATTTAATCGATATGATAAATATAGGAAAGGTAACCTTGAATTCCCTGCATGCAATAAACAAGAGGTTGTCTACGGTTGATGATCATAAATAGTATAAAAACTCTAAGAAACAGTTTCTGTGCAGCCTTTGCGGCACACTGATCATACTTAAACGCAATTGCCGACATGATTGACCATTACCCATAACCCCCGGAGGTGGTGTTGACCCCTGTGGTTACGGTTGACCTGAGGAAGAGAGCTAAAAGTGGTCGTGAGATTGGAAAGGGGACGGTTCTAACTCAGTGACCTTTGTTTTTTTTTTAAAAAAGTCTGGACGAACCACGTTTCTGTCTGAGAAAACTCGAGCACGGTGGCAATCACTCATCCGTGCATGCTTAAAGACCAATGGGAGGAAAAGGCTAAGCATGCAAGTTTGAACCATTATGATGACGTATTGATTGTTACTGGAATAGCAGCTCCCTAAGTCATAATATGAAAAAGCTGAGTGGTGTTGCATTGGTAATCTATGTGGCTGTGCCCGGGGTTAAGCACGGAGCATTTGTATATAACCTAATATGGATTTTATTTGAGGAGGGCTGCTCTCTATACATACACACGTAAAGACACACTCACAGATTCCTAGACTTTCATGCATAATGCATCAGATACCCAGTCTCGGCTGTACAGTAGTAGTTGTCCTCGCAATGATATCAAATTTCCCTGTGTTTTTCCACATGCAACAAAACACACACAGCGGGGGAATTGTTACCCAAAACAGATTTAGTGTCCTCAGACAATCTGTGCCATTCTCCAGCCCAGGCGAGCTCTTTCAGCCAGAGTAGGAGGGATGGAGGACTTTTTTGCGCATTTCAGACGTAGGTTGCCTGCAGGGTCTCTTTGCTCCACAATTACTGCTTTATGAGGCTGCTTAACTGAAGCCAAGGAAAGAGAGCAACGGAGCAGAGAGTGTGAGGATGTCTGGTGTGCTGGTGTCTGTTCCTACATCACTCTCAAGTCTTTCCATTTCTTTGCCGTTTGGCATTGAGAGCGCCCTTTTGTTTCTTTAACCCGACTCATGTTGCACTGACAAGTGGAAACCGGCAGAAGCGAAGGTGCTACCTATCCCACAGAGTCACAAATACATGGTGATTTAACACAGGATTATGTGTTTTTCTCTTGTGGCAAACTTTTTTATTTGTTATTTGTTGACAAAATGATCTCATCTCAAGGTCCATGTAGCAGCTGTTGTTGGGACTTTCAATCACATCACACCATCTTCCTCGGCAGGTGGAGTTGCCCAGTTTTCAAGAAAACAAAGGATTAGAGATGAAAAGTCCTTAAATACCACAATCAAGTTTTGTTGTTTTGTCAACTGCTGTTAAGGTTAAAAACTTTCAGTCTCAACTTTTTAAAGGAATATTTCTGGAAGTATTTCTTCAAGCACACTTAAAGGAATTGATGTCTGTACTGTACATGTAGCCATCAGCAGCAGGCAGTTAGCTTAGCTTAACACAAGGAATGGAAACAAGGGGAAACAGCAAGCCTACCAGCCCCTCAAAATGACAGACACCATTAGCTTTGTTGCTTAAGTAACAGCTAAGCTAACGGCTGCTAAATTTAGCTGCTGTTAGCTGGGTTACCGCGCAGCTACATTGGCTAAAGTAAATCCCAGTCAATATCCCAGTCCCTTCCTAGCTGCCTGTTTGTACAGGAAACAGGTAAAAATGCAGAGGCAAACAGCACTCAACTCACTTTCATGGGAACTTTTACGCGTACACGTTCATTAAATCCATACAGAAACCAAGGTATAAAACCGACAAATTGCCATCCCCCTTTTTTCCGCTTGTCTCTCAGCTTTTAAGAAGTAGGGTCATGAAACCTTTCGCTACATTTGAAGCGTTCAATTCGTGCTGCTCTGGCTGAATACATGTCTGATTAAGTCTTTCAGGTGACTTTGTGTGCCATCATACAGTGTCAGGCTCTTAGATTAGCACAATTTCCCCAAAATGAACTTGACGGGCTATATGTGACAATATAACAACTGCAGTCTAACAGCGTACAATAAATACAGGATTTCATTAAATCACCAGCAGCTGCTTTAATGCCATTAGGAGCATTTTGTCATTGCAGTCAAGCCAGTGAAAGAACTTATTTTTGACATCTTGACAAATTAAGGGTGAGTCATCTTTCAGACATGGTATTTATACCCCATTACCATCCAACCCACTTTGCACCGTATTACGTTTCATATATCTCTAACAAAATGAGTTCAACACTCCACTCTGTTTCTCTCTGCTCTGACTTTCTTCTGCATTTTCATCTCGTTGACATTGGTAAGATGCTGTGTGAGCGCAACTGTTAAAAAAGCCATCGACACCCATCTGGATCCCTGCTCTCTTGACTGGCTGTTCGCCCGCGATAAACGAGTATCGAGGCCCCTCAGAATGGAGTCACCTAATGGTCCGTGCCGCTTCTGTCACTTTTGTCTTACAGATCAAGACGGAGGAGAGGGAAGGATTTAAAGAATGTGTGTGAGAGAGAGAGAGAGATGCGGTAGATAGATAAAGAGGAAATAACTTTACTTTTTCTTTTTCCATTATTTACAGTTGAGGGGGGGAAACTACGGGGGGGAAAAAACGTATGAATTGTAAAGCTGCTTAGCGTTATGATTCAGTCAGGGGATTTGAATCTGCTCTCACCCCCACTTCAAGCGCTGGGATGGAGGCGGACAAAGAGAGAGATAGAGGGGGAGTGTGTGCATGTGTACGTGTATATGTGTGTGTGTGTGTGTGTGTGTGTGTGTGTGTGAGAGAGAGGGAGAGAAACGGCGTAGGAGAAGCACAATCTGGTATAGCTCCATGTGAAAATGACCTACTTCCTGTCAGCCCACTCTCAAATGGATTGCTGTTTTCTGATGTGTGGAGGAGAGAGGGGGAGGTCCTCCGAGGGGTCTTGGGGGGGGAGAAGTTGACGTGGCACGGTTAAATGAAGGATAAGTAGCTGGCTCTGGGGGACCCACCGTGTAGGATGAAATAAATGTTGTGTGTGAGGTTTGAATTCTGCATGCATGGCGGATCTGATGTGTACTCACCTGTGTATGCAGTGTTTGCGTGCTCGAGCCGTAAAACATGCATGTTGCGTGATGTGCCCGCTCTGCCTCCGCAGAGTTAATTACCCCAAATGAGGCCTCGACGAGAGTTGACGATCAGAAAGCCAATATTTGAGGGGGCAGGCCTCGCCAGATGCTCAGTAGTCCTTGTGTGTGTTTGGTGTGTGTGTGTCAGATATACAGGATGTTATTTATGGAAATTTTCCGGTTTTCAACAGGGAAGAATCTGTGGCATTAATTTGGTTTGGAAGAAAAATTCTCATGAGAAACTTCCTCCTCATGTGGCTTTTGTGTGATCTACTTCCAACACCTGCTCTATATTTAAACTGCATACACTGTATGTGCTTTAAATGATATCAAAATATGCAATATAGGGTGGTGCAATGTGCCGGAGCTGCAAACTAGATAAAGATAAAATGTGTCACAACATACTGTTATAAATAGAGCAATGTGGCGTTGCAGAGATGCCCTGGCCAACAAATCATATTCTCCAGATGCAGAGGGACAAAGGCCCCTGCAAAAATCATATCATTATCGTCTTAGGATGTTTTTTTGTTTTTTTTGGGAAAAGTCAAATATGACTAATATCACAGTCACAATGTCTTCCAAAATAATCGCCTAATGGCCATGTAAACAAAATCACACAGGACAACATACAGTTTGTACACTTAGAGGTGCACTACATAGGTTTGAGGAAGAAATCTTAATTAGAAGAGAGAAATCTAAATTAACTGATCTTTGTCCTGCCTAAAGAAACTGAATTAATTAAACCAACCAAAAAGGACAACACAGCTTCATACTGTATTACTTTGTTTATATTTGGCGGACCCTGCCACCTTTCTAGCTTCAAACAGTGTGCTGGGAACATTTATTTTCCTCTGAGAAAATATTGTGCCATCAGCTTAAGAGTTGGTTGTTTCATTTTGGAGTTTGTGGAGACCAAAACCGAGGTAAAAGAGGGAGAATAATCGAAAGAGAACAGCCTTACCCTTCCCAAAGCGGTCCCTTATTGGAGGTCTGCAACTTTTACATGAAAGTTCGTTTTGTGCCTGCGCCTCGTGTTTTTCTGGCAGCCCTTTGTTCTGAATAAATAACGTCCAACCATTAAAAGAGCTGATTTTTTCCAGCGCACAGAAATCTGTTTTTTGAATCCTGTCAGATCTGTGAGTTACACTTTTTTGTTGTAAGTAACCAATAAAAACATTTAGAGCCATTATTGTCTTTAATAAGAGATACATTCGTGCTCGCTTCTTCTCAAAGACTTTTTCTACTGTTCGCAAAGCATGGGATGATCTGTCCCTGTAGAGCCATTAGAGCATAAATCACACAGTGAAGATGCCAGTGATTTTATTTGATATAAAATGTGAGAGGACTACAATATGTTCTGTGTTTCTCAAAGAAGGTTTTCCCAGATTTTCTTTAGTTTTTAGATCTTGGAACGTGCTGAGTTCACCTTTTTCATAAACTTATGCGAGAGTGTGTGAACTCCACATTAATTTAGGTCATGAGTAACGTCTTTGGGACGGATTCATAGAACAGGTATGCACTGTGAGGCATAATCCCTGTGACTCTGACTGGCTGGTTTGAACATGAATTAATTTAATCCATCCTCATAACCCTGCCCTTCCCTCCCCCGCTCACACATGCTCTTTCATTTTCTCTACTCTCTGTATTTTACAGTACCTGAGGACCTGTCTCTGGAGGAAAGAGATGAGCTGTCGAACATACGGCGCAGGAAAAAAGAGCTTCTGGATGATATTGAAGTAAGTGACAGTCCGAGGAGGATGTTTGTTATTTGTTGCATCATCAGAAAGTCATCGTAAGTAGTTACATGATGCTGAATATTAGTTTGAACTTGTGATTTTCTGCATGCAGTTGCTCGACCACCATCGACTAAATGCAATATCAAGATTGTGCAGTATTTATTTTGAACACATCACACAGCAGCCCTAACTATAAGGAGAGCTTTAGGATGCACTTTCCTATTACACACACAAACGCAAATTGTAGTATCTGGAATAAGAGTCGTTTTGCTGTTTTCTTCTCTGCAGCGGCTGAAGTTTGAGATCGCAGAGGTCATGACTGAGATCGAGCAGCTAACCTGTGTGGGCGAGAGGTGAGATCTGTGGTTTTGTTGGGACTAATTGATTGTTTTAGGGCTGCAACTCATGATATTATTCATTATCAATTAATCTGCATTTGTTGTTTAGTCGTTTTGTGTGCAGTATTTCCATCAAGATTTCCAAGAGTTTCCAAGGTGACAGTTGATATGCTGTTTGAATTGAGAGAATAATCCTTAAATGATTAATCAGTTGTCAGAATAGTTGCAGATTACTTTTCTGTATCGCCTGATCACTTTCAGGACTGATTGTCGGAGCTCTTTGTAAACTCTAAGACAGTAGTGATGCCTTTACGTTGCCTGTTTCATCCCACTCACAGTCAAAGACACCTAAGAAAATTGATTGATTCTTGTATTTGATTGGTTGGTTGGAACCAGCAAATGTTTGTTTGACCTAAATGCTTAATCAATTATCCAAAGTGCTGTTGATCTATTTTCTGTCACTTGACAAGTTGGAATAGTTTATTCTTCCATTTGCCCCCTTTGCTCTCCAAAGCCATTGAGCCGTGTTGTTACCTCCACCGCAAGCCTCACACCTGTAGTTTTGTGAGTTTGTGTGTGTGTGTGTGTGTGTGATAATCTCCCTTTGTTTGAGGAGTGAAATGGGACGATCCCTCCACTAAACATTAGCCAAACAGGCTGCACTCAGAGGTTTTCATTTGATTGGTTGATGCGGTGGAGTGATGCCTTCTGTCAGGCTGTGTGTGTGTGTGTGTGTGTGTGTGTGTGTGTGTGTGTGTGTGTGTATGTGTCTCAGGTGCAGGGCTTGGGCTATTTTGGTACCACAGGAAGCATACGGACAGACACACAAAGGTGGAGAATTCCCTGTTGGGCGCACGCAAAATGTGTTTTGAGGACTAGTGACATTAAAACAGGAAGTGTTCTTCCAAATGGCTGCAGGACAGGCCATGTGTAGCATTATTTCCAGTTTCTTCAGTTTAAACCCGCCGTGCACTGAGTTGACAGAGGAGTAAATAAATAAAGTCACGTCACAGCCCATCACAAACTGACCCACTGAACAAACACAGCAGCCTGGGGACAACACCACGCCCTCAACTGTCACCTGATGGATGTTTGCTTTTATTGTAGCAAAACCACACAAAGAAACAAGCAGATCGCCATGGGGAGGAAGAAGTTCAACATGGACCCCAAAAAGGTCAGCCAGCCCTTAAATGTCTAACACTGTTACACAATTTAATTAAGCCCCTTTTTTATTTTTATATCCCCGAAATAGATTACTGAAGTATCGGTGTCCTCTGTCTTTTTTTCTTTGAACAGGGGATCCAGTTTCTTCTGGAGAACGATCTTCTCCAGAACACCCCAGAGGACATCGCACAGTTCCTCTACAAAGGAGAGGGGCTCAACAAAACAGTCATCGGGGACTACTTAGGGGAACGGTGAGCTCTCCAGTTCTCCTTCTGTTTTTCTTCCACCTTTCTTTCTCCTCTCCCCTCATCTCTCTGTCAGATCTCCACTGCGTAGGCTCAGATGAGGGCATAAAGCCCCAGGAAATTGGGAGTCTGGATTTATGGAGCAGAGCAGCAACGGGAAACCATGCCAGTAAAATAACCGAGCAGACATATGGTTCTTATCGAGGGGAAATCAATGGGGATAGGACTGTCAAAACAACAGGGACTTGAGCCGACACAGTGGCTCTCTGTCTGAGCAACTTTACCCCAAAAACATATGAATTTGTCACTGCAGTGCGATTCCAACATGAAACCCGTTTTGCCAGTCGATTTCAATTTAAACAGTTAAAAATGTTGTGACGTTTGTCCTGCCTCTCCTCCAGGGATGACTTTAACATCAAGGTCCTCCAGGCGTTTGTGGAGCTTCACGAGTTTGCAGACCTCAACCTCGTACAAGCCTTAAGGTGAGTTGACAAACTGAAAACAGCTCTGAATTACAAAATATGCAAGTGTCCGTGTTGGTTAGAAGTTGTAATATGGCCAAGGACATCCAGTTTAAGTCTCACGTTTGTTACTGTAGTTTAAAGGTGTACCAGACATAAACAAACCGTGTAGTGGTTTATAGCAGCACTGGGCCTTTCAACTCACAACATCATGAAACTGCAAGAATTTTAAAAAGAGATGTACAAAGATGTGTACATTGTGTGCTAGGAGACTGAGAACCAATTATTCCTATATATCACAAGACAGGATTTTGTGACAAATTCTATCATTGAGTCACGAGTTAAGAATTAGAATTGAATCCCGCGTGTAACAGTAATGTGCCAGAGCTTCTGCTGCGACAGATGAGGCTGTGTTGCAGCAAAAGTTGAGCCAGCTTCAACTTATATGCAGATGACTCTGTCGTTTATACTTCACATTCTGGTGAGCCCAACAGCTCTGGAACACTTTCAGGAACTTTTATTCCAATTTGGCACATACGTCCACTTGGACTCATGTATGAATTGATTGGATAGAAGTTCAAAGGTCGGGGTCTCTGTGGCCTGAGTACCAGCTCCACCATGTTGTACCTTGTATGATATTTGATGTAAACAATAACGCTTCTTCTCAATAAGGCTGCTCCATAGCTTCTTTCCTTTCCTAATGCTATTGTAAAAGGAGACAACTGAGACATAAAGGGTTTGTGACTGTAAAATACAATTGCATCAGTATTGCATGTCCTCTCATTATATGTTTTTCTCTCTGTTTCCACTGTTGTAGGCAGTTTCTGTGGAGCTTTAGACTTCCTGGCGAAGCCCAGAAGATTGATCGTATGATGGAGGCATTTGCCTCCAGGTACTGCCAGTGCAATCCCGGCGTCTTCCAGTCCACAGGTACCACACACACACACACACACACACACACACACACACACACACACACACACACACACACACACACTGCAGCAGATATATGAGTCAGAGTCAACCAGACAGTCCAGAACAGATACTAGGGGCCAGCCAGACCACCTCGCTCTCAAATCAATGCTTCTGACTGTCTGTCTTCTCCCACTCGACAGCTGGGCCTGTTTGGGCTGGGTATAAATCAGCGCTGGAGATTTTCCGAAAACACCGGAGAATATGAGCACTCCCTCTGACAATGCTGACATCCGCTTTCAGAGAATTCAATGGTTTATAATCATCAGTCTAATCTTGACCAGACCAGCGTGGTTAGCACCTTGCTCACTTACCGCAGTGTAATCGCTATTTGTGTCTCCAGTGGTGATAATGAAATTGATCACCGGTCAATGGTGGTCATTAGTGCAGTCTTTTTCCATCGCGTCCTGCTCTTGTTAACGGAGCGAGCACTGAGAAGGACACAGGTGACAGCTCCGGTCATGAATATTGATGTGGCGCAGTGGTGACACAGCCAGACTTAGTTATTGGTCATCTCTCAGTACCGGGGCGCCCGTGGTCGTAAATTACAGCGCAGGGGATGTTGACTGGGGCAGTTAGTGTGTGGATGGATGAGGTAGAGGATGGCACGCAGGAGTTATGATGTCGAGTCGCAAGAGCAGTGGATCATGGATTTGAATGTTCGGCTTCATTGCATCATGGCCTTGGAGGGCACGGTGACTGTGTGTGTGTGTGACCCAGACTACGGAGCTCTTTGTTGATTAAATTCTCCTTTTTATTAGACAGAGTCCTAAATTTGGTTGTGAGGTAAATCTGTTGATGGACTGCTGTCAAACGAATCATCAATTATTTTGTGTGGTCATCTCAATGCAATTATAGTAAATGAAGGAACTAGCTTTGACTGCCACTTTAGAAATTATACATTTTAATGAGAGCTCACCTTTTTGTTTTACATTCAGTTAATTTTAATTAGTTGATGAACAGTTGATTAATGTTTTTTTCTTTTTGTATTTTATAGACCCTGTAAAATGCTAGTTTGCACTGGTGGTGGCAGAGTCCGCCGTCTCACTGCTCAGTATAAAGCTCTCATATTGCAGAAAGTCCAGCTGCTATATTAACTCTGTGAACAGACAACATGCGATACAGCAGGTATTCAGAAACTGCGCCCTTACAGGAGCCATCAGGATTTCTGTAAGTCGGTGATGTCTCAACTACATAGTTCGCCCTCAGCCATTCCCCCAACACAGCCAGGGTTGCAAAAAACATTGGCAGAGCTGATGTTGAAACACGGTGGATGTTACCTGTTCATGCCTGTGAGTGCTGACCAATCAGAGGCAGACTGGGCTTTTGGGGAGGTTGTGCCTTCCAGAGACTAGAGCGTTCAGACATAGGGACAGTGGACATTATGCGAAAAATACTGTCTTTTTTGACAATTAAAGCATTTTCTAGAAGACACCCAAAATAAAAATATGAACCTGAAAATGAGCAGACTGTGGAACATTTGAAAAAAATTCCACATTAATCCATAAATACTAAGCAAGAAAAACAAGTCGACACACGGACATGGTCTTGTGCTGTATTTGACAGTGACACTAACTGTGAAATGACCTCCACAGACACCTGCTATGTCCTATCATTTGCTATCATCATGCTGAACACAAGCCTGCACAATCCCAACGTCAGAGACAAGCCCCCCGTGGAGCGCTTCATCTCCATGAACAGAGGGATCAATGAGGGGGGAGACCTCCCAGAGGAGCTACTCAGGGTGAGAGCTTTGACTTAATCGTGTGTTAGGTATGACAGATGTATCTAATGTTGTGTCTACAGTTACATTTTGTGGGTAAAACATGCATAGATACACTACTGCAACAATTAAAAGTGTGAAGTAGGGCTTTAAATAGATGCTCTTTTTTGTTTTGGTGCACCAAAAAGAAACCTGTAGGAATTTCTCCTCCACGCAGAGCGGAGAGTCATGCCTCGCTAATTGAGATATCTGCAGCTCAGCAGAATTAGATCTTCTCCCTAGATACTGATGCTAATGATCATCCGTGGTCTCTCAAAGAAAAGCACCTAAAAATCAAGATGATCTACCCACACGCTGAAGGCTGACGGCTGAATCAAAGGGCCCTTGGTTTCATTTAAGTAGAAAATAAACCACTTTGTTAAAGAGTCTCTCAGCTCCACAGAGTCGTTGAGGTGTGAATCATTGTTTCAGACACTGAAATAGAATCTGTCAATGTCTTGTCTGACGCATCGTTAAACTGAGGGGCTGGGTTGAATGTTTGGATGATGGGGAGGAGGAGTGTTCATGCTTTTCCAACATTCTCTTTCTCTGTTTTCTTTCTCCGCGCAGAATTTATACGACAGCATCAAGAGCGAACCCTTCAAGATCCCAGAGGATGATGGGAACGACCTGACGCACACGTTCTTCAACCCAGACAGAGAGGGCTGGCTCCTCAAATTAGGTTAGTGTGTGTCTCCGCGCATTCTCCTGCCGAGGGAATGCAAGACGCCCTGGATGACTTTATTTGGTTACTCCACCACTTTTTTTTCTCGCTACAACCGGCGCTCTATTCTCACAGCTGAGGGAGATCTCGAGGACAGGGCGAGGTTAATATCACTCTTGTTCAAGATGGCGTTCTTGACGCATGTCGAGTTGAAGTCAGATTTAAAGTGCTCGGAAGATCAACAATAGTGTATTTAAAGCCCTCACAGTGTTTAACAGATTAAGTTAAGACTCATAAATGTACCTGGGTGACATCAGGTGTTGGAACATGTGCTGAAAGACACTATTAAAATGTAATCTTTGAGTCCAAGAGCCAGATGCATTAAATTATCTACGTTCACGCAAAGCCAGATAAATGAATACACGCTCTTTTTGTCAATTTTACAAAGTTGTGTGCACAGTATGCGTGGCTCTCTTCTTATAAAATCAACTTGTTCTCTTTATGTGTTTCCATCAATGTGTTTTTATAAACCTTTTTTTTTTTAATATTAAGAAAAAAATATGCAAGTGGCTGACAAAAAAGTAGATTTTGCGCCCTGGAAATTAGTGATGTAAGAATCTTAAAAAGCTACTTTATTGAGGATTACTTTGTCCGGACAACACTCTGGGCATTCAGTTCATGCTAAATTAACATAAGGTTCTACCACTTAGAAATACATGAACAAGCATACCAGTTAGGAAGGTTTCTATCCACCTGTTTTTTGAGCACGTTTGTCTCAAAATAACCTGAAAACAGGCAAAAATCTGAAGAAATCACTGCCAAAGAAAGGTGGAAAGGTTTGTTTTTTAATCAAAAGCGAAACTTGACAACATGCAATTGAACGTCCGCTCAATTCAAGAGATGAGAAAGAAATTACAATTTATGTGTGAGATTTGGTGCAGGCATGTTTTTTTATGCCTGTACATTGTTTACACATCTGGATCCAGACTTGTAAAAACAAAAAAAAAACATCTTAGTGGATTTTGGGAAGGAACACACACTGTAATTATTTGTTATGTGTGAGTTTGTGTGTATGTGCCAGGGACTGAATGGGATTGTACGCTTTCCCAGTGAGGTAATACAGTTCTCGGTCTCTTTTGCGAACTGTTCCTGTATGTTTACACGTGTTTTTGATTTGGACTTTCCTCCCTTGCTCTGCTTTTCACACTACATTAAACATGTTAAGATGTATTATTGGACATAAAACAGTTTAAGAGCCTGGATACTGCTTGTCAAAGGTTAAAGGGCAATCTCACTGCAGGTGATCAGGTTTATTACTGTTTACAGACACACACACACACACACACACACACACACACACACACACACACACACCTGGCTCTGACCTGCACATTCCTCTCACTCTGTGTAACGTCTCCGTCGTCTCATCAAACTCGCGAGTATGAATGCAAATAGCCCCATTGTGGCTCACAGACCTAACGTGATTACATTCTTGTACGGTTCCTCCCTGGAGCCATTTCCCCACACCAGTTCTCGCTATAATATTTCTAATTTGACTCTCTAAAAATAAACCCTGGAGGATGTGAAGGAATAAAATGCCTTTTTTTTTTTTTTTAGCAAATCTCTCTCTGCTCTGAGCGGAAATTTGGCCACGCTAATTCAATAGCCGGAGTCTATTGAAATGTAAGGAAAAACCCGGGGCTTTGGTAATTACATGTGGCCCGCATGCGCTCATGTGAGGCGCCGCAACACAGGAAGCGCCGCAGTGAAAAGTGTTGTGTAAGGGATGGTTAGTGATGAGAAGGAGCTAATCAGGAATGTTAGGTCAGAGGACACGCACAGGAAGTCATCAGAAGGTGCTCGGGTACACGTCTTCATGTTTTGATTCATGTTTTGAATGAGTGTGTAAAAGCTCAGGCTTGCATTTGAATGTGCCTTTCCCACAGTGTTGGAACGAAACTGAGTACATTTACTTAAGTACCATACTTAAGAGCTACTCCACTACATTTTCAGAGGGAAAGTTACAAGGCTTTACATTTTCAGTCCCAGCCTCCAAAAATGTGAGGATTTGCAGCGTTTAAGTAATTACTTGTTAATTATTTTAATTTATTTTCTAATCATTTTGAGGTTTGTTGTACTGGTTGGGCAAAACAAGCGTATTAGATGTGTTACTTTGGCTTTGCGTTATTGTGATGCCATTTCTCACTATTTTCTCAATTATAACAAACCAAATAATCAGTTAATGGATCAGCAGATTAACCCATAATGAAAATAATCGTTAGTTGGGGTCCTACAACTACATAGTTCTACACAGTGAAGCTGAAACATTTAACTGTAGGAACAAGAAGAAAAGCACATTTCTAACTAGACGGCGACTTGAAGGAACATTTTCAGTGCAGGATAAAACAGGGATCTGAATGCTTCCTCCATCACCGCTCTGCAGCCTTCACAAACACACCGTACACATGTCTCCCACCAGGAGAGATTCCTCACTTTCCCAGCTTTACATCTCGGAGACAACTGGTGTTTTCCTCCAACACACTCTGCAGTCGCTGCCAGAGGCCAAATTCTGCTTCAAACCAACACGTTGGATATTTGTGCTCGCTCGCTGTCTCTCTTTGCTTTTTTTGGGATGTAGTTTGCACAAGTTAACACGTGAGGTGGTGAACTTGCTCTGGGGTTTGGTGTGTGTGTGTGTGTGTGTGTGTGTGTGTGTGTGTGTGTGTGTGTGTGTGTGTGTGTGTGTGTGTGAGTGTTTGTACTTAAATGTCTGTGTCTACATGTGTGTTCCTTCAGGGTTGCTTCTGGTGCCACATTAGGTTCATATCAAGTGCTGTTTGCACCCCTCTCCTGAGAACCAATGAGGTTTTTATCTTGTTGCCTTTAAAAATGAAAAGGCAAGGTTAGTAATAATTCATCAGTTGTTTGATTCATCATTTAACTGAGCTCATAGTTAGGAGAGATGCTGGTGGTTGATTGTAATCGCATGTTCAGTTCCCTTCTGTTTTCTTTTCAAGCTGGCCTGCCTGCATATTTCAGAAAGTCGAGTTGAACTTTCTCTTCAACCACAGTGGAGACATACAGCAGCATTCACCTGAAACACTGAGCTAAAAACATTTGAGAGCAGCTTTTTCCTTTTAGATAACTTTTGTCTCTGCGTTGCATCCTTGAAGGATCTCATGTGGAGTTTTAGAGGCTACTCATTAAAAAAAGCATATTAAAAAGCCTGAAAAAAAAATCAACTCTCAAATCTAAAAACAATAACAAAACAATTTTCAGCACAAGCCTTCAACATGCCTGCTCGAAAACGTTCCTACTTTTGATCAGACAAACATGCTTATTTCCTGTTCAATGGTGTGGACTGCATATTAATAGATGAAATAGTGATTTTTATGTCTAATTGTATCTTGACATAATCATGTGGTTGATGACCTCTTCTAGAAGTCATCAATTACTGATATTCAAGCACTTTATAATATGTATGTCAGTTTTTAAAGTGAAGTGTGTACGTGTGGGTCACATCCCTGCTCTTTTTCCTGACGGGAGTCAGCCAGTCTGTCACTGCGGCCTCTGTGTCACTTCCTGTCTTCTCTTCCTCTTCCCGTCAGGGGGCCGAGTGAAAACCTGGAAGAGAAGGTGGTTCATCCTGACGGACAACTGCCTCTACTACTTCGAATACACAACAGTGAGTGTCGTGCTGAGATGATCAGTGAAGTGCCTCTTTGCAAGCATGTGTGCTGGTTTCTGTGTGTGTCTGTGGACTAGTATAACATCTAGTGGCTAATATTAGTTAATGTTTGCAAACATTCAATAGTCAATTGCCATGAAGTCATTTGATGATCTTATATTTTTCTATTTGTACTGATTTACTGTTACTCTGCACTAATGTTAGCTATTGTTGGCCCAATTTGTTGCTTTATGGCACTCTAATTGTTCTCTGGTTACACTGCCCTAATGTTAGTTAACATAGTTTGTTAATTGTATGACTCTTTTATGCGTTTTTACGGATCTCACTGGTTTTCTTGCAAGACCAGCACTACTCAGCCTCTGATTGGTTTTCTTCTTTAGTCAAGTTCTCTATTCCTGAATCAAACTGTTAACCCACGGTGTAGCTCTGGTTATAGCAGTTTTTTTTCCAGTTTTGATACAGTGGTTTATGAACGGTAGTTTCCCTGGTAAACACACCAACCTCTTTGGCCACCTTTCTGGTCTTCTGCTGCTCCTCTCAAGGTCACTCATCCTCCAGATTGATACCAGTCTCTGGACCATACAGAGATGGACA
Organism: Sparus aurata; assembly: GCF_900880675.1. Taxonomy (NCBI): domain Eukaryota; kingdom Metazoa; phylum Chordata; class Actinopteri; order Spariformes; family Sparidae; genus Sparus; species Sparus aurata. The sequence continues at coordinate 16,496,496 of NC_044209.1, read as the reverse complement.
CAAACCAATCAGAGTTAGCTCAGGTCTTGCAAGAAAACCAATTGGGATCAGCTGATGGGAGGATTGTGGCTCATTTTATGATTCTTCACTTTTTACAGTTGCACTGTTCTAATGATTCTCTCTAGTTGCATGTTTTGATACATTGCAAGTATTTTTTTCATATTCATGACACATAATGATAATGTCTTTCAGGAAACGGTCTTGGGAAAATTTGGGAAAATTACATAATTATTCAATGGTCATCAGTTGTTGTTATAATATTATTATTATAGCACACTGGCACTGAAGATTAGCCCAAAATACATTTGGATCGGCCCTGTGTAGGAACTTAGAAAGTTGATTCATCTGTAGTTTCCACTTAGTGTCCATGGGTGTTTGTCCGCCCGTGTCGCTTTCTGTGAGAATAAGCTTATGTGGGCATCATTGAAGATTTTTATCAGTGCCTCCGTGTCCCTGCTAGCTGCTACATCAGCACTGTCCTCTCTCTACCCTGGTATTATCCTTCAGGACACTATCATTATGTCCCGTCCTCTGGTCTGACTGCTCCACACATTATCTGCTCTGTTAAAAAGCAGCGCGGACGATGGGGGGGGGGGGGGGGGAACGAGGTTGATTTCAATGCTAGCACAACATGTCACAGCGGATTGAATTCCCTTTTCCCTCTCTCTCTCACACACACACACACACACACACACACACACACACACACACACACACACACACTCCTCTACTCTCCACTTCCCTCGCTCCTTCTTGCCTTTTTCTTTTCTATATTTTGAATTGTTCGCTTGGTTCTTACTTTCAGTTGCTCTGTCTCTCATTGAACTTACTTGGCTGTTTTGCTGCCTGGTCTCATTGTTTTCTCCCTATCATCCCTCTCTCCTTTAGGACAAGGAGCCTCGTGGGATCATCCCACTGGAGAATCTCAGCATCAGGGAGGTGGAGGAGCCAAGGAAACCTGTGAGTGCTGTCTCATTAGAGACCTCAGATCATACGTCACAGATCTTCTCTCCTCTGTTACTGTGTTCGTTTGATGTTTTACATCTAATTATCTCACATTATCGATGCCCTGCTCTTCGTCCCTTCTCCAGAACTGTTTTGAGCTCTATAACCCCAATCATAAGGGCCAGGTGATCAAAGCCTGCAAGACCGAGGCGGATGGGCGTGTCGTCGAGGGCAACCACGTGGTGTACAGGATATCAGCGCCCACCCAGGAAGAGAAAGAGGAGTGGATCAAATCCATCAAGTAAGACTCCTCACAAATACACCTACAACAACAGTTCTGGTTCACGTTTATTCCCTCTTTTTGCCGAGAATTAGCTGAATTATTCCACATCGCGTCGTAACCTCCCTGGGACACCACCGAGTTAATGTGCCTGGCCATGAAATTAAACCACATCTTGTTTTTACGCTTCACTGGTGTGCAGATTCAAATCAAATTAGTGTCAGTAAGACTTTTATTGGTTCAAATAACCTCTGTTATGTGTTAGAAGGACTCGTATAGTATGTGAAGGAAGGAACAGCTGGACAACCGGTTAGCTTCGCTTAGCACAAGGACTGGAAATACTAATGTTTTCATCTCACTCTCAATAAGAAGGCAAAGAAGCGTATTTCCCAAACCATCCAACTACGCCTTTGTTTGAAGGTTTGTTAACTTACTATTTCCCAAATATTTACAGCAATGTTCAAACCTAGTGAAACCGCAATTTCACTTAAGTTGCTGGTGCGTTTCATCTGGAGTCAGAGAGTGAGGAAGAGGTCGGAGACTAAACGCAACTTTTATAAAACTTTAAAACCTTATCTGTGAACATTTCTGGCCTGGGTCATGTCAGGTGGACTGTCATCAGCAATGGTTTACAAATGAAGACAAACACTCCCATGATCCCACATTGCTTACGTCTTTTGAGAGATCCATAGCGGTAGAAATGACATGCTTTGCATTTAAATCGAGCCTAGAAGACGATACGTGCCAGAGTTAAAAGTGCATTTTCTCCCTCTTGATGGATGGGTTGACTTCATGAGCTGATTACAGTGAAAAAACTGCCAGCTGCCAAGATAAACCTTTCAAAAACATTCGATGTAGAAAATGTAGATCTTTTGTTTGGCACCAAATCGTGTTTCGGAGTAAGAGAACAATGCAGAAGACACCCCAGAAACATACTGATGGGGATCTTCGAAACAACCTAAATCTACTGCGAATGTGTCATTACAATAGTTTATATAAACAGCAGAACAGACAGTGGAAGTGTGGTTTCTTTCTGTGAGATACCACACATAGCTCCCAGTAATGACAACCTTGCTGTCAGTGACCTAAATGTTGCTCTGTAATCGCCTGCATAGAAAGATGGTGCAATGTCAAAGAGAGTTGGCTCAGCAGAACAGAGCACTTCTATACTGTAATATAGTGCAACCACCCCCCTCCTCCTCCTCCTCCTCCTCCTCCTTAGAGTATGCACTGGGGAAATGATGGAGGATTAGTCACTGCTTATAGCACCCTGGGGGTGAGCCAGCAAACCTATCCAGGGGAGCCAGCTCCAAACTGGGCTGACACTTTTCGTAGCCACGGAGGCTAACGAGCCACGGCTTGCACTTAACCAGAGGGGTCCGAGAAGAGTCGGGGTCTGAGGAGATAAAAAGGCACTTTGTGGAAATGATGGTTTTTTCCCCCTATTCTAAAGTAGAGATGATCACAGTGGCGGTATCTGCCATAGCTATTCTGAGTCACAAACACACAGAAACTGATGATGGTGGCCCAACTGGGTCAATGAAGAAAGTAGGTTATAGTTTGTCTTTTTTAGATATTTCGTTTCCCACGTAATTAAATATATTTAATTTTTATACTTAAGGACAGAAGTGGAGGAAATGTCCTATTAGTCACGGGAGCCGTGCTGGGATTTGATCTACAATGGAGTTTTTGTTTCATGAAATTGGGTTGTGCAAAGTGACAATGAGCCGTGTGAAAGAGCAGGATAGTCATCATACAGAGATTCATTCTTCAGCGCATGGCGTTGTAAAGGGAATCAGAGATATCCGCAGTGGGGGGTTGAGCCTCTTCTTGCTTTGTGCTGGTGCTAACAGGATTTAGCAGCCGTGAAACTGGGCTCCTCAGTAGAGCCCAAATGGCTTCCTGACTCACTGGCTCTCATTGTGCGCTGCCTTTCCATTGCTCTAAAAGGAGGGGAGCCGGAGAACGCATAACAGTCAATAATCTTGGGCGCCTTTGTTCGCCATCCTTGAGACCTACAAACCTGCAGAATAGCAAGAGTGTGTCATTGTGTGTTTTACTACGAGTTCTGGAGGAGATTCCAGCAAACTGGAGTACCAAGAAAACTTGGGATGGGGGGCGGGGGTTGCTCTTCAGAAACCATGGAAACCAAACTAGGTCACTGCACAAACTTTGTTCTTTTTTTTTTTTTTTTTGATCTAGTTAAGGCAGGGGTTTGTATAAATGTGCCTACATTTCCATATCAAAGATGCTTCGAGACCCTCCTCTCATGTGGCCTTATTATTTATTTCATTGCTGTCCTTTGATTGGCTTCTTCTCCAGGGCCAGCATTAGCAGAGATCCTTTCTACGACATGTTGGCAACCAGGAAGAGACGCATCGCCAACAAGAAGTGAAGAGGGACAATCTTCTCAACCCTCCATCGCCTCCATCTTTCTCTCCTTGCATTCACCACGGACATGACTGTCAACCCCGCAGAAAAGAGTTTGAGCGCTGCTTTCACCCCTGGACTGTCCACGAGTCATGTGCACTTGCTGTGGAGACATGAGGGGGACAGCGGAGCTCCAGGAAACTCAGATATATGGACTTGATTCTTGCATGGAGCAGCACATGAACAACTAACCAGCCAGTTTGTTTCTCCTCCATCTCACACACCCCCCTCACCTCCCCCTCTCATGGTCATAACTTGTTTTAAGTTTCCCTAAAGCACAACTGCCATGTTTCAGGTGCAAATGCATGCATGTGGGTTATTATAGACCAATATGTTTGTGTTTGTGTGTGTGTGTGTGTGTGTGTGTGTGTGTGTGTGCAGCAGTGCAGTGTGCATGCTATCAGTGCACACAGCATCTACAGTATGGGTGCATCAGTCATACAAGCGTTCCCTCCACTGTGCTTTATGAAAAAAAAAAAGTTGTAATTCAAATCAGAGTTCAGATGTGTGGTCCACTACGCAGGGACGTTTCGGAGGCAGGAGGGTGTGAGGAGGAGACAGTATAACCTCACCTGGACCATGTCGTCATCTCACTCTGGTGCTGAATTCTTCTCTACAGGTGCCATACGACTGAAGCCCTGCTTAGAGTAACCTCAGAAAAACAGCGCCAGCTTACATTTAGGTTCCTGACAAAGCATTACAGTCTTGAGTCAGCTGGGCTGATTTCATTTATTTGTGTGGAGCAGAGAATTTTTGAAATGTGCATACTTTTTTATTTTAGTTGAGTAGAAAAATGAGCTTTTGCCCGGGCTTGAGATGAAACTTCCTTTCTGTGGACTTGTAAGTTATAATCCTTAAGATTTGGAGACGACTCCAAAGAGTTTAATGTTGTTAGCAGCAAGTGCAGGTTAACACTACAGCAAACCCTTCCTCCCTGGTGTTTCCATTTACAGTGCATCCAACCAAACCCCCATTTTTTTTTTATAAAGATTGCAACAATAATCTGATTTCATGCTGAACCATCAGTAGTATTTTACACAGCAGGACACAGTAATTTTGCTGAGGCATTGGGGTGTCCTCTGTGGCTGCTGTTTCCTGTTTCCTGTTCTAAAAATTGAAAATGACTGTTGTCTTGTTTTTTACACATATTAGTAAAGTATTATCTTGGTTGGTGCTAGCATCAGTGACAGATTAACAGTAAACAATGAGGCTGATATCTATGATGTAGGATTATAAGCGATACGTGAATGCATTGTTTCCTTTGAACCCCTTAAGATTTAAAGGTCCCATATTGTGCTCATTTTCAGTTTTCTGTTTTTATTTGGAGTTTCTAAAACATGTTTAATTGTTTAAAAAAAACAATAACAAAAAAAAAAAAACCTCGATCTGAGTGCTCCATTTTTGGCCCTCCTCTCGAAAAGCCCAGTCTGCTCTGATTGGTCAGCTCACACGGGCCTGAGCAGGTATCGACTATCATGTATTATGCATCAGATCTGTTGCTGTTTTCCAACCAAATCCATGCTGGAGCGGTGACTGCATAGTTGTGACATCACTGATGTCTAGTTTGAAAGTCCAGTTTGTGAATATGGGCTGTGTGCATTTCTTTGTCAATTGAGCATTTTGATACTTTTACGATATTTATATAGCACCTAAACCTGCTTTAGAATCGCAAAAGTCAGGAAATATCGCTTTCAACAATATGGGACGTTTAAACGCAGCGGGGGGGATGGCAGACTCTGCCACTACCAGTGAAGACAAGTAATTAAAGGGGTATTTACAAAATTTAGAAGCATGAATTACCTATTTTAGATTAAATGGTATCAGAAATGGCGGAGTTCACCCAATTTCCTGTCGCTCATCAGCTACAGCCCAAAAAAAAAGGCATTTATTAGAATCTTAAGGATTTTAACTTTTAAAATCAAAACTTTCCTTTGAGGAAGTCTTTTCAGTCTACTGGGTAGGTTTTATTTTTTGGCTATGTGATGGCCCAATAGGGTACCAGTCCGATTAAGCTTTTTTTTTTTTCTTCTTTCTTGTCAATGACCTATGTCAGTGAAGGTCGATGTACTGTCGTGATGTTTGCATTTGGTTTGTAATCCTAAGGATCCTTGCTTGCTTTTGTGTTCCTCTTTAAAAAAAAGTATATGAATATAACCGACTATCATTTTGTATTTATTTTCGTTCGTGAAATGGTTTAATACTACCTGTAAATGTTAAAACAACGTATGCTTAAGTTATGTATGTATATATGATGTATAGGTTTCTGGTCTCTTTGTTGTAGTATGCACACTCTGTGTAACTTGTTTGAGCCTATACAGGCAGAAGTTTGCATCAGCAGTTTGGGGTCTTCTTTTACAAAAAGCCTTAAACATAATCATAGGAAAAACATATTATAACGATCATGATGATGGTGATGATGGAGATGAAGAGGAGGTGGAGAACATTGGTCAATAACTGTGATGATTCTGTTCAAAAAGCCATGATTTATGAATGAAAAAGATGGTTGTATTTTGTGATGATAAAGACTATAGTGAAAATGATGTTCGATGTTAATGACGATGATTATAAGTGAAGTAATATCAGTGATGATGATGATGATGATACTATCATTGATGATGATGATGTCAAAAGCTATAAAACACCAGTAGTTTTCTATGTGATTGTAAAATATAATGAAAGCCCTGTGGTCAGGGCAGAATATTATCTTCTACCGCCTGGTGTGGGCTTATAGTTACATTAACTTTTATATTCTCTGTAAAAGCTTATTGGTCACGTTGTACATTACGTGTATCTATATAAAGTCTACATAAAGCCGATGCAGCAGATGTGTGGTGTATGTATTATTGATGCTTGTCTTGACCTACATATTTGCATAAGTAATGAGCTCTCATCAATGAATTATACAGACGCTTCTCGTGACAAGCCCTCTGAATGTAAACGATGTCATCCTCAGACATGCAGAGAGAAGCGCTAGGTAATTCAAGGCCCCGTTGAACGAACAGGAAGTAGAACAGGAAAGGTATAGGGAAACATGTGGAGTCCCTCTGAGGAATCTGATAGGGAGAGGAGATGTGGAGTAGGATGACTGGGCAGAGAGCGCCCTCTACTGTTTGTTTTATTTTAACAGCGAGGGAATCACGATACAAACACATATAGATTAGTAATATTATTGTGTAAATACCAGCTATATTATTTGAATGACTTTTCGATCAGATTTTATGACGCAAGTTCAGCGTAGAGGGTCAGGTTTTATGCAAAGTTTTTCTATCATAACTCGATGTGTGATTTATTATGTTATGGAGAGATTAGAGATTGCCCGAGGTCCTGGTGTTAACTGGGGTTTGTCAAGATCTAGGTCACAGGTAATCAGGAGCTACTGGGTGCACCTGTCATGTTCTCCCTCAGCTGGCTGCAATCAGTCAGCTGGGAGTTTATATAATGGGGCTCCAGTTCTCCTGCTCAGATGTTTGTGTGTTTTCAGGGAGTCGACACCATCTGTTGGCTGTCTGCGTTTTCAGTTTGGGGTGAAACTCTGGGTCGAGTGTTTGAGATGTATTTCTTTTGGCCAGTTTATGTACGTTCTGTTTCAGTGACTCCCGCTTCACCTTTGGTTTTTGGGTCCACTGTTTTTTTGTTCATCTATCATTTTTAATAGAAAATTTTAAAAAGTGGGTGGTGGTGGGTTTCATTCCCACCGCCACCTTTTAGACACCAAGGGACCAGTTTGCTTCGACCATTTTGTGATCTGTGCAGTGCTTTGTTAGTTTCCCACCCCATAACACAGGCGGGGAATAACCAATTCAAATTAAAACTGAAAATGTCAACTGATATCTTTCCCTCCCAGCGTTTCCAAGCTGTATTATTGTTGCAACCGCTGTCACAAAGACAGCTGGACCGTGACTGTTTTCCAAACAATAACACAGGAGTTTATCCAATCTTTTAATCTGTACTAGAAATAGTTCTCTGTGGCGCCCATTAGCTCAGATGGTGGATTGGGCATGTGCAGAGTAATTTAATGTATTCCCACTGAATCAACATGATACAACTTTACATGGAACTCAGGTAATAAAACCAGAGGATTTACATGGAATTAAAATTCCACATTCCAGGTGTACTGGACTGTAATAGATTTCAACAAGTTTCTAATAGTCTGATTGTGCATGTCTGCCTTATACAGAAACACTGCATCCTTCAGTTTGTGAGACAAAATTCTAATTAAAAAAACACCACATTTGTAGAAACATGGTGTTGGACAGGACAGATATCTAAATAGTAACTAGTACCTGAGGCAGTCAGAAAACCAAGAGGAGTAAAAAGTACAGTGTTTGCCTCTGATATGTGAATAGTGATATATAGTGATACAGTGAAGCAGAAGTACAAAGTAAAATTGGAAATACTAAAGTAAAGGACGAGCAACTCAAATCTGTCTTTGAGGACATTTTGTCCATGTTAGTCACATCCAGGATAATTGGTTAAATATGAAGAAAAGACAGTATCCCTCGATACTGAGATATAAGAGTGTGAAAGTTCATACTGTGGGTTTATGATTTTTGCAAATCATTTTGAGAGAATCGTGATTTTTATTTGACAATTTTGTCGAAGCAACTGAGAAAAACCTGCAGATCAAAAGGGCAACAACCCAACACTGCCTCCCTGTGGATAAATATAGAATCACTATGTGAATGAAAGTCCAGGCTGTTTGGTTTGAAGACATTTATTTTACAGATGAATTCTCCTCAGCGTCGCTGAATCTAGACCGACGCTCAGATCCAAAGAACTTGATCATCTTTACATCCACTCCTACCATGAATTCACATAATGTCCAACAGCTGTACATATTCTATAAAAAAATCTATATAAAACAAATCTGCGTGATCTTGGCTGGATCATTCCGGATGTGTTCTTGTACCTCAGTCCCCCTTTCTTTTTTTTCTTTTTTAAAACATTTGAATCATATCTTGTCTCTTTTTTGCTACAGAGTTAGGAGGCAAAACAGCATCTCGTGAAAAAACACACAAAGCAAAAAGCAAACCCAATGACACTTCAGGAAGCTTCACAGGATTTCTCTTTACCCTGTTCCCCTCCAGGACCGTAACCTGCCCCTCTGTCTGATGGTTGTATGGATGCTGTGATGGAATCTTCCTTTAATCGCATCGCACTGCAGCTCTGCAGGGTTTTGCTTTGAGAGAAAAGGTTTGACTCTGTCTGATGTGGGAGGTTTTATCCTCAGATAGATGTCTGAACTGTGTCGTGATACATCAATTCTGCCAGGGTTAAAGGTGTAATATGTAAAACTTTTAGCTTACAAAAATACCTAAAATCATCAACATAATGTGAAGTAAGTAATTTTGATGTTTTGGTGTTGATGTCCTGTGTTAAAGAGTTGTCAACTGAGTCAGTTTAACAGCACACTGTCTTAATAAAGTGTTATGATACTTCTGCAATATTTATGTAGCAAAGACCTGCTTTATAATCAACGAAGACACAGAAATTTCATTTTCTACAATATGAGACCTTGTAAACCCAACAGGAAATGGCAGATTGTGATGTAAATACATTAATAAGCCATTGTAGACAACATGCTGACTGGAAATAATATCAGAAAACGGGTCTGATTTTATGAAAACTCACTTTCGCCAGTTCTTACATACACCTATAAGGAGCAAGAACAGAAAAGTTCTAAAGCAGAGGAAATGTATTTATGTTAAAATGAGGAAGGCAAGATATTCACATAAAGAAACAGCTCCGAGGCACTGGAGGGTAAATAGCACAGATACAATAAATCAAACAAAGAGCCCCTTTCAGATCAAATTAAAAAGGTAATCTACACGATTTTAGCTTTGCAGAATGAATAACACCATAACCATATTATGTTTAAGACTTCCTCTCCACCTATTAAAAACATGTTCCGCTACAACAACAAATTCCCCCAAAAAGTATCTCTGACCCGATATAAAAGCCACAAACTGCTCATGAGGACATTGTCCCGGTGTCCTCAGGACAGAGTCAAAGCTGCACATCATTTCTCCCTGAAAAACATCAAACTCACAGTAAAGTATCTAGGTTGTATCTGGTGCTTGAAAGTAAACTCCGCCCTTGTGACCTTTTGTGACCCTTCACTGACCCCTTAGTCATCTGTAGGTGTGCTCTGCTGGGATGGCTCAGCAGGGTGAAGAGGAGACCTGATCATATTCGGGGCATTTGAGGAGAGCCGGGTAGCTGGCACTCATCTGGAGCGAAGCCTCACTGGAGATGTCAGAGGGACTCCGCCCGCGTGACCAGGCCTCCGGGTGGAGGAACTGGCCCGAGTGGTCGGAGCAGTTGCTGAGGCGAGGGCGGTAGAAGCTGGGGTGACGGGGCTGGTAGATCTCCTCTGCTGAGTAGCGCTTCATGAACAGGTAGACGGACATGACGCCTGCGCTCTGAGGGCCGAAGTCAAGAGAACATGATGAGCTCAGGAGTGATTTCATGTAGAAGAAACAATGTAATCTATAATATAGGGCATTCCACTGTAACATCACAAACTACAGCCAACAGCAGTTTAAACAAGACTCCACAGCCCATAACTTAACTCATTTTTTATTATTTGCTTGTGATTTATTCAGTTTATTAGTGTGCTATAATTTCTTCACACCAGTGAATGAACCTCTAGCCAGTCGAGTGTCCCCACACCAGAAAACAGCTTATTTCATCAGTAATCAGGACTGTCACTGCTATTATTTGTAATAATCGCATTGATTATTAATTTTAAATACTATTATTTATAACAATTACACCGATAACAGAATGTTTGCCATTCATTTAATGTAATGTTGCATTTCGACCACTGGAGGGCAGTGAACGCACATCATTCTTCACATCATGCCACATCCCTAGCATAATATCTTTACAAAGCGGCCTTGTTCAACACATCATAATCTATGACCTCGGGGGTAAAATGACTTAGGACAGTTGTATTGATTACATTAGATTGTGTTCTCCAGGTGTGCTCAAATATTGCAGATATTCGCGCCTAAAATTGAAGGAAACTGTCAGAAAGCTTCTATCACTCTGATTCAACTGTCAGTAGTTCCTGCAACAGTAAAAGTCCGGGACATGAGTAAATCTTTCTTTACGAGGGGTAAAAGTTTGAGAAGGAGCACTGGATTTGTTTAATTGCTAAACTAAAAAGCATTTTTTCCACGTTTATTTTAAAATACATGTTTTGTTTCCTGTATTATGCTCAATTTCAGGTTCCTACTTTTTCTTGGCCGTCTAATAGAAAATGTTTACATGCTTAAACGTTCAAAAACAAGTTCTTTCTCCTCATCCTGTCTATTGTTGAAGCACCTCTGTTCAACCTCTGAACACTCCTGTCTCTTTAAAAGGCCCAGTCTACTCTCATTGGTCATCTCTCACAGGCCTGAGCAGGCACTGCTAGCCATGGTGAGGGTGTTCACTGTACAGTTGTGACTTTACAGAAGTCCTGGGATCTCATTTGAAGCCATTTCTGAATTTTGACTGTGTGCATTTCTCTGTAGGTTGAGCGATTTGATAATATCACAGCATTTTCATAGCACCTAGCCCAACTTTATAGTCACAAATGACATGGAAATCTCGCTTCAGGATCTTTAACTCATTGTATATTTTTTTTTATGCCATGATCACAGCAGCACTAAAACAGCCGTACAATTCTGATTCTGTTGGCATCTATGGTCGGTTTTCTCACCTCGGTAAGCAGAAAGGAGATGGCAGCGAAGGCAAAGGACCAGCCGTACTTGTAGGTAAAATAGGCCTCGCTGCTCTTAGTCCTGTTCAGCATTTCATCGTTAATACTGGAGATGTACAGCACCAGGCCCACCACCAGAGCCAGACCTGAGAGGTAAAACAGTTAGTATCAGATATAAAAAAACAACAACAAGGAGAGGATGTACACATGAGATAAGACGACAGCATATCAGAGTACCTGAGAGGATGAAGAAGATCCCCGAGACAAACGCCAGGATGGTGCGGTGAGGCCGGACGTGGCCGATGTTGTTGAGGACGAAGCCGATGAACATGAAGAAGAGGCTGACCAGAGGGAACGGGGTGGCTGAGCGGATCATCTCTGAAAAGAGGAGGAGAGCTGATGTTAAACCATTAAAGGACACATAACTCTTTGCAGGAAGATTCTCATAGATGGAATATTTTTGTTGTTTCACCCCAGTTGTATGGGGACGTGACAGGTCTGTCTGGAGGAAGGGGGGAACAATCAAACTTGAAAATGAAGATGAAACACTTTATTGCCATCTGCTCATCTGCCAAATTTGCCGGTAAATTGAGAACAATATCAGAGCTTATTACACTGACTCACTGGAGTGGCTCTCTCCTTGAGTGAAGCCTCGACGCTGAGGTACACCGAAGGACTTGTGAGGTGAATTGCCTGCGAAAAGGTAATAAGTATTCTGGAGATGAGCAGGGCATCATCAACACAAGGGTCTGGATGACTCAGCCTCGTCTGTCTGGCTATATTCCGATGGATTACTTATCAGGAAAAAAACAAGTTTTCCCAATTAAACACCCTTAGCTGTTTGTGTGATCGAGCTCTAAGAGGCACCTTGAGTGTGTAAGCCCAAAGCAGCTGCTGAAGGTTAGGGTTGTTACTCACTGAGCATGTTTACTGTGGTCTCTGACGTCAGCTGAACGTTCATGGGCATGATGTACGCGATGGTGAAGCAGCGACCGGTCTCTTCGCCTGATGAGGAAAGAAACAAAATTGCTTTGAGACAAAGTGAAGAGGAGGGAAGGAGAAAGAGAGGAGCTGCCCAAAGCTGGGGGACAAGACGTCCAGAAAAAGGGACAAAGAAAAAAAGCTCATACACTATTCTAGCAGCTAACAATGGCTAAAGGGCAGGTGTATATACTGCAGAGCCGATGGGGGAATCGGGAGCAGGTGTGCAGGTTGGCGTGGAGGTCAGGTGACGGTAAAAAGGTGGAAATACACGGAGGACTGCTGCAGGACAAAAAGGGACATATAAAGAAGTAGACATGAGGGACTGACAGACTTTTAGGGAGGAAATGTTATTCAAATACACAAATAACTGGTTGTGAGCATGAAAAAGATACTGTCGTCATGTTAGCAAAGGACAGGGGGTTAGGGGTATCCATTAAAAAAAACAATTAAATAAGAGACACAAAAATTGTGTCAAAACATGCCCACACTCAATCATTATGCCAAATATTTTACCATGTAAGATGTTTTTTCTTCTATATTTTAACATTTATTTGATATAAAATTGGTTTCCTGTATTTTTAAGTAGACACATTCAGGGTGGTTTCCCCTCCGCAAACCTCGATGCACCATCTTCCTTAAATTTGCCATCAACTTTTTTTTTAAACAAGTGTGAATTACATCACCTCCTCATTATTATCACTTCAGTGTCTCTCTCTCACATAGACAGACTCCAGCTGGAATCATCCACCAGCTTATTCTGCGGCACGACGAGATGACATCTGTCTCTGGAGACGTGTAGGTGCAAGTTTATCTGTGTGTGTGTGTGTGTGTGTGTGTGTGTGTGTGTGTGCATCTAATCATTTTGCAGAAACTGATTGTACCCTGAATGCAGCCTGAAAATGCTCTTTCTATTATTTAGCTCTTTCTGTCACTTTACCTCATCTTCCACGCTTACCCACAACCTCACAAACACACACACACACACACACACACACACACACACACACACACACACACGCACACATGGATGAAGTAATTGTGACTGTCATCATGTGTCAAAGCTGACGCGGTGACGATATGTCAGTGTGACAGGATCAAGTCCCTGCTGCCACATTTAGATGCTGCACAATACAAATGAACACTGTGATCCCTCCACTCTTAATCCAACACCATCACATGCATCCGTGCCACAGTCTCCATTTACACACGATTAACTGCCAGACTGGTTTACTGACCGGCCAGGAAGCAGACCCTCCAGAGGCCGGAGTGCAGCGAGGTCTTGATGGCGGTGCTCTGGTTCAGAGGCATAATGATGCCCTCCTCCAGGTACAGCCAGTAGTCGGTGCTGACTGCCACTCCGAGCAGCCCCAGGCCGCTGATTGCAAAGACGCTGCTCAGCAATGTCAGGGCCTTCCTGCTGCAGGCGCTCATGGTGACAGTGTGTGTGTGTGTGTGTAGGGGGGGAGCTTCCAGCTGTCGGCAGCGATTTAAAACGAGAAAAGAAGTCCAAGAAGCAATCTGGAGGAGGAAACAGAAAAGAAGGCAGAATTACTGGTAGAAGCATGAAGGAGGCTGTAGATAGAGACCCAAAAGTGGCAAATACATGAATAAATTCTTGTAGAGATAATAAAAATGAATAATCACAGAATAAATACAGACAAAATGAATAGATGTAACACAACTATGAATGGTTGAATGAATTGTTTCATTTTGCTTCTTTTCTCAAGCTTTTTCAGTTTTATTTTATTACCGCAGCTGTTTTTGAAAATATGCTTCTTCAAACGATTTAGAATCACACTGTTTAAGTTCACAATGCCAACAATTGTTTTATATTTAAGTGCGAGCAATGTTTTCTGATATGGGATTGGCTGTTGCTTTGGTCGGAATGAACCAATCGCAGAACAGACCCTGATGAAGTGGCATCATGAAATAAAATGGCCGATGGGGAATAAATAAGTTAATAAGTTATAAATAAGTTTTAGATGATGAAATGTATTCCACTGTAAATATTGCACGCTCGTATATCTTGTTTTAAGTATTACCTTCAGACAGAGTCGGACGAGCTGTCAGGCTAGCAGTTTCCTTTTTTTGGCCAGTCTTTGTGCTAAGCTAAGCTAACAGTCTGCTGCTGTAGCTTTATATTTAGTGTACAGACATGAAAGTGGGATCAATCTTTCCATCTCACTTCGGGCAAAAAAATCTAATTAGTAAATAAAATGTTGAACCCTCTTCGGCACCATACAGTCAGTATGAACTGTTTGTGTCATTAGAAGCCCTCACTTGGTTGTTGTCTTCGGGCATGTGTGGACGAAACACCACAGTTTCAGCCCCTGTACGTTTTCATGATTTCAGTCGTGTTCTCAGTGTCACTTGCAACAAGTTCAAACTCATACGACATATCAGAGAAGCCACTCTCCACTGGATCTTACTCATAAATCGGTTGGTTTTTAAAGACACTTTCAAATGGTTAGTATTAGTTAGTATTCTCCTCTTCACTTCACCATGAGAAGCTCTCGGGGCTGTGCAGATTTATCGTGTAAACAAAACCGTCACAATGTCAGAGTGTTTATGCATGTGATGCAAGGACATTCTCAGGGTCTAAAATGTGTAGGTGTGTGTGTGTGTGTGTGTGTGTAAAAAAAAAAAAAGTGAAAGGTGGAGAAGAACGTAGGTTGGAAGGTAGAGAGGATGATGAGGGTGGAGAAAACTGTCTGCTTCATCTCTTTCTTCTGTCCACATGATGTTCAAGCTGGAAGGAGTGAGGACGTCAAATCTACTATCGAGCAGCTTGGGAAATGTCAGGGCAGCCGGGCAACTGGAAGGATCGATAGCATCTTTGTTTTGTTGCCCAGGTACATCCAATCCAAATCGATCTTGTGGGACTCCGTCAAAAAATGATTTTCACATCTTATTTTCAGTTTAGGTGTTTGTGGGCAGACAGAATGGGCAACTTTCCACTCAAACTCAATTTGTTTCCAATCTGCGACCCGTGCACATGAACATTAAAGCGCTACAGCCACGATAAGTTATTATTCAGCCCGTGTCACTGCCACCTCTGTCCAAATAATGAAATCAATATAGTAAACCTGTGTGAGCCTCCAGACTGAGACATTAAATGTGTCGCAGCCTTCTACTGTGAATACAAATGCTGACATTATTTGGGATTCAACACAGTGTTTTTGACATTTTACCGCCATGATTCAGAGCAGAATCCCTCGAAAACAGCCCCTCGACAAAAAAAAGGTGGGATGCTCCTGAAAGAATTCATAAGTCAGAGTGGCAATTTGGCAGACTGATCACACAGTCAAGACATCATCTGCAGTGACAGGGAGGTGATTTAAGATGCATTCAGGACACTGTCGGAGAGAGGCTAATTTGAATGGCTGCACAAATTATGTTCATTAAGTCAGACTGAGTTTTAGGTCCGCATGTTGTTTATGTATGTTGTGAACAATTCTTACAGTGACAAATGCTTTCTTTGCCCTTGTCTGCCTCTGAGTGGCAAGAATTTATGCTGCCAAGAGGCGCTCCACTGGCAAGGTCACCTGTCTCACTTTGAGGAAGCCAGATAGCTCACTCATTGTTGTGTCTTTGTTATTAGTCCTTATATGATCAAAATGATTATCTTTTTTATTACACAGTGAGAGTAGAGGGGTTTCCTGGACTTGACTCAGAGACATCAGAGTCTCGAACCTCAAGGCCGCCATCAAGGATGCTGCAGAATAATCCGGAGATGGAAGATCAAACATCATCTGGAAATGTTCGTATTTGTGCACCTCTCTTTAAAGGTGAAATATGTAAGACTTTTAGTTGAAAACATTTGGAAAAATGAACTAAAACCCTCAAAAGAACATGAAAAGTAGCAGTTTTGATATCGTGACAATAACACATTGTGTCACAGAGATATCTACTCAACGTAGCATGCAAGCCAGCCGGCGCCTTTCTGTCCGGTAAAGCCCCTGTGCTTGCGGTGTAAACACAAACACATTCCCTTAGAGCCCTGAGCTCCCAGTCTGGACCACTACATGCACGGCTAACCAAGCTAACTAGCAGCTACAGTGTGCAGCAGTTAGCGGCTACTTTGGTGATATGCTGCCCCCTTCCTTCGTTGAAAATCTGACAAAGACAGTCGGCCAAATCGTAAGCATTGTACCTTTTTTAAACATCCACTGAGCAAGAATCAGTTCACCGTGAATCCACAAACACAGAGTGTGAGAAGACAAGCTGATTCACTACACCACTATAAATATAGTAGTCATGATGGTGGAGCCTGAACACATCCACATCAGATGTCTTCACCATCTGTATACCAACATGTTGAGGCTCCTCATAGACAACTTTCGACGCCAAGTAAACAAATAAAAACAGAAGAACAGAAATACTCACACATGGAAATCTCTTTCTCTCACATCAGTGATTTAAACTGTCCATGCTACTAAAACAAGACAGTATCATACAACTGGAAGCAGCTGATTAAGCAGCACAGTTACGTGTGACTGCCGGTAAAATATTGAGTGTAGTTCTAATGGTAACACCTCAATGTCAACCTTGAAGTACCCATGCCGGCCTATCATTCCAATAAAACACCTCAAATCAAAGAAATGTTATATAGTAACTTACCTCAGCATCAAGTAGAAACATTCAGCTAAAGTAAAAACACCCAAAAACAAACACTATTGAAATCATGCTTCCTTACATGCTGTGTGCTGTGATCTGTCCACTCTCTGTGCTGTGTCTCCTGCACCTGTAGCAAAGACTGAGCTGAAAGTTGCAGGTTAAAAAACCTCCAGACTGCGACTCTCTGGCGATTTGGTCACAAAGTCCTCCAGGAAACTGTGAAGTGAAAGGCACGGAGAGAGGATTTCACCGACACGATGCAGCAGTGAGTCAGTCTTAACCGAACAAACCGAGGAGGCTGCTTTCATCTGCTGAATGCATATACAGAGAGAGATAGACAGAGAGGGAGGGATGGAGGGAGAGAGAGGGAGAGGGGAGAGAGGGAGGGAGAGAGAGAGGGAGAGAGGGAGAGACAGAGAGGGAGGGAGGGAGAAGGAGACAGGGAGAGAGAGAAAAAGAGACAGGGAGGGAGGATGAGAGAGGGATGGAGGTAGACGGAGAGAGAAAGAGAGAGAAAGCGAGAGGGAAAGAGACAAAGAAGGAGAAGATGAGAGAGGAAGGAGTGTGTGTGTGTGTGTGTGTGTGTGTGAGAGAGAGAGAGAGAGAGAGAGAGAGAGAGAGAGAGAGAGAGAGAGAGAGAGAGAGACTCAGGACCAAGGACAGCTCCGCTCAGCTCTGACAGGAAGTGAGGCAGTTGTCTCTTGAGGTGATGGATATGAAGTACGCAGGAAAAATAAAAGTACCTGTAGGTGATTCAGACAGACTGAACACTTGAGCTGCTCTCACACTACGAGACACCTTCAGAGGGCTTGTTGTCAACACACACCTTATGGTCGAGTGTGTAAAGGCAAGCTAATGGCAAAAACCACTATCGATCCGTAACAGGAGGTAACGTGACCCAGTTCAACAGCTCTGTCCTTCATTTTACCTTTACAAAGATATCATGCTATGAATTATGTTACGTTAATGATGAATAAGACCTGAGTAAATAACAATAACAATATCTTTGTAAAAGTGGAAAATATTTGAGTCTTGACTTGAGTCACTTGTCTGCTGACAGGTGATTTCATGGTGATTAGGGACCGTCTGAAAGTTACTCATTACTAAGTTTCACCTTTTTAAAAAGTGCATTATAAAATGTATTTTTGGACCTGCGCCTTGACTTAAAAAAAATGCAAAACCTTCCGCTAACATCTTAAATACACACACCCAACATTCAACATTGAATTGGTGCATTTTCTTTAATTATGTAGTCAAACTTAAAACGTTGAGTGTCAACCCGATTTTTGAGACACATAACCTCAATTTAGCTTTTTATGTAAATAATGTAAAAGTCTAAAAGCTACCTTACAGTCCCTCTTTTCTTCTCCCTTCCCCTCAAATAATGATGATACAGTCCCCTCGACATGACAGCCACTTCAGACACAATGAAACGAGCAGACAACATATTTTTCATACTTTATTTATACACAGTATTCATCATACCACAATAAACAGAGGAACAAGAAGAATCAGGTCAACAAAAGCAGGGGGCAGTGAAGGGAAACACGTACAAACATCCCTGTGGCTCTAACTGTAGCTTGTAGTGGTGCTGTACCCTGACTGGCCTGGCTGACATGTGATTATCTCTGTCAATGGGTCCTAAGGTTGATTTTTCAATTCTCAATGTGAGACATGTAAACATTCAGTTATCTTTTTTTTTTTTTTTTTATCTTAACCTTACAAAATCTCATTTTGGTCCAGATGTGACAGCTGTGACATCAGTCTACGTGTGAAGTAACTCGTTCAGGGGGGTTTTTCGGGGGCTGTAGCCTTCCTAAAATTTGGCAGTTTTCATGACACCCCATATCTTTCGCATGCCTCTGGATAAAAAACACTGCCGGGCACACACACACGTGGCTGGAAATGAAAAAAGAAAGAGTTTGGCACCAGTGAACAGAAGCGGTTATTTGTTGTTGGTTTTTTTTACACACATATTCGTCTGCTTATACTTCAGCTATTGAGTCAAACAAGTTGGGCTACATGACAGCGAGTGAGGAGGAGACGATGAGCGGGGGGGAAAAAAAAGCGCACGATGCCGGACGGGTTCGTCTCATTCCGTGGATACTCCATGCTCCATACCTGGAGAGGGGGGGGAGGGGAGGAGGAGGGCTAGGATCTCTGTATCATGCAAGGGGTCTTTCTCATGCTTATACCTCGCCTCACGCATGCACACAATACACGCAAGAAAAAAAGGGAAAAGACGCGTCACAGCCACCGAGGGCTTTGAACTCCTCGCGGGAGTCGGCCCTGAGACGACCAAGGCAAAGAGGGGGTTCGACGGTTTTATTCACGCACGCAAGGTGCTGCATATTCTCCATGACACTGAGTAGTAGAAAATAACGGGTAAACAGTGGAAATACATATAACAAGGTTTGCTGATACCAAAGCTACCAAAGAGTCAGCCAAACGCTTTTTCATACATACATATATATATATATATATATCTATATATATTCTTTTTCTTAGGGGAAATCTAAACATAGAAATGTTCAAACTGTCTACTGGTAGTAAAAGCACATTCAGTTCGTAGTATAAAATCCGCGAGTAACTTCTCTTTTTGAAAACATATTTACAGAAAAGAACAAAAAAAAAAAGAAAACGGCTGACGTACAACAGAAGGTTTCGACATCTCTCTGGACGTTAAATGTTGAGCCAGAACATAAAACAAAAAAAACTCTTTTTTACCCCCCCCCCCTAGACTTCTCCTCAGAACAAGACGACAATTATATATCAACGTAGTTTTATACTGTAATACTAAACTTTTACAATGATACCAGACGTGTACTGCGTCCTATAGTCTACTGCTCGTACAGAGTCAGAAAATAAGCATGCAACAGAGATCTGCTTTGTGCATATGGGAATCTTTAGACTTTAAAACACCGTCTCTCTTCCGATCCGCCGTTTTTTCTGACCCTATACACCAAACTCACCCGTCGGAACTGGAAAAAAAAAAAGGCCTGCGCTGCTTGTAAGAGCATGATGTGCTTTCTGTTTTCTCTATGTCGAGTTAGATCATAGCGTAGTTCCACGTCCTACAAAACAACAGATATAAACATCCCCCCGTTTAAGGGTTTTCAGTGTGTTGACAGTATTTTGGAAAGCCAGAGGGGAAAAAGAAACAACACTACAAGGACTTTTAAGAATAGAAATGTTTACCTTCCACTTCTACTTTGGCACTCATGTAACAGTACACTACCTCTTTCTTTTTTGTCTTTTTTTTCCAAAAGTATGTAAGTATAAAATACACGTGTAGCGGTTCAGAAGTAGATAAAGCCGAGACGGAGCGGAAAAAATATGTTCTGTTCTTGTCGTGCATTGCAGCTTGTTGCGCGGTAAGACGGGGCAACGTGAGTAGGACGAGAAGGAAAAAAGGGGGTTTGCATCTTTAATACCTAATGAGACAGTCACCGATTCACGCATTCGTACACGAGAAAAAAGGCTGCAGGTTCGGAGGAAAAAAACATAGATATAGAATCATGAACATATCGTGAGATGTTTGGGGGAAATAATGCAAAAATAAATAAATATATAAATCATCAGTGCCATGTACTTTCTCCTCGCCCACACACACGGTTTTCAACACTTGGCTGCACTCTCCTCGGTCATTGTTAACTAGCAGACAGAATACTGTAGAGGATGGTATGAGTCTTTCGACAGCGGGACGTCCGTGGGAGTTTTGGAAGGAATCCTGTAGTCGGCGACAGTCCATGCTTTTTTTCATAGGTGTGGGAGGGGGGTGGGGGGGGTTTTCTGCTCTCTCCTCATACGACGCTGTGCAGGGATGGATGGATAAACTGAGGGTTCATGTAGGAGAAGCCGGCAAACTCGCTCTGGTCGATGTTGGCGATGACCAGCTGGTCGGGAGGGGTCAGCACGGGCTGCGCGCGCGTAAAAAACTTGTCGAAGTTCTCTGCTCCTTTGCCACACTGTAAGAAAAAAAAAACAAATAAAAATCACATGTAGGAGTTGTTATATTGATCTGTGGACTGCAAAAACTA
The DNA here is from genome assembly GCF_900880675.1 of Sparus aurata. Taxonomy (NCBI): domain Eukaryota; kingdom Metazoa; phylum Chordata; class Actinopteri; order Spariformes; family Sparidae; genus Sparus; species Sparus aurata. The sequence continues at coordinate 16,475,492 of NC_044209.1, read as the reverse complement.
CACAAGGAGGTTTTTGGTTAAAGGCACAACATGTAATTTCTGGGTGAAATTTTGTAGTCCACCAAACATTTCTGGAGCTTTACGGCAAAACTGTGTTACAGAGTTCTTAATAACAACTGAAGTAGACGTAAACTTGCTTTAAAATGTAAAAAAACAAACCAAAAAGCTAAAAATGCAGTGCTCTTTTACTGTGAAGCTCCAGAAAGGGCGGGTAGAGTAGATTTTGGGGGTGAAATAATCCTTTAAAACAACCACCATCGCTGATGAAAATGAAAGTTTTATTCAAGTTACGCTAAGTCCTGTTCGTCAACTTCCGTCCTCGACATTTTAATGAAATAGTCTTATATCTTTGACAGCACAGGATGGGGGGCTCATGGCTTCTCCATCACAAGTCTTTTATTAGAAAGCTTCCTGACAGTCCCAGAGGGAAGGTGGTGCAGGAGAATGTCGATGCCCCGATGTGTAGCCGGGCAGAAGTCGTAATTAGATTAGGAGCTAACCCTAAGGATCCACAGTGGAGGTCATCGGCATCAGTGTGCGGCTCCGCCCGGGGCTGTCATGTGTCTCAAGCAGCTGAATATATAAGGATATCGCTGTGTGTCGTGCAGAGTATCAGCCTGGGCTCGACACATTCGCGAGGGAAACGAGATGAATTTCTCCAGAACGAGTAACGCACGACAAAAACAAATGCGGAGTTGACAGAGGATTTCAGTGCCTGCTGTTTGCTACGCTCTCTCTCAGGAGAGACATCGGCACATCGGGCCGCTCTGTGACATTACACAAGCCGAGCCATGGAGCCTCAGATGGATCTTTGTTTGCCAGCTCCTTCAGACCAATTAATGACGCAACGTATAAGGCTCACAACCGTGATACGACACACACAAAAGCCCCTTGAATGGATGGATCCAATTTTAGCTATGTTTCCCTTCCCCCCCCCCACGTGAGTGGAGACTGGTACATCCGCTGTGTAACCCTGCATTTACTGTGGCCCTTGTGTGGAAGTAAAGGGAACTCTGCTCTCTGAGAGCTATTTTCAATCCTTGATGGCGATTCTTGTGTTGCTTTGGGCAGCGAAGGGGATGGAGGACGCGGGGGTCAACAAACAGCAAAAGAGTGTTTTGTGGTGACAGGAAGAGGTTTAGGTGTTGGGAGGAGGGGTGTGTGTGTGTGTCAGTGGGGCTGCAGCTGGTTTCCAGCCTCAAGCTCTGCTGGGTGCATTTGTACCATTACACTGGGTAAATCTGAATGGCAATGCAGACATAGAGTACACACCCATTCAGGCATACACACTTAACGACTCTCAGAGGAAGTATTTCAATTCTGCTGCGGTGATTCATTCAGGCTCGACACACATTATCTGATGATTTGCGTTTTTTTCAGCACACAAGAATGAAAAGGAAAATAAGCAGGAGCACTAAAGAAATAAACACACTGCCGGATGGTTTACGGTTATTGGTTTCTGTGGTCGCCATCCCGTTCTGCATCCGGAGATATCCACCTGTTTAACCTCAGATTTATGCATGACGCCATCTGGCTGAGGTACAAACGTCGCAAAAGTTGAGCATTAGCTTAAAGGTGGAATATGGAATATGAGCTGAATGCTGCCATCTAGTGTCTCAAGATCGTAGTCGCGACAACAAAAAGGTAATTCCAGCGGTCGGGTTGCCAGGTTTGGACAGGGCAGGAGGATTGAGCCGCCTCCGTTTCCTCCCTTTACTAGGTGTGGAGGTCGATGGGTCACGATCAGTATTCTCAAATCAGGATCAACATGATATAATGAAAATAAGTATAGCAGAGGAGTTTGACCGACAGGTAACGTTAGCTAAGTTAGCAAGCGAGTTAGCTTACCGATCCAGGAGAAAGTTCGCCATTTCCACGTGTGTTTTGATGCCGTGGAAATCCTTTACCTGAGTCCATCGAGCGTATGCTTCACCGATATTTACTCTGGTTTTTGCTTTTCTCCGGTCACTCGGCTGCTGGGACAGATAACGCACCGTTCGCTGGGGCACTGAAGAGCTTGCAGACTTTTACCCAGTGTCAGCCTAGCTGTGCCGAGCTTTGCCGAGCTTTGCCGAGCACTGCCGAGGTTGCGAAATTGGCAACCCGCAATGCCGGCCGCTATTTGGCCGGTACGATGTAAACAGGAAGTCATTGTCGAACCCGTCAAAATTTCTTAAATTATTTATTTCAGACTAAATATAATTTTTCAAGGAAACGCATTACTTTTAATCTGCGCCCCTCTAAACGCCCCGTGGATGTATTATTTTTTTTTAAATATAGCTTGTAATAAGCATATTACATATTCAACCTTTAATGTAAGCAAACGACTGAATACGTTACAACGTTATGAACCCTGCTTTCTCATCTCATACTTGTCATCACAGCGTCAGCGTCTTTGCACTGCCACTGGGTCATTGTTATATGGCTGGAAAAATACTAAAAGTTCAATAATGAAAATGAAATATGTTATTTGTAAATAGGTTTTCTACTGATTGCAGATCATTAACATTCCATATACAATCACAGAGGATGACTCACTGCACACATACACACTCACACTCATGGCATCACTCACCACTTTGGGTTTGAATGGCGGCTGGATCTCTCTGTTCGCCAGGCGCTCCCAGTCGATGCGCCTGAAGAAGGCCTGCTCCCTGATGTCCATCTCCCCCTCTGGGCCACAGCCGAGACGCTTCGACGGGTGTTTGGTCATCAGCTGGTGGGAGACAGAAGAGGACGGGTTAGAATATGTGACAGAAGCAGTTAGCTGCTGGAGGGAGAGAAAAAGGTAAAAATAGTGAAGCAATGAAAGGAAGGACAGAAGAGAGAGAGTGTTTAAAAAGAAAAAAAATCTGTGGAGCTGTCAACCATCTACTTTCTTAAAAATCTTCCTCTTGCACCATCACGTCAACGACATTATGCAGAGGCAGACAGACGCTTGCTGTTTTTCACACATCCAGCTTTAAAATAGTCACAGGAAATTACGCCGTCTTCTCACGGCTCCATTTCTGATCCAGCAGCCACTTTTAATTTCGGCCATGAATCATTTTTTGCAAATGAGATATGAAGCAAACAATAAGCGGGATCAGGATTATTATCTCCTCTGTCAGCGGCTCTGAGATGATGAATGATATTTTTCGTGGCGGCATGCAGCTACAGGGTGTACTATCATAATAAATGAAGGCGGGCTGTGTTATTAAAAGACTTGGAGGGACTGTGCCTGAATCTTGATTGAATCTCTTCTTGTGTGAAAATTGACTCTGAAAACTGATTTCCTTGTCGGTAAATAACCATAATCATGACGAGCATGTGATGTGAAGTGATGCACAGGTGTCAGAGGAACAGGCGCTGCTAAATAAAGAAACATTCTCCGAAACAATGGAAATCTGTGACTTGATTGTCTTGAGGGAACACTTCTCCTGAGCTGCGTGTAAAAACATTTACGGTGATAAAACACAAAACTAAAAACCATCTTCTGTATGAAGAGTTTTTGAGTCTGTTTTAGCTCCTGTCTCTTTAAGGCTCCCCCTCCTGAATACCCAGTGTCCTCTGATTGGTCAGCTCACACACGCCTGAGCCAGCACCGCTAACAGCAACAGAGCAGCTGTGGTTGATCAATTTCTTGTGCCGAACTAGCTGCTAGGCATAAATTATCAAAATGTGTGACATGGCGAGGTAGTGTGATGTCACAAAGTCACGGAATTAAAGGCGGGACTACTGGCGAGGCCTTCAGGAGCAGTGTTTTGTGTTGAAAGAGGAGCTTTTGTTGGTTCCGACTTTGACCCTTTCAACTTTCAAGACCCTTTACATGCACAAGAACATTTATAAGAACAACACTATTAAATTGCATTATGGGAAACATAGGATCCAGTGTTTTTATAGTTTAACGTATAGAGCAATGAAAAGTCAGGATATCTTGGCCTCTGCTGTTTCAATTTTGACAGTTCTTTCTAGAATCTGTCTCCCACAGGTTCTCCCACTTCATGGGAGTGTAATACAAAATCTGCAAGAACACTGACCAGCCCCTTTAATTTCCCAACTCTCTTCCTACCATCTGTGGTCAAAACACTGTCATGAATGACGTGAATGAAGAGACCACAATTAAAGTAGAAAAGGGAACTGGGATTTCTTTTTTGCAAGTAATTGATACACAGCAACTGCAAAAATGTTTGCCAAAGCTTTTCAGAACAGTCTGTTCTCTAACTTACACTAAATGTGACAAAATGGTGGATTATGTATGTACATTTCAAGTCCCTTGCAAGTACGAATCCAAACGTTACTTACTCCTTTGCAGATGGACACAGCTTCTTTGGACATAGACTTGGGGTAGGACACGTTGTGCTCCATGATGGACTGGAATAGCTCGTCTTCATCCTCTCCATCAAACGGAGGCTGAGGAGAAAAGCAAACAACAGGGTCACAGAGTTCACGAACACTGGGTGTGATGACAACACAGAGTCTGAGGATTTTTCTGTGAAAACTGACAAGATGAGGAGGTGACAGAGTCAGCAAGGTGAGCTGAGAAGTGGGAGCAGCACTGGATGTCACACCTGCATGTTACATCACTGTATATGTATGTTATACTCATCATAGATATCTGAATTAAGTCAGTCATTCCATAACTCAATCGAAAGAAACATAATTAAACTATTTTGATAATCAATCAAACATTTCTGTCATTGTTAAGGCCAAAAATGTCAAACATTTGCTGGTGTCAGCCTCTTAAATGTAAGAATCTGCTGCTTTTCTTTGTCAGACATTTGAAGACTTTAAATGAAGAGTCTTTGCTTTTTTAAATGTAGGTTGAAATCTTAATAAGCATTTTTTCTAAACTAAAAGATGAATTGCTTAATCGTGAAAATAATCACATTAACCAATAATGAGAAGTTGCAATCGTCATGTGTTTGTATGTCTGCACAGAGAAGAAATTTGTATCACAATTTGTGATCCGTCAACATTAAGAAAGATCCTCTCCTCATCTGTTGCCTGGAAACTGGAAGCCTTAAAATCTGCTCTTCTCTTTCTGTAACTGTCTCGTAAGTCAAGATAACTGTTAAGAGTGCTTTCTTATCTCAAGGAAACATGATGTCCTCAGTTTATAATACTGAAGCTGGTCATAGTGGTCAGACAGTCTTGCTGAAAAGCTTCTTTCGTTTACGTGTGTTTATCTCACCTTTCTTGTGTTTGCTTCGTCACAATATAATACAATAGGACTTTTGTTTTTTATGCCATAGTGACATTGTTATGAAAATGAACAACTAGTTATAAATATGGCACAATTAAGTATTAAAAAATATTTTTAATGCAAACTACTACTCATACCAGTTCAGTGATGCACTTTAATCATTTTGTGGAACTTTATTTTATTAGATTAAAGATGCAATATGTAATTAAAATTATTGGCCACCTTCACACTCCAAACCAATAGGGGGCAGCATAGTACCGCTATCTGCTGCTAACTCCAGCTGCTGTTAGCAAGTGCCCTCAGTTAACAATGGAGTTAGAGCTAGCTGATTAGCATGCTAACTTCCATAGATGCAGTATATCGATAGACACACGCTGAAAGAGTTATTTCTTCACATTCTGTTGACAAGATTTATTCATTTTTGAACGTTTTAAACTGAAATTCTTATAGATTGTACCATTAAAACAGATTGATTAATGATTTACTTCCTCAGATTTTAGTAAAAATAAGAACTAAAAAAGTTATCTTCATCATTTGGCTGCAACTAGCAATCATTTCTAATATCAAGAAATCTGTTTACTGTTTCTGCAATGTAGTTAATTACACATTCAATCGTAAATGACAGTGAATGACAGTGTAAAATAAGTCTGAGGCGATATCTTCAAATAACTTTAAAAATCAAAGATAGGAAACAGAGAAATGCAGCAGATCCTCCCGTTTAATAGGCATCAATGAATGTATGTCCTGTATCTTTTCTTAATAAATGACTTAAATCTGTTAGTAACATTCTTGGCATTACAACACAGTCCGAATAAAGGTGCGATAACAATCTAGGAAACAACACTGGTGTAGTAAAACATATATTACCTGTCCTGCCAGCATCTCATACAGAAGAACCCCATACGCCCACCAGTCCACTGATTTTCCGTAAGGCTGGTATGCTATAATCTGACAGAGCGGAAAAGGGGAAAAGATAAATCAAATGGACACACTCCCTTCACCAGGCTCGGTTTATTAACAGGTTCAGTGGAAAGAGACAGTTTTCATTTCTGCTGCCAAAACCTTTTTTCCGACCCGTCACACGGCCCTGGAGAAGCTAACAGTGGAGCTATCAAAGTAGCATTTCTCTCATCTACACTCAAACCAAATCAACTGCCATTAAACACAGCCAGCTATTTTGAGCTGCCATAACAACAGCGCTCTCTCCTACCATCCAATTTGCCAGCCTACACCTCCCACCCACGCACTCGGTCTACACACACACACACACACACACACACGCACACCATAACAATCATGCAGACGTACAAGCAAAGAGCTAAATCACAGCTGCGCTCGCCTATGACGGGGGAGGCAATGCAGCAATTTATACAGTGCACAAAGTTACAATTTGTTGCTCAGTTTTGTTGTCTACACCCACACGAGGCGAGTGTTTATGTCTCTCCCCTGATACACTTGATCGGAAAATACCACGATGGGTTTGCATCCTGTCAAAGGGGAATTTAGTGGGAAACTTCGCCCGCATTTAAGCCCCTGCTTACTAGGTCAAAAGAGCACAGATCTAAACTTTCATCCGAAGTTGTAAGAGCTTTAGAAAGGCGACAAGGTAGCTCAGGAAGTTATACTGAAGTCGGTAAAAAAGAAATGTTCTAATTACTCCAAGTGAATCATCTCTGCTCTTTATCCTGGAGAAATTACTCTCGTTTTCCTTTGTTTGATGGAAGTTCTGAACCTGCTTGATATTCCCTGTGATTGTCAATACAGTGAAATACAGTAGAAATATCACAGTCACAGTGCATTTTTGTTTAATAAACCTAATTAGCAAATATCTCCATTGAGCTCACTGACCTTGTGACCGCTATATTGAAGATAATCAACCATTTTGCAGTTGCTATGTTACAAGAATATAGTAAGAGCTGTCGTCAGTGTGAACGTGACGGCTTTAAACATGTGATATCACGCTAAAATACTGAGGATAAATGTCCTGGGCCAAAAGCTAGCATCCTTACGAGTCCATTTTTTTGTGTTGTGCTGGTTGTGAACAGACTTCTCTTAAGGTAATGTGCATCTCAACCCAACAAAGTAAGTACAGAGTGCTAGCTAGTCTTCTTCTTGCCTTTGGAAGAAGCGTTACGCTAGGTTACTGTTAGGGCTAGTTAGCCTGGCATGCTAATGATCGAAACATTTTGTTTAATCTGTGTTTTTGATTTGGGAGAAAAACCTGCTGTGCCTTGTTACGATGCTGAACCATGATTGGACACTGTATGCTTTGGGGGCGGGGTTTAGCAGACAGTCAGTTCACTGCAATACAAATCTGTTATATTATTATTATTATTATTATTATTATATATATTTATTGTGTTACCTCTGGTGCGATGTAGTCTGGGGTGCCGCAGAAGGTGCGTGTGCTCATGCCTTCATACATGTTCTCCTTACACATGCCGAAGTCAGCGATCTTGATGTGGCCCTCGGAGTCCAGCATCACGTTGTCGAGCTTCAGATCCCTGCAGCGGAGAGAGGTCGTGAGCTTTAGCGTACATGCCGGATTTGTGCCCAGTGCTGCTGTCCAGACTGGTCCAGCACACCTCACACGCCGGGAGACAAACAATCATTTTCTTGGCCTGAAAAATTTTTTTTTCTCTCATCCTGCCTCCTTTGTGCTTTTGCAATTCAGTCTGTGTCTCTGCTTGTGTTTGATGTCTCCGGTCTTCATTTTCTCCCCCCAATTCACCCACCCATTCACCACTTCTGGCACCTGTTTCTGTCACAAAGTAGTGTTAGGATGCCAAACAAAAGGCCGGTGATGTCTGAAAGAATGGCTTAAGCTCCTTAGCTGAAGTACTGAGGAGGAGCAGAGTGACCTTGCTTTCTGTCAAGTATTTCACTCCATTCTCTCTCTATTTTTTTTTTTTTTGCATCAGGGTGATTAGAACTGATTTAATACTCAACTTCTTTCTGCGGATATCCAAGCCACGCAGTTTAAACATTTTTCATTTCTCGTCCTTCCCATTTGCCTGCTACAAATCTCATCTCAAGCTATCAAATCTGCAATGCTTTCCTTTACCGTTAACATCCTGTGAGCGTTTAGTTATCCACGTCGCAACAAATGAATCTGAAGGTGAATGTGCTGCTTCAAGACACACAACCGGCTTCTCTCTGACTCACCCACCTGTAGATGATCCCCTTTCGGTGCAAGAAAAACAAACCAATGGCAATCTCTGCAGCATAAAACCTGCAAAATTGAAATGCAGCAAAATAAATACACACGTTTATGAAAATAAATTTGGTTGGAACACATTAAGATATTGATATTAAGGAACGCAAGAGAGCAAAAGAATCTCTTGCTCCAGAGAAAAAAATATCATGAAATAATGGGATTACACTCGATTAACCCTGAATTGCATAATAACATTAGATCCTCAGTACTGGTTCAAGGGACGACTCATACTATTAAATGTTTGCACACGACATACTCTTAATTTAGGACTTACAGGTGCAACATAAAAGAATTACAAATAGGCTCCTGATTAACTGCTAATTGCTGCTACCTGTGTTCTGTTTATACACCCGTGACTGCGGCTACTGTTAGCGCGTTAGCTCAGTTAGCCGTGCGGGAACTTTGGACCGCTGGCAGAAAAAAGAGCGGGGATAGCTGATTAGCATGCTAACTTCAGTAGACACCCCTGAGGGAGATACAAAACTGTTATATGTCCACATTCTGTTCACGATTTTAATTAGTCATTTGAAAGTTTCAAACAGAAATTCTTACATGTTGCACCTTTAAATGTTAATTCAGCGCAGCATCTGGACAATCCAAGCTGCCTGGTGGATAGCTCTGTCGTTGTAGAAATACGTGAATGTAGATGAATTATAGAGTGTCCTTACACTGCCTGTGGCTCCTTGAATTTGCCCATACGCTGGATATGATACATTAGGTCTCCCCCGTTGATGTACTCCATCACAAAGTACAGCCGATCCTAGAACGGAAAGGATGTTATTGCCTGAGGAGCAGCCTGGAATAGAAGCTACACAAAGAGAAGTACAGCATGTGTGTCCTGCTAAAGCAGATGTATACGTAATATTCAGTCTTATTCAATCATCTACAGTCATATATATATAGACTATAGACCTAAAGAGATATTATAAAGCCCGACACAATCACCTCATATACCTGTTATTATCTGTCAGGAAGCTTTGATCAGTAAATGTGCTTTTTCTATGAAAGACTCCTTGAGTCACCCTGTCTACGCACTGAGTTGACGTCATACCGGAGACTTCTTATTCAAGGGGGGTCTCAGCTCTGTATCAATTTTCTCTGCAGAGCGGGCAAAAGAATGCAAATAATTGCGAGGCAAATACAGATGTAATGGTAGACGGGCAAATGCACAAGGACGCATGCAGGTTCAGAACGGCAAGGGCTGAAGAGACGCCTGATGAAAGAATGACGAGGGAGCAAAATGGCACTCTGGGGGGGGATACTATGGGTGAAAACACCATTTTTCATTTGGAGCTTTATAGCTTTTGGTGGTGGAAAGAAAATGTCCAAAATACACATTCCGATGTTTTCTGTTCTGGACATTTATGCAAATTAGCACAGAATTAATCGCTCCCACTGAACTCACTGCTCCTGAAATGTCTCATCAGTGGTCCAGACTTTGATTCCGTGACTTTGTGACATCACACCACATCACCATGTCACACATTTGCAAAATATATGCCTGGCACCTAGTTAATTTAAGAAATTGATTTACCACAGCTGCTCTGTTGTTGTTAGTGTTGCTGACTCAGGCGTGTGTGAGCTGACCAATCAGAGCAGACTGGGTATTCAGACTGAGGGGGAATACAGTGCTGCGGCAGACTGATGTGTTTTTTGAGAACTTTAGTGTGTAAATGTGTAGACAAAATATGTTCTTTTATTCTTTTTGATGCTGTGAGTCAGAAATCTCCACCCCATTAGCACTTGCATAAACTTTTCAGGTTTATTCCTATCTATATTCCGAAGGATTTTACACAGGGTTGTGTTCATAAATCATTCACAGCATGATTTATGTCACATTTAATCGCTCAAAACAGAGCAAAAACATTTTTTTTTATGACTTGAATGAGTATTTCCTGATTTATGGAGTGATCCTATGTGAGTGAAGCTATCCCGAATCCCAAAACCTTTTACTCCAGTAATCCAAGAAATGGAAAAATTATTTTGACCCTGACTTTATTCAATAATCAGATTTCTGTCCTGGAAATTGTATGCAAGTAACCATATTTCTATACAGATAAGGCCTCATTTGCATATTTTGACCTTAGATTTAGGAAAACTCATCCTATTCACCCGTCGTGTTTCTCCTTAAATGCAGTAAAGTGATTCTTTTAAGGAAGTCTGCACTGTGGCTTAAGTTTTTACGCACCACAGTCTGGAAGCAAGAGTGGAGCTGCGTGAGGAAGGGCGGTTTGTCTCTCTGGGCCAAGACCCTCTTCTCCACCATCGTACATTCAACATCGTCATCCTGGATCACCACGTCTTTCTTCAGGATCTTGATGGCGTACAGCTCCTCTGTTGACTTCATCTCCGCCAGCATCACCTGCGGTCGGCGAAAGACCGAAAGACACAATGGGTCAAAGGTCACGATGAGACAAGCAGATTAATGAACTTCTGTGCCACGCCTGTGTTCTCGGCCCTCACCTTGCCGAAGCTGCCCTTCCCAAGCAGGGCGAGAAAGTTGAAGTCGCTCAGTCGGACCCGGTCCATGTTACCTGAAGGCAGGCTGAACCGCCGGTGGTCTGATGGCGTTATCACCTTCTTACCGTGGCCCAGCTTGGCTTTCTGTGGCATTAAAGTAAAAAGGTCTATTCAACATTTCAATGTGTCAGTGATGTCTTACATGAATAATAATAAATCAAACATGATAGTGACGTTGTTTGCACAGCTCTGTTCTGTGCTTCGACAGTCTGACTGTAATGTTAACGAGATAATTAACGCTATGAGCGCCGTCTCCTCTTATTTGTCTTGAGGAGACGACGACCGAGTGATTAGTGGACGTCATGCTGGTGTCTAACAGCTGCTGTGGAGTCAAATATTCACATCTGGCTTTTCGCAGTAGAGGGACTTAATCGCTGGTACAAACATTAGGGTGCTGGAGTGTGCTTAGTAAATACAGTTAGGATTGTGTGTCATTCTGCAGCTTTTCAAGTAGATTTATATCATTAAAAAAACTGCTAAACCACGAAAGCTTTTTACTGTGATGCAGTAAAAACAACTCGCTGAATGGGTTGAAATTGCAAGGAACCTGTTTATGACGTCAGTTAATGATGGAATGCATTTATTACTTAATCAGTTCTTTTTGTACCGTACCGATCAAAAATGTTATTTTCAATCCCATTCAAGATATATTGAGAACACTTTATTTTAGGGAATTTATAACCTTATAATTTGTTATAATTTGCTTTTCAACATTTAGAATAACATCAACAAAACTAAACTAATCTTTCTCTAGTGTGCCTTAAATTTTTATGGTATTTTCCACGCTTGGCTGTTCCAATACATCATATATTCTTTAACTGTTTAGCAGTTATCACCTTATCGTCCTCCGACTGGCTGCCTATTTTATCTGTACTTTGGCTGCAATCGAACGTCACTGCTCTTTCTCCATCTCTACGTCGAGAGAGCTCAGGGATCTGTTTTTTTTTAGTTTTTTTGTTTTTACCTCACTGACAAACCCAACTCCCTCACAGAATTTCAGCAGGATCTCTAAACTGGAGGGAAAATCGTGATGCAGGCAGTCAGTGGGAGGGTGCCAGCGTCGCAGGGCTCCCTGTTGTTATAATGACTGGCCTGCCAAACGGCTTAAAACAAAAAAAAGGGCAATTAGGCCCCTGCCAGCTCCCGTCGCGGCTCCAGCGGTTGCCTGTTTCCTCTCAGATAGAGCGGAGGAGGCGGCGACCTGCGGGGGCACCGAGAGGCTGTTTCTCTTCTCTGGGCTCTTTGTGGTCGTACATTGTAATCGTCACACATTTGGCTCAGGTTAAGTGACTCTACGTGCTCACCTGGCTGGGTTTACTGTGAGCAGAATAACGTAAACACAAACTAGGTCAATCATTTGTTGTTATGCCCTTGCACTGCTGGCTGTGTGCACTACCGAGCACAGTAATCAGTTCATTTGAATTATTTTCACCTGGCAGCACAGGTGTAGTCAAGCCCCAGCGCAGACAGCTGGAGTGACACAACCAGAGATCAGATATAAGTCTTAATTTCTTACTTTTTTACTTCTAATGCATGAATTTCCCCAGTGAGGACACATGAAGTCTTATCGTATCTCATCGTATCTTATCTAGTCTTGTTTTAGAGATTGAAAGGAAACTGTTACTCAAACTTAATCTTAATTTGGGGGGGATCATCTGTCATTTCTAATTTAATTATCATATTACTTTTTTGGGGGGAAAGTTCAGGTTTATTTTCAGCTCTTTGTATCTCTAAGAATCCCTCAAATGACAAAAATCCAGAAAGTAATCACTTATTGGTTTCATTGCTAATAAATCACATCACCGCATTTAGAGTACAGATAACTTGTAACTAAATGTATCAAATTAGTGTCGTATGAGTATAAAGTAGCAGAAAACCTCAAAATTGTACTGAAAAACAGTACTTGAGTAAATTGCATTTAATTCCATCGCTGGTTGTTCTAAATTTGAGTACTTTTACTGCAAATGTTTATCAGTTCCAAATATCTGTTATTGGTTTCTTTATTTTATAAATCTGTATAGATATCTGCCTTAAAAAACAGCCATATACTGTACACATATTTCAGGCCATCCCCTAATTTTTAGGGCTCATGAGCCCAAAAAGTTGTCAACTACCGATATAAACACTACTTGACTGCTGCTCGAGGAGGTCGACCAAGGTCAGAACTCGTCTGTTTTATGTCGGGCAAAGTTTCATATAATGGACGTGTTGACAACTATTTATTTGGATATTTTTGTGCATTTCAACAGTTCGCATGAAAACAATCTCTCAATATCACGTCGTCATCATCATCAGTTTATCATGTGCAGGCAGCAAACAGTTAAGAATGTGTTGATCCTGTGTTAGTTGTGTTTACTGCGGCTCGCAGAGACATCTAGTGGTCAAAACACAGCACGACACAGACAGTTTGCCTGTTCAAAATGTGACACAAACAGTCCACAAATACCACATCCACCTTTTTCAACACAAACAAAGTTTATCAAATTTATGTCGGAGTGGACACACAACGTCCTGTTCAAACACATACAATGCAGTCTAGTCTTAATAATAAATATCACAGAGCCACTGTGTGGAGAGATGTGGCATGCACCTCAGAGAGCCTGCCTGAGACGGGTGTGTGCATCCATTCACACAGTCACTGTGCATAATAAGTGAGTGTTCGTCCATGCTTCATGTCCTGACAGCCTTCTATAGTCCGGACCAAAGGCGGGCTAGTAGAGGGCGGACTGTGGGCCGCACTGTCAGCCAATGAGGAGCAGGTGCGAACCTCTCTTGGCCAATGACAGTGCATCGATAGTGGTGAGGTGGGTGAACACATTTACTAACAACAACGCTGCCTGGTGTTTATGAGTGAGACAGGGAGTACATATGTCAAAGATGTTAAAGCAAATTGTATGTAGAGGCTTCAGTTTGGAAAAATGGATGTTGTTTGTGCTGGAGGAACAACAGCTGCTCTCCCGTTTGCCTTGTAAAAGCCAAATGCAAACGCTGCAAGTGTCAGAAAATTGCTGAGCCTTGCTGCAGGTGCTGCAAAAATCCTCCAAACCTTTTCCTTTATTAAATGATATGTAGTCCCCTTTAGTTTTACGTGAGACACAAAAGAAAAAGAAAGAAAGAGTGCGTTACATGTAAGTGTGTGAGAGGAGTTTGAGAAGTAAGACAAATTGTGCTGGTTCAACTATATGCTGTCGAGAGCCTTTGTTAGTAAATCAGATTGGTTTGTGGAGGCCCGGCAGAGATCCACAAACAATCCCAACACAGTCAGTAAGGTGGAGTGAGAGTGATGCAAGCTTGCAGTGAGAGGAAACAGAGACGGCGCAGGCAGAGGAGCTACCTTGAGATAGTGGATATTTAACTGGCAGGCCTAGAAAAAAAGAAGAAACTCACTTATTAGTGCGACACAAGGTTAGCTGGTGTGTGCATGTGTGTGTCTTCTCTGGGGGGGTGGTGGGGAGAAAGTGACAGAGTACACAGGTTGGACCGAGGAGTCCTTATTTCTGTTCCATCTATCAATAAACAACAACATTAATCAGAGCCACGACTGGGAAAACAGAATACAATCCGTTTCTGTCACATCTGGCTGCGTCTCCGCAACCCCCCCCCCCCCCCCAGTTTCCATGGCAACCGGGCAGTTGTGTGAAGACGCCAGCCTCGGAGGAAAGAGTCGAGGTCAACGAGTCTCGAGGACGGCTCTGCGCTCGGTATTAAGACACCTGTTTAAACACGCCGACTTTAATAACCTCTCCCGGCTCCTTCTTCACAGTTCAATCACGGATGTCCTCTCCACACTGCAGTGTTTGATACAGCAGTCACCTTCTGCCGTACCTGCATGTTAATATCATAGATATGAAGAGGCTATGAGTTTTATTTTAAACCCCTTACTGTTACAGAACCTGACTGCAGTGAACAGGGCGGCCACTAGAGAGCAACAGTTAGTTGCTTATTGCTGTGTTTCACATGATTTAGCTCCTCTTCAAGCCGTCAATACAATACTGACAACTAATTTCAAAGCGGACAATGTTGTTTTGGCCAAAATCAAACACCTTAAGTTGTAAAAAGAAATGGCACTGAAAAATAATGAATGACTGAATGAGGGATCTTATTTATCACATAACTAGAGAGCGTGTTCACATCACAGCAATTAATAAACAATGAGATGAATTAAATGGTTGCACTTCATTTTAAAGGTCTGCAAATCTTATGGTAAGTAGGCGGTTTATACCTGGTGACATATTTCACATGTCTTTGAAAATAACACCCAAATTACCCCAGCAATGACCTCAAAATTACTGTTAGGTGTTAAAAGAGGTACTTCAGTTCACTGACCTGCCTATGTTGGGCAGATACTGGTTGAAATCAAACTCACTTACATCTAACGGCCTGCTGCTGAGGGGAAGTCAGACAGAGAACTATTCTTTGGCAGACCTGCCTTACAGCAACAAAAAAAAAAAACCATTGAACTTATATTTACTTTATTAAGCCAAAGAAACACTGCGAAATAAGAATGAAGTTGACCTTTGAACTTTTGGATATGAAATGACATAACTTCATATTAGACATTTGTGTAAAATGCTGTCGTAAGAATTCTTGAGCTACAGCCAAAATGTTTTTTTTGTTTTTTTCTAGCTCACAGTTGTAGCAGTCCCAGTGTTTTAAGACTTGCTGTCTGTCTTTGTTTTGGGCTGATTTTCAGAATCCCTCTGGAGTAATTGCAGGAGAGTCAGATCATCTGTGAGCAGGGTGGTGGAGACTGACTCCTGATTAAGGAGTGGGAGCAGCTTGGGGCATTTCCCTCCCAGCCAATCGCGGTGTGATGACACCCTTTTGTGCAGGCTTAAAGGGATAGTTCGGGTTTTTCGAAGTGGGGTCATATAAAGTACATATCTATAGTCGGTCTGTTCCCTACCGTAATCACCGATCAGCGCAGCCTCAGTTTGGTGAAGCAGAGAGCCGCTCCAGCCCAGACGCTCAGCTTTGTACTGCAGTGAACAGAGTCCAGATGCAAAGCGAATTTTAAGCACCTAAAACAAGGCCCACCTAAAATTTTTTATATCAGTTCAAGTATACATTGTATAGAGAAAATTCACAGCGCTTTACATCGCCGTCAGACCGCCCTTTCTTTTGGCACTACATTTTCTCAACAGTAGAACCTCCGTATCGCTACTGCTGAAACTCTGACCCAAACAGGTGATCTGCGAGCAGCGAAATACAGTGTGAGGCCCAGTTGCGCTAATGTGTAGGGATACGTAGGTTCTACGGTTGAGAAAACATAGTGCCAAAAGACTGCAGTACAAGGCTGAATGTCTATAAATAAGTACTTTTATATGACCCAACGTCAAAAAACCCTGAACTATCCCTTTAACAGAGGGGGGGTGGCACACAGGTGGCCCTCATCCTCATTCTGAACCTGTCCCTGACCCACTGAGAACCTCATTCCTCTTCAATTGCCAGGCAGAAACTCTGGTCTGTTCAGGCCCCTTTTGGGGTTTTTTTGGCTGCCAACATCATTTAGTAGTGAGGAAACTGTGTTTATTTGGGAACCCCTTAAAACCCTATAGCCCCTACACAGCTTCAGTTTGACATTTTATTTCCCTGGGGCTTGTAGGAGGCATTTGCTATTCATTGTCCAAGTAGTGGTCATTGGGCATTCCCCCCCAGATATTCATGCTTTTTGTCTATATTTTATATCCCTGGCCTGTAGGCATTTTACTGCCAGTACCGCCACAGTGACCTTTGACCACAAAAATCGAATCATACATTCATACATCTTTGAGTCAAAGCGGAGGTTGTTTTTTTTTGCCAGATTAGGAGAAATTCCTTCTCATGAGCTATTAAGTCTGCAGGAATAGAAGTGATTGGCGCAGAGGTATAACACAGTATAAGCAGCCATGATGTTCACTGTGGAGTCCGCCAAGGAAGGTAATGAGGAGCAGGTGTGTAGCTGGTATATTGGGTAAAACATGTGGGCGGACTAATGCGGGTACAGGAATCAAAAAATGACATATAAGACAGCAGGAGAGGGCTCAGTATTCGTTGTGTTCGCCTGGTTTAACGGACATGTGTGCTGAGTTAAATGACCAAAAGCGCGTTGTGTTGTTTTGTGTTGTTTCAGTCCCGGCTGATAGTAGGTGACGACTCAAACTGTGGTCTTAGCGGCGGCAGAAACAAACACAACAAACACGGCTCTCATCAGGAGCTGAGCGAGGGCGAGGAAACGCCACTGAATCATTTAAGCCGTTCTCCCCGACCACAACAACACAAAACCATTTCTGGGCTTCATTTAGACCAGCTGCATGATTTATCCTTCTGTAAACAACACCGGTGGCGCACACAAGCTGCCTTTGATTGGCTTAGGATTGGATCAGGCTTTCTGAAAAGTAATAATGATAATAAGATTTATTGGTATAGCACTTATTAAAACCAGTATTACAAAGTGCTTTACAACAGAGAGTAAATGTATGACTAAACAGACAGGCAGAAGGAATAAAACACAGTAAGAGTAAAACATAGAAAACTTAGAGCAAAAAATAGAGCAGTGCAATGTCGAGAGCAAAGCACAGCGTAACTCAGCAAGTGAGAATAAAAATAAGCCTAAAAATAATCGAAAAAATAAAGCGAAGATATAAAAATAAGTCTTCAAAGTGATTCAAAAGAAGATACTGACGCCAGAGATCCTCAGCAGTCTGCCCTTGTTATTGCTTTGGCACCGACGGATGCTGTTTCCATCGACAGCCGAGAGTATTACGAATTATTATCTGCAGCTGCATCTGCGTCTCTGTCTGTGCATATAAACAGGGGATTTTCCTAGAGAGAGAATTCACTTTTATTGCCAGGGGAAAGCGATCTCCCCTTTCTGGCACACGCAGGACAGAGGAGCACATTTTGTGTGACAGTGGAAAAACCTCCGTCGAGCCTTACGAACTTGCAGCCTTGGGTCGACCTCGCTCTCCGTCCTCACCTCAAACTTCTGCCGGAGCTCCAGGTTGACGTCGTCCACCTCAGGGATGGGAACGTTGTAGTACTCTCCCTCCTCCTGGTTCAGCAGCTTGTACCTGAGAGAGACAAAAACAGCATTTCCTTCTTTATTTTTTCTTCATGACTCCTTGTGTTTTGGAGATCTGCCCTCTGTCAACTGCCTGATGACCTGAAACATATGGTACAATATGCAGACAAGCACACATGTAGTGTGACTATCTTAGAGGGAGTTTTTCCCTATCTGAAACCAGATTGTGTGATATGTTATTCTGGACTATATAAAAATCAACTTGACTTGACTGTATTAGTTTCCGAGCTGCCGATGCCAAACACCCAGGAATTTCCCGGAGCTCGTGCTCCACGCAGCAGTCGATCAGGCTCGGTTTAGGCTAGGCGGCGGCAGGTATGCTAACACGGAGGGGTGACTTTAACGTCTCCGTGAGTGTGTGTTTATCAGCGTGAGACAAAGCAGGCGGCGAGAGGAGGAAATGACGACAGTCGGCGCTGTTTGTCAGGGTGAGTGGAGTCGGCTTCGGCCAGCAGTGTTTATGTCTGCTTTACGCACAGTGTGCTGCTGCTTCAGTCACGCTGGTTTGTGGACGGCTCAGAAAAATGTTCTGTCTCTTCGCCTCCTCTTAAAACCCAGAGTTGAATTACTGCAAACTTGGTTAAAATCCATGAAGAGAAACATTCACTGAGCTGAATTTATAGTATGAAAAGAACTGTTCACACAGGACGATTGCTTTTATTTTCATGAGGATGAGTAGATTTACCATATTCTACAAATAGAAGGCCTATTACGGTAACTCATAGTTTCCCCTCAACCTCAATGGTACTACGCTGACTGAATAAAGGATACTCAGCTGTAGAAATCCACTGAGTACTATAACTCTGGGTATGATGACCTCCTCACAGCGGTTCAATTGTCGTAATAACTACAAGTTAAAGATCACTGACCATCCAATGTTGGGAGCTTTGATGAGCTCGGACACTCCGAACGACATGGAGCCCATGAAGTCGTTCCGGGTGGTTCGGTCCCAGTCCCACACCTCGACGGACAGACGGCGATCCTTATCTGACGCTTTCAGCTTACTGAACATGTGCACAAAGGGGAAGAAGCAGCAACACGTGAGGTTCTGATCTGTTTTTCTTGGATTTTTTAAAGATTTACATCAACGTGCGGACTCACAAGGTGAAGGATTCGTTCCAGCAGGGGTTGAGAGAGGAACGGATGGTCCTCGTCTTCTGTTTGGTCTCATTCTTTGGGTCGGGGGTGAGCTTGAGTTTGACGTAGGGGTCTGATAAACCGTTTGGATCCATCGGAATCAGGTTCCTGGCTTCACCCACTGTAAAATAAATAAATAAAAAGGATCAGAGACAGAAAGTGTAACCATATCTGTGTGTGTGCATCTGCAATTGTGTGCTTGTGCGAGCCCCAAGCCAGACTCATGACTCGACACTGACTCAAGGGATAAAATGGACAGCATGAGTCACTGTAAGTCACTCAATGATCCGAGCTTTGGTCTCAGCAGTTGCCTCTCCGTACTTCAGTCCTGATTCCAAGAATGTTGAGACGCGGGTGCTCCTCTCAGTTTGTGTGTTGGCGGCATCAAAGCTTGTTAGTTTGAACAACTGAATATGGGCAGGTAAGCAGGATCAGTGTTTTCAGCGTTCCTCTGTTAGTCAGCTAATGGCGCATCAAATCAGCCGCCACACGCTTCTGACAACAGGTGCCGTGGAGCGAAAAAACATACTCTTAAAAATCCCTTGAAGTTGACAGTGTGAAACGGCACCAAGTGGATTATAACGCTGGTGGGTGTGAGGCCTCGCGCAAATGTAAAAATAAAAATAATCGACCAAAACAAGAAATACCACTCGCCTAAAAAAGTCTGTCTCACACGTTTCGGCTGAGAAAAAACAACTAGATAAGGCAGGCGGTGATGAAGCAGAAGCAGCGCGTACGTTACTTAGAGGCTCTTACTGTCATTTAACACACACATGGTTGGGTAATAGGTGAGCGGATAATGTGAGGGTGGCATGACGTGTCCACGTGTGACAACTGACAAGTGTGGAAAAAAAAAAAAAAAAGGAGTGCTGTTACATAGCAACAGGAGTAAGGGGAGGGGGGACGGGGCGGCGTGAGCATGCCTCCTTCACCATGGAGACAACATCTACTGTAAGTGGCCAATGGGCCAACTCCAGCGGTGCCCCACTTAGCAGCATCGTGCGAACGCGGATGACACAAAATGTCAGCTACAGGACGGCCACATACAACAGGAGGAAAGAAGGAAAGAATAGAAAGGGGGAGGATGACAGAAAGCAGGAAGAGAACGAAAAAAGAGAAAAAGTAAGAGAAAAACAGCACGGAGAGAGGCGAAAATTAAGAGAATAAAGGGAAAAGAAAGAGAAAAAGCAAGAAAAGGGATCAAAGAAAAAAGAAAGAAGAATAACTGTTAAAACTAAGGGAGCATATCTTAAAGGTGTAGGATTTGATGGCATCTAGAGGTGATGCTGCGGATTGCGACCAACTGAATACCCCACAGGCGCTCTCTATGGAGCCAGTCTTTGGTTTGTCCTCTCTGGGCTACTGTAGAAACATGTCGGTGAAACATATCTGAGTCTGTGGAAGAGGAGCGGCTTTCTCCTTAGATATGAAAAGTCTCATTTAAGGTCACAAAAACACAATAATTCCTAGTTTTAGGTGATTAGACACTAATGAAAACTCCTACACACTGGACCTTTAAGTTTATCTGTAAATAATATCCCACTCCTGTAAAGATTCATACGACTTCTAAAGATATTTCACCAAACCGTCAAAGACAGAAGAGTTACGAGCCTGTTGTGGCGATGCAATCTGTAGAAAAGTTTTTGGGATTCAATTCACTAGTACTGATTATTGATTACTAAAACATATTAAAACAGAATTTCTACCACACACGACGTAACGACATCAGGCCGGGAGCAGAAACAGGATCACGCTGATCCTCTATCACGGTGTTTACCAGCTCCAACATCCGCGCTCTGCATATTTAAATGCAATCAGACACAGTGCGGGAGAGAAAGGGCTGTAATCTGAGCGTCTCGGAGAGTCAGTGTGAACTTTCACACGGGGACGCATTTGCTGAGATTCTTCATTAAAACAGCGGGAATGTGTTTTCACTCCCGGAGCATAAATATTCCAGGACTGAATAATACAAAGCAAAACATTTAGAGAAAAGGCGATGCCGTTCTAGAGGCCCGGCGACTCATTTATTTATCTGCTTTTTGCGAGATTTAATCAGCTTTATTTGACATTTCGATGTGTTTCATCGCTGGATGTGACAGCAGTGTTTGCAAGCAACATGCTTTTAAAGGATTGAGAGAAAAAAAACAGACGCAGGGAATAAATAAAACAGAAACAGAGACAAATGGAGCGTTGTGTTTATTAGATTAGAGCTGAAAGGATATATGTGGGGGAAAAAGTGATATAAAGCTTTTTGTGGCTCCAGGGGAAGCTGGTAAATTGCCTCCAGTGATGTCATTCGGTAGATGAGTTGCACTGTGGGTAATGTAGGCACCAGGTTTTGAAAAGGAAGAAGTATGCACGGAGTGAGAACAGTAATATCTCTGGTTCTGCTGCGTCGATGTTGATCAATTGTTTTTTAAAAATGTCCATCACGAGCCTTTTAAAGTTAAATCGATTGTTCCATCAGGGTTTCTCTATATTCTGTGATCTCAAACCGATTATTTTCGGGTTTTGGATGCATTTGAATGTGTCACCATGTGGACATTTTGACTGTGTTCTCAAATTTGACATCCAAAATCAAACAAGATACATAAATCAAGATACTAAATATGTGATAATAAATAATGTAAGTAATCGTTAGTTTACTTTAGAGGTGGGTTAACCACTATGTAGTTTTAACCTCGATTTTTATGCCTAAACAAACTGAATAAATAAACTCTCTGTTTTCACGCCTGAATATACAAAGTGACCTTAAAGTTCAACAAAATTTCATACTGTTTCGCTTTGTTTATATTCGACGGACCCCGCCACCCTCCCAGCTTCAAACAGTGTTCTGAGAACAGCTTGTTTATTCAGGTTATGGAAATAATAAATATTTCTGAGTTTGTTTTATCACCTCATTAATATGTACTGTACCAAAGAGAATAAATGGTAACTTCTGGAGGAGCGCTAAATGTTCACCTTCATCGTTATGTGCCGAGAGAAACAAGAAGAACGAGCCGGAAAACAGATTCAGGTCAAAAAAGATGAATGAAAATAAAGTTCTTTTTAAAAAAAAAAAGAAAACGATTCGAACCTTGAATATAAAAGAATACAACAGGATTTATATCACAAAGTAAAACAAAAAAACAAAACAAAACAAGGACAATAAGGTGCTACTTGACAATATTTCTTGTCAACATCACATTTTCTCATGCTCTTCCAGTGTCATGCAGTAGGGGGCAGCGCAGGTCCCTCATCCGACACAAAAAGCCTGTCGCACAGAAGCTTCCACCTTGTTCACGGATGTGTCGCCTCAGCCTCATAGTTCACTCGTCATCCATCAACAAATTCTCAGCCACAGTAATCCCCCTCCCCTCTCTCTCTCTCTCTCTTACCCACAAGCCCACACGCACAGACACACACAAACACGCAATGATATAATATTGTGAAAAATAAATAAATAAAAAGTACGAGGAGCAGAAGGAAAATCTCAGCATCCCACGTTCCTCATCTAAATCCTCCCCTCTGCTGGCACCTCCATGGCAATGCTGGCACCAAACAGCGCTAAAGCAACTCCAACAGGCCTGTAAACACACTAATGAGGCACACACACACGCGCGCGCGCCGAAAAACAAGCACATGTAGAGAAACAAATGATGCACGGGCAAGTTATGTACAAAGTAAATGTATCTGCGCACACACAAACACGCAGACACAATGAAACATCATCAGCAGTGATCAAGGACCATCTCTGCTGTCTGTTGTTGCTTAGATACAACAAGAGCTGCTTCTGTATCCTCCCCTCCCCTTCGCTCCTTATGAGGTAGTTACCAATAAAATTAGAGTGTGCATCTGTTTGGTCTTTCTCACTTGTTTGGGGTAAAACAGACACGATACAGACGGTAGGGGAAAAAAGGGCAGATTTTTTTAGTCTGCTGGCGCTCGTTAGCAATCGCTGAAACGAGGCTGCTGTTCACAGGAGAAACCAGCGGCGTGCAATCGGTGCTGCCGCTGTGCTGCGCAGAGGTGAATTATTCTGCTCTCACTAAAAAGTACAGAGAAGAAAGTGCAGTGACACTTTCAGAGTCTGGATCCTTTGTGGAGATAATGAAAGACAAAGTTCCAGTTCGTCTCCCTGAAATAAATATATCTCTAAGATAATTCCTCTGAAGTGCTGAGTGAGAGAGTTAAATCCTGTACTTGATGGACAATTTTGATCATCATCTCCCGGAGACAGTTAACCATTTCCTCTGATAGTTTAACGAAGCGTGAACACACTCCCAGACGGACAAAAGAAGATGAAATAGCATTATCTCCTGCATCTGAACTGGATGTCTGCTTAATAAAAAAATAAAATATGCCACAGCTAAAAAACATGACATCTCATTTGGATCCCGGGGCGGGTGTGCGTGCAGGGCTGCGGTGGGCTGACAGTGTAATCTCCCGAAAAGGCTTTGAAATTCAAATGTGTTGTTGCATAACAATGCCATGCGCAACCAATGAATGTCTGATAATCTGGGGGGTGGATGGATCTCTGCTCACTGGCAGCGATCTGAACGCCGACGTCACACGCACACAGAGGGGAGGGAGAGGGGGAATCAACATGACCTTAAGATTTTGATGTTTTCTGTGGTCACTTTAAAGAAGCAACAATCAGGAAACGATGCTCTTCAGAGACGGAAAAGCATCCATACGTTGGGCCCTGCTTCCAGTTTGGCCTCATATGACCCTAAAAGCAGTTGGCATAGACCTTTACGACAAAAGAGATGGAACTGCAAACAAGATCAGTTATTACATTTTCTGATTTGAATTTGTATCCATGGAGGTCTTGTATTTCCAAGCCCAGAAAAGCTCTGGATGTCATCTCGCCTTGGGCACAGAACAAAACCACTGGTGGCACCCGTGCCGTCGTGTTTCTCTTTTTTTCGACGAGGAAGAAATTGTGAGAATTAAGGCTTGAAGAAAGAAAACGAGATCTGCTCAGTCAACAGCCAAAAAGCAGAACAAGAAGGCTTGTATCAAAACAAATCCAAATATGATCAGCCGTTTCATTGTTTAGCTGCTCTAACGCACACAGTAATCTGCAAACACTGGCACGTCCAGCTAACTAGCTTAGCCACCCACAGTGGAAGCAAGAGGCGGATGAGACTACATCATGTCGTGGGGTTACGGGTTAAGTTTCAAATCCCTGTTCAAGACGACACAAGACCGAGATTAAAAGGTAAGCTAACCTGAGCTAACGCGAGTTTAATAAGATTGCTACCTCTAAACAAACAAACAAACAAGACCTGTGCTCATTAGCGCTGTAAATGAGTTCACAGATGTAGTCTCGGCTTAACTAAATCCCAGTGTATTAAAAACGCAGTGGTTTGCTGAACGAACACAAGTGCTTCCCACTAGCTGGAGTTGTAATGCATTATCAACATTCACTGTTTATAGAACGATAATTGATTGGTTGCTACGTGTAATCAAAATGATGTATTTCTAATCTATATGATACTGGTCAGATAGAGAAAGTAAAAAAAAAAAATCCCCTTTGACTTAAAAAAGCCGTGTCAGATATTAAACATGCATTTGTGTGACGGGCCTGACGGTGCTGTGAGCTGTGTCACTGGAGGGGGAAAAAAAAAAGAAGGAAAAATGTATTCCTGTTGGACTGCGCTTTGAACCTGAGGCAAGCATGTCAGTAAGAGGAAATATCACTCTGAATTAACCACTGTGTGCTCACTTGGGCCCGATCCTCACATGCCCTATGAGTTTGTGCGCGCGTCTGTATCCATCAAGGCAGGTCGTGGAGGGACGTTCGCATGTTTACCTTTTCTTAAGACTCGAGAATAAACCGCCGCTCATGCCCACAGGTTATTTATGTCACTTTTGCTCAAAGAGACGTCGACAGGGAGAGGGGGTAAGGGGAGGAAAAAGGAGGGAATCAGTGGGGAGGAAAAGGAAAAAGGATGGAGTAAAGACAAAGTGGAGGAGGAGCATAGGCTGCAGAAGAAGAAAAAGAAGGGAGGGTAACGGACAAGTCACTCAGCTGAGCAGCGGTTTAGGCTGCTTGAAAAAGGGAAGATGATGGGAGGAAAAAAAAGGACAGATGTTGACGTCTTACTGAGGGTGAAGTGAAAGAACGTGACCGAACGGACGGGAGTTCAGCAGGCGCCGAGGGAAAATGGATGACGAGAGCGAGGGGGTGGGGGGTTTGGACACGCCGAGGTCTGGAGGGGGAACAGGTAGGAGAAGATGACAGGAAATGTCAATATTGGAAGAAGGGAAGGAGAGGAGAAGGGGGGGGGTATGAGCCGAGATGTATCTGTTTTCCTTCGCTGGGAAAGATTTAATCAAGGTTCGGATCAGTGCAGCGAACCACAAAGGCCCGCCACTTGTCTGCGGGAGCCGGAGGGTAGCCGGGGAACAAGCTGAGGCTTTCGCTGTTCAGACCGCTGCCATTAGAGAGGGAGGGAAAAAAAAGAGAAACACCGTCTTTAACTCACAACAAAACCCTGCAGAACGTACACTTCCTCTGCCGCCTCTCCCGCCTGCATTGTTCTGATCATTGATCTTTGTCTTCGTGTCTCTTTCTTCCTCCAGCGTGCTGTCAGCCACAGTCTTTTCCTTGACTGCTCCATAATTTTCAGTTTCTTTTTAATCACTGCCTTTCTGACCTTTTTAATGTTATCTAATCTGATCCTATTTCACAGATGTTTTCTGAGATTATCAGTCAATATTTCATCCTTTCTTCTCTTTGAAAGAATTGTACATTTTTTTCAATTTTGATATATTTATGTTGATGGACTTGTTTTTCTTATTCTTCCCTTTTTTATCTTACAGCGTTTATGGTTATTCCTGATAGCCCACTTGGCAGTAAACCTGATTCTGATGATAAAGACGTTGTGTGTAACGTCACAAGGGGTTCTTCTTGGTCCGAACAATGAAAACGAACAACACGGTTTGATGATGTCCTGAAGTAGCGTGGGATCATGGGAGTTGTTGACTTCACTGTCAAACAAGCACCATTGTCTAATGAAAGTCTCTCTCACATGGCTTCGGGACGAGGAAATGTATTAGAGTTTTATTCGCATTTTGCTTAAGTCTCGACTTCCTTCCTATCATCTGATGTGTCCCTGGAAGTAACCATAGCGACAAGCGAGAGGATGAAACGCACCATTACTTTATATTAAATTATAGATTTCTCTGTTTGAAAACTGAGCAACTCAACAAGATCTGGTTGATTTTAGCCTCCTTAATGCACAAATGTAAGAACATTCATCTTTAAAGATGCACTAATCAACATTTTTCCATCTTGTTTTTTAGCTCTGGGGAGCGTTTTTGCATCTTTCAGCTCATTGTTTTGATTCTTTGGGTCCAGAATGCTACTGTTTTGATATTTTAGTCCTCAGTCACTACTTCTCCGTCCTCATTTTAAACAACGGGTTGCTGTTTTCAGCCAATGAAAGCTTAGATTTGATAACCGCCGAGGACTGAACGAAAGAGGTTGCTGAGCATTTGTCAACTAGCAAATTAATTGACTCTACCCCATTGGTGGTATGTGTAATCCGACTTGAGTTAAACATTGGGGGGCAAAAAATTGTAGTTAATGGCATCTTCCTGTGAGAAAACTGTGCGATCCAACTGAGTTTGGGTTGTAATAGCTTTAAAAGCCTGCAGGTGAAGCGAAGGGTTTATTTCTTTTGGCTATGAACTGCCGTCGACTGACCTCCGGTTTTATGGATTTACTTCAGCCCGGCTGGCAGCTGGTGTTGCTTTGCAGTCCAGACGATTTTCGCGCTAGACTTTGTCACACAAACAGGTTACCAGACCACCTGTGGAGTCTATAACGCCCGGGTTACAGATGTTACGACCAAAAAGTCTTGTTGTCCACTTTTTTCTGGTGCCAGTGTCTGGTATGAAAATGGGATCTACCGCCGGATACATCTGGATAATTAACAGTCCAATCCTGCCTTTGCATTTACACCTGTCATCTCTGTACTCCAGGGCGTGTGAGTAATTTGGGGTGGCTGCGAATCTGCCAAATCACGAGATCTGTGAGTTGCTGAACATGACAAATCTGTATTTATTTGTTCCGTCTTGTAAATCCGGCTGCAGCCATATGATGAGGGGAAAACAGAAAGAGAAGTCCCGAATGTTTTTTTTTTATATATCAGACACCACATATGCCAGTAGCAGATGCTGCAAAGCATACTGTTGCACCTTTACTTAAAGTTGGCACCGCGCGGCGCCGCAGCAACACTTTGATAAACACTGGTGGGTGTTTATGGTGTGCGTACGCATAGAAAATGAAGGACAGAGCGAGGGAGGGAGGAAAAAGCAAATCAACTTAACATGTTTGCAGCCGTCTCCCTGTGAGTGTGCGTCGGTTCGGTTTCAGGTTGTTCCCATCAAGCACAATCTGAAAGGACTGAGGTAACGTAAACAAGAACACCGCTGGCATCACTGTTAATATTCTGCCCTCACGTCCTCGTCCTCGCTGACGGAGGACGCCACATCGCGGTCCTTGTTCGGCAGGAGGACGGACAAAGGAACTGGACGCTGTGTGCAGCGGGGTGAATCAGAAGGCCGCCACATGATAAACAGCGGAGCGAGCAAATCATGTAAGACCACTGTGAATGTCTCTCTGTCTGGATTTCTGTTCATCTATACGACTGTAAACAAACGAACAAACGGTCAGTTGTTTTTATGGAGGCAATATATTTCCAAGTCAATCACATCTGCCACTCTGCTCCTGCTGTAGCTGCGGGTTATTCCCACTCAATCCCCGGAGTTAAAAAAAAACAACACGTTATTGGCCTCAGCACTTATATTCCCTGAGCACTGCTGTCTCGCCATGTTTGTGTGAGTGTGTTTGTGTGTGTGTGAGAGAGAGAATGTGAGAGAGAAGGAGAGAGAGGTTGTGTTAGCGACCCAGCAGTCATTTCTCTCCCTGCCATGGGGGTTTTTAACACCGCCGAGTCGTCCGCACCAGGTGCTGCTCTTGACTGACAGGACAATTTGGAGGTGTTGAGAACACACGCGCTGGTTATGAAGGCGGTCATGGCTTCATTCTTTTGCTGACACAGACACGCACTCAAGTCAGTGTGTCTGTAAACCGCTGGTGCGTTGAGACTTTAAGTTTTCTGAGGTTCCTTTTTTTTCGCTTTTGTGCGTCCAAAAAAGAAAGATGGTGCTTTTTGTTTAAAATGCCCGGAGCAGTCGCCACAGTCACGCCTGAAAACAACACAAATCAGAGCCACTCGCAGCACCCGAGGGATATGAATATGAATCATTCCTGAGATTAGTTTCAATTGTCTGAAAATCAACCACTCACAGTCACATCTGGGAGCAGCCTCAAGTGGGAAGAAAACCCACAGTCTGAGGGAGAGCGAGACCAACCTGTGACGTGTAGCCGGTCCATGCTGACCTCGATCTTGAGGAAGAGGCGACCCCGGCGCTCCGTGTGGTCCGTCCCACACAGGCTCGGTACGTTGACCACACACTGCTTGTGCACGTTCATGTCGCAGGCTGGAAGGAGACAGAAAAATAAGACTGTTGAGTTAAACTGCAGCATTTCAATAGACTTTCTGTCTTTGTACAGGCCGACAGGCCTCAAAATCAGTGAGGGTGGTGAAACCAACTGACATGAAACGTGTAAATCCTTGGCAAGAATAAAATATTCATCAGTTGTCATGGATATGTAGATTTTTTTGCCCCCTGCCACTCAGAGTCACCATGTGTTTGTCAGCCTCTCGATGTTGACGGACATCGACGCGACCCCCTGAGATGGACAGAAAAGTGAACGCAGCAGAATTCATAAAACACATGCCACTTTCACAAAACTTTTGCACGCCTGGCTGCAGACGCAACGTGGCGGGACGATCCGTGCTGATTTTTCCGGGGGCGATTCGGTGCAGAAATGTCTCTAGATGAGCCAGAGCTGTAGTCAAAACAGCCAGCGCTTCTCTCAAAGGTGCTCCGTCGCACCCAAACATCAATAAGTAATCGGCACATTAACTTAGGGCGCAAAAAAGGGAACAGATTTGAGTGTAAACGACAGGGGGGAGGTGATTCATAGCTCTCCTTTAGCAGAGATCAAGATGTTTGATGGGAATGTGGTCTTAATTTTGATAAGCATCGCCCCTCAAATTTACTGGAACGAGAAATTAGCCTTTTTATAGCCTTTAATTCAGAGCTTACTCTGAATTATTTTGCTAGCGACTGTGACAGATGAGAGACCAGAGGGGCGAGAGGACATTTGTTCTCCCTCGTTTCCCCCTCCGTCCTCTAACTTTAGTATTTTTTTGTCCTCCTCCACCCAGCCATTCGTCCCCCCCTCTCTCCTCCTTTTCTCCCTCCACTCATCGGGCTGACATGCTGGGAGGAGACGCCGAGAGACGGGGGGGGGAAGCGGGTTGTAATGGGCGATGGTCCTCCCCGCGTCAACTTGTTCTGGCGTGCTACCGTTACCATCTGCGACAAAGGCCCCCGCCGGAGCCCCTGCGGATGGATGGACGGAGTAAGAGGAGGAGCGAGGGGAGGGTGATGGATGGAGACGGCGTACAGTGACGAGGGACATGGGTGACAAAACGAAAAAAAAAAAGGGGGGGGAAAGGATGAGTGGGAGGAGAGAGAGAGAGGGAGAGAGGGAAGAGAGTAGGAAGACACGATGCAGGTTGGGGTCAAAGAAAGAAGGGAGGACTGAATAGAGGAGTGTGGGCGGAAAGAATGGGAGCGCGGAGAGGACTCGGCAGGGGCGGGACGGTGAATTCTGCCTGGGCTGCAGATGTGAGTACAGTACCGGTCTATTCCCATCTGTTCTCATTAGGGCCAGAAACCAGCACAGTGTAGTCTACACAGGTGCATACATGCGCACGCATACATGCACGCACGCACGCACGCACGCACGCACACACACACACACACAGACAGGGCATGCACTCACTGTCACATTTCATCCCTTGGTGGATGAGGCCGTACAGCAGCGAGCCGCAGTGGTCACAGAAGGTGGGGCTGCCGTACGAGTGGATCTTGAACTTGTGCTTGCTTCTGGGGTCCTGGGAGACACAGAGAGGGATGGGAAGAACGTGAAATATTAGAAATCAGTGAGATGATGGCAGGAGGTCTTTTTAAAAAGATATCTCAATCGGCAATGGCTGAGAACAACATTAGTGGAAAGATAAACAAACAGCATGTCATTTTCGGCCGCTAGGGTTCTCTCAACGAGAACAGAAGACGTAGGGAGCGATGGATCTACGGGAGTCTTCTTTGTTACACTACTCGCACATGCCAAGAGTCTATCTACGGGATCTGAGCACAAATGTCAACAGAGGAGGCAATGTTACGTTACGTTTACTCTCGTTCGCTGACTCATTCCTTGAAGTCACGGCGACAGGCGACCAAACGGAACGCACAAAACCATCCCCTTGGGAAGAATGTCAGATTTTTATTGAACAATATCAGCAATCCATCCGAAGCTCGGTCAGATATTTCATAATTGAATCTGGATTTCGGTTCATTGTCACAAATTCACAACTATTTTCATGACCTTTGACACAACTGTTTTTTGCACTGTACCGCTTTTACTTTTATTTGAGTGAATGAAACACTGCATGTGTGAACTATGATGGAGTCGTGGTGAGGCGGAGGACTGTGGCACCAGAATCAAGGGATCTCGTCTGTGTCTGCGGTTTGGCTTTGGCAACAAAAGCACTTTGGACAAAGAGAAAGATCTTGTCGGGTTTTTAAATAGTCATGAAAACACTAAAACTTTGTGTTTATGTGCAGGAATCCTGAATATTAAATTTCACGACTACTTCGACTGCAGTGATGCTGCGTTGGAATGCCTGAACAAAACCGAAAGGCAAGCCGTCCCGTGCTTTATGAGACATTTCAGGAGAAAGGGAGAGTGGAGAAATAGCCTTGATCATAATTGAAGAGCCTTTCTCGGAACATCTGTGCATCACTCTACTGTTTAATGTCTCCTCCCGAGATGAATGGAATAAATGAGTGCAAAACAGATCGTATCATCCCTGAACAACACTGACGCAAAGAAAGAAAGAAAGAAAGAAAGAAAGAAAGAAAGAAAGATCCAGATGGAGAGGAAATGTCAGGCTGTCATCGGTGCGTGGGAATGTGTAAGGTTCGAGTGTTTTTCGTGCTTGGTGTCAGTTCTCTCCATCTTGTTCTCCTGGAAACCTTCCCAGCATCCTCCCAGATTCACTCCTCAAATGTTGTGAAGGCACAGATACACATCGTGCAGCGATCGTTTCGTGCCAGCAGCAGCAGCAGCAGCAGCAGCAGCAGCAGCAGCAGCAGCAGAGTAGCTGAGCGACTGTTTATCTTGGCCTGGACATCTGGCGCTGAGGCAGAGTGAAAATCGAGCTAATGAGCAATCGGGGATTGATGCTCTGATAGGTTTCCAAAACATTTCTCATCCAAAGTGAAGCTGGATAAACGTGGCGGTATCCATGGCGCGAGCGGTTAATCAGCACGACCGGGTTTCATCGATTCATACGTTCTCCAGCCGGTTGTGATAGCTGAGGTTAGCTAATTTCCACAATCACCACAAAACAAACACGGCTGTAATTAAAGCCCTGCAAATGAGGGGCGGGTAAACCCCCACGAGCGTCGCCTCCGTCACGCTGAAATGTGTCAGAACGGCTGCATGTGTAATTATACAGGCCACTGACTGATTAAGTGGGCCCACGTTGTCGAAAAGTTCCTTTTTTTTTTTTTTTCCCCTCCACATGCGAGCTAATTCAGGCAAAAGACGTGACGGCAGAAGAGGGAGGAGAGTGAGAAGGCGACGGGGAGACGTAAAGGGAAAGTCTGTGTGTGAAAGGGGGGGGGGATTGTTGAGTGGTTATGATTGGCAGGGGGTGAGTCAGTGGCATGAGTGTCCTGGAAAAGTATAATTAGCATGTTCTCCTTATGGTGAGCTCGCCTATTTTCGTCTCCTTTCCTGGAGGCTTTTCTTGAGAATGGCGTCATGGTCATGCCCCCCGTGTCCCGAGTCCTGCTCTCCTGGGCCTCCATCCCTCAGCAAACCATTTTCGCCTCCTGACTGCACGAACCCTCTTTTTTTTCCAACCCCTTCAAATGAGGGAACATGTTGAATCTATCCAACATGCACCAGGGACTCAAGCAGCAACAGAGGAGATGCTGTTTCTTTCTCCGCCTTTCTTCCACACTCCCTTCCCTCCCGAGTCTCTGGGTGCTGAGCCCTCACTTTCATCTCCCTTTTTCTATGTTTCCATTTTTTACTCTGTTGTCTTTGTCTCTTCATCTGCGCTCCCGCCTCCTCCCGGGAACCATGGGTGTAATTAAAATGGCAGGGTTTCCACTCACAGTCATCCCGGGCCCCCGACTGAGCGCGGCCCTGCTTGCAGGATGAGTCTGGGTGCGAAGACGTAATCTGCTCAGAGCCCCTTGGCTTCTGCGTATGTGTGTGTCGGCGTGCATGCGTGCATTTATTCCACCCTTCGGGCAATCGCGGAGCTTCATGTTGGTGCAAAGAGCTGGAAAAAGATGCAGATGCACACGATAACCGAAACTGAACGACTGCTCGGGCTGGGACGCACGTCAGCAATTCTTCTTGGTCCCTCTCCATCTCACCTCTTCTGACCCAGAGTTATTAGTCTGCCGAACAAACAGGAAGAACACCCACCAAGATGACAATGCAGTAAAAAACGACAGCAGGACTTCAGTTGGCCTGCATTTTCACATTCACTTTTTTTTTTTTTTTAATCAGTGTGCTGTAATGTATTGTTTTTGTTTTTTTTGTTTTGTTTTTTAGGGTGCCTATTGTCATCTGGCCAGGGACTACAGCAGGATATTAGCCATGTTGGCTAAAGCTGCCCCTTTTTACTGTTGTTGATGCAGTTAATTAATTGGGATTGTCTTCGATATAATAAACTAATAAACTAAACTAAAACTAAAAACATCTAGGTGTGGGGGGTTCCCGATTCTTGTTGGGATAGAGGAGTCGGGGTGAAGTGTTAGAGCTACATGGCCCACCAAAAAAAACACAACAGTTGCTACTAGTTTCCTGCTGTCTAGGAAGCTAACTAGCTAGCTGGCTAACAACACATTATCATTGCTTATTTGTGCATGCCCCTATGGTGGATTAAACATGATAAAGTGCCCTCTAGGGGACCAATCGTGGTGAAGAAATGTTGTTTTTTTCTTGACTGATGTGCGAGGTTGTCGACGAATTGCGAGCGTCCATGCTTTTCTATCTCCGTCAGACAAATGGCGGACGTGATGATAACGCAGGAGCAATCCCGATGACTAATGATGACGTCTGAGGTTCTTGAAGGGAGATATCGACCACTTCCCCCAGGTAGCTCTGTTCTGAGGGGCAAGGGGTCACCCGGAAACGGGGACGGGAGTAAAAATCGGAAATGGGATTCGGTCTTGGAGGTTGTTAGTGTGTGTTGGGGTCCTTTTTATATTTTCTTTGCCCTCGCCCCTCGAACATCTTGAGTCCACCACTGCGTTATAACACAATAGATCACATGAAACCACAGGCGTTACTTATGCTGATGAAATAAAGATCGTTTGTGGCTGTTTATACATTTTCTGCAGCACTTTTAACGGATTCCAACGTGCAGGCAGCGAGCTGAGCCTTTTTTTCTCTCTTTGTTTTGATTAAACAGAATGTTACGCATAATACTTGAATGTGCAAACACTTGAAGAGGCAGTGCTGGCAGTTGTAGTCGTTTTAAGTTTTCTTCCAGCAGAGGACCCACGTTGCGTTCTGTCGATGAGGAGTACGGTGTTGAAGTGTCCTACAGAAAACATGTTGCGTTGGCGTCGCCAGTGAAACAAACGCTCGCAACGGTCTCTCCGCACAGACACTGGGGCTCAAGGCCTGGTGACATTGTTCACTAAACCATCCATGGGTGAAGAATGAATACACTCATCCTTGCTTTGTCTTGTCAGTTCACTCAGATGCACATGCAAACATGCCCGGATATATACAACGCCACAGAGCTTTCCCTTTAGGTTTGTTCGAGGTAATCTGTCAATCTCCTACGCATCCTTCATTGTTGTTAAAGCGCGAACACACAACTCACAAATCCAAACAAAGCCAAACGCGAACAAGCTTGCAGCTGAAGTACATTAAATATCAAAACAAACAAGCGTGGGACATCTAGACACTGACTTTATGACCAGAAGGAAACAGCATCCTCTCAGCCATTTAAACACTGGGCATCATGCTGTGCTGGGGTAGAGATGCCGGCGGATAAACTGTCGACACTAACAGACAGAGCCGCTGAGGCGTGACCGCGAGGGAAGTCGAGTTCCAGTGAAGCGAGAGGATGCCGCCGCCAAATTCCCCTCAGAGGCGTAGCGAGGGGTCACATCAGGCAGAAGATAAGGAAGAAGTCGATGATGAGAGCGGAGGAGTGACAATCTAAAGCAGGTCTCTGCTAATTATAGCCGGGCATTGACAGGCACGCACTACCAGAGGTAACAATATCTAATTACTAATTGGGAATCGCCGGCGTAGAAAAGAGAAAGGGGAGAGTGAAGAGGGCAATGTGAGACACGTCCGGGGTTAATTGGTTAACAGGAGAGCTTTCAGAGCTACCTTCACCTCTGCGCCATACAAATTAGGCCGAGGGCTGCGAAGACAAAGTGACCAGAGGACCTTGCTGTCGAGCGTCCTGCATACTGAAGTGATCCCGAGCAACACACTGCATTTCTCCACAGCAGCCGGAGAAGGCAAATTAAAGGAGGTTTGGGTTTATTTGCTACTTACAGCCTCTTGTACTGCTCTGTTCCCAGTGTCTCTCCACCTGCACCTCATCTCTTCATTAGTTTGGTTTGGACTCCAGCCTCTGTTGGTCCCCTACGCTTTGTCGGTTCGCCTGTTCTCACATCAGTCCGATTTTCATCCACGCGTCTCCTGTGCTCCACAAGCCTGTGTTCCCTGATTTGTTCCTCGCGGTTCTGTGGTTTGTCCCCGGTTTTTACTTTGCTATTTTTCCGTTGCCTGCCCTTTTGTCACTCGGGTTTTGGATTTTGTTTTTTTGGACCTATCAGCATCAGCGCTCACTTTTTGTTCCTTTACTCGTCTGCTTCTGTGTGTGTGTCCTGCATTTGGATCCTTTGAATACACGATATAACATTATCAAATTACAAAAATAACCATAATCAGCCTCGATTACATTTGTGTTTTTTCAGATTAAAGTGACTTTGTCAAGGATTGCTGCTCAACATTATGGTAGACGGTGAAGTACATTTACTCAAATACTGTACGTAAGTAAAGTATTGTCACTGCATTTTGGAGGCAAATATTTTACTTTACTTACATTAACGTGATAAAAATGTATAGAAAATGTATTTAGATCATTTAAATGCTAAATAATGTCAACATCTTGTCCATGCATTTTTACCTGCATTGAAAATGTTTTGAGATGATTAAAGAGGAAAAAGAAACACGTGTCACTCTTTTGTGTCTGTCTGATATGTTCTGAATTATTCATATTTGCTTACCTTTTTGTTAAATTCAAAGCATCACATTACTCATTACAAATTGTCGTGACATTTACATTTAGTAACTGACAACGTGTGACCCGTTCCTGTTACTGCGCCTCTTTGTGCATCTCAACTGCTAATTGGTGGATCAGCGTGAAACGAGCAGCAGAAATGTGTGTACGTACGACACGTGTGCACAACACAAACAGCATGTGGACCCGCTCTTACAAACATCGCTACGTAAAGAGAGTCTTAAAAACTTTTACAGCACAGTGTCGGCGTTTGAAAACTCATCGCCTTCACAGTTGAGATTAAACAAACCCGACAGATTGGGGAGCTGATTTGGTTTTTCGTGATGTGACTCAGAGAAGCCCCATCAGGGAAATTCTCTCCATTTGTTGTTTTACCAAACAGTGAGTGGAACTATTTATGCGCAACACAAACACGCACTGGATAATAGCAAAATGGTCCCCAGACGTCAGTGTGAGGAGTTCAATCTTTCAAAGATCAACAAACAAGAAAAACGACGAGAGAACAATTAAATTAGAAGACCGTGATCGTAATGTGTGTGTGTGTGTGCGTGTGTGTGTGTTTGTACGAGGGGCTGGGGGGGGAACAAAGTGAACAACTGTACAGTTGCTATGGTGATAATGGGTTAGAGAAAGCTCAATGATAGATTGAAAACCAGCAGAGAGAGAGCAAACAGAGAGAAGGAGGCAAAAGAGTGGAGAGTAAATCACTCCAAGGCTTTATAAAAATTAAACATGTGTGTGTTGCAATGAAAGCACATGAAAGGCAAAAGCATCAAAACCACACTGGAGGTCGAAATAGACGAAAACGAGTGAAGAAACGAGAACCACGGAGCGATCTCATCTCGTACGATGATGAAACGCTCCCTCTCCTCGAGGCCGAAGCTCAGCTGATCGGCTGAGAAAAGGAGGAAGCAGCGCAGGGATGTTCATAGCCGAGGGGATCTCGGTTATTCTCTCCTGGTTGTGTGAACCCACAAGTGTTGTCAGGTTAGTCAGAACACACACACACACACACACACACGCACACACACACACACACAATGCCCACAGTCTTGACTGAGCAAGCAGCAGTCTGACCTGCAGCGGTGAAGGGCAAACGCTGCGTACAGCAGGACTGGTCTGAAAAGAGTCTTTCTGCATGTTTACGTTTACATGTGCATCTGGGAGGCAGAGAGAGTTTTTTTTTTTTTTTTTTTACAGTGTTTGTAAGCAGCTGCGACAGAGGCAGAGAGACGCAAAAGTTGCTGTAATTGTAGTGGGGAAGTAGAGCGACAGTGGAAAAGAAATAACAATGGTCAGAGCTGAAGAGGAAAATAAAGAAGAGCGAGAGGGAGAACAAACGGATCTGCAGAGAGATAGAGACACACAGAAATAACAAGAGATGGATGTCAGCGACAGGGCTCAGTTTTGTGTGTGTGTGTGTGTGTGCGTGTTTGTGGGTGTGCATGTGGGTGGCATCAAAGCCGCCAGCCAGCCGCCGTGGGCCTCACCAAACAGGCTCACGTCCACGATTTGGAGACTAGCTCTGTCAATCACAGAGAGAGGGAGGACTGATGGTTTCACCTGCCAAAGCTGCTGGCATCACTGCGAATGCTTTGCCGATAGAGAGAAAACATCTCAGGGTATTCATTCCTAATCTCTAACGACTTCAACAAACACTAAATCAATGAAAAAAGGATGACTGTTGATGACAAAAAACACCTTAAAATTGAAGACCGTACCCACGGATGTTTTTTAAGGACTGGATGACCAGACTCAAAGATGGCACCCAGTCACTGGAATGGAAATTGTTGGTCAGGCACATGAGCCAAAAAAGTGGTCTTGCTTCATGTTGGCCGGCCAACTGCATAACTACATCACCTAACTTTTAGAGTTTCTCCTGCTCGGCCTCTGGACTTTATATTGAGAGCGGACTGGGAGGATATTTTGGGCCAGGAATCTGTGCCTGAATTTATGCAAAATAAAAACAAGCTTTTCTATGACACGATAAAGTTTTATGAATTAAAAAAAAAGGAGAAGAAATAAAAATTCATCATACAAAGAGAGATAGTGCAGTACTGCATATGACCACTGGGGGGAAATCAGCTTTCTTAGTAGTGCGTTTCAGAAGCGAGGCGTCTTCAAACAGCGTCAACATTTTTAAAATAGCGTGGAAGTTTTAGTTTTTGTGATCAATTAGCTAGACTGTACCGACAGTACTAATTTGAACAGCTTCATTTACATTTAGGGCATTTAACAGACACTTTTGTCCAAAGCGACTCACGACAAGTGCATCTGCCACAAGAATAGCTGCTTTCTGTCACACGGTATCCTTACTTTATATCTGTGTATTTTCTTAATAGTGCACACTAACAGTCAGAACATCGTAGCCTTCCTTACTCCTCTTCACACACTTTAGGATGGCGACAGGTGAAGCACAACACTGTCATGTTAGCAGCTCTGCTCTCAGTGCTCTGGGCTTAATGCTAATGTTGGCACAATGACAGTATTAACATGCCAACAGTAAGCAGTAGTGTTTGCCATGCTCACCGCCGTAGTGTAGACTGTCAGCATGCTAAATTTTGACAGCAGCTGAGCTAACGAAGGCTAAGTTGACAGATCTTGCATGTAGTCATTAAATAACGGCTGAGGCTTGGATAGCGAGGAGGCCTTTCAGTGTATAAAAAGAGAGAAGTTGCTTTGGTCATGTGTCAGCACTTAAATGTAAAATCTAGTTTTTGCAGTTCCCCCAAAAACAAACATTAAGTAACGGCTCAAGTCCTCTGATGTCAAACAGACAAATGACGGCCTGCTACACACTGGTACACGCTGATCTACTCAAACACAAGACCCTGGCAGCCATCCGAGTTCCCCGGGGGTGGAAACTGGCTTCACGCGATCAATCGTGTCACTCGTAGGAACTAATCTGTCTTGTGACACTGATAAAAACAATAATGAAGCGGTGACTCAGTCGGAGAGAAAAGAAGACGGAGGACAGAGGCTGCAGGAGCTGACACGAGATATATCAAGAGCAGAAAACAGACAGTGAACGCGAGGGGAAGTGTGGAGCAGATAACAGAAAGAAGCTTGTCAGAAGTCGGAGGAAGCTTGTACCACCGCCGGTATAAAAACAGCAGAAAATGGCCTGCGTGATCATGCCATCTTCCCTATTATTTCTCTCTCTCTCACACAGACAAACAGACACGACTCGCCATGACAGCTACGTCTGTGCGTTGTCTGCAGGTTCAACCGTGGCTGTAAAAGGAGAAAACTGGCACCCGTATTGACTATCCATCACTGATTTAATTAGTGTGGTGACATCTCTCTCCACCTGCAGCCGCCCGTCAGTGTTTAATGGGCCACGGCGTTCAGACTATCCCACTGTAGC
This sequence comes from Sparus aurata, assembly GCF_900880675.1. Taxonomy (NCBI): domain Eukaryota; kingdom Metazoa; phylum Chordata; class Actinopteri; order Spariformes; family Sparidae; genus Sparus; species Sparus aurata. The sequence goes on along the minus strand of NC_044209.1, from coordinate 16,436,513 downwards.
CTCATTATGTATATAAGACAGATTTATGGGCTGTAAATCAGGCAGCCAAATACAAAGCAGGAAATGATATTAAAGGAGGCATTAGCCATGAGATCGTTTCATTTCAGACACGCTGCTTCCAAAGCTCACTGATGTTACATGAAGTGATGGTGTGCGTGTGTGTGTGTTTGTGTGTGCGTGTCTGCGGCCTGCCCGTTCCCTCGGCAGCAATGTATGTCTTCTGTACGCCGTCGTTTGGTGTTGGTCTCCTCTGATTGCGCGCCTTTTCTAGCCTTGTTAGTGAATTAAACATCAAAGGGCATCAGGATATCAAACACCGCACTCACATACATGCAAATGTGCTGCCGCCGCCACATACACACACGCACACACATGCAGACACACAGGATATGAATGAGCTCATTAGCGAGATATGGTACGGAGAGCGATTGTCGGCAATCTCTATGTGAGCTCACTGGATTACGGGCTGCGGTGATTTTTGATGATGAGATGTGCAGTCGATTATGGAGATGATGCTTTATGTACCACTTAGCTGAGAGGAGGTAATTCTCTTGGGTATTTTAGAGAGCGATACGGCTCGGAATACACATCGTTACGCAATAGTTCATACAAGATTCTGTTTATCAGGTCCGTTAATTTAAGTAAAGAAGTTTGTTGTTTCCTTTTACGGCGTATTCTATGCTGCGAACCAATTGCTCTTTGGGGACAATAAGTTTTTACCAACAATTAAACTGAGGGGACCTGCGAAATAACGGTCCCTATCATTGGTTAAACACTGATTGCTAATATAGACGTATAAGTAACATTTTAATGTTGTAGTTCGTCCAGGTGGAGCTAGTTTTAAATACTTTATGTACAGTTTGTTCGGGCTGCTGTCTCGTCTGAGCTATCATTCAGAATTTCAGAATGAGCTTCAGATGTGAAAATCAGCAAACCAAACTTGCCTATTATCTGTTGTCATTCTCAGCCCGTAACTGTAACGATTAAAGGGGCTCTGTGGAATTTCTGTGTTGTGCTGGTGAAGACTCCAAAATTAGGTAAGTGTAGTTGTTAAAGCATCGGTCATTAGATAATGCAGGAGTTTTCTGTCTAGACATTATATAAAAAAAAAATAAAAAATGTTTCTAAACCCAAGCAAAGTCTGAAAACAGCAACAACAAAGAAGTAGAAGTATAGTGTAGCCAAAAGCAGAAATATTCAACTGAGGTACGAGAATAATGAGAAATGTATTTAGTTACTTTCCACCCCTGACGGTTAAAACCAACCGAGCAGACACAGGTGTCAGGGCCCTTTCTCTTTCCCGTGGCGCTCTCGTTTACAGTAGAGGAGAGATCCTGTGTTCAGGTGCGTTTAAACTCGGAACACCTCATTATATCCTTTCATCACAACCCAACTTTCATCATCAAAAGCTGTATTTAATTAGACTGACGAGGAAATGAGGCCTGCTTTTATATGCATGCGCATGTGAATGCGTGTGGGCCTCGGTCTGACGTGCACTGCCGCTCAGCCTTTGTTTACTGTATTCACACAGGGGCCAAACACAGGGAGGGAGGGGGACTCTCAACCTGTGAAAGCAGGATCACTTCCTGGGTGCTCCGCCATCTGACTGGAGGTCTCCGCAGCTGCAGTTGTCGGGCTCCATTAGGAGACACCGGTGTTGATAGCTCCATCTGTACTCAGTGGTAATTGAGCTAAATGGTTGCGAGAGGATAGTTGACTTTGTCGAGAGGTAGTGGAGAATCCCACTTTAGAGTAATAGGAATCCAGGCTTGCCGCTGAGCTTATACCAGGCCAGCACAAATGGCTCCATACAGTATGCAAACACATGTAGCGCCTGCTGTAACACATACAGATGTGGACACGAAGTGTGTCCTCTAGTATCGAACATTAAGCTTCAGAAAGGGAAGCAGGTGACACTTCAGATACTATTCAGTCGCGTCTCCACAATGTCAACAAAGCACAGCCCTGCTATCAGCCTTTAGTTCATGTTTTTTCAGATAATCCCGTGGGTGGTTAAATAGTTTATCTCGCTAAAGAAGTAGTTTTCTCAACCCATAGTCGAAACAATTCAAATGGCTAAAGATAGAGCAAAATGGTTTCCGTTCAACAACAATAGTCAATAGTGAACAAAGCCAATGCTGAAGCGCCTCAAATATGCAGTCTTCTTAATTGCCTACAGGGGGCGACTCCACCGGTTTCCAAAAGAAGTCCCATTGAATGTAAGGTTATGAGTAAATGATCCAACTACTCACTTGATTTATCACCTCAGTAAACAGTTGACAAATGAGTTTATGGTCTCCATTGCTAGTTTGAAGGTTTCTTCAATACAGCATGATGTTTGTCATTCAGGGTTCCATTTAGATGAAATCAGACGATAAAGCAGGGTATGCTTCATGTAAGTGGCTACCAGTCAGGGTTCCTCTCAGTCAGATCCAGCTAGGAGGGATTCCAAACAGGAATGACATATTTTCTGATCTAACATGTCTATTGTTTGGGTTAATGTAACTATTTTTATGAGGTTAGAAAAACTTTGTAGTTTGGGTTGAAATAACCACCCTGTTATAATGGTTACCACAATAACAACATTTGGGAGTGGTAACGGTCGCGGTTAAAGGCATCCAGCTTTGAAAGGAAATTTGAGCAAAGAGCATCCAATGTTTTGTTGACCCATCAATCCAACATCAACCACCTCTCTCCTCTCTGTCTCGCAATAACATCAGCTGACTTCCTCCTTTCCTCTTGACGGACAAGCGTCATAGCTCACACTGCCACTAGAGGGCTTTGTCACCTGACAACTTGACTTCACAGTCTCTTTTCATTGGCCAGCACAAGATGTTAGATGAGAGCTCCTGTTTCCATTATGTTACGTAATAGATGGGCCTTGCTGGCCTAAAGGCTGAAGAAGAGGACTTGTGACAAGAAGATTACCAGTTTCCATCCCTGGACCAGCAGAATCAATCTGGATGAGGGAAAGAGCATCCTTATGTGGCGCCCTTAACCCCCATCTGCTGAGAGGCCATCAGATTAGACTGGTTGTACTGGGAAGAGAACATTAAAACACTGAACCAATCACAGTCTGTAATGAAGGCATCTGTTTGTCTCAGCAATCCTGCGAAAGGATCAGTGCCACTCCTGTTTTTTTTCTCTTCTCTCTCATCAGCGACTACAAACACGTCCAATGAGGGAAACATCACAGTCAGGATTTAACTGAATATAAAAACAACACTTTATGCAGAAGAGGGACAACAACACGACGACCTTTTAGCGAGCAGGTAGAGCTAAAAATAATGAGGTGAGAAGCAGACACGCTGAGAATAATTGCTGGCTAAGAATATCCGTAAAAGTGTTCGTTCTCACTTTTCCCGTTTGCTGCCACCACGTCCGCCTCAGCCCGACAGTGAATAATTGCACATTGTTACCGTATGTAGCAAACGTGATCTTCACATGGGGCACTTCTATTAGGACGCAAGCTAGGCATTACCACACTGTCACAAAAAGTTCAAGAAAACAGCATAACTTTTCAGGTCATCCATCAACTGCCTTCCCAGAGTGCTTTGCAGCAGTCCCCATTTTACCCCAGATCCCTCAGTGTGTTTATTAAAGTTTGACTTGCAAGAGAACCGGACAACCGGCGGTTAGCATACCTGCGCGTTAATCACTGCGACATCGCCACGGAAACCAAGGAGGACAGGCCCCAGTTGGCCATCTCTCTCACACGGAAACTATATTTAACCGATGCACAATATAAATACGGAGACGAGGAGGTGCACAGTCCTATTTCCCATTTACACACTCAGACTTAAATAATAAGACAGCCATATTATTCCTGTCACTCAAAGTCATGTGACCTCTGAGCTATGACCGCACTCAACTCTTGGAAAGTACTAAACCTCATCAAGTTTTTAATCTTTTGTGAGGACAACGTGAGCGTAAGCAACATCATTAAGATCGCGATGCTTCACGCATCCGTCAAATTACGAAACACCCACAGGATTCGATAATCATCATCTCTCTCTCTCTTGCAGCTTTACTTGCAGGCGCTTATGTGACGTCAACGGCGAAAAACAAAAGTCAGGAAATTGCACATCCAGCCTATAGAGTAGATGAGAGAGATAGATAGATGAAGCCCATACCAGCATGGGACGTAATTATGCACATAGTAATCCTCAGAGGCCATCTGTGACAATAATGTATTTGGAGGATGTATGCGATGGTTTAGTCATGTCGCTCGATTAATAACAGTCTGTGTGATTGTTATTGTCCTGAGTACAGTATTAACGATACACTCACTATATTCAAAATGCCAACATCATATCATATATTATTAATGTTTGTATAACCATCAGTGTTATGCAACAGGGATATGTTTCTAAAGAAGATTATAAATACGGACTAATGTGAGATCATGAGCGAAGGTTAACAGTAATGCATTATCAATGTTTGTTTTGACTGCAACACTTATGGGTTATAATTCTGATTATCAAAACAGGGAAATGTTCAGTGGCCTTGAGAGCTCAAGGTTGAACCCTTCCCTTTCCATTTTTGAACCTTCTAGCACTTGTTTCAGTGTATTTTTTCCACCGTAGGCCTCTGTGCGCTGTTTTTTTTTTTTTTACTTTTAGGAAAATCCTACTGATTACAACAGCAAATAGAAGAACAGGAAATCTGAGAAAACATGTTCACCAATTTGGAAAATTAAGAAAAATGTGAAAACTAAATCATACAGAGTACAGCCCAGCTGTGTTCATCCCTTTTAAAGGTTAAGGTGTCCATGAAAGGATGATGAAAACAGCTGGGACGCGCTCGTTGTTGCTGTAGTTCAATACTAAATAAGTTACTGAAGTTGGCTCTTAGTACACGTTGAGTAAAACGCTTTACAGCATTTTTGTTGCCAAACTGGTGGAAATCATTTAAAAAAAAATGATGAAACATGGTTAAAGAAAAAAACACAGCCAGTGTTTCGGCAAATATTGCAAGTGTGATATGATACGAAGTTAGCAGGATTGAACATTTTTGCATCAACATGAATTTTCACAAAAAAATACTATGAAAATCATGTTGTCATATTTGTTGGGAGCCTTTAGTACATCATTATAATGCTGTTTTATTTTAAAAAAAATGGCAGCTTCTTCCAATTCGATATTTCACTTCGATATATTGTGATTTTGATAATATTTCGGCCCTCATATGATGGATCATGCTGTGATTAAAATCCCATACAAACTTGATAAGCTTGATAGCCCACTCCTTTCTATAGTGAGCCAAAGTCCTGACGAGAGGCTAGTCTTGTTAAAATAGCACTGACCCCTCATGAAGTGTCTTACTTGGGGTTTTCTGCCTGCCCAACTTCTTAGCTGTACTCTCTGATGCCAACTCACTGTAGCCCTGCTAAACTGCTGTACTTCCTGATGTTTTACTTGAGACTGCCTTGGGCCTTGTTGGAAGTGCTGCTTGTTAAAGTCTTAAATTAAGAACTGTATTAGTTTTGCTCAAGTTATGTTACTGTTGAGTAAAGTTATGCTCCGTGGCTGGTTGTTATTAGTGTCGTCGGTGGATTTCAAACAAGGTTTTATTGCTTCTCTTTCAATTTGGGTCATCTCTCCAGTATAATGTGGAGGAATTAACAAAGGGTGTGTGGGAGCGGCCAATTACTCAGTGGGTTTCGACTCAACGTGAACAAGAAGAACAAGGAATTAACACTTGTGCTCCAAGCAACTTTAGAGGAGAAATCGACAGTTAGTTTAATTTGTGTTTAAGCTGAATAGACATCCATTCTAAACAGTACGGTTAGATCCCCCAGATGTTGAATGCTGTAAAGAGACAGACTCCCACAGCTACAGAACGTCCAATATTAATACTATAATTCCTATTTATTTATACACAAAGTGAAAAGAATTAGGTGTGCGTTTCATCTAAACATGTAAACAAATACTCTGGTGTCCTCCGTCCTTCTGCCTGAACCCTGTGTGTGTTTGTGTGTGATGTGATGTGTCCTAAACCCTCTGACATTCAGGCTGCATGTGTGTGTGGATTATGTCAGATGCCCTGTAGCTGGCGAGAGACACCACTTTGGCCTCTGATATTTCTGTCCGGCGTCCAAACAGCAGCCGATTACAGCTGTGCTGCTTGAAAGTGTGTGTGTGTGCGTGTGTGTGTGTGTGCAAACACGTATCTCTTCACTCTTTACATCTCTGCAATTACATAAGCAACACGGCCGCTCTCCAGCTCTTTGCCTTTTTACAGTGCACGAAACTGAATACGCAGCTCCTCCTCCTTCCACCGGCCCAATCTACACCCAGTTTACAAATTCATCTCCTCCATCCATCCATCCATCCATCTAAAGGCCCCTTTAGTACTTGTTGATCGCATTAGCTTGAAGTCAAAAGATGAACATCTGGCCCTGGCAGTGGTCTGCTAATCCACGAGGTGTTAGTGATATGGGAACATCCTTGTGGGGCTTACCCATACATACACTCTCATGATTAGACAGAAGGATATATCACTGATCATATGAGATGTTTGGGTCTTAGATGAGTTGAACCCTTTGACCTGTGTCGGTACAATTCACTACAGTTGATCATGCATCGCTTGAGTGAGACAATACTTGAAAATCGTCTCACAACAACTGTGTCTGTTGCTATACATGGTGTGATGGTATAGTAATGGCTGTATTGATGGAATTCCTTAGCTAGTTTTTGCTGAGTGTGCCATGTGACCCATTTTAGTCTAGGTAACTCAGCTTCTCCAGCATTTATTTATTTGAGAATTTACAGCAGTGCAAATGTCCAATTTCTCAAAGCCTGTTTTTGATCAGAATCACACATAATCTTTACTTACTTTACCGAGACATTGATTTCGTTCAACAATACGAAGAGTGATAATCACAGTACAGCCCGCAGAATATTAATATGATCAATTTTCAATTATACCACAGCTCTACTCTGGCCTGACCTTTTGTCTGCCACAATGCATCTTAGACTGAAGAAAAATCCAGTACAACTGTCCGTTTCTCTGCCTCTGTCAAATTCCCATTAACGACATGTTCTCACACTCCCCTGAGATGCATGAGGTAATAACCTGCTGTGACATTTAGATGATAAAAAATAATGAGGACATAAGAGTGTGGGAGAAATACATACCCATGTGACACATGGCCAACTGGCTCGTGACATAAATGTCCAATTACTCACATTACTCGTGTGAATATTTCACACATCAGTTTTAATTTGCCGCAGCTTAGCCGATCGATCACTTGATAAGGTAGACCGCGGCGGCCCGGCTTGAATGCGCTCGAGACGTTTAGAGAATATTAGAGGTTTGGCGGTTTTGGGCTGATCTATTCTTGTCAGGATGGGCATCTCAGACATGGCTGACTAATGATGCGGCGGTCTCGGCCACTGCAGGAGGGATCAGTGACAGCTTAATGAGGCCACGGGGCTTCTGTGCTTACAGAGATAGAGGGAGAGGGAGGAGGAGGGAGAGGAAGAGGGAAGGTAAAAATGAGCATTAAGAGAGATGTGCTGTAAAACCAGCAGAGAGGGAAGGGTTGCGAAGAATGAAAGCCACGGAGTGAGGGAACAAGATGAACACAAAAGGAGATAAATGACAGGAGGGAGCACGCAGTAAAAATTAACGTAAGGCGTAAGGTGTCCCACTGATGTCCTCCCACTCCTGACACGCCTGAGATTCGCTCTGTGTGCTTGCGTGCGTGCTTGCGGCGCACCGCTAACTGCTCGGTGCATTCAATTATCAGAAAGTGACAAGTCGAGCAGGAGTTTTTTTGCCTCCTGTTTACCCTCCTCCTCCTCCTCTCCCTGAGTTGGTGTGAGATGAGTCACTCCCAGCAGCGCTTAGGAAAGGCCGCCCCTCCTGTCGTCGCTGCCGGGGACGAGAGCACTACTGGGTGTGAGGTGGTTAGGCCTGCATCAGCACACTCACACCAAAGCAAGAGATAGTCAGAGTGATAATAATGGATCCTATACTTGCTGTCCAGTTTACTGCTGACCATCCAGGGGTTCCATCCAGGTATGAGAAGTTTCCTCTCAGCTTTCTCAGGCCTTTTGTTCCAAAATCTAGACATATTTAAGCTTCTAAACAAAAAGTCAGAGAAGAAAAAATGCATGGGTTGCAGGTGATTTTCAGTGGTTACGGATTTTTCCAATTTCCTTATTTTCAGGTGGACATTGCTTTTCCTTCATTTCAATACACGGTAAATTAATAAAAATAACATTTCAGAAACCTTTGATTCTAATGTGATGTATTGGACGATGCGTTGGACCATGCTTGTGTCATGCCGCTAGTGACAGCAATGGCCATCGGTCCGCCACTTTGGTCGACCTTTGATATCTAAACAATTTTGATATTAATTGCCATGAAAAAGGTAGATACAGACATTTACCTTCCCCATCAACACTGATACTGACTCAGGATGAGTTGCAACAACTATTGTGATCCCACAACCTTTACTCTACCACCATCAAGTCATATTTATACTGGCAATGGACAAATGTATTGCCTCTAATTATCATTAAGTTTGACTTTTCACTGTTTGCTCATTCATTCATAAAATCGTCTGACTTGTTTTCTGATGTTGGTGTTTGGCTTGAGATGATTTCTTCTGGTTCCACTGCCACTGTGTGATGTTACATTAGAAGTCAGCCCAGACGGTTGAAGGGCAAAAGGCAACAAACAGATCCTTAAAGGGATCTCCAAACTAAAGCAAGTCTCTGCAATCTAGTTTTCATACAGTAGATAAAGCAATGCTAACCAGTGGCTGTATGAAGTATGTCTAAGTTGGGATACTTTCTAATGAAGAAGCCAGGAATGAATTGGAAAAACATGAGGGACCTGTTTCATCTGTTTTCATATGTTGTAATACAGCTGATCACTTATATCTGTACATTAAAAAAGAAGCACAGTGTAACAGCACTCATGTAAATGTGGTCGTCTCATTTCTTTCTTTCTCTAAAATGGTGCAAGTCAGTAAGTCTGCATATGGCAGATGTGTCACTGTGCTCTACCTGAGACTACAAAGTAGGACGGCGAATGTAGGCTGTTCTCTGGGGAGACAATCTTGAGTCATACACCCCCTTCGCCAGCACCCAAATATCCCCGGGCAAATACTGCTCACAAAGGAGAGCTCCAGCACAGACAGAGGCACACACATCGACCAGCACACACACACACACACACACACGCGCACACACACACACACACACACACACACACACACACACACACACACACACACACACACACACACACACACACACACACATTCCCATACCACTAAATGCCTAAATGCACCCGGGGGACTCAGCCATAGCCTGTGAGATTTTATTTTAGAGGGTTACGTAATCGTCAAGTGCTTAATGAGGCGGTGGGTGAGGACAGGGCGAGGGAGGAAGACAGGAGGGGAGGTAAGACCTGCGAGGTGACCTCCCCAATGAAGCAGCACAAACGACGGCGGCTTTGTTAGAGAGACAGGAGCAGACAGAGACCTCAGCGTGGCATCTCACCCCTGGCGCCTCGCGGAGAAAATTGATTGCCCTGTTTTCGGCTGTAGATTTAGCTGAGAAACCCCGCTTTTCTATTTGTTGGTGACACAGCGAGACTGTCCTCACAGGATAAATGAAAGCGCTGGTCATTTGTTCAAACGCTTGAAACCACAACACATGTGAGCAGGGCCGCCATGTTACCCTAACACTACAGCTGCTCTTATCAGCATTTTTTCTTTTAATGAACAAAGCATGAAATTACATATAATGTGAACAGTGACAGATCTATGGAGAATTATCCCCCTAGATCTGCAGTTCCTCTCTGCTCTACAGAGCATTTTAGAAACCCTTTCATTGTTTTTTTCAGTGAAAAAGCTTGAATAAACCCAGTGTGCACCACCTACACAGCACCAAGTAGCAGAGAGACAAAGTTAGCAACTAGCTGGTGAACAAAATGGAGCATTTTAGCAGTTTAGGAGCAAGATGTGTCCTCCAAGAGTTGGCGGTGACCGAAATCAAGGTAAAATTAGACTCAATATTTGACTTAATTGACAAAGTGTCAGCAGGATGTGTTGAAAAGCTGCTGTTTGCTAACAAGTTGGGTTTTTTCTGCTGCCCCCAAACGACCTCCAGTCAATGCAGGTGTAATCCTTGTCACAGTGACCTCTGACCACCAAATTCTAATCAGATCATCCTTGAGTCATGGTGGACATTTGTGCAAAATTTAAAGAAATTCCCTAAAGGCTCTCTTGAGATGTCATGTTCACAAGAACGGGACGGGCAACCTGAACACGTAAACATTATGCCACAGACTTCTGACCATGTCACATGTTCCTGACCAGCGGGTTAAGTTCGCTTGGCTGCTATGAAACTGTAGATGTTCAAATGTTGCATCAAGCAGTATGTCAAGTATGTAAAATAATTCGAATCACTGTACATATCACAAGTACTCAAGCCTAGAAAGATGAACAATAACTATACAAGTAAGCAGTGGAATTATTAAATGTAAGGAAGCTGTTTCTCAATGTGGGTTCTTAGTTGTACTCGACTCGGCAGTTACGACCAATCCTCAAAGACATTTCCTCTCAGCGTCTCTTTAGCAGCACAAGCGAACCCTGGCCTGCTTGGAGGAGGTGCTCAAGGTGAAAGATGCATTCACGAGCCGAAGCCTTTTTCACAGCGTCAAGTCAACAGATTGTGACTCACTTTCACAGGTGAGAGGAACATCGTCATTCACCAGGGAGTATAACGTGTATGTTTGGACTGAAATGGAGCCAAAACCTGCCAAAACATCCTCTCCTCCTCCTCCTCCTCCTCCTCCTCCACCTCATCCCCCCCTTCCCCCCCGTCTCTCCTGCAGTCCCTCCCTGGTGGTGACATTAACCACGAGCTGCCTCCGCCTCCAGTCTGAGGAATAGGTCAGCTCCCTGGCTGCTGTCTGCCCGCAAACACACACTGTTTACCCGCCTGTCTGCGATTATGCACACATGCACTTATGCATGAGTAGATGCCGAGCCTCATACACACACACACAAATGCACACACACACCTAGTGTACTGTAGTATCGGCCTATAAATTATTCATTCGTTTGACAAATTCAATTGAGTTGATTACCTTGAAGTGCTCTAACACTACATTTATGATCTGGCCTCAGTTGAGCATTACTTCTGCATCTCTATAAATTGTACTTTCTGATTGGGCTAATGTTTGATTACTCTTCTAAACGCCATACAGCAAACTTATTCCTCAAAGAGAGAAGTCCGGATGTCACCTTGCCGTGATTTGTAAAAATCTGCTGCCACCCCAGACCACTTTGAGCCTCTGGCTCAAAACAATAAGCTTACAGTTTTTGCCTAACGCTTAAACACTAAAAGTGGTTGCCAGGCCCAAAGCATCACAACCTCTAACTTTGGTGACCATGCCCTAAACAAAAGCACCAACCCTGCAAACACAATATATGCTTTGCACTGTGTTTGAAATTCTCCAACACACTTCTTGCAAAACGCTACACACTGTTTTTTACATAAGACACATTGTTCAAAAAGGAAGACTCATGCAATCATTGGGAAAACACGTCTATTTAAAATACAAAACACAACTAAAATTGGAATAGCACACAGACTCACACACATGAAAACATTTAAAATCTAATTGTAGACCAATCAGTCTAAGCCACAGCACTACAAATACACCTGATGTGAGCTCAGCTCCTTTGTGCCAACTTTGGAAATGTGGAGGCAGAAAGAGGAAGAGGGAGAGTAAAAGCAGCAGCAGGATGCCATACACCCCATTTTTTTAAAGATTTGTTTTGAGGCATAGACACCTTTATTTGACAGTGGATAGACAGGAAAGGGGAGAGAGAGGGGGTGTGGCATGCAGTAAAGGTCCTCTGGCTGGATTCAAACCAGGGTCCACTGCGTACGTGGCATGCGCTCTAACCACTTGACTAACTGCGCAGCCAATACACCCCATTTTTGAATCCAATTGAGGAGTTCTTTTCAGCATGGCGCTGGAAATGTTATGACCGTCAGCCACATGCCCGCATGCCTCTTCCATGGCTTGTAGAAGAGGCATGCGGCGACATTGAGGTGAGGTCCATACAGGGTTGGATACGTCCTGCAAGGCGATATTTCCCCCTTTGCTTGGCAAGGGAGGACATTGCCTGTGATGTGGATGAGGTGATGTGGCCAAATGCCAACAGGAGACAGGATCCATAGCCTAAATGTCTTCCAATAGTTCCCTTACAACACTATGTTTTGTAGAACATTCTAGTTGTACCACGTCTTTGTGGTTTTTTTTTTTTTTTTTACTTACTTTTTTAAAACAAAAAAAAAACTTTAGTGTCTCCATTTTGTTTTCATGTTACTAGATCAACTGTACCAGATCAATCTTACACAAAAAAAAAATCTGTATGAGACTTTTAAAGTCAAAAACCATTGAAAGTACAGAATCCAGCTGTGTTTTGCATAAAGCATATCTATGTGTTGTTGCTGCTAGGAAAGAGTGCAAACAAAGGTGCATGTGTTTAATGTTTTGATGCTAAAAACAGTTTTGAAATGGGATTGTTAGGTTTTGTTTCAAGAGTTTCATTTTGCCGTATAAGTTAGGAGTTCATCTCCATGTGCTTTGACTTACTCGACTTGTGTGTTAAGTTATGACACAGTGAGCCAAAGTCTGCAACATGTGTGTAAGCATTCGGCAAAAACTGTAAAGAGGCTAAAATGTTTCATTGAGATGAGGATGCTAATTATCTGTGGGTTCATCACTATGTGCAAATAAAGCCATTCACTCATCAAGTATAAATATATAACTTACTGATAGAAACAGATTAAAATGTCTCTTATACGACTGTGAGTGAACGCAAACATTTCTATTTCAAGGCTCTGCTGACCGAATACTTTTCACACACACACACACACACACACACACACACACACACACACACACACACACACACACACACACACACACAAACACACACACAGTGCAGGTGTGGTCGTCTTAATCTCTCTCTGCCTTCAGCCTGTGGTGTGTGTGTGTGCGTGTGTGTGTGCGTGTGTGTGTGCGTGTGTGCGCGCGTTTGCATGCTTGTCTATTATACAGAGAATTGAGTTTATGACAGCAAAGCAAGTCTTGAGTCCCTGGTCAGTCTTTGCTGTTGCATTTCTGATGACTGCACGACAATGAAAGCAATCTGCAGGAGTTGCAGGAAAGAAGTGATGAACCTGAAGAAAATATGAAGAATGAGGGCAAAGGGAAGTAAGGGAGGGAGGAAGGGAGGGAAAAATGATCCGCCAGACTCTCATGAGGTAATACGTCTTTCTGTAAAAGCATTACATACTTTTCGGGGAGATTGTTTGTGATACTTGACCTATTCATATGGGTCCTGGTACAACGCACAGTCTATTTTCATTACTTGTAAATCAAACCGAAATCCAGAGTTAATCTTCTCATTTATTAGTGAGTCTGGCAACAAAATGAACCTTCATATCAATTTGGGATTTGTTAAATGCCAAAGAGAAACAGACAATGCTGTTGCAGTGGAATTTAAATGAAGTGAATACATGATAATACTAAATCCACCTTGATATCCATAATCTCCGTGCACTCAGAGGCACTGTTATGCACATTAATCAGCGACGACAGGACCCGGTTTCAGCTTCATCAAATTATTCTCAGCAGTGAGGTGCAATTCATGTGCCGCCATTAAGTTCTTAAATCAGGTTCGGCTCCGCGGTTTGCTTCCTCATCTTAAACACTTCCCCAACAGGGCAAACTCCAAGATTGTCACCTGCTGAGAGTGCAAGTTTTATGACTGTTAGTCTTCTTTGCTTCACCTCAGTGGGTAGCAGGATCCCGCGCCATCATTAGTCTGTCTGCACTAAATGAGCCTCCACTCATTCAGCAAGCGCACCCAGCGATGAGTTATTGTGTGTCCCGAATGATTAAAGACTAAATAAGCCTCTCAGACGTGAGACAAAACATTCTGTTGTCGTCAGAGAGGAGAGTTCGATAATGATCGTGCAATTCAACACCTTTCATTCAGGCTGGTGGGCTTGTGTATCTGGCAGAAGGAGCGCAGACTGGCAAGGTTCCTGAGGACATGTGGTATCACGGCACATAAAGTGATCCATTATTTATTAACGATGTCAACGCTCCAATTGGTACCAGCCACTTAAAGTTTCCCCAAAAAAAAGTGCCATTCAAAAGAAAACAGGCCAAGTTCTTGCGGTAAACAGAGGAAGCTCAACTTAAAAGGGATCAAACTGGGTTAGTGTGATGAGAACAACGGGTCACAATAGCACAGCGGGTCAGCCCGGGAGAAGTAAACATGTCAGGGAGGCTAAACTCCTCGAGAGTCCACCTTTCTGAGCAACTCCTCTCTTCAGAAACGCCGCAGCCAAAAACACCGGCTCAGATTGACGTTTCTGGGGCAGCCGTCGGTTTGTGTGTGTCTGTGTGTGTGCGACGGTGGATAAACCTGACAGGGAGATGTACCTGAAACGCAAAAACATGACACGATTCCGGCTAAATGTGCAGCTGACTCAGTAATTTAACAAACAGCATCATTAATAATGTATAGCAGTTTTGGTTGGTTTGAAAGTCTCTGCGCACATTTCTTACTTGATGGTTTCAACTAAAGCTGTTTGAAAACCCAGAGGTTATCAGAGTTGTCACTCTGCAATGAGCAATCTCATCCTTCATGCCGACTATGACCATATTTGAAGGTTGGAACGTTTATCAATCAGTAAATCTAGAGCTTCGCCTTCAGGTTCAGCTACCTCCAGCACAGCCAGATAACAGCCAATCCTACAATCCGCCTGTCAATCTCCACACTCCATCTTATCCTCCTGATCGACCGGCTAGAGCTCTTGAGAGCAGTCAGAACTACTCAAGTAGTTGACTTCCAGAGAAATGTTTCACCTCACCTCTTCTTCGTTCCACATCCTCATACAAGAACAAGTCAGTGTGCAACATTGTTTTGACAGCTTGACAAAGCCAGGAATGTTGGCAGAAAGCTACATTAGAATTCATTTATAGAAATATTTTTGGTTATTCTATTGTGTGAGACCTTTATTCTTTCTCTTTTAGTCAGTTTTTGGTCTCCTCCAACTCCAGCTGGGAAAAGTTTGGCTCTTTAGCTCCTCAATGCTCCACCATGTCCACCAGCTAGTTGACGATCAGTACTGGCTCTTCACCTCCTGTCCCTTTTTAGAGCTTAAAGTAGCTAAAAAATGATGCCATGACAGCAGTGAAAAGTTGCCAGAGGATCGCTAAAAAGTTAGCTGAAACTTGCTAGAAATCTCCTGACCTCATTCTACCTCACAGAAAAATGACCAAAATCAGTTCCACACAGTGAGGTTTATAGATAAAAAAAAAAGGAGAGTGGTGTTATTTTGTTGCGTGCCCACTCCAACCTTTTCTGATTTGTTACTAACTCAGTGTCAGTGGCAAAACACGATCAAACACACGAGCGACGCAAGCTACGAAACTATGAATAGCTGTCGGACAGTGACGGTTGTCTCTTCGCCGCTTGATTCTGCACCACAGAAGAAGAGATGAAAGACAGAGAACTGACAAATGTTGCAAACGACCGAACGCTCCTCAAAGAGAGGAGGGAGCAGAACGATTGGCAAATGTGCACACACACCATACGTCGCAGCAGGAGGTAAACACACATGCACAACATGGAGAACACAGCAAGGCTGGCAACCGTCGCAACTTGCACAAGTCCGTGGATGCTGGGGCGATCATGCATCGTATCATCATCCTTAGCTCTTTTCAGTAGTTGTCTGTGTGTTTGTGTATCCACTCTTCTTCCTACTTTCCTACCTCAAATGCAGCAGACTCTCTGTTCTCCCCCCCCCCCAGAAGAAGACTTCCTAACTCCTCCTAATTTAATAAAACTTTAACAGCAGTTCTTGTATTTCCCCACCTGCCTCTGGCTTGATGTCTCAATTTCTCTTTGCCTCGTCCTCACATTCTTTGTATTTGCTCTCATCGCGCTCACCAGCCCCAATAATTCTCTCTTTTTCTGCGAGCCTCTCTCTTTTGCAGCCGGTCTTCCTTCCTCTCTGAAAATATGTCAGCACACTTCCATTTCCCCATTATTTAAGAGAAGTGACCTACTCCCATTAATTAACATTCCACGAGGAAGTCGGACATAATTGGCATGCGGGGCACGTTGATAAGCGAGATGAATGGTGCTATCTTCGGTGAAATAGTATCTATCTTTATCCCCGAGATGATCGAGGCCTTAATTACTATCCCTTACAAATGCATTGGTCGCGCTGGGTCGGGGAAAAAACTGGGAGGCTAATTACAGAGCCGACTGCGCTGGGGAAATATTTTCTCCATCGGCTCTTTGACTTTGACTCCTTCACCTAAACAAGATTTGATACCAAGCATCCCGTGTGTAACACATCAGCTGTGTGGGCCGGAACGAGCCCCGCAGCTTTAATCATTCAAATGTCCGCTGATATTATGTTGCGTTTTTTGCTGCGCTCATGAATGTTTAACAATCTTGAAACTTTATTAGCGTTGGAGCGGTCTGAGCCAGCCGTCACGCTCAAGCTCTCGAAGCAAATCTTTCTCTATCGTCTTAATTGCCTCGCACTTCCTCCCTCTCCTTGTCCAGGTCTGTGGGGTTTATTTAGGCGGAAGGCTTCTGTCATTGTCAGCCTGCGAGGGGGCTTTAATGAGCCGCACTGTTAATTAGCAAAAGGAATATATCTAACTCATCACGCGTGCTGGAGCAAGCACAAATATACAGTAGATATGAACACACGCACACTGGTGTTGCATAATCACAATACTGAACATGTTTTCTTCGAAAGGAGCCACGTTTCTTGTTTTATTTAAGTATGTTGATGCAGAGAAAGATCGCTTTGAAGTAACAGCGCAGCTTCGGTCGGACTGTGGAGCCAAACTCATCTCAAGGTCAGCCGTTCAGCAAGTCTGAGTGGCGTCACTACATCCAGCTTTCACACATTAATGGCTGGCAGGCGGCGGCGGCGGGGGGGGGGGGGGGGGGGGGGGGGGGGGGGAGACTTCACTGTGTCCAAAAAGAAGTCCAATTGTATGGAAGCTTATGCTAAAATGAGCCTATTTCTCACTTGATTTATTAACTCAGGAAACAGTTTCCTAATGAGTTTGCGGTCTAAATCGCTAGTTTCAGGTCTTCTTCAAAACGGTAAAAATGACGATGATAAAGACGATAACGCAGGGTGCGCTCCAGGGTGTGGCTCACTTGTAATTGACAAGTTTCTACCATCAATTATGTTGGAGACATTGGAATTGGCTGTTTCACCCCAACGTCAAAATACGGTCCTTTCAAAATAAGACTCGGGGCTTCAAAACACTACAAAAATCCCACTAGTCCCACTAATAAACTCATTAAATGCTTCATGGTGCTTCTAGAGATGAAAACTTCCAGGGCAAACTTTAATGCAAAACTTTGACTTTAGTATGTGCGAGTCAGAGTCTTTTTGCACACACAACAACAGGCTCTGATTGACGAGTGTGGCTTTAAGACTGCAGACAAATATGCTGACCTGAGAGAAATGCAAGATAAACACAATTTACTGTCTGTCAAGCCGGTCAAACTACCTCACCGGGCTGCACAGATACACACCGAAGACTTAACAGGCAATTACCACAACAGCCAACTACATTAATCACAATATGGAACAGTCAAACAGCAAAATCAGTGTGTAAATTAATTGATAATTAGTCATTTTTTTTTTTTTGCATAAATGGCAAACCTTGAACTGATTCTTCTGTTTTATATAACTGAAAAGCGAATCATGTTGTGTTCTTGATTGTTGTTCAGACAAGACAAGCAGTCAGGACTTCACCTGTCACTCTGGTTAATTACAAGGGGCATTTTTTTACTTTATAGACTCAATGATCAATGATAACTCTCTGATAATGTAAGTTATTGTTAGTCGCAGCCCCTAAATGTGAGCATAATAAATCACAACGGACAAAAACATCCTGAGCTGTGAAAGGCAAATTCCAGGTTTGTTGGCCCTCTGGCTCAGACCTTTTAAAATCGTGCCCCACCCACTGCTGTGCAGGGCCCCGGCGCTACTGTAACAGCGGCAGGCGTTTGCACGAGTCGGCTGGTGGCCGCTCGACAGCAAAGACACCCCGCTGTGTGTGTTTTGGTAAGGTGGCCATTTCCAGACGCGAGTCGAGCTGCACAGCAGATAATAAGGGCAGAGAGACCCGAGGCGAGGAGAGGCAGACTGTGAGTGAGAGGTGACAGAGTGTTTCCCTCTCCTCTCCGCCGCTCAGCCTGGGGACAGTCACGCAAACAGTGTTCTTCACACTCCAGCGTTTAGACGTGCTGCATTTAGGCAACGTGTCATGTTTTCATTTGCACACCCTGTAAGCAGCATTAAAAAAGAGAGCGTCTGACACGGTGTGTATTACATCTCCGAGCACTCGCGCTCCAGCACAGAAAAGAGGGGTAAACATGGCTGGGATGACGATAATAAAAGGATGCATTCACTGTAGAAGATGAGTTTGACACATTCACTGTGTAATTAGGTGTGTGCAACAACATAGCACACTCCTGTTTATTTACCGTTCACACACAGAAAGCCAGGCGGCGTGGGAAGACCAAAAAAAAAAAAAAAAAAAACTCCTGCAGCAGACATTTTCTGTCCACGTGTTTCAATACAGGAGCACTTTGCCGACTGTTTCCTGCCCTCAGACAGCAGGTGGTAACCTCAGTGTCTCCAACAAGCCCCAAAATTCATCAGCTAACTGACACACTGGTTTATGTAATCAGGCATGAGCCCAATAACTGCAGATTGCAATCTGATATCAGTGATTAAATCAGAAGCTTATGTCATATTTTCCAGCTGTTCAGACATCTGAGACTTTCAAGCTTATTGATTTCTCATAATTAAAACATGAGTTTTAGTGCTGTTTACATGCAGGGTACAAACATGGCATGCTGTGAACTCATATTACAAACTTCACCCAAACTCAAGTATATACAAACTGCATAAGTGACAGCTGCCTTAACTCAACTGAGCAGGATTTTCCTTTTAGTCTAAATAGTGAAAAGTCAAATAGCTACATTTTGAACCAGAAGTTCCATTTCAACTGGATTTGACTCTCAAGGGGAGGTGGAGGCATTTTAATCCTCACTGGACCAGATACAGTGCCTTGCAAAAGTATTCACCCCCCTTGAACTTTTCCACATTTTGTCACGGTTTAACCACAAATGTAAATGTATTTTATTGGGGTTTTATGTGATAGACCAACACAAAGTGGTGCATAATTGTGAAGTGGAAGGAAATTGATGCATGTTTTTAATATCTAATTTTTTTTTTACAGAAAACAGAAAAGTGTGGTGTGCAAAAGTATTCACCCCCGAGTCAATACTTTGTAGAACCACCTTTCGCTGAAATGACAGCTGCATTGGGGTAAGTCTCTACCAGCGATGCAAATATCAAGACTGAAATATTTGCCCATTCTTCCTTGCAAAATAGCTCAAGCTTAGTCTGATTGGATGGAGAGTATCTGTGAACAGCAATTTTCAAGTCTTGCCAAAGATTCTCAAGTTGATTTAGGTCTGGACTTTGACTGGGCAATTCTAACACATGCATATTCTTTGATCTAAAGTTTAAACCATTCCATTGTAGCTCAACTGTGGCTGTATGTTTAGGCCTGTTGTCCTGCTGGAAGGTAAACCTCTGCCCCAGTCTCAAGTCTTTTGCAGACTGGTTTTCTTCCAAGATTGTCCTGTATTTGGCTCCATCCATCTTCCCATCAACTCAGACCAGCTTCCCTGTCCCTGCTGAGGAAAAGCATCCCCACAGCATGATGCTGCCCCCAACATGTTCACGATGGGGATGGTGTGTTCAGGTCGATAGTTTTCTGCCACACATAGCGTTTTGCATTTAGGCCAAAAACGTCAATTTTGGTCTCATGTGACCAGAGCACCTTCCTCCACATGTTTGTTGTGCCCCCCACATGGCTTGTGGCAAACTGCATGGCTTTGTTTCAACAACGGCTCTCTTCTTGTCACACCATAAAGACCCGATTTGTGAGCTGTGGATCTCTGCAGCTCCTCCAGAGTTAACATGGGCCTCTTGGCTACTTCTCTGATCAATGCTCTCCTTGCCCGGCCTGTCAGTTTAGGTGGACGGCCATGTCTTGGTAGGTTTGCAGTTGTGCCATACTCTTTTAATTTTCAGGTGATGGATTGAACAGTGCTCTGTGAGATGTTCAAAGCTTGGGATTTTTTCATATCCTAACCATGCTATAAACTTCTCCACAACTTTATCCCTGACCTGTCTGTGTTCCTTGGGGCTCCATGATGCTGTTTGCTCACTAATGTTCTCTAACAAACCTCTGAGGCCTTCAAAGAACAGCTGTATTTACACTGAGATTAGATTACACACAGTCCATTTACTAATTAGGTGACTTCTGAAGGCAACTGGTCGCACTGGATTTTATTCAAGGGTATCAGAGTGAAGGAGGGTGGATACTTTTGCACTCCACACTTTTCTGTTTTTCATTTGTAAAAAAAAAATTTAAACCATGTATCATTTTCCTTCCACTTCACAATTATGCACCACGTTGTGTTGGTCTATCACATAAAATCCCAATAAAATACATTTACATTTGTGGTTAAAACGTGACAAAATGTGGAAAAGTTCAAGGGAGGTGAATACTTTTGCTAGGCACTGTATGTGGGCACCCCAACCCTAGGTAATAAATACAAAACCAACTTTCTTGGAAAATTAGCTGCTGTAATGTCAGTTACATGTATTATACCTGTTGCCACCTGAGGAGGACATGCTGTGGTAGCAAGCTAAGGTAGCCACTTCCTGAGGCATACAATGCTTTATGGCACATTTTCCACAAAATGCACATAACACTGTGTTAAAAAGACTTGAAAATAATGACTGAGACCATAAACTTATCAGTAAACTATTTATTGAGGTACTAAATCAAGTGAGAAGTAGGTTCATTTCTCATAAGCTTAGATCAAATCAGACTTCTTTTTGCAACCAGTGGAGACGCCCCAGTGCTTAAGCGCATTCATGTATCAGCTTAACTCTTCTTGACATCAGTGTGAACATTATTATCCTGTAAAATCTGAGAAAGCCACTTTAAAAACAACTAACAACAATCATTTTAAGTTGGTGAAACATTTTAGCTTGTACAGTGTACAAATAATGTACAAACAGCTTAATTGCAATAGTCTACTTGGTAATTCAGAGTTAATCAGCTTACTGACTTCTGAAAATTGAATTCAACTTTTATAATTTACAGCGTACCAATATCATCTGTTGCATTTACATGCAGCAATGTACACATGCAATACAACCCGATCCACAGTAAGGAAACACTAGATTAAAATTCCTGATAAATCCTAGAGACAGTAATAACGGATTATGTGTGAATTCCATCATGAACTGAATAAAGAGCTTGTTGCTGCTTTTTTTACGGCACAATATGTTGCGAGGACACTAAAGCAGCATGAACACTTAATACAGTGTTTAAAAAGCAAAACTAAATCTGTTCTTAACCTGACAGTGTCACTGGAAACATCATCCTCCGACATTTCAGCAGCTAAACCAACAGTTGTAACATCTTTTTTAAAAAGTATTTGCAATCTGTGTGAAACGACCAGAGGCTGTGAGAGTCTAGGACATCTGCTGAGCTTAAAGTCCAGTTGCTCACAGAATGTGATTTTTTGACTGAAGTCCTCGTGTCCACAGCGTCGCAGCGTAGCGATCTTACATAACTGCAACGTCTGTGACCTGAAGACCGATCTGTTCCTCCGGGTTAACGACACACTGACAGACACTCTTTCTTTAAGCTGACCTCTCTGATTTACATATTGCAGAGAGTTATCGTCAAGCTAATTCATCGCCCCCCCCCCCCCCTTCGCCTGCTCTTGTGGCAGCACGTGTTTCTGAATCTCAACGCTGAGCTTTAATCTGCTCTCTGTGCACTTCAGCATCGACATGTGGACAGATTTGACATGGCATAAGCTGCTGCTGCAGCCGGCGGCTTGGCTCGCTCCCCCAGCTGTTGCTGCAGGTTAGAGCTGAGCTGCTGGGAGGGTAATGGCTCGAGACCGGCGGGGTAATGGTGCGCGTCGTGGAGGAAGTGTGAGCTACTGTACGCTATCAGCCAAGGCTAATGGTACCAGGACACTTTACTAGGTCACTGGTGAGTGTTAAGCATGAAGCAGACCTGGAATCACTGATATTTGAGCACAGGAGGAGAGTTCGAAAGTAAAAGATGTTGGGGTTAAGGGGCAGTTCAACCCAAAATCTAAAATACACATTTTCCCTTTTAGCTGTTGTTTTATTCATCCATCTAGATCTTTGTCTCTAGTCTACTACACTCTCAACTCTAGTGCGAGTTGCATATATCTGCCTTGAAAAACAATGGAGCTCTATGGCACTTGGCTCGTGGTGCTCAAAGCACCGAAAAAAAATCAATTTGAAAAACTCAACAGCAACATCTCTTTCCGGAAACCACGACCCGTTTACAAAAGATGATCCACGGACTGAGAGCAGCTTTGTGGAGGAACTATTTTCTTTATGTATCCCTGCGCATATGGAAGCGCGCTACCTATCTGTTAAATGGTGGACGAGAGGCTTGATGTAAACACGAATGGCCGAAGTGTAATGTTAGCAAGTCTCATGTCCAAGAGCAGCTGCATGCTTTCCTCTGTGTGGTGATCAGGTTGGGTGTAGCTCTGTAGGAGGAAAATAGGTTCCACATAATTGGCAAAAAAACAAGGTCTATGAAGGGTCATGATTTCTGGTTGAGCTTTTTAAAATGTTTTTTTTTTTTTTCCCCAGCACTTTGAGCACCACAAGCAGAGTGCCATTTAGTTCCATTATATTTGAGAGGAGGCAGATATCTCCACCTACGATATCTCCAAAACTTGGCAACTCACGCTCAAACAATCTGGATTGATGGATAACTAGAACATATAAGAGGAAAAGCATTTTTTGATTTTGATTTATTTGGGGGGTGGGGGGGCAGAATGGACAATGAAGAAATTGTAATTAGTGACCCGATTAGAGCAAAGAGATGACAAACGTCCCCAGAGCCACATTAATGTTCATCAGGCCAGAAGCTGCAGCCTCTTAAAGGTGACAAAACAAAGGAAACACTCAGCTGTCACAGCTGCCAACAGCAGGACCAGGAGAGGGAAGGAACAAGGGACTTTCCCTGTTTCAGCTCACCACTTGTCAATGTGTCAAAGTGATGCAGAAACATGCAGCAGCCTCGACTCTTTTCATCTGACTCATTGTGATGCTCCTGCTCACTCCTTCAGGTTGACAGTGGGCGGATGACAGTTGACAGGTGCTGTGCACCAGGCAATAAACCAGGCAGCCATCTTGTCTTTTTATGTTTTTTATTACCGCATTAATATGTGGAACATCAACAATATGAGCTCCTCTGGGATTTCAGACGTGCGGTGACTGATTGTTTGCTCATATTCATGTCATCAGGACAAATTAAAAATTCAGAGGAAAAAGTGGCCAAGAAGGAGCAGCGGTGAAATATTAGTCAGAATTAGTCAGAATTAATGCAGACTGATAATGTGAGCCAACACTGGCAGCAAATACAACATGAGAACTGGTGGGATGCCATTTGTCAACGCCTGAAAGACGGCTGTGAACTTTGACACTTGGTCAAATTTGTGAACACAGAAAACATGAGGAGGCATCAGTTTATATGATTATTATAACTAGAGGTCTCCATAACTGTGAGTCTGAAGCTTTCACAAAGTGTTGTGTTTGTACTGTAATACCTGTTCAGAACTTTTTTATTCTTGCCCCTGACAATTAAAAAAAAACCTGGAACTGAAACAAAACTAATTGAAAACAAAATTAAAAACTAAATAAAGATAAAAATAATAGTATAATTAATAAGAAGTACACATCTTCCTAATCTTCCTAATTTATTAACTTTTTAAAGATAAATATTAACCAGTAATGTGGATATAATGACTGAGAAGGTAAATGCAAATATTACAGTCGGAGTAAGTTCAAAACATAACACTTTACTGTAAAGTCGTCTTTAAAACCAGGAAAATACAACAAAATAAAATGATAATCAATGTCTAAGACAATATATGGTCTCACATCATGATAACTATATAACATGGATGTTTTTCCCAGCCCTACATTCATTTTTATAATAAGTTTTCCCTTTACACGTGTGATGTCAGAAGCCTCAATTCAAGTCATATATAAGATAAATGTTCTGAGTTATTTAGTTTATTGTATGAAGCTTCTGTTGTTTTGACAGTTTATCTACTTTTTTTTAATTTTTGCTTCCAGGCACTTTGCAGCCTGGTTGAAAAAAGTCATATATATAAAGTTCATTATCATTATTACATTATTTTTAACCAGTGCCTCTCTCACAAAGTCTCAACTAACTCTGAACATTATAACCTTTTCAAACACGGGATTCACTGCAGAATCCTTGTGACTGTTCAGGTGACACTGTTTCCACCCCCTCTCACACTCTCTCATGGGAAGACTGTCCTTTCCGCACCACACAGCCATGATTAGCTGAATTCACACACACACACACACACACACACACACACACACACACACACACACACACACACACACACACATACACACACACACACACACACACACACACACACACACTCCTCAGTGTGCCATTTGAGCTCAACCAGGAGCACTTATGATTCAGTTTAGGGAGAGCCGGTACGTTCTCTTCCTCATATAATTTCCTGATCGCAGTTTCTCAGACCAGAACTGCACCTCCCTCCAGTAATCTCACACAGACTGCAGCTGCATTACAGATGACCTCATTTACAGCTGATAGATCACTGCTGTACTGGAAACAGTTGAGCTGGACGGTCTCTTGCAAGAAGTTTATTTTAAAACGTTATCCCTCTGTGTCGATCGGAAATAAAAACATTTCCCCTCTGATTAGGATGTTGATGAAAAAGGAAAATAAGAGTATCAAGTATATTACTTGGAGGTTAAATGCATATTTTTTATTTGGTGATGTCCTACATGAGAAAAGGTTACAAATCAAAGTAATATTTCAGCAACTTTTTCCCATTTTTACCTTTTGTAGGCACTGTAGAGGTGCCAAATCACTGCTTGCTTTCCTCTCCTTTCTTTAGCGACATCCTCATTTTCACAGGATCTAGTGGCTAACGATGCATCTCACTCCGCTCGTCATTCCAATTAAGCCGCGGGTGTTTATTTCAGCGGAGTCAGAGAGTCAACAGGCCTGAGTGCCGATGTAATGAGTAGCAGAGAGAGAGAGAGAGGAGCCGGGCTGTAGTAGTTTATGTAGATACTTGACGAGGAGTTTGTAAGAGAGGCTTCACGAGTTGCCCCACTTCTGACTGTGCACTTTGTAGAGTGTTTGTGGTTAAAGGTTTAACATCTGTTGCACATCACCGAAGGGCAGTGGTGGAGAGTAACTCACTAGATTACACACTGTGATGCAAATGACGTGATTGTGATCTTAACCTGCCAGTGTTCGCAGCAGAGGTCTGTAAAGCACGCAGTTTCAAGTAAGCATTGAACCAGTGACCGCAACATCCCCAGACTCCCTTAACAAATCGCATGATTTTGAGAATTGTTGTTCGAGAAGAAATTTAACAACCTTCAGTGAAATAGCAGCAACAGACTCTAAATCAGAAGTGCCTTCTTTTACATTCTGCATTAAATGCAGTACGTTTGGTTGCGTCCATCCTTGTGAGAGCGTGAGTGTTTGATCAGTTGAACCGTGTGTGGTTGCAAAAAGGAAATGTTGGATTTTGGTTAATGAAAGTGTGGAGTTTGAATTGGAGCGTTATTTACATTGTACACGAGCCAAAGGGATTAAAAAAGCAGAGACAACAACAGTAGCTATCGTGGCTAAGAGTGCTGGCGCGCGTCCTCGTGTGTAACGCTCGTTTCTTAGGCAGAGGGAATCTGTTCCTGGCAACGTGAGGGATTTTTAGGATGCTTGTCAAGCTGGGACCATGTGAGACTAAAAGAACGGGTGGCGTCCGATGAATTCAGTTTCATTGTCGGCAGAAGCCTCTTCGTGTTCTCCTGGCACTGAATTTCTGTCGTGGAGGAAAAGACTATATGTCGACTGACTGATGGCTTAATAATAATAATAAAGCCGCAGTCCATCTTATTACTTTCCTCACAGCATCGTTGTTGTACTTGGACTGAGCCCCGTGCCATTCCAGTTTGACTACTTTGAGCAGTAGCGTAGCCAGAAATTCAGGAGGGCCCGTGGTGTGTGTGGTGAAAGTGATTTGTAGTTACTTTTACTCTCTTTTTCACTCAAATTCTCGAAACTCTCACAAACATGTGAAAATTGTCCCGCAGTAAGACGAACACACGAGACGAACCAAACACAGTGGGTGGGATGGAAAAAAAAAACAAAAAAACAGAAGCTTTAGTCTAAACTACACGAAACGCATGAAAAAACGCTCTGCCGCAGTGCCGTTGATGAACGGGGCGAAAAAGACAGATGGTCGCAAAGAGGATTTGCCGCGGAGAATAACAGCAATACAGCCATGTAAAGCGTAATCTCCTCGGTCACAGCAAACAAATCTGTGCCTGAAACGAAGTGATATTACAAAAAGGAGACGGAGAATATTCTGGACAAGATTGATCTGCTGAAAGATCTCGGTCTATTATGTTCATGTAACCTGGTTGTGCAGCCCATATTGTTTCTCTATTGATGAGTCACCTTCATTCACTGCTTCCAGAGTGATCCTTGACTGATAATAGAGCACTATTTACCACCTACGCCTCACAATGTGCTGAATGAAAAACAGAGAGCGAGGGAGAGAGCTACTTTTCACTCAGATGCTAATGCGAACACCTCTCTCTCGTCTCCGCACCGTTCTGGGAGCGGATCAAAGCATCTGCCATCGGACAGATGACGCCATTCACGCAACGACGGCGGCCCAGGGGTCACTCACAACCCACAGTGCAAAGGGGCCAGAGGGTGCGTGTGTGTGTGTTTGTGCCCGTCCGAGCCTTGAGCCAGATTCAGGCAGTCATGACACCACGCTGATTCAGAAGCAGAGGGTGGAGGAGCGTAGATGGAGTGATGGTGATAGAGAGGGACGGATGGATCGGTGTCTGTGAGTCACCGCCGCTCACTCTGAGGCCCATTAATCAATGAATCGGCTTATTTTTTGCAGCACGAGTTTGGATCGTGTTTGTTATTTTTCTTACTGTGAATAAATCCACGAAAAGATCAACGAGGAACTGATTGATCTGATGTCGGTGAACTGTTGATGATGATAAGCAGGTTCTTTGTACTTTGATTTGAGTCCTGCTGCTGTTCACATTCGAACACACAAAATATGTATTGATAAAATGATTAGGCTAAGTGAACTTCTACAGAAGTGATTTTGATTGTTTTTTCCAGTTGATTAAATGTCTGCCTGCCTGTATGCGTGTCTGTCTGTATGCCTGTCTGTCTGTATGCATGTCTGTCTGTATGTGTGTCTGTCTCATGACAAATTTAGTCAAAATGATTGCATCACAGCTGTGTAAGATGCAGTCATGAAGCTTTCCAGGTGTTTAGTTGAGATTAAAATGAAGACTGAGCCTGAAGATTTGTGTGTTCTCATACAGAAACACAGTAATCGATCTTACACCAGACGAGCTGGATGGAGCTTTTTGGAGTTGCTGCGACACGGTTTTGCTGTAAAGCTCGAGATATGCTTTCTGGACTACGAAACCTCACCCCGACGGTGATTACATCATCACTACATTTTTAATTGTGGGTGAAGTGTTCCTTTAGGATTCACGGTTTATCGCCTTGGAGACACTATAATGATACCTGCCTACGATCCGTCAACATACCTGTAATGCTACACATGCTGTATAGATAGCACTGAGCATCATGTGCATGATCCACTGGAAACAGACATTAGTGGATATCAAAGGTGAGTTGACAGTGTGGTCTGCAGTTAAACTGAATTATGCAGCAGAAAACGGTTCTAATTGAGAGAAGTGCCGAAAATTGACAAAATTAAAGTGAAAAAAAGTTGCTTTGCCGTGTGTGTGTGAACCAGTCCCGTATCATCATTTGGAATTCAAAGAGGTCCGCCCCCAAAGGGCTCTCTATTCACTCAAAGCCAGTCAGAGGATAATGGGCACAAAAACAGGCAGACAAAAAATTCACAATGGGTACTTGAAGCCAAATAAAAAAAAAAAAAAAGAAATGTAGGTGTGTGTGCGTGTGAGAGATAAAAGAGAGAAGCAGGAAGACAGACAGACGGAGCTGAGGAGATGCACGGTTGAATAACAAGAAGGCAGCTCAGGAGTGATACAGAAAACGAACAAGGGCATCTTGGGAGGAGCGAGAGTAATGAGGAGGCGAAGCCAATATGGAGCTTTGATTAAAGTTTGGTAAAAGCTTTTTAAAACAACGTCTGACGTTATTGAACAGAGTATCTTCATAACAGTTAATCAAATGTACAAAAGGCAGTGGAGCGATTGAAAACAGACATCTTGGTGTTGGAGGATATTGGTGTTGGTTGTGATTACGTCTTCATTGGCTCGTTGTTTTTGATGGAGAAGTATGGGGGCCCATCCTCTGCACATGTTATTGGCTTGACTGCCTTAATAAAGCTTGTTGCATGTAAGTCCACAGACATCAGTGCGTGACCTCCATCTCTTATCTAACCAAGGACAGATACCCGCTCCCGGCCGGCGGGGAGAGGAGCCCGAGGTCCGACTGTTACAGCAGGGTCACACATGCACTCCGGAGAGAGATCGAGAGGGAGCACAGAGGTCAGAATCCAACACTGATAAAAACGCCTCCCACCCCGCTCCCGCAGAATCAGATGTGCTCGAGGGAAAGAGAGGAGGCTAACGAGGGACAACGATATGACGCCTGATGTGAGGAAGCCAACAGTCGATGATAACAACAAACAGAGAAGTTGTGAGATATACTGCAGGTCGAGGGTTGACTTCTCTCATTAATACTGATACGCTCGAGTGTTGTTTGTTGGTCAGCGCGAATGGATTTTCTAGCCTTTAATCTGTAAAGACGAGAGAGGCACCATGATCATTTTAAATGTGATGTCTGTTTCAACTTCGACGTTGTCTATACTAGTAGACAAAAGGTGCAGGTTTTCCTAGAAGCTTCTCTCTCCCAAAGAAAAATCACTGCTCCTGAACGCCTCATCGGTACTCTTCGTGACATCACACTGGTGTCACCATATGACACGTTTTCACATTTGCATAAGTATGACAAGCAGACATGTAAGAATTGATTTAGCACAGCTGCTCTGTTGTTAACGGTGCTGGCTCAGGCGTGTGTCAGCCGACCAATCAGAGGAAACTGGGTATTCAGGAGGGGGGGCCTTTAAAGAGACACACCTGAAAATGAGCATGTCTCCTTTAACTTCAACTGTTGAACCTGTTGAGGAGAACTTGACGTCCTTTCGTCCATCTCTCAGCACACATTAAATCTCTGCTTTTTTTGCTTTTAGCTCAGCTTTTTTGGCTTGTTTTGGTTTGTTTGACATATGAATGGTGTTCACATTGATGCAAAAAAGAAAAAAAAAGAAAAAAGGTCCTACTCTGCACTTCTGTCACTCTTGTGTGAAAATGCAACCACTTTAAACACAATTCCTACCCTTTCGGAAGCATATTTTTAATTTTCTCCTTCGTAGACATACTGCAGGCTGCCGTTGAATCATAAAAGTACTGTTGGGTGCAGATAGATGCACTCAGGTTATGCATAAAGTACTGACAACTTACGTCTGTGTCAGGACCCTTGTCAGCTCCGGGACAGGAGAAGGTGACGAACTCATGGCAGCGTTTGTGAACCACAAAACAGCACACTGTAAGAAGAGAGAGAAAGAAAGAAGACGGTTTTATAGCAGCAGAGGATGACACAACACTGTGGCCTTGTTCTTAAGTGCACATTAAGCTCATTCAACCACCAAATCTGCCTCTTCAGGGGAAAAATTTAAACACACTCGCACATAAAGTATGATATCCTAATTCTGTTTGCTGTTTTACTAACAAGTTGTCGAGAGACGGAGGGAGCAACCGAGGGGGGAATGCAGAAAACGGGAGAATGTGCGCGTAAATTATCATCAATCAACCTCAAAGAGATTCTGACAAGCCTCCCTTGTGTGGACGCA
This sequence comes from Sparus aurata, assembly GCF_900880675.1. NCBI lineage: Eukaryota > Metazoa > Chordata > Actinopteri > Spariformes > Sparidae > Sparus > Sparus aurata. The sequence goes on along the minus strand of NC_044209.1, from coordinate 16,406,341 downwards.
CAAACAAATGCAGACCGACAAACAGACTCGCATGCACTCCCACACTCACACCCACACAGAAAATGTCACTTCATGATCTCGTGTGCTCCGCAGCCGCCGGCTCTGTACAGTCTGCTGGGTTTGATTACATCATTGTCTCCCAGTGATCTGCCCCCGACCAAAAGTGTCACTCAGCGCTGACACGGCCGACATGACACCTGACGCTGCTCTCACGTCAGCCACACTGGCATTTACATTTGGACGCCACCGTGGATCTGGAGGGAGAGGCAAAAAAAAAAGAAAAAAAAAAAAGCATGGACATCTGTGACAGCTAGATCACAAGCTGACTCCCACTCTGACTCTCACTGTATTTTTTCCATGCCATTATTTAAAATGCTTTCTTCTTTCTGATTCTCGCACAATCTGTCTGCTTCGCTTGTTGTCAAGCTGCCTGTTTGTTCAGGCGCACTTTTGTGCTCCACCAACGGCATATTTGTGGGGTATTTGTCTCTAAATCTGCCAGCTAAATTGCACTTGCCAGACAATCTGACGGCCATCGGTTAAACAACAGAACTGAGCCTCCCTGAGTCCAAGAAACAGCAGGAGGTTCAACTGTCCACGCAAAAGGCTCTATTGTATCATGGTACTCGGTTAATTACATCCATTTCAGATAGATCGTATCATCATCAGTATTTTAAGCATAATGATTTTCTCCATCATCATAATCCTAATCCAGCCCTGCTATAGTCTGTGTATGTATGTCAGAGATGGATATTGCTTTGCCGCCGCTGTGGTGCTGAGCCAGTGGCGGTGTACAGTACGAATCCATCTCTCTCAGTAATGAAGTAGAAATGAGGTAGGGAGAGAGGGAGGGGGGTAAAAAAGCTCAGCAAAATAGTAGCCCAAAGTGATTTATCCATGTTCTCAAGTCATCACCTGAGCCATTTGTCATTTTCATATTGCACAGGGGTGGGCCAGGCACAGGTGTAAATGCAGATGATGAGAATTTCGAGGGCCCAGTGGGTGGAGAATGTTAGCGGCTTCGGTCCATGGATGGTAATGTTCAGTCTGTTGGTCCACCACTGTGGTCCAGACTTAAGTATCCTGACAGCTTAAGATGGTTTGACAGGACACTTGTACAATCATTCAATGGATGAGTAAATCCTTCTGACTTTGGTGTTTAAGGAGGTTAAAATCAAAGCTTTAGCCAAATTTCTCACCAACCACTGGATGGATTGCAAAAAAATATGGTTTACAGTTCAGTCATCATTCTATCATTTTGTTGATCACCTGACCTTCCCTCTCGCTTCATAGCAAAGTGTTGCCCAATACTCCGGTTTATCCACAAGAGGAAGTCACTGGGGAAACAATTACGGGTGACACTCTCAGTGCACATACATAAGTAAGTAACACAAGTAAGCAATAATAATAGTGGTAGTAGTGTTCACTCAATCAAGTGGCTAACCTACAGCTTAATAAAAGGATGATATGCCGTACCAATCACTCTGAGAACGAGGATTATCGTTCGCAGCATCGCAGCCACAATTGGCGCCACGTATCACATTAGCTGGGAATAAGGTGGCTATCACATAATGACGTTCCCGTTCTCCACATCTGCGCTTTAAGTTATGTGCTAAATAGCAACGTTAACATTAAAGCAAGCTAAACTAAGGTGGTGAACATGGTAAACATGACCTACTAAACATCAGGATGCTAGCACTGTCGTTTGAGTGTGTAGCATTTAGTTCATAGCACATCAACATAGTCTAAATCAGGACTATTAGTATTTGAATTCATTTGTAATAATCGAGAGGCTGCAGCTGTATTTCAATGTGGCAGACAGTATTAAACATTGAAGGTCCATTGTGTAGGAATCAAAAGGATCCATGTGAAGAAATTAAACATGATATTCACATATACTGTATATCTTTAATTTATAACAGCCTAAAATTAAGAATCATTGTGTTTTTGTTAACTTGGTCCGCATCTGGTTCTGAACAGCTACTTTAGAAGAAGGTGAGGTGGGCTGGAAACAATCTGAAGCTACACCATTAGATGCCACTTACATTAATATGTCAAAGCTCTGTTTATGACTCACCAGCGAACAAAAAGAGACTTTAAATTGAAACTCTGAACACTAGTTTATTTCAAATATCGGTGGATTCAAAAGGGGACTTGAAAGGATTCAGATTTTCATAAGGAATTCACGTTACTGAACCTTCAACCCTGGCCAGCGCCATTAGCCTACGTGACATTTCTCTTAGTACTCTGAGCAGAACGTATTTGTGTACTCCTAAGAGTAGCCTTATTAATGATCTTTTAATAAATATCAAAAAGATGAGGACAATAACAGAGGGAGCAACCAGAGATGAGATCATTCTGTACTTCCTGAGAGACTCTAAAAAAACAAACCAAAAAAACCCAACAAGATTTTCTTTCTGTCACTGCTAAGTACATTAGCAACTGTTCGGTGTTGACCTTGGAGCTTTCATACCCACTTCAAATCCACCTCCCAACTCGCCCTGCAGTCAAATTTTGAATCCTCCCAGCCCACATCTTGCCCACTGCGCTGTCGGTGAAATTAAGCAAACATTTGCTAGCATGTAGAGGAAGAGCACGAAACACACCAAATCTGCTTTGTGTATTTTTATAGTTCCACTCATCAGGATTAACTCCATGCAAACCATCAGCGTTCTCTCTTTCCTCCCAGCATGTGCCTGTTTAAAAAAAAAAAAAAAAAAAGTGAATCACAGGCGTAGTGACGTCCGTCCTCAACCCTCCGTGCTCACACCTTCAGCCACACGCACCCACTCGTCCATCGCCCGCCGCTGTTCGGTGCTGATCTCGGGCCAGCTTGAGTGCGTGCTGGTGGTGCAGCCTGGAGCTGAGCACATTGACTCGCCACTGATCTCAGTTCAGAGGTGAAGAAGGACCGTTAAGCTGCGTATAGTGGAAGAGATGGATCTAGTTTTGGACTGTGTGTGTGTGTGAGGCAGGCTTACCCAGACTTAAACAAGACAGAGAGATGTTTTTCCTGACTATAATCCCTAGCGTCGACTTTCGTGCACGCACACACACACACACACACACACGCGCACACACACACACACACACACACACACACACACACACACACACACACACACACACACACACACACACACAATAATCTGAAAGCTGTCTTAAGGAAGCAGGAGCTGCGTATGTATGCTGCGGTTGCTGAAACACAGAGGCACTCTGGGAGCAAACGCGATGTTATATGCAACCAATCAGGAGGAAAGCTGGGAAGGCGCCTCGCACACCTTATATTTACACCTCTCACCAAGGGTCGAATCGTCATACGTTTCTTTAGTGCTCAAAGGGAAAAAGAGCTGGAGGAGTCCTTAATTAAGACTTGTTTTCTTGCTTATTTTAATGCCACTATAATAAATCTTCTCCGTATGACTCAGGCACAGAAATCTGCCTGGGAAGTAGTAAGAAGTGTCTCCAGATGGTTTTCGTCCTCTCAGGGAGAGCTGTGTGAGGCTGCGGGAGCAGAGGGGACACAGTGACATACTGTATCGTCAGGGATGTTATGATTAATTACTATGTCTCTTTGTTTCACCAGCCCGTAATTGCATAAGCGTAGAGATAAGGAGCTTTGGTATTACAAAGCAGCTTACACAACACAAACGCTGTCTTGTGACTGTGGGGAAGGCAGAAAGCGCATCATATCCAATGTTTGTATTCATACTTGCTGTGCCTGTGTATATAGGTAAGGCCAATGTTTGCACACTGCTGCACACTGTGGTGGCATTCCTACACCTCTACATGCCCAGCTCTCCACTCCTGATCCTTTAAAGTGTGGGTTTAGCCCCAGCTAATCTGGTGAAATTGGTAATCTACCAAGCCAGCGTTAATAGAATTATCCTGTGCTGTTGCCCAGATGAAAAGCCTGCGGTGGAGATAAGGGAGAGGGCAGGACACCTGCAGAGCCTCGACTCAATACCTTCCAGACACATCCAATTGATCCGGGCTCCCAGAGTGCATCGGAACACAAAGAGGAGCAACGCTTTGATCTGTGATCCACAGGAGGAAAAGAAGGAAGTGCGCGAGAGGATGGCTGAATAGGCGGAGAGGGAGGGAACCAATCCTCAGGGGGTTTAGGGTTCCTATGACGGCAGAGATGCCTTGAAGAGAGTCAGAAATGTGAAATGTGTTCAGACAGCTGTCGTGCTCTGACATCTACATCACATTAGCAGCAAAGTGTTGTTGAGGTGAAGTTAGATAGGAAATTCAGTGATGCAGGGAAGAGGCATGTTTGCTGGCCGATCTGGCAGCCATCATCTTTCGGTTCAAGCCAGTCTTAGATGTGTAATAGGCCCGTCGAACCACTAAAGGACAGCATGAGTGTCACAGAAGTATGCGCAAGTACGAAGATGGTAATGGCTGAGACCAAAGGACGAACATGGAGGGTTGTGGGTGAGTCACAGGAGTCTCACCCCAGGGGAGCAGAGTCGGGACCCTGTGTGAAGCCAATAACCAATGGCCACCAATCTAGCCAGGGTTTCTTCCTGTCTGACAATCAACACTGCTTCTCAAACAAAGGATGGGGGCGTGGATAATAGTCGTGCGCAATTATTACCATCGCAACCAGACGAGACAGAAGTGCTAATAAACAGTATATACTACAGCTTTCACAGCTGTCGAGTCGCAAAGCAGCCATCTTGGATTCTGAGGTTGGGGTTGGTGAGGTTCAACTTCAGGGGGCGTTCCAGGTGAAAGTGCTGACTAGGAACTCAAATTCTGACTTCAAATGGAGCGCGCAACAAAACTCGCATTGTTTTTTTTTTTACTGATGTATCTAATGTCTACCAAAAAAACACAGACGTTATTTCAGGCATCTTATCAAAAACTACTACTTCAAAAAAAACCAACTTTATTTTCCAGACAGGAAAAACAGAAGTGGAAAAATGCGAACATATTTCCAGGTCTTTGCACTCATTCGTCTTCACTCTCCTAATTCATCACCTCTCTCTTCTTGCCACGCACTTTATATAAACACAGACAGACAAGCTTCTTCCTGATCCTGTAAAACGCTCCGTTTGGCCCCGTGTTATGGCTCCGTGGTCTTTCTGCAGATTGTTTGTCATTTCAGCCAAGAAAAATGACAGGAGGAGGAGAGGAGAGGAGAGGAGAGGAGAGGGTGAGGCTGAGGCTGAGGGTGAGGGAGGTGTGTTTTCCTCTCTCGGTTATTTTTAGTCTCGATTCTGGCCAAGGCTGGAACAGTGTGTCCTGAACCCCACTGTGGTGGAGAAGTGAGGGAAGACATTTCCTCTACACCTCTTCACCTGGCCAATGGATGCTATAAATAAATGGGCGGCAGAGCGTCTGTGTGCGAGCACAAAGACATATCTCAGGAGCATGTGAGAGAACAGTGAATGATGAGTGAAAAGCTTTTCCCGGCGCTGTGCGAGCGCTGACTGAGAGAGGTGGAACGAGCTGAAACGAGCTGAAAGAGGAACCACGGGGGGAAGCGAACAATGGGCCAAATAGAGGGACCGTTACCTCCGTACAGCAGAGAGAGCTGTACTTCTAGGTGTGTCAAGTTCTCATCAAATTTTGATAGAGCTCAAAGAGAAACTACACGCGTCCGTTGTTTACCGTCCTGACCACTTCCACTAGCTTTCCTCTCTCACAACGAGGCATTTCATCTGCACATAAAAAGGAACAACGCTCTCCTATGTCCGCACTCTGAGCTACTTGTGTGTATGAAAATGCATCTTTCCGCATAATCAATGCCAGTATCAGCAGAGGAGCATCAACTTTATTACTTCATGCATGTTTTATGTCTCTTCCAGAGGGCTTTAACAGGGTGCGACCTCTGAACTCCTGCCACTGCGCTGAGTGGCAGATCTGAGATTCCCAGAGCCCCGGGTCACGTAACCCATAGCCACCAGCTGTCTCTCTCTCTCTCTCTCACTCTCTATCGACTAGTGGAGATCGAGGGCCACAGTTGGAGGGACTCAGTGACAGTTTGGACAGCCAGAGAAGCCATGGCAATATATTGGATGATATTCTATATTCCACTGCCATTCTAGTCTATTATATACCGTCTATAAACACTTACTCAGTTGAGTTTCCAGAGCATATCGCTGTATAGACCGATATAACGACACAAATACCACCACAGAACATTTTATGAGACCTCATTGTCAGTAGGGAAGGTATCTCTCTCATCACCGCGTCTGGTCGATGATCTTTTCACCCGCCAATCAGTCATCGGACGCCATCCGTTAAACATCCCTCTGTCTTTGAAACCCACCACCTCCCCATCACCACCTTGTCCCTCAGGATGATTCAAGTTTCCACCACCCGTGTCTAAACTCCGTGGGACTGCCTGTCTCCCGTCATAACGGGCCTTTTCCTAATGAAGATGCACCACACTGATCGTTCTTTGCTGTTATTCAACTCAATAAACATCGTTATATCGACATCCAGTTGATCTCTCCATTTTGAAATCCATTACAGCCGCCCTTTTGATATTTTTTCTGGCCATGACTGACTCACTTTGCTTGTCTGCTCATTATTTTGGTGCCCAAGCAGAGCCCACAGATCACCGGTGGGAGGTTCATTCAAATGAGGCAGCGAAAAGAAAGTTGCTGATATTTTGTTGGAAATAAACGTCTCGGATGTGGTAAGTCGGTAAAAGTGAGTTAATTAGACCTGCAAGCAGGTATCAAAGGCCCAGGCCGCCGGGACCTGTCGGGCTTGGTTCGCTAGTCAGTCATTTTTACAGAATCTTCTGTGGACAGCTGTTTTTTAGACAGTTAATTGAATCTCTTAATTACCTTAAAACACTTGTCAGCGGCTCGTTGGTTCACAGGTGCAAACTGTGGCAACACCAGCCATGTTTGTATGCAAGTGTGTCACATTTTCTGTCCAAATATTGAGAAAATCCACAAAGGAAAATGCAAATAAATGCTTCGTTTCCATCTATCTACTGTTAAGTGATTATTAGTAGTTGGTGGCGCTAATTCTCCAGGCAGAAAGCTGTTTCTGTACCATTGCACAAGAAGAGGGCTTATCTTTGTTATCTTTGCAAGAACTTACTAGGAAAAGGTGTTATTCTACCTCCCACTAACTGCATTGACTCTTTATCAAGAAGGCAGAAACTACCTCAGGTGAGCAAAACATTTTCTATTTTTTTTTATTTTGCCATTCCCATCAAGTTTTCAGAGGGCGATACATCAAAATGTGCGTAAGAAATAAGTCAACGGGAAATATGGCTCCTCATTGCCTCAGCATCACAACATAAGCCTGTCCTTTTCCCACCACCCTTGGGAGATGCAGTACCTGTGATATAGTGTATCCCGGCGAGCAGTGTGTACCAGCGGAGAAAGGAAATGAACAGAGCGGCAGCTGCAACAAAGGCCTGGAAACTCAATTTCAGCACATGCATTCAATAATGCATGCTATACGCACATAGAGGACAAAGACGTACAGTAGGTACACGCACACAGAGTTACCAGTGAAAATGTGACCTTGAAGGCAACAATAAAGCCGTCCACAAAGACCGCCGATGGACTGAGTAACAAGGAAGCAGAGAGGAGAAGAAGAGAGAGGGGGATGGGGGAAAGAACAGAGCAGAAATGACCGGACGGAACGAGAAAATATGACGATGAGAACGGCAAAGAAGAGCGAAACTGTATATATACAGTCGGGATGCAGCTTATTCTTTCACAAAGCAAACCTCACAAAACTCCCTGGACTCCTTTGTGTTCTCAGAGGAGACTATGGGAACCTCATGACATCTGATTGAGAGAGGGTGGGAGGGCCTTCAGTGGAGGTCAGCTTTAATTTGGCCTCGTCAGATTACATCACAGTGCTTATGGTGTTAAAAAACCCCACCTCCTATATCTCCTCCCACACGGCGCCGCAGGTTGACAGGAGATGGTAGTTATCACCTTGGCTCCCTGTCCTCTGAGATCTGTGTTTGATTATGCATGTCTGGGTAGCTTGTTAGTGCAGACACAGGCAGTAAAGATGATGTCCCCGGGGAGCACGCTGGTTTTGTTTTCTGCATGTTGCGGTTTGTTTTTACTCCCTTGCCATCAGAGAGACACCGGAAACAGCCACAAGGCCTGTTTAAGCTTCAGCATCTCCTGGGTGGTTCAAACAAGCAGCCCAAGATAATAAATCTCTTTTATCAAAAGGATCTGATTTTATACAATGCTCATGTCAAAGCGCTAACGACGAGGATGGTTTGTCCTCCATTTCAGTCGAGACTGAAATATCTCCAACGCTGGAGGATGATAGACAAGATCCTCGGACAATTCTTCAAGTGCTACGGTGAGATTGACATTTGTGGTTCCCAGTTAAGTACATCATATTGTTTCGTTGATCCTCTGGTTTTTCCTCTAGCGCCTCTGGCCTGCATAGTTGCCACTTATCAGAAACATCTCAGCATCTACCAGATGGTTCAACAAGTCTTTGTACAGACAAGTCAAGACTTTGATGCCCTCCGTTTTCCTCTTGCACCTCCATGAGGCTGACATGTTGGGTTCTTACTGACGTATCTCAACAACTGTTGGATGCTCAGAGGATGAATAATCAAACTTTGACTTTTCCCATTAGCCTTAGCACGACTTCTTCACGGCTTCTAGCTAATCAATATGGTAACATGTTAAATGAAAAATATACATAAGGACACATACACCCCTGGAATACATTATACATTATTACAATACATTATTTATGAAAAATAGGCATGTAACATGCATTATCATGCATGTCATGTATTATCGGGTGATATGCAGACCGACACGCACAAACACACAACATATGCATGCAGACAACACTTGTATGAATACACGCTTTGCAGCCATAATAGTGTTTGTATTAAGAAATGGCCACAGGGGGACTGGATCAATTATTCTGAACTACAGGTGGGAGTGTTTGGGCTGCCAGACATGTCTGAGTCACACAAGGGAAATAGTGATACTGCCTCATGAATTAAATATGACTCTGAACACAGATGCACACACACACATAAACACACAGGTTTAAGTGTACACATACTTGCACATGAATACACATTCATGCACTTCAATTTATATACCAGCACAGATCATTTCACGCTCATTCCAACAAGCAGATGAACAGACACACACACACAAACACACTTCTGTCGGACAAGACAGACACACCGTCAAGTACACTAGCTGCATCTGGTCCAGGCAGTGATGTATCACCTGCAGTGGTCTGGCTCAGAGCCCCCCGTGTCTGTGTATCAGGTGTCACAGTGGTAGTAATGTAATGAGTCTGGCTAGCTGTGGTCCTTGCAGAAGGCTGACACTGCTGCACACAGACAGGACCAAATTAGATCGTACAATAGACCGGCTACCCATCTATGGGAGGTGTTGGGAAACACACATGCAAACACACCCATGTGTAAAAGAGCTCGACCACAGTCACACGCCTCAGGTGACGGCTTTGCTTACGGGGGACTCCGTGTGCCGCAGCCCACACAGAGAGAGCAGGCGGTCAGGCAAAAGGTCACAGCCAAGTCTGGTGCCTGGGGGGCAGCCTGATAACACACATCAACATCAGAGCATCTTCCACTCCCGCGGCACTGCACGTCCTTGACTAATTTGTTTGGGACCATTGAAGTCAAGGCTAAATTTGTCTCGGGACATTTTGTAACGCAAACAAGACACTTCTTCTCTTTTTTCTGTCACACAAATTCTCTCGCAGGTCACGCCTTTTCATCTTCCTCGGCCCCTCGTCTTTCAGATTTTCTGTCAGGTGCAGTAAAGATGAAAAAGTATCGCTCCGTACAAAAGACCAACCTCGATCAAAACACACTTCTGTGGTCGAGAAAAATACAGATAATAGAAAAAGGTGCTTTAATTAAAAATTATAAAGCCAGCTCCATATTCAGTGAGTAAACATGGTGAAAAGTTGATAGACCTATGTAATTCTCTGAGATACAAACAACTAAACTCTGCTAAAGGGCTATAATGTTAGATGCTGATACAATGTGGCAGCTAAACCAGTTGGCATGTCGGCTCCTCAGACATGTCGGCTTGTTGTTTGCGCCTGACCTTTGTCTTGCCTCATACTGTTTCTCGTATTCGCTCCAAATCAGAGCAACAATCAGAGACCATTTTTACCTCTACTACAATCCTGAATCACGTTTCTTGCGTTTATTCCCAGAGGAACTATACGTTGCTCAGCTGCAGTAAGCCCTGACACACATAATTTCCACTGCTGCGGTTTTACTTTGCAACAGTCTTATATGGTGTTTGTTGGGTACCTTCGACATTTGTACCAATACCAGTACCAGTACCCAATGGAAACCTTTGTTTCTGGAGCTTATTTTACTCACAGTACTGGACAATATAAAAATACTGTTAACTGTCAAAAGGTCTGTCTGTCATCATTTCTGCATCCCTACCACAGTTCTCGCACGCGGTAATATTTCCATGCAAATACTGTGCAATTCAAATACCAGTGGTTTCATGCTTGAAAAAAAAAAAAATCTCTCATACTGTTTCACCATACTCAATAACATGTTGCTATAGAGATGTTGGCTAACGCTACAAAAAATGCTCAGCTAACGTCAACAAAGCCATGAAAAGAGCCCAGCTATCTCTGACAACACATATACAACTAACTATATACTATACTACTAGCTAATTAGATGAAAATTGCGTCATTGACACAATAAAGTTTCATCATTCATGGAAGTTTCAGCTCTTTAGCACTGCCTACAGGTATGCTAACGTTATCTATGCCTGCTGCGGGGGACGTGGCTCTTGGGCTCTCAGGGGTTTCAGTATTGATGTAGTCTTTTCGCTCTATACTCTATGAAGACACATTCTCAGGTACTCTAATGTTTGATTAACAACAGAATTCAAATAAACTGTTGTTACGTCAAAGACATGTGCATACTGTGTTGCAGAAGTTAGCATGCTAACAAGCAAGCCCTGGCTCGTCTAGAACCCCAGAGGTGATTGTCTTGATGCAGTCAACTAATAGCGCTATGTAGCTCCATGGCTAACTGAGCTACTTGCTAACAACAGCTAGTTGCTGACAGAGTACAGTGAGCAGCATTAAGCCATTATTCTGTCTCCTTAGTTTTGGAGCTACCTTCCTTCAAAATTAAATGCTAAAATGACCAGTGAGAAAAAGAATGCTCACATGTGAAATAACCCAGACTGTTCAATCTTGGGCTGCAAATGCATCTCCACTTTGGATTAGAGATGCACCGATCGATCGGCAACCGATCGCAATCGGCCGATAAAGCCCCTATAGGTTTTGATCGGAGTTCTCAAAATAGATCACATCAGGCCGATCAGATGACGTTTAAGTATAAAGACAGTGCATTAACTGCATGCAGGGAGGGAATTTCATGGCCGCCGTTGCCCCGCACTTTGGCCTTGATGCCCCGTGAAAAAAAACTCATCATACGGCCACAGTGGCCTCTGTGTCCCTGGCCCGGTCAGCGTAGCGGGCTTGCCTTTAATTACAGCCACCTGAGTGCACAGTAGTCACTCACATTAACTTCAGTGAGTCCGCGGTTCGCGCAGGTGGAGTCTCATCATCACGATGATCTCACGTGAAAGCCTCTCACACAGCAGCAGCGTCTCAAAACAGAAGAACGAAACTTACAGCACAGCGAGCGAGCGCAGCCGGTTTTGACATGATACGTAACTGACTTATGTGGTAGGATTTAGTCCGGTAAAGTTGGAAATATATTCACAGATTCGAACTTCCCGGATCAATAACTCATAAGTGAAACCTTGTTAAAACACAAACGACGGCTCTTTTCTACCGTAGTGAGGAAGACAACGAGCTACAACCGTATGTTAATCAAAACGAGCGTCTGGACATTAACTCTGGTCTGTATGGTCAGCCAGCTGTGAGACGAGGGCGCAGGGACCGTCTACAAAGTGCAACACCGAAAAGAGAAACTACAAAAAACAAAAAAAGAGTGTAGTATCACCAAAATCACTCCACACATCAGTGGTCTCCTGCTGGTTATTCTACAATTTTTTGTTTGGAAAAAATGTGCTTTGCCATAATTTTGGGGAATTTCTATTGGGAGAAATATTCAATAACACTAATATTCAGTGAGGTGTCACAAAACCCACCTCACCCTAACTCTACTTAACAAAAACTACTTTCTAATGTAACTTTAACTTGATTTTGGTATAAAAAAATGTTTTAATACACAATCCATGTCTTATTATAAATTAGGATGTTATGGTATCAGTCTGAAAGGTAAATCAACACATTTTACCCAGTGGCCTTGGTGCCCTGTCATAAATATATGAAAGTTATACAAGACAATGATATAGAAGAATTTATGGATTTGACGCTGTGATCGGTGATTGGCAATATCGGGATCGACAGATACTGCTTTCGGTGATCGGCCCCTAAAATCCTGATCGGTGCATCTCTACTTTGGATCCCAATGCTCAGAAGTTGATAAAGTTGATAAAATATATATATTTTACAGGATTATTAAGTTTCTGTTAACAAGCTCCAGCAACTTGTTTAATCACCAACACACAAAGAGCAGAGCTAAAAGTCAAGGAAAACTTCACAGCTCGCTCTTCTGTATGTGTGTGTCTGTGCAAAGAAACATGGAAATGGAATTAAAGAAATGTATAGGTCAGATTGAAGCCTTGCTTGATATTCACTTCATTCTGAACTTCAAGATGAATATTACAACTGGTAGCTGCTTTCACTAAAAATCATTTTGAAGATCCTCTGCTGATCAGAGGCCGCCCCATCAGATCCGGTGAATGTTTCAGAGGAACATGATGTCTGATTCAAATCTGTTTTACGAGTATCAAAATGTCACAAGATTAGAAAAGAAATACAAGTGATTTTTTTTTTCCAGTGATGCTTAGGTTGAGCTGGGTGAATCGTAGTAAATATATGCAGTAGTATGAGTCACAGTTCTACCCCCGTGATGGAAGTCCAACTAAAGTCAATTGAAGGAACACAATACCTAAATTGAGGTGAGTCATCGTAGCCCTTTGCATGCATTAAGGACCAGGTTGTAAATCGCCGATAACAGCACTCACAAATTCATTTTACATTACATTAGTCTACGCAGTTAGATAGAAAAGACATGGGAGACACCTGTGCTTTTCTATTAGGTGTCTGAGATTGGTATAAAATCTAATAAGAAGGCGGTTTATTAGTAAACACAGGGAAGGAGAAAGAGAAAGGAGGGGAAGAAAAACATGTCAAAGAGGGTGGAGAGGGGAGATAAAGCACATTTTAATAAAATGTGTTTGCTGATTGTGAGTCAGTCGACAGAGCTGTTGGAGGCTTCCTGTCCTCCTGTTTTTGTTGAGCTGATGAGCTGATCCAGGGTCAGCTGGGGCCAGTATACTGCACAGCAGCCAAGTAGACAAGAGCAGGCAGGACAAGTCCCTACAGGAGGCCTGCTCTGTGCCACGGCCACACAGACATGTAATGTAATAATACGTGCACATAGTATACGTCAGGACACAAACACATGGCATCACCCAGATGCAAATGTACAGATGCTCGGAGAAGACTCACACATGGACCCATGGTCACACATTTGGCCGCAGCCTCCTTCAAGATGCACAGGCCTGAAAACACACTCACACTGGAGCAACCTCTCATTCCCTGTCCCTCTCTGAAGCCGGCCAGAAGAGTATTTTTGTAACACAAAAACTGCAGAGCCCCAGAGAAACACCGTCATGCTGTATTGAGGTCAAGAGGCTTGAGCCCCCCAAAAAAACCTGGCTATTGTGAGCAGCAGAGCAGTCGGTAAACTGTAGCGTTGCTTCAGACCCCTTTATCGCTGATTAATGGCACTCGACTGAAAAAGGGAGCACGACTCTTCTCATCACTAGGAGTCTCTGTGCTTGGCTAATTGGCCTAGTTAATCCACACGCCTGCATCCAAGCCTGTGTAGAGCGATTAGTCAGCCTGTCGAGTGCATGGCTTGTACCATTTGGAGGCGAACAAGGGAGAGAGGGAGAGAGAACGAAAGGCAGCAGCTGTGGCGAAATGGCATTCTGTGCTTTCTGCAAGATGGTTTCAATTAGCACCTGCTACCTCCCACGCCACCCTGTGCCTTCTTATTCTTGTTTTTTTTTCTATGTCAACATTTTCGCTGTTTTTTCTAGATTTCAGCATCAATGATCTTTTTTTTGTTGTTTTTCTTTTCTCTGCTAGTGAAAGAGCTTTGACAACAGCAGCGTCAGAAGGTTGGTCAGGCTCTTCAAAACCACTTTCGTCTTCTCGGGAGTGAAAACCTGCAGGAATGCCAGAGGGCCATAATCGATATTTCTATAATAATGTAACAAATGGCAGTTTTTATTGAGAGTCAGAAGACCATATAGATCATATAGAGAAAGAGAAACCTACACCCACTGTATCTGGTCAACACTCCCTCTCTTTGGTGCACTAAATAACTCATGATCTTTTATTGAGCAGGCAGGGCTATACAGTATGTCAGTGAAATGCATGTTGTTGCCAGACCTGATTTGAATCCACAGCCATCTTCTCCCATGAAAAAATTGACCAGGAAGTCCTGTGAGCTGTATCCCTTTTATCCTGTCATACAGGCAGAATTAACGATTTGATTATATAAATGACTGTAGTATTCCATTACAAGTTCTGCTTTTTGTGTTCACTGTTTATAGGTTCAAAATACTATTAACTGTATAAAGACTCTCAATAACCTTTGCGGTCATGTCCGTTCCACAGAAAAGAAACGCTGATGCCACAGAAGTGACTTAGATTCTTTGGTCAGCGCATTGAGCAGCAACAAACGTCCTTTCATTCTCTCTCCCGCAGGTTACAAGCGCCAACAACTCTGTCCTTACGGCAACTCTGAGGAGAAATACTACTTAATTGTGCTCTCTGATGGGCCCTTCTAAATCACCATCAGGGATTAGTAGTCAGGGATGACTTTCAGCCATCGGCGATGGACGATGACAGCGTCTCGTCTGCGCTCAGTTTCATGGCAAAGCATCCAGTTGCTGACACATTTTACACCAATGGGATGGGAAGACCAGAGTCAGATGGATGGAGAATGAATGTCTGTATGTAAGTCAATGGCTGTCTATCAAACTGTTTGGTGAGACACTCAGTGTGTTTACATGCACAGCTTAGTTAGATTACAGCCATAGTTCGACTATGCTACTCAATCGGGCAACTGCAATTGTACGAGTATAAATGCCGGTGAGAAAATCAGATTATTGGCCGGAGCATGTCATACCCCAGTACACTAGGTGGCGCTGTACCCATTTCAACTAGTGGTAACAGAAACACCTCCGGTTGACCTCTCTACGTCACCAGCTGCTTCGGCATTCAAGAAAGATGGCGTACGAAGAGCGAGACGAAGCTACATCTTTGTACATTTCGTATATGGTGTACATGATAATTACACAAACTAGGGGCACAGTGGCACTCTTTCTTGCGGTGATTTCGTAGAAAAGACGCCGCCGCCCGTGTACTTCCGGCTCACGGCCCGGGGAAAAATCTTGTGGCTGCGCAGAACGCAAAATCCGATCCGTTCCGCTGGATCATATACATGCAGGAGTAATGCGACTATCAATCGAATAATCTGGGTGCTTCAATTCGACTATGAGAAATCCGATCCGGTCCGATTTTAGTCAGACTAAGGTGTATACATGTATCTTAGAAATCCCATCATAGTCAGACTAACACAGTAATTCGGTTTTCTTGAGTGCCATGTAAACGCACTGACTGTAGTCTGGACCAAAGTGTTGGAAAAGAGACGACAAATCCTTTAGAGCTCCTAGGACGAGTGGTTTGGAGTCTTCTCTTCATTTGAACTGCTCTCCGCTGTGGGGAGATTTCGCTGGCCCGTTGAATACGTATGTGGTTAACCTCACTTTCAGATACAATTACGCCCACTTCTCTCGCTCTTCTCTCTGCCACTGTGTTTCTTACCAGCCCTCCATGTGAAGAGCTGCTCTTACAGATGGAAGCCTAATTTTTCACTCAACAGCCTCCACCGCCGTACTGTTCCAGCACAGTCTACTTTGTCCGTGCAGCCAGGATCAAAGAGCTATCGACACAGTCTGAACTGACCCGTCAAGGCTACCGTGTCTGTCTGACACTCCGTTTGCATTACAGAGCCTGCGAGGGTGTCGCAGTGACAATGCACTTTTGTAATATCTGCTGGACAGAAACGAGCCCTAGCGTGTCAAAGACTCGGCAGCCGTTGGGTATATAGATGTGTGTGTGTGTGCCGTGTGTGAGTAGGTGTGAGCAGGCTGGCTGTGTGTTGCCATGTGGGGTGAGGTTGATGTATGGCTTACTATCCCCGCTCTGCAGACACACTATGTTGATCCTTCTGCACCAGCAGCTACCGCACAATCTGTTAATACTCACGCGAAACACGTGTGCGCATACTACATCAGCAGGGAGCATATGTTCATGAAAGAGACGCATTTCAAGTGACCGCGTCAGAACTTCAGTCTCGTAATTTCCATACTCTTTGATAGTTTCATGAACAGATGTAATCGACAGAATTTTCTTTAATCCCGTAACATCCTGATGTACCAACCGTTTCTATTCAGTCAGAGGTCAGACACAAGATAAAAACCTTCCATGAAGTCTATGTCTTAATCTCTTTTTATAGAAAGAGCATTTTAAACGAGTCAATCCACTGTCACCAACTTGTCCAGACGTTCCTCTCCCTATGTATGTCTTCCTGCTCCTTCTGGAGGATCCTCTCCCCAGCATGTTCTGGGTCTAACCTCAGAATGAAGGACCCCCCCCCCCCCCCCCCCCCCAGGAAGGAGGCATCCTGATCAGATACACAAACCACCTAACCTGGGTCTTTTTGTTGCAAACAACAGCCGGCTACCCCGAGGACCCTCCTGAGGAACTTCATTTCAGCTGTTTGTACTCACGATTTTATTCATTTGGTCCCTGCCCAAAGCTCGAGACCATAGGTGAGGGCTAGAACATGGACCAACTCATATACATGCTCATCTCCAGTGATAAATGTGTTTGTTTGGCTGCTATCATCTGATCAGCTTTGGTTGAGGAGGTACGGGAAAGTTGGCCCTTGCACAAAAGTGGGCTGGATATGGAGTATTGGAATGCAAACATTTTTGAAATCGGTGCCACACGACCAGATAAAATGGGGAAAAGGGGCTCAAAAGATAGAAAACCTACAACAACCAGAGTGCACAGCGCTGCATACTCCTGCTGATGGGCTGACATACTGCGAGTTGGGCACGGCTCTTTTTTGGCTCGGAGTCCGTTTTGAAACAGGAAACGGTAAAGTGGCCAGCTGGTGTCAAACAATATCATATTACATACAAAAGGTACACTAAAATACCTTTCTGAAAGCATTTCAGTCAAGACGTGGGCAGTGTAGGACCAGAATCTTGGTTTATAGTTGATCAGTCCTGCCTGGTTTGGAAAGTTTGATCAGAGTTTGGTGAGACTCCTCACTCGACCCGAGATGGAAAGAGAGAATGTGCTGGAGCTCTCTCTCTCTCTCTCTCGATCCGACTACAATCTTTGTGACCGTGGATGCACGTTTATGAAATGTGGAGGAACAATCTGTAATTGATGCAACAGCATGCATGGTCAATGTCCAGATAGGTGAAGTTGAATTAGAAGGGGACTGACATAGGCAAGATCTACCACTGCAAACTGAGCCTCACTTTCTCTTTCACCCTTTTGGGAGACATGCCAGCAACAGTCCTCATGATACATAAGCGCACGTAACAGCTGAGCGCCCTGCCTTCAGCATTTGCATTTCCTCCCTGTGGCTTGAATGCTGAACTAGCGGGGAGATTCGTCAGGCAGTCCCTTCACCGTTTTGCAAATGAATCATGTTTATAGTTCCTAACTCTAGAGACAGAGTAGTAAAAAAAAAAAGGGGGGGGGATGGATGGGCCGCTTAGATAGTCAAAATAAGCGCCTGCTGTGTTAATCATTACTGATTTGTATACTTTAATTTAACTAATAGCCAAGCTTTGTTGGCCATATTTCCTCAGGATCTACTGCCACAGTGCAGGCTTTCAAATACTCAAATAAACAGTTGGTGAGAAGCGATGCAACCCCCTCAAACCCACACGCATCCTTCTTACACTTCAGGGCAGCGAGGACAGTTTTCATAATGGTTTAATTCACTTAGTTGTAAAGCTGAAGGCCTAATTGATACACTTATGGCTGTATTTCAGGCTAATCAAGTAGTATTTTGGCTTTCATTCATTGTTCTGTTTCCCTTTTTTCTAATGTGGTAAGAAGATGTTTAGATGGAAGTGATAGGAGTTATAGACACAACAACAGACAGGATAAAGGAATACTCCTTCTTGTAATTCCACCAGTGGGATCCCAGAGACTATAAAACACAGATCAAAGCCTAGAATTCATTCCATTCTGCCATACAGATGCCAAAAAAAACATGGAGGCAGAGCGCTGATTCTCCCCTGTGGGGCCTGTTGCTATATTTGCCCTGAGCGGAGCAAGGAGGCTGGGAAAGACGAGGGAGGAGACACAACAGTGACACCTCCAATTAGAAACTGAGAGCTGACAGCCTCTGTCTCCCCTCCGCCCTCGAATTCTCTCCTCTCTTGCCCCCACAAGAGTTCAACAAGGTGAGCATACCGCAGATGGAGGATGTGGATGTGCACT
This sequence comes from Sparus aurata, assembly GCF_900880675.1. Classification (NCBI taxonomy): domain Eukaryota; kingdom Metazoa; phylum Chordata; class Actinopteri; order Spariformes; family Sparidae; genus Sparus; species Sparus aurata. The sequence continues at coordinate 16,387,696 of NC_044209.1, read as the reverse complement.
TATGCATAAAGGAGAAGGACATAAAGGAGATGTATGTGTATCGATGTGTTCAAAAACTAGAGGGAAGGCTTTCAACAACGTTTCAAGGAGAGTTCAAGCTAACCATCAGATCACCGAGGCTATTCAGCTGCTCCCAGCGCATTAACAGTCCGTCAGAGATCTGATAACGACTGTGTATGTGAGAGTACTTTATTACAGGTATACAAAATGATTGTACCCTACCCTGTAAACATTGTGAATGTCAATTTTTTTACAGTCATTTATTTTACACGTGAAAATCAGTGATACATCATGTTTCTACAGTGACCATGACACACATTCACTGTGAAATTACAGTATTTTGGTGCTGACATAAGCATCTGTAGTTATTGTAAATATACAAACTTACAGTCAATTTAAAGTAATTTTACAGCGATATGTTTTGTACATTAACCAAACCATATTGCTTGTGAGCATGTGCACGTTTTTGGAACATTTCAAGGCCTTTTAGCCTGTTGTTGGCATGCTAGCCTGTAGGAAGATGTGCCATACTGGACCACCTGTAGGCCTGTTAGCCTCTTAGACATTTGTTAGTATGTTTGAAGTATGTTGGAATGTTGGCATGTTGTTAGCATGTTAGCCTTTTAACATGTTGTTAGCCTTTTGGCATGTTAGCATGTGTACCTCGTTGTAAAATTACAATATTTGACTGTTCAATCCCTGCATGGTGCTGTACCCTAATTACAGTATTTCATTGTAATGTACCTTTTTGTTTTTGTTTTTACCTTTTTTTTACGGTCAATTCAAAATGCAGCTTAAATTCAAAGTCACAGCAGCTTCTTGTTATTTTGCAAATAATTAGCCATCATGCGCTGCAAAAGCATAAGCTTAATGAATTAACAGTGATAACCGGGTGTTTGTTAACAGTGTATAAGTGCATGTTTTTTTTCAGGAAATAAAATAGAAAGCAGAGGTAAATGCTATCTGCAGTGATAGCCCTCCAGCTAATTACGGCTAGCTGCTGAGATAGGCTATAGCCTGTGACTCTCCTTTACATGTTTATAATTGGTTATGGTACCTTTAAATCACATATCTAAATGTGTGTCAATCAAACAATAATTCTGTTATTGCTCACTGGTTCAGCTGAAGAGGAGCCAAGAACACATTTTGTTTGTAGATGTTTTCCCTGTTCTCTGCCTAAAGAAGCATACTGTACTCATTAACATTTCCGAAACACTATCTGCTCTGTGTTTACTTTGAGCTTACGTTATATGCAAGCTACACATTTGCATATTTGAATTTGTTTACAGCAGTTTCTTTCTGGTTGTTAATATGTGGACAGATGGACAGTCAGGTAAAAAGGGGGCTGGAGGTGTGAGGATGACTAAGAGCTGCGCTGCAGTCGCTTACTGGGTGACCCTCAAACTGCGAGTGCACACACACACGCACACGCACACACACACACGCACACATATACATGCGGCACCACAGGAGCAGGAAGAAGGAACACACGCTTCAGAAAACTGGCACACATTCGCTAACCCTCTGACTCTCCCTGCCTCCCCGCATCTTTGTCCTTGCACAAAAATAGCAAAAATATTACTGTGTGGCTGGGAAAGTCCCTTGTGTCAATCTTAGCCACACGCTCGCACTTTTATTATTGTGTCTTTTAGTTACCTTTTATTTTCTCGTCTCTCCTTTGGCAGTATCTTCTTACTTTTTAAAGGAGAGTTTAAGTGCGCTATTTAGATGATACCTTTAAAGTAGCAGTGATTTAAAGGAGCCATATTATGCTCATTTTCATGTTCCTAATTTTATTTTGGGTTGCTACTAGAAAAGGTTTTCATGCTTTAATGCTCAAAAAACAGTCTCAGTCTTCTCAGACTGTCCAGTGCAGCACCACAATGAGCTCCCTGTTTCAGCTCCTGTCTCTTTAAGTCAGATTTTTACTTTTAAAAGAAAACTTTTGCATAACATGCTGCTTAGTGTTTGTTTACCAAAATTCAAAAGATTTTTCGGCTTTAATGTTGTAAATACAAGCAATGTGCTATGGACGATTGAGAAATAGGCATGATGATTATTGATTTTCATCAAGATTGGTTGATTGATTTTCCACGATCAGCAACACAGCTGATAATAGCCTTCTGTTAAAAAGAGGTCAGAGTGCATATGTCACCTGAAAGAGATGTACCATATGGGCCCTTAAAGCATCACACCTGAGAGGACGCACGTTATACGGCACAGGCCCAGCAAACTTGAAATCCTCTCGAGTGCACATTGTGCTGACTTTATGTGGGTCAAGACTGATGTCTCTGACTTAAACCTCTCCCGAAATAGCTGTGGGTGTAATCGCCACAGAATTCATTAAGCACAGCTGGAGCGGTGAGGTGCGTACAGTGGAGGTGAGCACTCCTGCTCTAAATTCCCCCGGGGCAAGAGTCTGCAGACAGGAGAGGGACGCGCACACAACCACACACTCACTGCATTGATCCACTCGCCCGGAGTTTGATACGGGAACTGAATTACACTAACGATTGTCATGGCAACAGATGGTTTGGGTAGATGTAGACCAATAACGCAGGGGTTAAATGTCAGATGCTGAAATGTAGGTCGTCTGTTGGCTGATAGTGTCTTTTTATATAAATCATTGGGGCACCATCTATTATGAATGAAAGTTCAACATGCCGCCATCTTTCACTCCATAAAGCACTGCGGAGACAAAGCACAGGCCTCCCCCTTAAAAAACCTTGTTTCCAATTTTCCGCAATGGGTTCACACTGTGTCATTCTGTACATGGGTCAAACAATCTAAGACCGATGCTGCAGCAGATTGGTTGGCCTGAGCACAAACCAATCCTTCCCCAAAAATAAATAAATAAATACAAAATACAAAAGCCCACTGACCCTCTCCTGGAAAGAGAGATTCATTGTGTAACAGATGCAGAACAGTGTGGCGGAAAGTTATTAGCATGTTTGTGGTCGACACTCGGAGCCAGCCATTTAGTGCATCTTGTCGGAAATCTTTGCTGTCTCTCCCTCTTTGGAGACATTTTTTGGAAAAGATTAAATCACAGTGCTGTGACTGCTCCTGTCACTCTCCATCACTGTTTAGGCGCACAGCACAAACAAACGCAGCCGCACATTTATTTTTTAGGGACGACATTACACATATCCTTCTAGAGTCCTTGTCTTTGGCTCAGATGGCTCCCTCTGAGCCTTCCCCCCAACTGCTCTTTTGCCTTTGTTTTGTTAAAAACAGAGATTATTAGGGTACAGCAATGTGTCATCTTATTACACCGCATTGTGTCTCGGCAAAAAGAAGCAGGCAAGCTCCCTGACAATTAACTACCCACTCTCAGTTGAGTAATGCCCGCCGAGCCTCCAAAAGACCCCTTTTTAATGTCACCAGATGACACTGTGTTATGCAAGCAAAACATAGTGACATGATCCGCTCAGACAGTCTGTTAAAACGAAAACATTGCACTTGTGGCGGTCACTGCTGCACTGAGAATGGGGGCAGAGTCTGTCACGAATTGGCCATGAAATGGTCTCCTCTCCGGTTTTTGTGCTGCACCAAGCACTGCCGGGTTCGGGATTAAAGGCTGGGCTGGGATTTTTTTTTTTTTGTGAATCCTGTGGGTCACGGGATTGCTGTTGGATTACTATGGGATGGGAGTCAATTTCTCTATTTATCATGTGACAAGGACGGGGCAGAACAAAGTCAACGGGAGGGGACAGGAAATAAAGACGACTGCATTGGAGTGGAACAGGGATCACAATAACAAGTGGTCTGTTCGTATATGTGAATGCGCAGTTCTAATATAAATAACCAGGTGTGGGAAGGGACATTAGACTGCCCTCCAGTAGATTACAAACTTCCCACCCTGACTAGCAGATAAATTGCATTGTCACGGCTACTGCAGCCCATTTTACTTGGACAAACAGGACCCGAGGAATTGATGCCAAGCTCCCATGTTGAATCATCATTTAAGGATTATTTGGAGACAAGGGGTGTTTTGTGTTTAGTTTTTTTTTTTTTTTTCTTCTTAAAGGGAAGCACTAGCCCAGGGTAGCTGGCAGAGATTTGGTGCATCACAGGAGGAGCGAAGGCCAAGCGCTGTTACCATGGTAATCTTGGCACACCACACTTGGCGAGAGTTTACAGTAGCCGCCGGAGACGAGGGAAAAGATACATAGAATACTTCTGCTGTTAGTTAAAATGACTTTGTAGGAGGTGACACAGGGCAGGCTTGCCGTGTGAGAGGCACCTAGAAGGATTTCTGGTTACCGAGGTGTAATATTGAGTGTATTTCGAGGGCATACGGGTGTAATGTGAGGCAATAACTTGGCTGTAGTTTTGTGAATTCTAACAGGCACTATTAATGTGGCAAAAAACAACAACTGACGGCTGAATCATGTTTCACACAGAAAATATGTATATATACTTCTGATCAGCCAGCTTTTTTAAAATCACAAATTGCCTTCTAGCAGCACAAATACAATCAGGATCAAAGTTCAAATCCAAAGTGTCGGAAAGAACAGCATTTGGAACAGCAGATCCCGACAATGGATGCATTAAGTCAGGTAGCCGTTAGCCTTTAGCTTCACAACATGATATTTTCAATTAATTCCAACCCCTTTTTTTCTGCAATAGTCATTCAATGCACTTTCATCCTGTAACTACCTCCATCTAATAGTTTTCATTGTTAGTGGCGGTGTCGGCCATGATGGATTCACAGGGAACAGGACATGAATCTTATATAACTGAATCAGCCTCACTGTTTACTTTCACTGTTCTAGAGCCATGAGTTTGTTCCTAATGCTTAGACAAACATTTTCTACTCCCGCTCCTTCACATTAAAAGCATTCCACTCGTGAGACATGGTGTGGCTTTACTGTGAGGCAGTCATACAATGTATTTGCATCAAAACGACAGACATTCACAGCATTGTGTGGAGTCACTTTGGCTGCTGATACAGGGCAGCACAAAGTCGAAGTTAGGAGAATCCAACACTCCAGTCGTGTCTTCCGATGACAAACTGTATTTATACTTTTGTCTGTGTCAACATCCATTATCCAGGCGACTGTATAAAGGACGAAAGAAACTTCAGAGAGCCCATCAGTGTTTAATTTGCAGCCTAATGTACATTATACAAGTGTTTAATAAGTTGTATAAATATCAAAGACTGAGTTACTAGAGAACTGTCTCTGAAATGCTATCATTTGGCTCACATTAAAGAGGTTGTCTACAGTTAGAAACCAGTATTACTGAATAGGAAAATGTCCCTGAAGTCAAAGCTGTTTGACAGCCCTGTAAATGAGCATGGATTTCGATTGGCTGGCTGTGTTTCGTTCATCGCACCGCCCTGAAAGGGACCCTAATGACATTTTTGTTATAGTTGTTGGTAAAGTTTGTGTTCTCAGTGTGGAAGGCCCTTTAACACCAAACAAATCTTATACCCATCTTAATCCCCATCCTCTCTCCTCCCCTTCATCCCCTCCTTACAGCGAGTGACTTTTAATTGAGAGCTCGCTGTACTGCAACCACACTTTGGCAATACACTCCTGTCGTCACGTGGGAAAGTCTTGTGTCACTCTGTCTTCAGGGGTGCTAACAGATGAAAAGACCTTTTGGACACGGCTGTTAAGGTTCCACAATTCAATCTGACAAGCCACCAATGTAGACGGAGAATGGCAAGAGCCAATATTTCCTGACGGTGTGCGACTTTAGTTGCCGGGAAATTGCTCAAATGAAATCACGTACTGTATATATTTATATCTTATTTTTTTTAGAAGATCAGAGCAGAGCTTTGGGATTTTATCAATTATACTAATAAAAAAAAACAACATAGCATCATGTTACTGCTAAACGCTGTGTGTAAATCAGTTTGCATATACAACATGCGCTGCGGAGGCGTGATGTACAGAACAAGACCAAGAGGCTGCGGCGGATAGGATCTGATAACATAAAACACAAAACCGCCAAGAAGAGCTGTCAACATGCTAACAAAATGGAAATCGCCCACTTTGTTACTACAGTAGTGTTGAGTGAGGAGTGGAGACGGAGAAGGGGAGGGGGAGAGCTCGACAGTAACAAAGGGACACTCTGAATGTGGAGAAGGGACAAGCAGAGGCAGAATTACACATAATTATCCCGGCCAGCTAAGCCTCCACTCTCGGTGTAATTAATGCCGTTCAGCCGGGAGTCGGTTTAAAATCGTTGATATTTTAAAGAATGTTTCAGTTGATTTCTCCACATTCAACAGGTCTATTTCAATCAGTCTCAAACGGACCCTAGTGCTGAGCTGAGCGCGATAGAACTCAAGAGATATCCAGGATGAGGTTTGAAGTGAGGCTGAATTCCTGCAGGATTTTGATGTCAAAGTTCATAATAGATGCGTCAGTCACAGACTAGTTTTACCATTCGATGTGAAAACTCTCAGTTGTTTTGCTCTTAATGCACAGCACATACTTCAAAATGTCTCGTGGGACATATCTGTTGAGAGCATATCGTTTTATTGGGTCTGTGGATCTCTTCGGCACTGCGGCACTCACTCACTTTCTGTCACTTCTATTGCAAGTGTTTTCAGGGTAAAGCTTATAATCAACACACTTCACTTTTGCATTCATGAGTGATTAGATTTTTTTTTTTTTAAGTAATTAATGAGCTATGCTTTTAAATTAATGGATTCTCTTAGCTCGTGCATATTTCCCCACAAAAAGAAAATGACAGTGTAAACAGGCAAGTACAGCAGCAAGAACACCCACTACACTGAGCGGGAGGTTAATAATTAAATTATCCGAAAAATAAAGCAACAAGGGCGAAGATCTGCTGTGTGAAGTAACAAAGCAAGATTTCATTATTTTGTATCTAATGAAACATATCCAGGCGATCCTCAACGGGCGCAGGAGGACCATTCAGATCTCAACGGCATCACTTGAGAAAGCGCCGCTCCATCTCCGCCTGCCGTTGTGTAAGATGTTTATTGTTTGGGTCTCCCCCGTCAGGAGTTGTGCAGCTCTCGCTCTCATGTTCCAACACCCCCGCACTTCTGCTCCTTGATTGGTTAATGAGGTCCATCGCTCCATTGTGAGCGGAGGAAGTGATTGGCTCTACACCTACACCGCCATTAGGGCTCGGTGCTGGTCTCGTTTGGAGGCATGTGTCAGCCCTCGTCATGCTAACTGACACATACATGATTGTCGCCCACGGGGGTAACAAATGTCCCAGAGAGCGGCGAAGCAGCCTACACCCGACGCCCTCATCGGTGCGCACGATAAAGATCCCAGATCATTATTGCTTGATGAAAGCTAAATAGTCACTGGGTTGGAGAAGAGAGTAGGCAAACTGGCTGCGTTTGGGCATGCAAATGTGATTCGAACACAACAAACTAGGCTGGTTACAGTCATGGAGACGTCACCATGGAAGCAAAGAAGAACCACAAACAACATGGAGATGATATACGCTTCGATGGCAGAATCACACAAACAGATAGGAGTCTTCCCCCAAATCAATACTAATCTTTCCCACCATTGCACTGTAGAAAGTTAGGAATTAAATTAAAATGTGTTATAGGGTGCACCATAACTGTGTGCTTAATACTTATATTTTTTTATTATGATACCTCAGCCCAGTGTTATAGCCTTTTGAGTGTCATAGTTTGCCTCACCAAGGTGTAAAAAGTAGTGATGGGAGGTCCCTATGGCTGGCTATAGGGCGCTCCCCTCCATACTAGGCCAAGAGCGAAGCAAATAAATCAGATCTGGCCCAAATCTGGGTCAGTGCTCAGTCTATTCTGGTGGGCTGGATCTGGTTGATTTGGTTTGGTTTATACCTACATGTGTGACGGACAGAGTGCCATCATTCCTAGCAGTATGTTGGCCGGATGAGGGTGTCAAAAAAAAACCTCAAGTCTGAAACACATTTTTTTTCCCCATTTTATCGCTCGGAGCATTCAGACAAGACCTGGCCGCTGTATCCAGTATTTGAGCAACAAGTAAGAGCAAAGGAAACAAGGCAATAACATACAATACAGAGCACCAACATGGCTCGGGATCAATACTAATATTGCTCTGGAGCTGCTTGCGTTCAAGTTCATCATATGAGCGTAAAACGACGATCTGTCACAACTTGTTTTTGCCACCCCGAGGTATCAATCTGATCCCAAATGCAATTATGAACTATCTTCAGCGCACACGACAACCTGCCACATTGACTCCGATGTAACTTGGCCACAGCTTACAACTGTTCGTCGCCTCGACACAATATCCACCACTGTTTTCTCTCTGCTCTCTTTCATCTGCTCTGAGTAGTCACACTGTTTGCTTTATCTTTGCCAAAGCTCTCCAGCAAGACGCCAGAATGTGTAAAGGGCCTCATCGACTCCATCATCTCTCTCACCCTCACACTTCCACCCATGCGATTGCAAATCTGTTTCTGTCTTTTCCGTCTCATCTAGTCTTGTACGTGCGTGTTCACCTTTCCCTCGCAGTTCCTTTCAGCACACTGTACATTGTTAAATCTTCTCCCTTCCTACAACCGCCTCTCCCTCCACCGCTCGCTCTACTTGTGTCCAGACGCAGTGCTCTCCTCCCAACGACGGGTTCTCGACTCTCCAGATGGCACAGTCATTTCCACAGACGCTCAATTTCAAAGGCTAGGGGAGGAGGGGAAGGCAAAGGGGGAGACAGCAGAGCATCCAACACGGTGGCAAGTGGCTCAGTCACACTCTCATGGCTGATTTCTACGAGATGAGCATGCAACACTGTTCAATGAGGCGACATTTCGGCAAAAACAGCTTTCCTGCAGGGATCGATAATTAATAATAATAACTCCGACCTGAAATTCAACTAATGAAATAATTGTGTCATATTTTGACAAGGCTCAGCCTTTGTTCATGTGTCGAACCTTCTCAAGTCAAAAACTGCAGTGGAACAGAGCTCGCCGATTTGACACGAGGAGCTTCGACTGTTGAACGCCCATCCATCTGTCTGCTGTGCAGTAAATGCAACATGACAGCCTATTATTCATTCAAGCATCATTCGATATCAGCGAATACACTTACATTACTGAAATGTCAAATTGATCAAATCACACTTGGGATTTCCTAACAAGAAAGTTGGTTTGCGGTCAGCTTTCTATAACAGCTCCATTATGAATCACTCCCAGTTTTGCCATTGTGGCAAAAGAGTCGTGACCTCTATTAACCGAAATAACCTTTTCCCATATGCTGCTACACATATGACTTGTGTAATCCATTCATGTGCTGGGTCAGTAATGTTTTTCAAACATTAGCAATCGGTTTCTGTTTGAGTCAATCCTGCAGTAGCAAGAGGAACATTTCGATTCAGACAAAGATCTCCATGAACACAAAAGAAAGAAGAAGCCATTGCAGAAAACTTAAAAATCCAAAACATGTTTCAACAAAGCCACCTAAATATTGCTATTCCCAGCACATTTCTTCACATCCTTATTCTTTATGCTCTGATTGGTCAGGACTAACATGCCTGAGCCAGCACCGCTAACAACAACAGGGCAGACAGGTTAGGCTAGGCGTAACTAATGCATATGTCTGACATGGTGCTTCGTGTGATGTCACAGAGTCACAGAGTTAAAGGCGTGACTTCTGGCGAGGCGTTTCAGGAGCAGCGTTTTCTGCGGGAGAGAGGAGCTCTTGTTCGTGCGTAATTTGATAGAAGCTTTAACACTAATTTTGAAAGGTTCGTGCCAGTCTCCTTGAAGTTTGGATGGGATTTCTATTTGGATTCAAAATTAAGTAACATAAAAGATTAAAATGACTCACTGGAATAGTCCAGATTTTAGTGTTCTTTTTTTGACACAATGAATTTATGAGTCAGCCAACACAGTGACCGTGAGAGAGAGAGAGAGAGAGAGAGAGAGAGAGAGAGAGAGAGAGAGAGAGAGAGAGAGAGAGAGAGAGAGAGAGAGAGAGAGAGAGAGAGAGAGGGGAGCAGTCCAAGCTGAGCGTGTTATTGTCTTGGGAGTAAAGGATATAGCTCAGCATGTCCATATTGACAGGATGTATCGCGGTTTGCACCATGTGTCGCTCTAAAGTGTGCGTTAAATACCAAAAACCCACGTTACAAGGTGTTTGTTTTTTTTGTTACATTAAGTTGAGTTCCTATGGCAACTGGATATAAAGAACGTTAAAGTGAATGTACAACAATAACATGTCATTTAAAGAAAATGCCGGTAAATGTGTGGCTGCGGAAAAAGACAAGGGGCATTACGCATGATCTCAGCTATTAAGTGATTCATTCAATTCTGTAACATGCTTCCTACATCCATAACCACGGAGACACAGACATCACCTTTGTTACCTTTAACAATAAAAAGGTAGCGCTGCCACCAAGCTGGGAACGGCAGGAGCTCTGTCCTCCACCCACACAGATATCTTTAAGTAATAAAGACGCTTCCAGTGCTGCTGCACTACACTCCGCTACTCGCTGTGGTGTGGTGGAGGTGGCTGATCACAGGAGAATTAAAAAAAAGAAAATTTAAAAAAGGCGTCTTTCTGGCTTTCCAATGTGCAGCAGGAGGCTCTAGACAGCCCCTTAATCTGCCCACACTTAAGAATACGTAAATTGGTATTAGCCATGCAGAGGAATCGAATGATGATGAATGATCACAGGAGTCACACTTTATCGCTTTTCCAGTGACTCTCAGTTTTTTGCTGGTGAGCTGCGCCTCACACTTGTAGCACACGCACGAGAACATCACAATGACTGTCTTTGTCACAGAGGCTCAAGTTTTTACACTTGACACTCCCGCCTCAGAGAAGCAATTCTTAGTGGTTCAGTTCTTGAGCTTTGTGCATGAATAAGAAGCCTCCGGTTGCATTCGCAGAAGAGAGATATATGCCTTGATTTAGAGTCTCACAGTGATGAATATTCGAGCTTGAATCTCTCCGCGCTGTCTTGTTACATTCAATAACAACGCAGGGACCCATCAACAAGCCATTATGCATCCTTTCAGTGAAGAAAAGAGAGGTCCGTACATCAAGTCCTCTGGGGATTATTCAACTGTATGGTTCTATAAAAAAAAAAAGCAATGCATTCCTTATGAACACAAGGAAAAGCACTATCTGCGTCCAAGAACATGTATCTTCCAGCCCACCTCCGCTAGCAAACAGTGCTGCAAATGGACAGCTCCACCTCTGCACACATGCATGTACTGTATGTGGCATTTGAATATCATCAGTAATCATTAAGGTTAAAAAAAGCCATGTGAAATTTAAGTTCAATGCAATGCAATCAATTTTACTACATGTATGAGCACGAGCACAGCGAATCTAATCATACTCCCATCATCAGGCATGTGTGTCTGTATGATGTGGGACTCAAGTTTAGACACTGTTTCTGCTGTTCTCCCCTCTTTCAGTGTTTTATTATCGAGACAGTTAAAAGTCAGCTCCAGCAGAAGCTCCTCTCTCCCACAGAAAAACCCTGTTCCTGAAACGCCTCGTCAGTAGTCCTGCCTTTAATTCTGTGACTTGACAGGGTAGGTATTCGGTGGGGGGGTTTAAACAGAGCTCTTCCGACAGAGGGGGAATACAGTGCTGCTTTTTGAGTATTACAGCATGTAAACCTATTTTAGTAGCAACCCAAAACAAAATTATGACCCTGCGAAAGAGCACATGTCTCCTTTAAAACCACAGACCACCTCAGTGCAGCAGCACTCTGCAGAGTGACACTCATCTGCATGTCTTTGGTGCACAGATAAGTGGCTGGATGTCAGGTTTCCTTATGCTGTGAGTTTATCACCATGGTAGCACAGTCATCCCAAGAACTGATCGAAACCATAAAACACACCTCCGCCCGTTTCATTCAGGTCTGAGAGTAATACACTACACTTTGAGGTGACATAACGCACAACTGTATTGTGGCGTGTTGTCACTGTGGTGTGGCATTTGTGCGAACTCTCCGAGGCTGCCCACACAAACATTTTGATGAGATGTATTGTTCTTTCTACTCATTGTATGAGCTCGCTACCATCTGAATGCACGGCTACTCTTCAGTCGGAGCCCTCCTGACGCTGCTGATCGAGCCTTTTCTCTTTTGTCTGGCAGATCACACTTTAAGCTCAGTCGCTGTAATCTTGCAACTCATGTGGAAAGGGACTTGCTGTGCCATGCATCTATTAATGCAATTGCACATCTGCAAATGCAAACGATGCGAACAAATCTCACTTTAACTGGATGATATACATAGTACATTTCATTTTCTTTTTTTTTCCCTCCTCTTCACATTTCCTAATTCATTTTACAATGTATTTTTTGTCTGACTTCAAAGGGGCACTATGTAGTTTTGGAGAAGAAATTCAGTATTTCCAATATAAATGAGGCAACAATAGAAATATTCATTTTCTCCATAACTGAATAAACAAGCTACTCTCTGAGGAAAATAAGGTCCCCAGAACACTGTTTGAAACTTGAAGGGTGGCAGGGTCTGCCACATATAAACAAAGCAAAACAGTATGAAACTGCTTTCAGTCATGAAAGCAAAGAAAGTTTGTTCATTTAGTTTGTTCAGGAATAAAACATCACTCAATGATGATCTTCCCCTTCTGATTAAAATGTATTCCACAAAACTACATTATGCACCTTTAAGTAGTAATCCCCATTGTAACTCCACCGTTTTCATCTTTGACTCCCTAATTCCTTTGCCATTCTCCTCTTTAGCTGGCACAGTATCAGATGTCTGGATAGAAATGTTACACTAGCAGAGATGGTGGCGCCGGGGTGTTGATTTCAGGGCATGTGCGTGGCACCCTGACTCCGTGGAGAAGCTTCAAGTGAGAGTCCACAACCTCGGCATGCACAAAACGCAAAATGCTCAGAGGAATGTGATCAGTGTTCTTCCGATGCAGCTGAAACACACACCAAGCATGTTTACAGGTTTGACTTTCACCTTGAAACAAGGTGCAGCGTTGTCCAGCTGCCACACCTGTGAACACTTTGGCCACTAATTTCTGAGTGAGCAGCTGCTGCTAATGGTGTTTGTTAAGACCTGGAGTGCTGATATAAAAGGGACACAAAGGAGGTTCCCAGTCAGCCCACAGGTTACTCTCAAGTCCAGTTAGTTACCATAGCATCTGAGTAGTACGGGGTGCTGCTTCTCAGCGTACAGCCATGGCTCTTGGACTCCTTTTGCGGTATGTATTTCGTTCACATGTTGACTTTCTGAGCACTTTATGGTTTCAATTATCTTTTAAACAGTGACTTTAATATGATTTGTCTTCATTGGTCTCTTTACAGTGTTTCCTGGATTTGTTTTTTGCTGTTTAATGGTGGTGCAGGCTCACCAGCTATAAGGGGTAATGGCTTTCTTAATCACCACATTAAATGGGGCACTATAGTTTAGGAGAATGAATTAAAAGTCAGGATTTTTAATGGTTACAACATTAATTGGGTAATAAGTCAGAAATATTGACTAAATAAACAAGCTGCTCCGATGATAATAAAGTCCCAGAACACATTTGAAGCTGAAAGAGGTGAAGAGAGAGAACAGGAGGGTTTAAAGAAAACTGTCAAAGTTTCTCCTGATTTCCCCAAAAGGACAGTACACTGTTTAAGCCTCAGAAATGCCTGTACTGATTCAGCTTAACTCTCCATCTGACAGGGTTTGGCTATCCATCTGTGTCTGACACACAGAACATGGGAGATGACACTGACGATGAGGCGCTGACCTACGATCAGGGCGACTTGGAGGCTCCAAACTACCAGCCGACTGGCCCAGCGTACACAGGGTACAACAAACCTACAGTTACACGACAGCCAGCTTGGGCCCCGTTTCGTCAGCCTAGTGCTCCTCAGGCTGAGAGAGTTGTTAATGGTTCTCCGAGAGACTGGGGGCTGGAGAAACTTGATGAGCCGCTTGTGTTTCCTGCAAAGACCCAGCCAGGCCCTGTCAAACCTCAAACACCAGTTGGTGTCAGGATGCCCGCCGCTGAAGGCGCTGCCGGCTCCACTCTTGCTGGGCCAACTGCCTACAACGCTCTGGCCTCGACTTCTCAGGCTGCAAAGTCTCCTAGCTTTACGCCAGTTGACGCTGGTTATGGTGTGGCTGACTCCAGTGCAGCCGGCGCTAACGTTCACCATCTTACCTATGAGGAGGTCTTCCAATATCCCTCTTTGACTGAGCGACGGGGTTATGGCCCCGTCTCCAATACTGCAGGTGGTTATGACCAAGCTAATTCCGTGAGCAAGAGGTCTTCAACTGGATTCCCCTCCATGCTGAATTACCCCTCGTCGTCCAGCTACCCAGCTGATACACGAGCCAAACCCGTCTATCCATCAAGTCGGGGAAGCTTCACCAACTTCGGTCAAACTGCCTACCAGCCACAAAATGGAGTCTTCCTGCGTCCACAGAAACCAGCCAAGACCCAAAAAGTTCAGGCTCCCCAGAGATCGCGTGGACCCATCATTCCTCTTCCACCTCCAAGCTACATTATCCAGTCCAGAAATGCCTACCAGCGAGCCAAGTATCTTCTCAGCCACACAAAGTACGCGCCAGAATATCCCCAACCAATGGCTGTGAGCTCAAAGGGTGCCAAGGGCCAACCAGCTGCACCTAAAGCTGCCAAGAACCCTCACAGGTATGCTGCCTCACATTTCTTGAAAGGCTTGATTTGAGCAAATTTCCTTCACAGAAAATGATTCCTAATCAACTTTTATCTTCCAGAAAGTGGTAACCATGGATATCCTGTCTAAGTTGCAGGTAAATGTTTCAATCTTTAAAGGTGCTTTTATGCAGTCATGGAACTTTTAATCAGATCGTCACTTTAAAACAGTTTGATGATCTGAACCTTAGTTTTTATTTGTACCTTTTCTAGCTTCCGTGTTCTGGGGGACCTTTTCCTCTGAGAACAGCTTGTTCAGTTATGGAAACATCTCAAAGTTTAACTTGTACAGTGTTTTTTTTTTTTTTTTTCCCAATATGCATCCAAGTAACATACTATCTGCTTTCTTGCAGAAGGCTGTGCCCTCCTAAGGAAGAAAATAAAACTTTTAAAAATGTGACTTGTTTTGCTGTGCAAGTGTCTCATTTCCATGTGTAAGCTTGGCTTCAACCTAGCGCAGTTTTTGCAAAGGAAACTTGGCCGTTGTGACGAGACCCAGCTGTCAAATCATTGCACAACTTTTCTGCTTTTTAGGGTGACTCTTGACATTAAGATTACTGAGCTGGGTTTCTGGCCCTTGGGTCAAACAAATGAGTAATATCAGGCTGCACCACTTCACACACACATGCAAGTGTTTTACCTTGGCATTGAAATCCTTGTTTCCCAAATCCCCTGGAGGAAAAGAACAGATGAACAAAACGTCACATTACCTGTAAATTAAACTATTTGCAAAAGCTTTTATTAAATGCGCTTCTGCATGCTAAAAAGCATGTCATAAATGGACATGTTAAACTTGCTGTATAAGGAAAAGGCATGTTGAATAGCTGCTAAAGTGAAATGCTCGGTGCATAAGGGATGCTTACCATATGAAGTCCGTACAATGGCTGCAGAACGTCGGCTGCTTGAAGAACCTCGCTGTAAATTTGTGGTTTTTCACTTCATGCACGTTTTTCTGCCGCAAAGCACCTTTGCGGGCGAACCGGTTCCCAACCCCAGCTGAGTCACTATAATGTAAAAGATGGTCAGCCATAATGGGGAGGGGTGGGGGGGGGTGGGGGAGCGTTTAAAAAAAACAAAACACTACACAGCCACAACTTGGTGTTGTCCGACCGATTTTTGCGTATTAGAGGTTGTCCTGATTCTCTTCCCAGCTCTGGACAAAGTGCTGCTGCTCCTGTCAGACCCGCACGCCTCCCTCTGCCCCGCACCGCAGCTGAGGCGCGCTGAGCGCTACTTTTTCATTCAGAGTGACGTCGTAAGCGCTGCCTTCACGTGGTGTGGGGAAGATCTCACTTCAGGTTTCAGCGAGGCAAAAGAGTTATCAGAAGTGAGGTAGAGGTGTGTCAACACGCCGAGGCACGTCAACTGATGTGTCCTGTACGTGAACTAGGTCAGGCGATTGTGTTCCGGGTATTGCGTTTTTTTTTTTTTTTTTTGTCCTCCCCCCCCCCCTCCCACATTTTGAGTTAATGATGAATGAACCGAGGCGACGTGTCTACACCAGCAGCTGACCATACTCTCCAGGAGACGGTGTTGAGCGCCATCTTGCGGACTTGAAATGGGTTACATTAGCCCACTGGTCTGGATTGAGCTGACAACCGTGCCACATGACACCGCAGAACAATTTTAAAGACTCACATTTGCAATTTTTGGTAATTATCATGAATATTCTTTTTTTTTGTGTGTGTGGATGTTTGATGCATGGCCGTAACCAGGATTTCAGCA
Organism: Sparus aurata; assembly: GCF_900880675.1. Classification (NCBI taxonomy): domain Eukaryota; kingdom Metazoa; phylum Chordata; class Actinopteri; order Spariformes; family Sparidae; genus Sparus; species Sparus aurata. The sequence continues at coordinate 16,371,352 of NC_044209.1, read as the reverse complement.
ACATGACTATAGTATAAATTTGTCAATTTCTGTGCATTTTGATAGGACCAATAATCACTTAGGAAATATCAGTGACAGCAAATAGAATAAAAGTTGGACTCAAATTGCGACAGGAGTAGAAAAGTATATGGCAAATTTAGATTTAAATTGATCAGATTTGCACAAAAGAACTTACCGACAAGGGTAACAAACATAATTAATAAATGGTACATTTATAGTTTATTGGATTTTGTAAAGTAATTTAACTGTTGATAAATAAATGGTTCATAAATTAACTGTAAAGGTTAAAAACTTTCTAATGGCATCCAAATGTTTATAAATGAACTACACAGTATTTATTAAAGTATTAAGAGCAGAAATTGCAACGTTAGATTAAAATAATGCCTCTTAACAGTGAAATAACATAACTAAAGTTTAATTAACACTACATCTGGATTTGTATTTTACACAATCTGTTTTAATGATATGCCAGATGTTATAAAGTGTTACCAAATACATGTATATCAAGATGTAAAAGAACGATAAAAAAAACAAAAAAACACCGAGGACGTGACCTCAGTGTCTTCAATGTTAGCTACGGCTCTGATGTTGCTAGCAAAGTACATTTCCTTGAAAAAACTTTGTAGAAAGTCGCTCTCAGGACGGAGAAAGTGAGTAGAAAAAAAAGATGCAGGGGTTTCTATGGCAACAGTGAGACGCCGCGTCTCCACGGAAAACGGACGTGACGTGACGTGAAGACGCTGAAGTTTTGAACCGGTTTGAGCGGCGGAATCAGTCCTCAATGTAAGTCGCTTTTTAGTCCTTATTTTTATTTTTTTCAAAACGAATTTGCCATTTTCGTCGTCGTTAATCTGTCCCAGGAAGTCCGTAAGAAACAACAACTGCCCGCGAGCGTGTTACTGGTCTGCTTTAGCTCGTTTGCTAATGCCTTCCCGAGCTCCGGTCTCTATGCTAGCTGGTTTGTCAACAACGCTCATACGACTGCTAGCTAATGGGCTGTTGTCATGTTATGTTATGCTAACATTATGTGACACGGTGTTAACTTACCTGGTTCGTATAACTAAATGACACTGAACATGCCACAAGCACTCCCTGTAGCTTGCTAAGATAGGCACTGCCAGCCAATCCCTATTAATTGTTATAACTGTTTATCCGCATCCGCAGGTCACTATGAGCAAACACGAGGACTCATGGGGCAGGCTGGACACTGAGTTTGACTATTATCTACTGGACATGAAGCCATTTGTCCTCAAACACCCTAACAGGACAGGTGAGATTCCATTTCATCTCTTAACATCACTGATGCAGCAAACTTCATTGCAGGATATGTTGTGTGTTTTCTTATGCCATGCTAAGTATATAGGCTACTGTCTGTAACTGATGAGACAGTATGAATGTATGTCACAATTTCCCCTTTCCTTTCTCTTCCCTATTTATGTCAGAGCGCCAGCAATGTGCCACATGGATAAAGAAGCTGTGTGACCCAGCCACATGTGGTTCAGGTCTGATAGGTCGTAAGAACCGCAACATGTATGCCCGTCTGCTCCTACACATGCTCAAAAGAGGGGTCCTGGAATTGCCTTTTACCTGCAAACCAGAGCCTGGCAGCCTCAAGACACTCCCTACCTACATGGTAAGAATGCCTCATTAAATTGTGAATCTTGCTGCATTTGCACCTTCTTTTGTAATATGATAGACTTTTAGAAAATACTCTTACAGTTAGTTTTAAATGAAGACTTGTTTTGTTGGAGGCAATCACCTGTTTTTGAATTCTTATTTCAAGTCCATCTACTTTGACGAGCCACTGACTGGTCGCTCTGTGGGGCACAGCGGTGCAGGTCTGCCTGACTGGGTGACAGGAGAGCTGGGTGGCTTCACTGATGACAGTTTGGCTATCGGTATGCTTAAGGACAGACCAAGTTCCACACCTGTTGCAACACATCACAGGTACTGTTCCACAGCACTTACCTCAGTTAACTCCATAAAGGTTTACTTTTAAATCATAATACATGGTAATATTCATTTCTGTCTATCTTACCTTTCCATCTTTGGCTGTCACTATCAATAAAGGCAGAAAACCCTGATTTGATCATTATTATGCAGCTCATTATTTTGAGCTGCCTCCTCTGCAGATGAATAAGCTCATCTAATTCTGTGAGGCCCTTGATCCAACCTTTAAATTAAAAAACTGAAACAGATTTCCATGTACGGTACATTGGCAATGTAGCTTTTTCTAAGTGAAAGCATAACATACTCTCAGTTAATCCCTTGCGGTTCACAGTCAAAAGTACAGGGTTTATACAAGGTCTTAAAAGTTTTGAAAAACACTTTTATTTTTTATTGATTTGTAATTTTAAAGGGGAATTCTGGTATTTCTACACCTGGGCCTTTACATTTTGTGGAGTTGAAGGAGAAGTCTTGACCTAAAATTTCAGTTGTTGCCTCATCTAGATTGTCAAGATCAGTGAAATAGTCTGGCCTCTACAGGAAGGTAAACTCCAAACACCTTTCTCTGACTTTGACTTACACTTCTACTGTCATCCTCCTGCAACAACTCACCTCTTGCAAGATTCCAGTGTGAGTCATCTCCACAAGCGAGACTTGTGGTTCTGGTAACAAAAAGCACCTCTGGCTGCATGGCTAAGTGAGTAAGCTAACAGCAGCTAATATTAAGAGCAATTAGTGGTTACTCTGCTGATATGCTGCCCCCTATTTGTTTTGAGTAGGAACTTGAAAGTTGGCTAATTCCTACATATTGCACCTTTTAACTGTTGTGTTTCAGAGGTGCGTCCTCTGACCTTTGACGCTGTTTGCATCCATATTAAAGCTAAATGTCTGGTTTAACTATTTTGAAAGTGCTTGAACTTGTGTTATGTACTGTAGGAAGCCTGTGTTATGTTCCTCCATTGATACAGTTTATTTGGAAACAGCTCTCCCCTTGTTCCACCCAGTGACCCAACTTCTCTGATTAGAAGACTGATGAAATAACCTTGTGGTCAGATGTACAAGATGCTACATATAGCACACAAGATATCTACCAAGCATACTGTTTTGATGTTCTTTTATCGGACTGAAAACACTGAGCTTTGCTGTGAAGCTGGATATAAACGGCTTTCAAGACTGATCACCGATCGTATTTGCTCAGCAGCACTCTCTGAAAAGCCGAAGACATTGCCAAGTTCTTGCATCAGTCTGCATGAGCTGTCCATTCTGACTGTTCAAAGAGATGCACTTCAAAACAGAATGAGAGGATGAGAAATCTCTCGTCTTCTCTCCCCATCTTTCTCTTTTTCTCCTCTTTGCACTTTCCCAGTTGTTGAACCTGAGCTCTCACCCCCACAGAGGACAGAGGGAAGCAGGGAGTACGGCTCAGTACTATAGCTAATTTGCTTATTCTTTATTCTCATTAAAACGGCTTTAGTAAAAGCTTGTGTGCCAGTTGTGCATACACATACATGAATACATGCACCAGTGTGAACTCTTTCAATATGCTTCACTAAATCATCAGTCATGGTAGTTCGCTCAGGGATATTTCCTCTGACTCCAGGCAGTTCGGGGGGCTTGACAAAGTGATGTTAGTAATGGCTCGGGGTTTTTCATTCCAATTAACAAGGAAAGTCAAATCAGAGCCCTGTGGCTTGATATGCTCATTTGCATAATAAAAGGAGAGCACTGTAACTGTAGTAAAGAGAGCTTAATATCCACCAGGGCACTGTGTAAGAAGAGTACAGGCCCTCTGCTGCCATATGTAATTCAACTTACTGTGGTGCGTTTGTAGAATATTTGATTCTTAGAAAATGAACATAAGGACTTGTCTTTAAATATTTGTCACACTTCAGTTTTAGGGATGTGCTATATATAGTGCGCCAATACTTACCAGCTCAATAATGGGGAATTTCTTTGGGCTATTTATCAGCCATAATGAAATTACAGTCGATAAATAGAGTCGATATTATTAATTTGATTTATTTTTATTATTTATTTATTTTTCACAAAGAGTAAGTGGCATCTACTGTTGAGGTTGCAGATTGTAACCAACTGAACAAATAACAAATAGCAAAATTGCTTTCATTGACTTAACCACTGCTCCAGTAAAGTGGGGGCCAGCATATCAAAACTCAGGTGATCAGGTTTTCAGTATTGGCAGAGAAAAAATACATCTCATGCATTCCTATATTTTTTTATGATATCCTTGGCAGAATATATACAGTTTCTGCCAATATGTCCCTCTTAATCCAACACAGTGGACCTTAAGGACTGTCTAGCAATGACAACTTTAGCTGTGATGTACTTTACGTCATCATTATCGACCTGCTTCAGACACGCCCCTCCATTTGCATAATAGATGGCACAGATTACTTAACAAGTGAGTCCAAATGTAGTGGGTACCATCAAAATGACGCAGCCCTTCCTCCCCTCTGCTATGGAGGGTGTGGAGTGAGAGGTTTTGTGGGGAGCAGACTGCTGAGTGCCATAGTGTCTGATTGGGATAAGACCATGAAAGACGCTCAGATCACAGGCTAACCTCCTGATGGAGAAAATTAGCCTGGCCAAGAGTCCTTTTATGTGTCTCTCTCATTTAGATAAGATTAAATGGAAGGAACTCGTCTGGCTCCCTCCCTATGATGTGGCAACGTTTGATCTCTGTCTCACTTGCCATCAGTCAGGTGATGGGCAGGGCTTCTTCTAGCCTGTGAAACTGTTGGGTCCAATTTGAGTTTCAGGATCTAAATGCAAAGTTGGGATGAATTTCTGATATTATGAGATGCTACTGCTCTTTGTGTGTGTTTAACAGATGCATCATCTAACCTCATTAGTCCAAAGTGCCCTGAGTGAATTCCACCATGCGTTCCGTTCTAATGTGTTATTCCTTAGTTTGCCACAAGATGGAGCCACTGCTTTGTCCATGGCACTGATTCAGGCAGAGGAATGCTGTGGGAAAGCAAGTGGAGTCAGCTCAGGTCAAGAGATCACAGGGAACAGCTTTGGTGATTAGCCTACATGTCCACTCCATCTTCTGATATGTCACCTTGTGTCCATAGGAGACAGACGATGATAAAGACATGAGGGAGAAAATGGTGGTTGTGTGCTGTTTTGACATGTTTGACGTGGTAATCAGCGCAGCTGGTGTCAGCTGCTGCAGTTTAGCTTTGACTTAATGTCTCTGGTTGTGACTCGGCAGCCTCTCTTTTCAGCCTTATATATTGTCTCTTCCACTGACTTCTGTCCTCCATCTGTATGATTTCTATCCACATATGAAAACTTTTAACCCTCTTTTCCCCTCTTGCTCCTCTTTTTTTCCTTTTTTCTTTTTTGCGACAGTTACATTGTCCTTGCAGTTGCAGACCTCAGTCATTAATGCTTGTGTAGGCGCCTCATGTCTCTGACACACAGACCACCGTTCCCACTGATCTTGCCTCCAGGTGGTGTTGGGTTATGGTGGAGGGTGTGAAGGGGCAGAAGGATGTTTGTGTCCCAAGGTCAGACAGCTTTCCTAAGGGTGCCCGAGGCTGAGACCCGGGCCTGCTGGCCCTGCACCTGGAGGTCAGGCTGGGGTATGGATGTCAGGCTGCTTTAATCAGCCAAGCTGCAGCTTCTGAGGCTCTACATGGTGTTCTCATTTTCTTCTGTGTGTGTGTGTGTGTGTGTGTGTGTGTGTGTGTGTGTGGCTCTGGCCTGACTTGCAACTGCTTTGATCTCTGGGCCTCAGACTCCAGACACATCTGATTCAATTATCCTCATCCACCTGTTGACTTAGAGGCCCAAGATTGCGAAGCTTGGCCCCCTTATCCAAGTTTCATGCCTCTGTGTGTTTGTGCATGTGCATGCAGGTGTGCGTGTGTGTGTGTCTGTGTGCGCATGCACAGACAAACCAGTGTGTGAGAGAGATGGAGCGGGTGTGTACATGAAAGCCCAAGTCTGCAGGGTTTATTTTTGAAATGTTTAATCATAATTATTTCTGAATTAATATTGAGTATCTTACTGTATTAATGCGATTTTATGTATTTAAAGACCTCTGCCCCTCAGAGGTTCTGTATAGATGAGACCAGTTGTTGCATGATTTTATTGCCTTCCCATGTGTTTCAGTACTTTGATGGTGCTAGGATCAATTCAGCATTTATGAGTGATAGAAAACACATGGCATGTAACCAAGAGACTTCCTGTTATGAAAATGGATGACACTCCTTTCCATGACATCAACTGTACATGCACAGAAGCGCATTGTTGTTATTTCACATCAGTACACAGGGCTCCAGAACTCCGTGCAGCCTTAAGTTTGGATGTTGTAATTCTTCAGGCCACTGCACTCTGCTCCTGAGCATCTAAATCTTTGGTTCCCTTTGAAGATGTAGTATCTCACATCTTACGTGTATTATCATATTATACGCCCAGTCTTGTCAGAAGTTGCAAACAAACTCCCCACGAACTGTTTAACTCGTCCATTTACTTGTAACGTTTCCGTGCTATACCTCCATCAAGCAGATCTTTTTCCTGAAGGGTCGGACTTTCTTTGCAACTTTAATCCTCTCATCCCTCTCCTATGCACCTGTCTGAAATAAGTGAGAGAAGTGTTCTTCTGTTCTGATGTCCAGTGTCACCCCCAGAACCTTATCCACCAGAATCACTTTAACATGGTCACTCAAATACTTGGGTGGGGATAGAAGTTAGTTTAGTTGAGAAGCCAAGTGTCCTTTAGTGAGGATGTTTCTTTGAGATCTCTCGCTAATAACAAAATATATAATGTACAACATCACAACCCAACCACGCACTAATTTAATGGTCAGAAATGATATTGATAATATGAGCCAGAATAACTTTTTTGTCCTTCAGAGGACATGTAATTATTTTAGGCAAAGAGCTTGAAGTAAAGATAAAATCATAGTTGTCCACTAAGAGAAGTCTTTTATCAAAATATTTTACCAAGCAACATTCAACCCTCACTGTCCATAACTTAAATAAAGCAATCCCTACAGGTGCTTTACTCAACTTTTTACAGGCCTATAGAAAGACAGAACTCTTAATACAAGAAACTGCAGAGCTAACAGGAGTTTCTGATGTACTTTAAAGCCATATTTCTACAGTTATGTTTGTTAAAATTAGAACAAGCTTGTATTTTGAGTTATGTTGAGGTGAGAATAAAAAAGATCATAGAATTCCCACTGTTCAAGAAAGTAGGACTGTATAACCAAAACTGTTACTGAAAAAAGTTGCATGGTGCAGCTTTAAACAGGACATAATGTAGAGTCATAGCAGCCACCAAGAGTTTAGTTTTTCTTAGATTTAAAGAAGCAGAGGTTTCAGAAAGCAAGGGTAAAAAGCAGCATTTAATCATTAGCTAGTGCTGTGAAAAAACAAACAAACTAATACCTCTATAAATGTGCTAAAATTTATTCATTCGACAAACAGAGCTGTTCGACATGTAAATACTGCGTTGCAGCCGTTTGCGTGTTTCCTTAGTCAGGGCATTTGAGGTAAAAGACATATTACAAAAGGTGACTCTGCTCGCACACATATTCTTCCTGTTCTAAATTCAGAAGTCTTTCCAAAAACCTCTCAGCGATGGTGCTCCTCTCCATGAGATAACACTGCCTGTGACAAATGAGGTTCAAATTTCTCAATACCGGAATGCTTAAAAAATTACACGGGAGAAAAAGAACGCCCATAGGGCTCCGAGTGTGGGAGTGTGAAACAGTGCCCTCTAGAAGACATTTTGATGTCTTTATTAGATGACAGCGTTTTATTTTTTTTCCTCCACTGTTGTCCTACATCCTCCCGTCCTCTCTAACATCTTCATCCAATTAGCATTAGTGGGCCATTAGAGCCTCATGTGCATGCATTTAATGAGATAGGGAGTTAGTGTTTGTGTGAGAGAGAGAGAGAGGGTGGGGAGAGAATGTGGTTGTGTGCCAGTGAATATAAGCAGTTTCCCTGTTAAGCTGCTTGTTTTAAAACATTATGGACATGATGAGAGACAATGATTATAAATGAATTGCGCAAGCCATAGACTCGTGCCCCGTGAGCCGTCCGTGATGTATAGCAGAGACGTTTATTGTTCAGATGGGATGAAATGCAGACCACAAAGCGTGCAACCAATGCCAGATGTTGATCCGTGTAAATACCGAGGCAGGCTTCCTACGCAAGCACATTCATATGCAAACAGAGGGACGAGAGCAGACTCCAGAGACGTGCATACTGTAGGTTAACAAATTTTCTTTCTGTTTCTCTTCCAGGAGAAGGCTGTACGAGGAAAAGACCTCATCACGACCTATGTCTTCCAGTCCACTCAAACATGATGCCAGGATGGTTAGTTCATCACCCTGTTTCAGACTCGGCCACACCTCAGGACTTCCCAGGCATACTATCTGAAGAGTCGACAAGCAGGGTTTTCAGATTTATAGATTGCTGCAAAGTAGCTGTGATGACACATTGAAATATTGATAGCAAACCTGCCCTTGCCAGTACAAATAGTAGCCTTGGTGTCCTGCTTTCTTCTTTAATGTGCACCAATTTGGAAATTCCTAAACCGATTTTCCAGTGAAGGTCGGAAATTACCTGAACTCATAAGTTGTTGGTTCCATCAACAAAAATGGAGCTAATGGTTGTGATCACATTGAGACAATTGATAGTAACTTACGCTCCAGCCTGTTTGGTGCACCGGGTTTAAACGTAGTAGTTTGTTGAAACTAGGGAGACGTTGATTCAGCTTTACTGTCATTTCGAGTTGTATTCAATTATACTGAGATGTTCCTTTTTATTTTGTCTTATGATAAAAAAACAATTAAACCCACTGAGTGGTTCTGAGGTGACCTGAATAATAATGATCATCATGGACAGTGCACCATCATTCTGCAAAAAAAGTTCAGGCTTGAGGAAAATGACAATGACCTCAATTCACCTTCAGATTTGGTAAAATTGGGGTGAAATCGCCCTAAAACATGAATAACTAGAACATTTAATATGTTTTGCCAATGAATCTTCCTGACCCCACCAGACGTATTCATGTAACAAGCCCGTGTACAATTCATTGGCACAACTGCTCGTACGTCTGTGGCCAAAACCATTTAAAGCCATTCATACTTATCAGTGTTTCACACAATGGTTTGAATTCCTGGTGCGATACAGAGTCTGACATGCTGCTTTGAACAGCAAGTGAACCACATACTCAGCATTCCTAGATATAGAATTGAAACGTTGACTCTGTTTGTTCGAGGGTGAAGCTCCAGGACCTTAATGCCTTTTTAATCAGAAGGGGGCATTTAATCCTAAACTATTCCATTCGGCCATTTCTCTGTGTCTGTGCAGTTCCGCTGAGGTACACCCAAGGTCCACACTCCACCTGATCCTAATCAAATTCAACAACATCTCTCCTTTCCCTATCACTCTCTCGATTTTATTAGATATTTCCCCTATTTCGACCTCGCTGCCCAACCTCGACTCGAGCAAACCTGATCTTGAATCAACAGAACCCCTGGAAGCATTCGAATTATTCTGTATAAAACAAATCCGGAGGCCCGCTGTAACAAAAGGCTGGGGAAAACAAGGATGACAGGCGGTGTAGCTGCATATGCCCCCTCTTGTGGAATTTACTGCGTGACGGAAATGATGTGGAACTGCCAAACATCTGGAGTGCTGTACGCGAAAGGGAGGAGAGTGAGGGCGCAGCAAAGGGTGGAGAGATGGAGATAACGAGGGAGTAGAGTGCTGTTAGTATGGGAGGAGAACACATGCGGGTGTACTGTATGTCTGTAAGCTTTTAAAGAACCCCTTTTGTTGTTGCCAAGGGAGGAATTATATTGTGTCAAAGTGAAAACCTCCATCACTGTCTGCTGTTCGCTTCCTCGGGCCAAACTGCCAATCAAAGGAATCATTTAAATTCCCTCCTCTAATTTATAACACCAGTCCTCCCTTAATTTCCATTTTTCTTTCTGCTATTTACGCACTCTTTCACTCCCCCCCTCTGCCTCCTCAGGTGGATGCGGGGCTGAAGGCAGGTATGTCTCCCGATGACAGTGACCTGGAGGCTCGTCTCAACAGCTGGAACCTGGGGGTGAGTCCAGAGGCATGCCTTGAGCATTTTGGTTACATGCAGCTGTCAACGTGCTGCAGCTCAGCCACAGTGAGAGTGAATCTGAATGCCTGAGCAGATCTGAATCAATAGTGCAGTGATGCCGAGTTAGCCGTACAAAAGGTGTAAAAAAAAAAAAAAACCTTTCGTCGCCACTTTCTTTAGGCGGCTCACTGCTTTTGTAGGAGTGAGAGCAGGGTTGAGTAAACTGAGCATTTGAAGATGTGTGCACCTCTCTTATCTTCTCTGTCTGGAGTGCACTGGGCTAGGGTTTGATAAGCACCCTGCCCTCATGTCTTTTATTTCCTTATTTTTCCCTATCTCGTCACCTGCATGACCCCGAGACTCCCTTTTTCTTTTTCGTTTACCTGTCGCCTCCATCCCTTCTCTTTCATTACTCACACTGATTTTTACCCTTCAGAACAGCCCCTCTCTTTCTGTTTTTTCCTCTCTTTCTCAAACCCTCTCTATCACCCTATCGTCTAGCACTTTCCCCCTTCTATCTTCTCTCCGACTGTCTCCCCCTCTCGTTCAACGCAGGGGTAATCTGAGGTATCTATCAGCAGACGTGAAGCCGTGCACTGCTCCGCTCTGCACTCCTCTGTGTTGAGACGCTGATAAGAGGCATTGCTTGGCAACGCTCCCCCAAGCCTGCATCTTTCAAATCAACAGATGTTCCCTCACGCACAAGCACGCGCGCACACACAAGCACGCGCACGCACGCACACACGCACGCACACACACACACACACACACACACACACACACACACTCACTCCAACCCAACCCCCTTCAAGTTTACAGAAGTTTTATAGATGCACTGCTTCAAAGCGCCCAGCTCCTCCGAAATTTCAGCACAGCCAAGCGTCGCTCTTATCTAGAACATCTTTCCTTTGCTTTAGATGTTCTAAAGCAATCCATATCGGTTTGTTCATTTCACCTCTAATGTAATAAAGTTGGTGTAGTCAGCACAGTGGCCATACTGGACAGTAGACAGCAGATTGCTTCAGACTCGGAAAGGCGTTCCCTTAAGAGATACAGAGTCAGCTGGACCGACATCTGTTTAATCTTTCAGTTAGTCTGTAGCTCGTGTGCTGGCCGAGCAGAGCTGGGTGCAGCATACACCGACCTGCCCGTAAAGAAAACAAAATCATGCAAAGTAGATAAAATTGCACAAAAACTTGGCCTGTCTTTTCATACACAGTAAATTCAATGGTAGCCGCTGCCACTTTCCCGTCTGTGGTTAGGTGGGTGCGCTGACGGCTTGCTCAACACTGGTCCGAAACTAGGAAGCCATCAATCACCGTGTGTTTGTTTGGCTGGAGAGCCAGGCCTTGTGATGTGGATGTTGTCCCTCTTCTGTGTCCGTCCGTCCATCCATCCACGTCAGGTTCCAATGACATGGTACGCCGTGCCAGCTGTGAGTGCTGTGCACACGGGAGCATGTGTGTGGGCACGCAGAAAGAAAAAAAAAAGAGCTTGCGCATAGGCATACGTGTGCACCGAGTCCAAGTTTAGTATCACGCTGTGCCAGCATCACACCACAGCATTTAGTCTACATGTCTTCCTTGCCCTGTGGGCCGTGCTCAATCAAATCTGATGACTGGCTGTCTGTGGGTATAAAAAGAAATCCCATTCTTGTTTGCAGCCTGGGCACTAGTTTAGAAGGATATTGATTGATTCATCACTTGGTAAATATGGATTTTTCTTTGTAAGCCGCTGCCAAATTTGAGAGGCAATTCATCACACATCATGCCACGGTCCATTGATGTTGCTCTGCACTGACTAGACTGAGTGGTCTGTTGTTGTGCATGTGCCTTTCTGTTTGTGCATGTATTACAGTCGACAATATAAGTGATTGCATTCAAGCCGGATGTCTCCCTTTGTTTGAGGGCTTACAGTGTGTCAGCCAACAAAATGTCTGACCTGTTTTTACCTGCATCATGCAGGCTTAGTCGGGAGACGGAGCTACTTTCATCTATTTCACCTGTCACTTGCTCACCCTCAAGCAACAGATTGTTACTTTATCCTCGTACAGTAGCTGTAACTATTTTAGTCCCAAGCTCTGGGGTTCTTTCGGGTCCTATTCTCTCATCTCCTGTTAGCTTCATGTGCGTTGTACCACCTCATAACATAAAATCCTTTTTTTTTTTTTTTTTTTAACACCACTGAATGAGACCCACACTACCCTCACCCCCCTACCCTGAAGACTCATCCTCCTTGTTTTCCTCCTTCATCCCCATGTTGAAGAGATTAGCAACAGAACTGTTTACTGGGCGTCATTGCTGTCATCTCCAAAGTCAGCTCTGCTGCTTTGAAAGGCCGTGATCTTGCAGCTAGTTGGCAGCCCCTACAGACAGCCTCAGTGCATGAGAGAGAAATACTGTGTGATAGTGCGAGTTCACAAGGAAATAATGGGGTCATAAACTAACGTCAAATAGTGGAAGGAAGAAAGCGGGTTGTCAACAGTTTGTGTCACAGCTATTGAGCTGTGTTGATGCAATGCTGCCAATTGTGGCCCTTTTACTTTCAGGTGGTTTAACAGCTCACTCTTTTTTTCCTCTCTTGTGTTTCATATTATATCAAAGGACATGCAGCGTCATTGTTTGGCAGGGATGTATACACACTAGCCTCCATCTGACGGTAAACGGACCGGGGATAGCTTACAGATTAGTGGTCCGGAGTGTTGACAAAAAGGACCGTGTCAGGACAGCAAAAGAGGGGCTGAGAGCGGAAACAGAGCTGGCCACACACATAATGCCTTGAAGTAGCCCGCCGCATTCTGTCTCTCTAAACAGACACGAGTTGACGGAAGAGACTCCGGCCACAGAACCAAGCGTTTGATGTGCTTGCCACACTGTTTATGACAAACGGAGGGAGGAGGTTAGATTCTGGTAGTGGGTAAGGCTTTGTTAGAAGTTAAAGAAGAGTTTAAAGTTTTTTCTATTTCCTCTTTCAGATCGAAAACCCCAGGTATTTGCGAGAGAAGCCCATTGCCTTGTCTCCGGTAAGTTGTCAAGGGGTCCCTTGCGGTTTATTTTTGTAACATGGACCAAGGTGCTGTTTTTCTACTCTACCTAATTACCTAATCTTGCTCCTCTCTGTCTCTGTAGATTTTCAAGTCAAGCTTTGGGAGGAACAGCACCTTGGCCAATGATCAGGGCCCACAGCCCGTAAAGAGCAAGGAAGTTTGCACAACAGTAAGCAAGAGTACCTGAAAGCTTCCTTGGTGCTGAATATAATAATTCTGGATATCAAGACTGCCCTTTAACAGTATATCCATTCCAGTCAGCCTAAATCCTTCCTATTCAGGACATTCAACATTTGTGCAGAAGCAAGTGTTGAACACATACACAGGTTAAAGCTCCCTTGACTGCTTTATGGTATTAGACGCCCCCACAGCCATGTACATACATCTTGGTGCATAGTTTGTATTGTTGAAATGGCCGAGGCCAACGTTCCTCTTAGAAGACAAAAATAATGCTGGCTCCCAGTGATGACAGTTTTTTCCTTATGTGGATTTAAGCTGAAAATCCCATTCTGAAAGCATGCTTTGAAGTCCCCCTCTGCCCCTCCCCACCTCACCCCCTCACCACTCATTCCCCCCGCCGTCCGCCTTTTCCCGCACTGTTAAATATAAAACTGAGCATGACTTGGCTGTAATAGCCGTGGCTTTTCATGTCTGCTCAGGGTAGAAGTGCTCCAGTCAGATCGGCTTTACGGGGCCGAGGGGCAAAGAATGGACAGCGAAAGGGAGAGAGCACGAAACAAGCAAAGACGAGATAGACTATAATGGTCTAGCTTAGTAACCTGTCATAGCAAAGTTTGTGACTGCTTAAAGAGGATTTGCATGCATGGACACGAACTCCCCCCCCCCCCCCAACACACACACACGCACACGTCCACCCAGTCGGCCGGTCTACCTGTGGGCTGATATTGAATGTAGAAACACCAATATGAAAAACATTAAAGCAACGTCCCATGCTGTTTGATCCTGCCTCAGACTAGCTGACTGGCTACATACAGCCGTGTGTGGTGGGAATATAAATGTATCACATCTCAGAAGACCGTGTTTAACCTCCACACCAACTTTACTTTGATATTCAAAGAGTTGCCGGTTTAATAGATGCACAAGTACAATCTATAGTAATGCAATACATTGTATCGTGTGACTCTTCTAAAGAGTATAATGGGTTGAATCATCTTTGCAGTAATTTTTGAAGCTGTAGTCATTGGTGATTTGTTTTGAACCATTTAGACTTTAGACTGTTACGTATGTTAGAAGCTGTAGGAAACTGAACTGGCCTGTCATTTCCACTGAGGCCAGAGTGCTGTCAACATGGGAACTAGTTCAGAAAAGTCACAAAGAAACTTTGGGAGGAACACATTAGGAAATAGCAAAGAACTGGAGTGTTTTCCTTATGGTGCTTTGGTTTGACTGTAGCCAAATCATCACAATTATGTTGTATTCCTGCTTATACTGTGGTTTATTTTTGAGTAGCATAAAAATATAGCTGTTATGGGAAAATGTCAGGGAAAAGGAAAGCATTCATGTGACTATGCTGTAGGGATAACGGTATCAGTCTGACCTACTGTTGGTTTTAACCAACTACTGCCGACTACATGCTAGCTTCTGCAACCCAATACATGACTGTCAATAACGTCAGAACTTTAACTTCTTCACATTGTTTTGATCATTATCTAAACTAATATTCTGACATATTGCACCTTTGATGTCAGGATGTTATTCTGTGCATGTTACAATACCAATATTGGCATTCAACTCAGAGTGCCGCTGTGGTTAAGAACAGTCTCACAGAGAGCCTGGCATGGATGTAAACTCTTCCTCTGTCTTTAACCTGTTTAGTGATGGTTCTGCCCTGTTATTCAGAATGGATTTCATCACCATTGTAAGCTTCTGGGAATACCCTTTTGACTTTACCCTCCATACGGTAAATCATAATAGGTCTGTGGTTTATGACATGCTATTGTAAAGCCCCTTTTTTCTTTTAGGTTTTAGTATTTGAGATGCCTGCACTGATCGTGTGTCCTGAGTCACCATCAGCAATTAAAAGAGTGTTATGTATACTTTAAGAACTGTGAACCCCACAGGATACAGCTGTGACCACACATGTACACACACACACACACACTCTCTCACATCCACTCTTTATTTCCCCGTAGAAGTGACTCAAGTCACCGATCCCACCATAACCATATCATCCTCAATAGCTCCATTAAGCTTTTTCGCAGAACCATGGAGGCCTTGTCCGACCCTGCTATTGCGTGGCTGTCTAGGCCCAGTCTAGGAAATCACAGTGACATCACTTCCCTTTAATCCCTAAAGCCTAGTTGAAAATTTACCCAGGTTTAAAGAGTTACACGCGCCACATGCCATTAAGCTGGCGACAGCTTAACAAACAGCTCAGTTTCCACACCAAGCTCGTCCTCCAGCTAAGCTACCGACTGCATTGATAAGAATGCTGACTGCTCTTTTCCTATGGAATAATGAGTGGCAGCTGAGAAACTTCACCGCGAGCTAGCAACGCTTTGACTCACTTAGCTTAGACAGTGTGTTTGCTTATGGGTGGGTTGTGGAAAATGTCTTGTAGGGCCATCAGAATCCTGCTGAATCTGTCAGCAACACCCTAGCAGTGCTCGGCATTATAAGGGCTTGGTCTTTCTTTGGAAAATTCAATTAAATGGCGACTGAAGATTCAGACTTAGCCATAGGCCGGAGTCATGTGATTACAGAGGGGAGATACTGACAGGATGATTAAAGCGCCCCATCTTTCTTTTAAGTTTGTGTGTGTCTTCAAACTAACCCCTTGGTACCTGACCTGAAGATTTGATGGCAGCAAGCACAGCATGCTAGATTAATGTGTTAGTGTCAAGCAGTCGCACCCTAATGGTCACGAGCCCCCGACTGGGGATCAGGCCCCTCTGCTTTCCATTGCCATAATGATGCAGTCTCTCAAATCTAAGGCTCCACCGGGACGAGGCTTGAGTTCTCAGTCTGTGATTTAGAGGGCCAGAGCCCGTCTTATCTGAACGTTTTTCAAAGCTAAAAAAGAGCAAGCTAGTGAGGCTTAGTAGTTTTAAGGGGACTAGTTCTGTTGCTTGTCTTTCAAGATGGTGCTCCGGGCTGGGAGGCACAAGAGACCAACAGAGCTCCATAATGATAAAGCTTTTATTTCAAGCATCTCTCCTCTGTTCTTGATTCTTATCTACTTGATGTGTTCATATTAGCAATTTCAAGTAATGATCTGTTTACCCACTCTGTTTGGAACCGCTCTCCACTAAAACTATTTTTATTTTTACACGTCAGAAATTCAATTTTAGCCAAAGTTTTTATCCACCCTTACTATCTGGACAGACTACAGTAAATTAACTTCTTGTCAGACTGTGGAAATGGCATCTAGCTGCTCCTCAGTAGATAGCAGAACGCTGCATACAGACTATCGTAGAGCATCTGTGTTTACTGAGGATGAAAGGTGCACCAGGACATTGTACATCTCAGGTAAGACGAAGGAGATGCACGAACGCAACCTTGCTTTGTGGTGCCCGAACAGTTAGCTGACGATTTGTGAACACATCCCCCTGAGGAAAAAGGCCATGACCCCGCGCCGGCTTTGAGAGCAGAAAAAGCAACTGTTTCCGTCTTCTCCTTGCATTCCCTCACTCAACCCCCCCCTCCCCACACCACTTCTTCCCTCTCATCCTTTCAAGAGCGAAGTGTCAAAAAACATGGCATCTTACAGCGCTCGCTGCAACTCTGAAGAAGAGAAGAGGGAAAAAATCTGTACCACCCAGTCGGGCTGATTGAAGGCATCTCAGACGCCTTAGGTGTACGACATTCCTCCTCCTCCTTCCTTCTCTGACGCCTTTATAAACAAGTTTCAAACGCCCCTGATCTAGTTTGACAAACTTTCTCCAAAGAGCATTTGAAGAGAGGATAAGAAAGTGACACCCCCACATGTGCTTTTTTTTTTTTTTTTTGGGTGCCGGCAGAAACAGGTCTCCACTTACTTTTCTGCTTTTCAATCACTGCCATCTCTCTCCCTCTCTCTTTCTTTTCGCTTTTTCCCTTTCTTCTCTGACGGGTCTCCTGTGGTCCCCTGAATTGCACAAGAAATGGTGGTAAATCACGAATAAAGACATGGAAGAAAGACACAGAATACTTAACAGAGCTTTGTCAAGGATACAGTGTATAATTGTAGCTGAAGTGCAGTAATGAGGGGAGGCATCCAGAAAGCAAGTTTTTAATGGTGCTCTACATGATCATCTGAAATGAGGTGCCAACATCTTAATAAAATCTAAGCTTTTCGGGTTTATAGACTCCATCATTTCAAACCAGGGTACATATTTCAGTATGCTGTTGATGGCTGTATTGTATCAATGTGTATACACTCAAACTCCTACTGTAATGGAATCATATGTTATTCCTTTGATTTACATCGAAAGATGGTCTGATGTGGTTCGACTGTGCCAAGTAATGCTGTGGGAATTTTTAACTTGATTGTTCTGATGACAAAAAACAAACAAGAGCTAGCCCCGGGATGTTGTTAACCACCAACGTGTTCGCACAACAGAAGCGCGCTTTCAAAGGCAGAACACTGTCACCCTGCTCCAGGGTTGATTAACACACCAGAACAGACAGTGACTAAACATGAGTAGTGACATCAAAGCCAATGGCCAGTCATCTGTCTGTCAAAGCTTGTCTGTGTATTTCCATGTGTTGCGTGTTTGCAAGCGGGAAAACATCTTGTGGGTAATTTATAACAAACTAGAGAGCTAGAAAAAAGCCGAGGGGAAACATATTATTTTAAGAAACGGCACAAACCCATGTGAAATTTTCAGGAAATAACAACACAAACTGTTGACATTGGGTAGACCTATAATTAAACAGAGCAACGAAACGTGTGTGAAGTGTAGCACTGAGCTACACATTCAAGCAAGACCAAACAGAACACTGTAAAATCTGACAACGTGATCTTATTTAAAAAAAAAGGATGAAATCGTTTACCTCAAAGTTACCAAGTAGACCAAGAAGTTATTGTAAGTTGTTAAAACCTTTTAGTGCATACAACCATAAAAGTCTGCTTTTTGCTTGATATCTATGAGGTAATCGGTTTCCTGACTTTTTAAAAGTAAAGTCAACTCTAAGTTTACAGCGTTGGCTCAATAGTGTTTCTGAAAACATTCGAGGCAGAAAATTTGCAATGCAGCAACAGATTCTTGATTCATATTTGACTAGCACTGTCTAGTTTGTCGGTTTGATCTGAGCCTGGACGGACCTGCAGACTCAAAATACTATCAAACTTACCAGGGGATAAAACCCTTTTATTTTACATAACCACATGTTCTTTTTCTCTGGCAAACCCTCAGGCAAAAGATCACTTTTTTTTGTCTCCCACCAGTGGTAAAGCTCTGAGAATTTGAGAAAGTTGTCTCTCCCCTGTTTTCAGCAAAGTTGTTTTTTCTATTGTGTACTGAACACAAAGGGTTGACCAATATGCTTTTTTCGGGGGCCAATCTTGATGCCAAACATTAGCAAAATTACTAAACCAGGAGACTTCAATATTTCTATTTTGTTCCACTTCATACTCCATACATTGCATTTTTGTTATTTTTAGGTACTAGTTGCTTTGTAGATTCAGATTATGCAGTGTTGGTAGGCTTTTGAGGCGTCGCCAATCACATTCTGTTGTGTGCGGGACATCGAGCATGACCACAGAGTGGTGACTGCAGACAGACAGACAGACACAATACTGTATCAGAGCCAAATCATTGTATTCTTAAATTCATTTATTTCATCGGCAGGTGCACACAGAAAACACTGATACTGACGATAGGGAAAATGCTGCACTGTATATCTGCGCCATTAATTGATCAGAGGACTCCTTCAACCAATCAGTCAATTCATGCGATTTTTAAATATCCGTCATTTAGTATTATTGCCTCCCTGCAGACAAAAGGGAATGCCGTTCAAAGACCAAGCTATATTTGTGAATAATAATGCAGGAGACGTGATGATTATCTTCATTCTATGACGAATGACTAATGGCTCATTCTTTATAAAAAGACTGAAGAGGATTAAGATTGGCAATTTTCTTAGTCAATTATTTAGGTGATGAATAGGTCATTATGGTTTTTATTTGACTGAGACCGGGAAACCTTAAAGCTTTAGGAGATCTGTTCCAACGTGCACATGACAACGCTGAACTTTTCATCCCCTGAAAATCCTGTGTTCAAATGAAAACAGCCACTCTCATCATGATCAGGTGCCATGTGTATGCACACACACACACACACACACACACACATATCAGAGGCTTTCACTTTGTTGTGCCTGCTATAGCCTGACTGAAGATTGTATCGCAAACATTCACACACACACACACACACACACACAGTTGAGTAAATCTCAGCTTCACACTGGTTGTTGAAGCTTTGCGCACGGACAAATGTTTTAAATGTTAATGTGGTTTATTTCATCATCATCTGCGCTTGTGTGTGAGACAGACGCACTGTATCTTCTTTCATCCAGATTTCTCTTATCTCTTTTATCCTATCACTACATATGATATTTTTCCATTCTCCAAGGCATCTCTCTTTAAAAAGAAAAAAAGTTAGGACACACATCTTATTGTTTAACAAAATTCTGTTGCCTGGAAATGAAAATATGTCCTCCCTCAAGCAGATGTTTCCATTCATTTTATACATGGAAATAAAAACTGATGGTCCATAATGTTCCACGTATGACTTTTGGTTTTCTTTGTGTTTCCAGACTGAGATGAAGATCAAAGTTCTGGAGGCCAAGCACCAGGAGGAGAAACTGAGGCTGCAGCAGAGACACGATGCAGATGTTGAGAAAGTAAGAAGCAAAAACTGAAGAATAGAATACTTGTGTATGATGGTAGCCATATTGATGTTACCAATTTCAGGATTTCGTAATGATAGCTTCTTGATAACATACATCATTTGGCCATTTGTTGTTGGGAAATGACAGAAAGTTGGAAATCAAACTAGAAGTTGTTCATTCTTAAAAGGAAATTTTAATCAAAAGATAAGAGTCTTTGATTTTCATGCCAAAATAAACAAACTCTATGTTCTCATAACTGAATAAACAAGCTGACCTTAAAGGACAACACAGTTTCATGCTGTTTCACTGTTTATATTTGGCGGACCCTGCCACCGTTCTAGCTAACACATAACAGTGTTTAGAGGACCTTATTTTCCTCAGACAACAGCTCGTTTATTCAGTTAGAGAAAACATAAATATTTGAGTTTGTATTATTACCTCATTAATATTGTAAATATCAATTTTCTGAGTTTGAATTTCCTTTCCCTTACTATCTATTATTTACTTTCGTCCATGGAATCGTCCCTTCCCATCTCTCTATAATCATGAATGCTTGTAAATGCTCAGTTAACCCGCAGAGCTAGTCTTATTTTCATTCAAGTATCCTTCCACCAATACTGAATGAAGCAGAGCCCAAGGTCCTATAGTGCTATATTGTCTTTCATGCATGCACAGACATTGATTTGGACATAGTTGAACTGCGTCTTTGCTAACAATATTCTTCTGAAGACTGCAAAGGAAGGGCGTAGTCTGACTGTGGCTGAATCCTGTTCTGGACTTCTACTGCTTTTCTTTGGTTGCGATTGGCATGAAATAATTACTCATTTGTCAATCACTACATCTCATCAGGAAACCATGATTTCAAATGTGTTTAAAACCCAAACAGAGCTAGTACTGGTAGAATATAGACTACACGACTGAAAACTGTTTGCAGGATCCTCATAGTTTCAGTTTATAGTACAAGGGACACATGAAAAGAGTTTCAAAGATCTCGATAATTTATTCCTGGGCAACTGGACGGGCAGGTCTGTCGATGTTAGCGCTCATCAAATCGCAGTTAACCTGCATTACAGTGCCCATCACTGACTCTTGATTCCATTTGGTGGCTAATGAAAAGGAAAGGAGCCTCTCCTCTCCTCTTCTCATCGCCCCGTCCTGCAAATAATCAACTCTTCAAAGCTCTTTGTCTGCCGGTGAAAATAGCGGTAAAGCTGTTTAATTTCACACAAGGTGCCCATCAGTTAGGCTGCAGATCAAGCACCTGGGATCTGTCACGTCCTCAGTGCGACTTTTCCTTTGCTGCCACAGAAGCTTTTAATAAAAACAGAGAAAACACTCCAATTTTCTCTCCACTTTAAGATGCCCACTGCTTCTTTGTGTTTGACAAGAGACAGGATGACAGCTAGCTCTCTCTGACTCTCTTTAATTACATACAGATTGCAAGTTATGTCCGATTTAATTTCCTCAGAATTTTACCCAGTATTCCCTCTAATGGCTTCAAAGGGGGAGGGATTCAGGGGTGCACTCTGATGAGCCTTAAGGAAGGAAGGCACGCTAGGTTTCGTTTTAATTAGTCTCCTCATGAATGATGTATAGGCTGCTGAAAGGCTACTGGTCATTGTCCCCCTGCTTGAAATGGAGAGGGTAATGAGAGAACAGGCCTGAGCATTGTATGCTAATGGTTGTGGATCAGCACTGTGTGTACTTCTAAAATATTCAATAACCTGAGGTGAAGAAGCAAAGCTTTATGTGTTTTTCCTTAACATGCTGACAGTGGACCACATCGTACACCAGAAAAAAACAATACATTGTCATTAATATCTATATTTAGTTTTAAATGCCACTGGAATTAGATTACATTTGTGTTTTTGTTGTGAAATTTCCTACCCCTTCTCACATGCACAGAAGGTATACTCATGCTCTAACTCCAGCTTTTGTAGGTGTGTTTTCACATCCAGTTCAGTTACTCCATTCACTGATAATTTTGGCTGAAGTCATGGACGGTCAGGCTGGTTTCCCCCCTACATTAGGATGTCTTTTAAAAGCCTAAAATGGGCACCCTAAAAGCTCTCATTTCCCACCGTCTTGTGCACTCTCCCTGGACCTGACACTGTGTCGCTGCCTCGCATGGCGAACCCCGAAAAAGACAACAATCTCTCTGGTTTGGCGAAATGGAAATAAAAATTGGGTATCCCTAAATGTTCTGTGAACTTTGCCCCCACCGCCCCATCCTCCTTTCATCTCCCCCATCCCATTCGCACAGAGGATGACAGGCCTGGCAAATAAGCGCACTTGGATAGAACAAAATGCTAGAAAGAGGGAAAAGTCTTATGGGCTTTGGGACAGTTTTTGACGGAAAAATGAGCCCTCACTTTCTGCCATTTTTGCCAGATCATGATGGTATCATCTAGTCTGTTTTGTTCTGTCAGGTAATACCAATGCCATTATAGATTATGCTTAAAAAATTAGATGATGATCTTAAATAGATGATTTCATTGTGAGAGTAAAGGTAATGTGATATAAGAAACCATCATACATATACAGTACACAAAAGTGTTCATTGTACCATTATGTTACAAGAAACATTTGAAATTGTGTGGCAGACACACCTGTAGATCATCTGCATGATGTACATGTATGTGTGAGTTATGTAGTCAAACCCAGACACCTTCTTCCTGCACAGGCAGACTGCTTGACTGTCCTTGCATACTGGAGCTCTAACTCTCCTAGCCTAATTTAACTAATTACTCACAGATGGCAGCAGCAAGCAGATGCAGTTACCTCATCACACCTCAGCACAGGTGGCTCACTCAGATGCCATTTCACTCAGTTAGCCCATAGTCTCCATAGGATTGGATAGGCATGTGGAAGATGAATTCTTGTCAGGTCATACAGTGAATTATGTATACAAAATGTTTCACGTCGCTATAAATAACCAGAGCTAAAGATGAACAATCTATTTTGGTTTTGTTAAATGACTGAGTATAAATGGCTGTTTTGTTCAAATAGTTGCAGTGTAATGAGTATTTAGATGTTATTGTTTTTAGTTGTACTATTAGTGCCTCTTTTTGATAGATCCACACCTTGCGTTTAGTATTAAGTAAAGTTTCATATTGACATATATTGGACAACATATTAGTCAGACCTATTCAAGTCGTGGCCTGTGGGCCAAATATGGCCCTTTAACAACCTCATTCTGGCCCTTTGAACATTTTGTAAGTAGGCTAATTAGCCCATTCATTAGTTATGGCTGATGCAAAGTACAAAAATACTCTCATTTCACTAAAAAGCTTTAACCCAGGCTATTTAAGCGTATCATTTTCGAGAATCAAATTGACAACCTACTTCTGAGATAAAAATGGTGCATTTTCCCCTCTACTTCTGTATGTATGGTTTTTAAAATGTGAAAACTAATTATCAACAGAGGAAAAAAAGAAAAAGGGGGTCATTGTTTTAGCACATTTTAATTTATAGGATGAACACAGGGAATGTAAAAAGCCAGCAACTAGTTTCTGGCGCTTCTAAAAAAGGAGTCAAATAGGCCTGATTACTGACATCATTACAGTTTTTAATAATAGGCCAAAATTGTCTCTAGTAGCTTCATATTTGGCCTCTGTGATTAAGAACCCTGAACAAAAATTGCTAAACTTGGCATGAAAATGTGTCTATTGATAGCTTTTGATTGATACTGGTGAAAGTAAAAAATCTTCACCAGAGAAGAGGACCCTTCATGATGTGTGCAAGAGTAGTAAGTAGTAAAAAAAGAAAAAGCAAAATTTTCTCCAGCATGTGTTTAAAAACACCTCCCCTCTCCCTTCTCAGATTCTGGACCGCAAGAATGGTGAGATTGAAGAGATGAAGAGCATGTACCGGGCCAAGCAGAAGGACTCAGAGGAGATGATCCGTAGGCTGGAGAAGAAAGGTGAGAGGTCGCAGCATTGCTAGGGTTAACTGGAAGGATGTTTATACGAGTGTCTCTGAACACTCAGCGTAAAAAGCCCAAAAAGATACAATTCCTCAAGACTACGCTGGTGTAGAGTGACGTTCTCCAGCTGTGCTGCTCAATCTAAAGTTTAATCACATAATGTGTGCCTTTTTCTACATGCTTCATTTCCTCTTGCCTGTTCCTCTCCCACTCATCTCTTCTCTTTCGTCCGTCTCTAAAAGTGTTTCATAAGAAGAGCTACCAGCCATTTGATAGAAACAGTATCTTTACTGACACTGATTTACTTGACAGCCCATCATCGAGCATGAGTGTGTGTCTATGGGTGTGTGTCTGTGTTCATCTGCACACAAACCCCCGAGGCAGGGCCAGACCGCTCCATGTGTGCTTGTGTGTGTGCTCTCCCACAGTTCAAAGTGTGCTGCGGGAATCCCAGGTCATCTGCGAGAGCAAAGAGAAGCAGATTGCCGAGCTGAAGAAGATGTCGGATCAGAGCACCGACTCCCTGAAAAACGAGTGGGAGAAGAAGGTATGAGGAAGAGTTGAAGGGCTTTCGATATTCTGCAGCCCAGCCCCCTTTAAGCAACCCTGAGCGTGAGGAAGAGCATTTGATAGCGTGAGACCAGCAGAGTTGGCTGCAAGCCGGCAGGCTCTGCTATACTGCTGTAAAAATCTTTATTCTTTCATGCTGTGCTTAACCTAGTGTGGGTTTTTTTAGTGATGAAAAATGAATGCTCTCTGCCCTGGGTAAACTGTGTTTTCACTCCTGATAGCTCGAGCTAACAGGGCTGTTAGGGCTCAATGAGATCCTAATGAGATTTCCACTCATCTCTTCTGGGTCACTTAGCACGCGATGAGCAATCTTGTGGAACAATTTATTTCGGATGTAATGATAAAAAAAACTAGTTAGCCATATAAATGATGTTTATTCCCCTTGAATGAGCATGCCCGAGGAACAAGATTTTCTGAAATGAGAAAATATAAAATGGTGACAAAAGAAATAAACCGTGGTAGGTATGGACATACAGGGAGATAGAAGTGTGACTGATGTGTTGTTATTCTGTGCTCCTCCAGCTGCATGCTGCTGTGACAGAGATGGAGCAGGAGAAGTTTGAACTGCAGAAGAAACACACAGAGAACATCCAGGAGCTGTTAGAAGACACCAACGTCAGGCTGGCCAAGATGGAGGCTGAGTATGATGCACGGTCACAGGCAACTGTGAGTACAGGAACAGCCATTGGCGTGTCTGTTTGGGATTTAGGTAATGTTCAACCTGTAAATTAAACTTTAGTTTTGTAAGCACAGTAATTATTTACAGTCATTAGGTTGTGGCTGAATCCAAACGGCATAAAACTTTTCATAACTTTACGCAGACCTCATGTAACACCCTTTAACTTGGTATACTTATGTTTATTCCACTCGCCTATGCTCATCATTTTATACGAAGGGATTGAGCATGCATGCAGCTTCAGACCAAGCATTCGGCTGCTGCTGTTGAGGAGATTCATGTTAAACAGCAGCAGGAGATTCGAGTGTTCAGACACTTAATGTGGGCAGATTATGCTCCATATCCAACACCAGACCTCCACTGGAACAAACAGGATTTTGGGTGACAAGATTGGTGTATTTTTGCATAAAACTCCTGCCTTGTTTAGCTCTAAGGCAAGCAAATACATCTGTCATACCTCTAGACATGTGACTCAAATGACTTGGTCCAAGTCCAAGTCAATTCCAAGCCATTTTTAAATGCAAGTCAAGTCACTCACTCACTCACCCCCGGTTGATGATATGAATTGTATTAAGACTATCCATATTCAGCAAAATAAATGTAAACAAACAAAAACAAATAACTTCATGAAAGTTGATTTACTTCCTACTTTCTTTTCAAACAAATAATATTCTCTCCCCATCACTTCCAAAGAGTGAAATACTGATAGCCAGGGTCAGATTGGCTTAAAGAGCTAATGCTGCAGCAAGACTACATGACGTTCAAAGTTGTCAGATGGCTTACACTACACAACTTTCTGCCTTGTTGCGAGTCTTGCATTCTATATGACCGATCAGCAACAGGAAGTCACACACCTGGCACTGCAATATCTCAAACAGAAAAGAAGGGGAGTGTCTGCTTTCATTGGCTGTGGCCCGTTCCAGGCTCTCTGACCCTTCTGCAAATCTCCTAGATATTTAGACTGCAAGATATTTAGTGGGTGTCGGCAACACGCCGGTGGGCTGTCCCCGAGCTCCTAGATTGCATCGGTAAACAGTTCACACATGGGAGTGTTTGCCAATTATGCCTCTGATCTGGGGCTTTTCGTGAGCAAAATCCCCAAAATCACAACAGCAAGCTCAGGGTTGAAATCCTGCATTGTGAACTTGGTATAAGCTGAAAACATAAAATGAACACGGACAGGCCATTCAAGTCATCGAAGAACAAATCTTTAAAGGTGCAATATGTAAAACTTAAGTGTAAAAATTTGGAGTAGTTCAATTAGCGATGGAGCTAGCCTCCTGGACTGGGAACTTGGAGCAAGGATGAATGTTGATGTTCAAGGAGCTTTGGACAGATGAGAGGAGAAGGTTTTCAAGCCTGGGACGTGTTGTTAACCCAAATTCTTCACCGTAAAATACCTCTAATTATAAGACAGTGACAGAGAGGCCATGCCATGGCTCAAATGAAGAGAGACATCCCATAACCTTAGGGTTACAATGACTCTCATATCATCTTTTATAAAGGTCTTTGATCGAAGCTTGTGTTAAATCTCATGCATGACAGTGGTCATGCTCTGAGGTGCGCGTGCACGGTTGTACATGCACCTCCTGAAGCAACAGTTTCTTTGATGTCATATGAAAGGACTCTGCTTGTAAGTGGGATCGTGCACATTTCATTAGCGGGCAACACCAGAGGCCAGGCAAATGCAGCGCTTCATAAATAGTATTGTTATCAGTATCAGCATTCATGGGCTGTCTTACATACACACATATTGCCTCTGGCCATAATCTGTCAACAGGCCCACATTTAAGAGGCATCAAACACTGGACAGTGCGTGGCCGGTGGTAAGGCCCCTCTTTTAATAATTAAGGACAGACACGGCCTCAGAGAATGAAAAGAGCCCTCTGTGACTGTAAATTAGCTGCTCTCCTGCTGTGAGTTTGGGCTGACCCTCTTTCACACATGCACACACACACACACACACACACACAGAGACACACACATTGTGGACTTTTCTTATGTGACTTTTTGAAGCACCCAGTGTGTCGTTGTTGGTATCTCAGAGCTCAATCCTGCAGAATTAACATCCTCTTGTGTTTTATTCTGAAAAGGTCACTATTTCAACTTTTAAGATACCAGTCAGAACTCAGTTTATTCAATATGCAGCGTTTTGTGCTTGTGGAATATTCAGCTCTCCTCCTTTTGACCCACTAGCTAGGAGCTTGAGTAGCTTTGAGCATTTGGTTTGTTCAGTAAATGATACTATATGCTGTTTCATGCCACTGGTACTCCTCTGCTTACTACAGTATGAGGGGGAGATGTGAAGTGCTTAATGAAAGTTCAAACTGAGGACACGATGTGAAAAGTTCGCTCAGTTCACATGAAAAGCATGCAAGCCAAGACAAAGTCAGAGTGATGATTCATGTTCATTCATATACAGCACACTGGATCTGGTTTAATAACAGTGAAATGAAGAATGCTCATCTGCCCATCGCTACCTGGTTGGGTTTCTATCCAAAGCACATCAAAGATCTCACCAGGGGCTTACAGATATGTCAGATTTTGTTATTTTTGGACCTTATCTATGCACAGGGCAGAGCAGATAGAGTGACTGAGTAGGTGTTTGAAAATAAAGACAAGCCAGTATCTGCCTAGGTATTGCGCCAGCCAAACTCTTGACTGTAGTCTGTGCACGTCCATATTCAAAGGACTGATAATGGAGATATGATTAATGTTGTCCTGCAGTGAGAGATTAACGTACATCCTCTCCTTGCTAGTCCCTAGTATTTTGTTATCTTTCATTTCTTGGAGTGTGTTCAACATATCTATGAAATTAGTTTTTTTACTTTGTTTTTTTGTGCCTGAACACTTGACACTCAACCTGTCATTTCAGAATCTTTGACCATACCCACCAGGCTCGGCCGCATGTCCAAGCTCTAACTAAAAGGGTCAACCAATTAACTGAATAACATTGATCATCTCTTCACTCTGCAATGTTCTGCTGGTAATCCTTGGGTCCTAGCATTCATGTGGATGCACCAAACACCGTTGCAGACTAAGTTCCAGCTCGGCTGGAAAATGTTCTCTGCCATAGCGTAAAAGCTGATCAGGAATGGCCCTGGGAACATGACAAAGAGCTCAGGATTCAAAGGGTCCCCTCCCAATGCCTTAGTGCCCTGGATACCACGGGCAACACCCAGAGGTCAAGTGTCCATGCCTCAATGGGTCCTAGCCAGGTACGATCAACATCAGCGCCTCCATGGACTGGACTTTTTATGTAACTTTTTGCCAGATTGATGCCTTGAGCTCTTTGTCATGGGCTACAGCCATCATGAAGTGCCATGAAAGATAGCTTTGGTGCATGTCGAAGTAGAATCCACAAGAATGGAAAGAACACAAGGTTTTCCATTCAGAACAATGTAACAAGATGATCAATGTTCGTTTCACCTGTCAGTGGTGTGGTAATGATTTTATTTGGTGTAACTGTGTTGTGTAGTACGAGCAGCCGTACAAAAAACACATCTGTCTACCCTCAGTAATAGTTATAGTAAAACAAGGGTAACAAACCTGCAGGGGTATTTGTCTGACACCTGTTCCACAAGTCTACAGTTTACTCTGCCTGCCTTTCTTAAATCTTCTGTCAGACTTTCTCCTCCACTTGCAGCTTGTCCGCCAGCACTAAAGTTTGAAACACAACATGCATGCATATACACAGTCTGACAAGCCTCAGGAGATGAGTTTTGCAGGCTGTCTTCGACTCTCTGGCTTTAAACTGTGAAAGATCATCCATCACTCCGTATGACTTTTTTAAAAATGACAAATGACACTTTATTTTCCCATCTTCAAAGACTTTTATCACTTTTGAATCTCTGACAGGGAGAGAAGCTCATAATGTGCCTTATGTAGTCTGCACTTCACACCTTGTAATTCTCCATCTAAAACACCTAATTAGGGGATGTAATTTGCTCCCCCGTCTGAGTATGTCCAGGTGTGCCCAGTCCAGCCTCAGCATTGAGAGGTGCTTCTTCTCATCTCCTGCCAGAGAGCTAAGTGTCAGCACGCGTCCCAGCAAAACACAGACCCCTTGTTCCCTTTCTTAGCACCCTACACTGCTAACACAAAGACAAAAATCTCTCTCACCAGGCTCGCCGGGCGCTGCTCTCGTACTCTTTTTCAAACACGCCGCTCCCTCCTCTGCCATCATTCCACCTCCTGTCATCGCCAGCCTCTGTCATCGTCTAGATGGACTAGCACGCTCCATCTTTAATCAACGCCCCTTCATCGCCTTTATCAGCCTGCCCGCACTGCATTCCACGCTGTCACAACCACACACGCACACACAAAACGACACACATGCACACGATGTGTGTGTGTGGGGGGGGGGACGTTTCTTTTCATCAAATGGGTGCCGGAAGAAGCTGTCTGCATCAGCTGGACTTTGATCATTGTCTTTATAGAAAGACAATGAAATAAAGGTGCACAGTTGAGTTTTCCTGTTCATTAAAATTTTCTAAATCTATTTAATTATGTAGAACATTAGTTGAAACTTGTCACTCAACAGTGTGTTCACATTTGGAGGTAGGTTATGAATATACAGCTATTTATACGAGAATACCAAGGTTTGAAACATGAAAGTATTGACCCTGTATTGCCTGTTTTGCCACGTGTTGATCCTAATGTCAGAGCTGGGGAAACAAGGCGAAACAGTGGCTGGAGGTTTTACAGCTCTAGAAAATGTTTCGAAGGCACACAATTCAACTTCAGAAACAACTGCAGTTGAGCTTTTGTAGACTGGATGAACAATACAGTCGGAAATATTTTGACATGATAAGATCTTTCCCTGTGCAGCATCCAGAGGCTTTTTCTGCTAGTTTGACCTTTGCTACAGTTTGTATAGCTAAGATGTTTTTGTTTTTGATTACTCACACATCTTCAGAGAATACCAGTGCAAAACAGTCTATTTCAAGTCCAGCCTTCGCTTTAGACTTCATCATAAGTACAAAAAAAGGTCAGCAGGAAATGCCTATAAACTTATAAGAATTTATGGTTTAAATGAGATATTTAGCAAAATCATTTTAAATGTGTATATTATGGAACAGGATCAAGTCAGAGAGGCGGTGAGCTACATTGTTCGCCACATTCTTTAATACTAGGATTCTGGTTTCTGTGTCTGACCTCACCGCGGGCGCACACAGTCCTCTGACCCATGACATCTTTCTCTGACTGGTGCCCTTTAGTGGTTCAAGCTGTTTGGTTTAGTGGTGTCTGTGTATGCTTGCGGTTCAGGAGCAAACAGTGCGCGAGCTGGAGATGCGGGTGAAACATCTATCGGTGGAGGTGGAGAAGGGCAACGCGCTGCGCCAGAAGGTGACACAGGAGAAGGCCCAGTTGGAGATCCACATTGCATCCATCGTTGCCGAACTGCAGGAGGCCAACAGACGGTGTGTGTAAAATAAGAAGCAATGGAGAAATGTGAAAGGAGTGTGGAAAGAGCGATATTTCTTCTAACTTGCTTGAGGTCTTAAGGAATCAGCAGCTATCGATAGCAAAAGTGTAATTGTTTTGAAAAGGAACAAGTCAGCGTATGTATTAACCTCCCTGTCATGCTCTAAACTGTCCACAGAAATACGATTCTGCAGAAGGAGAAGGATCAGCAGCGTGAGCAGCACGAGCAGACTGTGCAGAAGCTCCAGGCCAAACACGAAGCTGACATGAGCCACTTACATCAGGAACACGCACTGTCTGCTGCAAAGGTCAACACAAGACATGGCTCTGCCTACCAGCCTGCTAAATGTACTTTTTGATTAATGCAAAATCCCAAACTGTATTTTTTTCCCCAATTTCCTCCTTGTTTTTCTCCTTCAGGCCTCTGAGGTGATGGAGGACTTTGAGAAAACTGTAGCTCAGTTCAAGCAGCAGCTCCTGGACATAGAACATCGGAGACACCAGGAAGTTAGGGTATGATTTAGGCGGTGGGCTGTTACTGTATGTATGCCAGCTATGGAAACGCTTCAAGGTACAGCTGTCTCGCCCTTGTGTGATGTTTCCACGTATCATTTCTGCTTTCTTTCAGGATCAAGGGATAAAGTTTCAACAGGAAAAAGATGAACTGCAGATCAACTGTGAGAAGAAGGTAGCGTGTGTACTTACTGCTCCTTCATGAAAACTGATCCACCGATCTCCATAGCCTGTGTTGTTGCATTAAAAAGCCCTGGACAAAGTTATTCCGGTCAAGTGGAGATCAAAGCCCAGAGTCACGTATTCCTTTTCGTATTCCTTACTTTCAGATTTTATGTCTGGTCTCGTAAAATCAGAGCTGCGATTAACAGGTAGATGTAGAGCTGGACGGAGAAGAAAGAGGAGGATTTGTAATTTAGCATAAGCGTTATTAGGCTAAGAGAGTTGAGATTGAGAAATATAAGCAAATCAGGATTTACTTGTGGAGTCACTCAGCAAAAGAAGAAATTCAAAAGGGACATTTTTCCATCACTGTGCCGAGGTGTACACTTAATTGCCCCTTTACTCTGGTCTTTACTTTTGAGAGCCCCTCTTCAAAGCCACAGAGCAGCCGTAAACCATAAAGTGAGGAGAACATTGTTAATGATCTGAGCCGGACCAGACCAGCGCAGGCCAGACTGCTCAGGTGAAAATCAGATTTTAAAGACCTGCTGCACCTGGGTCATCTTCAAAGTGCGACACTTATAATATGAGTGCTGGTGGCAGGCTGGCATTGATGGGGGGCCCCTCCGGCTGATACACCTGCAAGAACTTAGCAGGCCTCTGTGCACTTCATTCAGGGTCAGGGAGAATTTAAATTAAGCACCTCTCTCTAAAAGAAAAGCAGTTTGATGTCTTTGTGTTTTCCTCAAACGGTCTGATTTTGTTGCTGTCCCTGTTATCCACCTGTGTTGTTTTTTGTTTTTTTTTTCCTTCTTCCCTCTGCAAGGTGACACTAGATGAAAACAATGAAAGAAAGCGGAGTCAGTCATTCATTTTCCATTTTGTTTCCCTGGCAAAGATTCCCTTTTCCACTCTTCAGGAGTAGTAAATGAAACACATAAAAGAGGCCAGGGTACGGTATCTGGACATAAGAAAAGGCCCATATGGCTGCCATAGATCCAGAGTGAGAGGCCCTCTGTGCAGGCAGATATGCTCAGATGGTACTTTTGATGGGGTGATGGAGAAAAGCGACGAGACCAGATGCACAAGGTCATAGGCAGGAGAGCTTTGTTGAGTGATGTTTGATGGTGTCTGCTGTTGCACTCACTTACACTCTCTCTCTCTCTCTCTCTCTCTCTCTCTCTCTCTCTCTCTCTCTCTCTCTCTGTCTCTCTCTCTCTCTCTCTCTCTCTCTCTCTCTCTCTCTCTCTCTCTCTCTCTCTCTCTCTCTCTCCACGTATCTCTCCCTCTCTATACACCTCTGTCTCTCCCTCAGGTTTTGGCCATCCACAGCGAAGCAGAAAAAGATCGAACAGAAGCCAAGAGGAAGATAGCCAAACTCGAAGATGCACTCAGGTACAATGGCAAAGACCAAAACAAAAGTGTTATTTGTTGTGTCAAGCACTAATATCAGTGTTACATCTGAGTTGGCACACAGCATTAGTATAACAAATGCTGTAATTTAGAACACTCCTTCAAGCTGTATTTATAAAACTGTTGGTCTAATTGGTTGGTTATTAAAGCAGCTACAAGGCACTTTAATTTTTTGTTCATTCTGGGGGCCCCTTTGGACAAAAGCAGTATGAGACCCACTGCCTCCTGTCATAAAGATAGTGTGTGCTAGTGAAGTGCTATAGCGGCCTGCTCACTGCAGGATGGGGACCCCGGGTAAAAGCGTCGTGAAAGCGTTTGTTTTGGAAGCAGTTGAAAGAAAGACACATTAAATGCCCATCCAGGGACAATTGCAGATAAGCTTTGGCTGTAAATGCTGTAGTGTGTGAAAGGTTATGCTACATACAAATGAACATTAAATAATAAGTAATACTGCTTTTTCTGCGATAAACACAGATTTTCAACTTTCTAGTGCCATTTTACACCTAGGTTAGCCTACAGATGATAGATTTGTTTTTCTCTGTAATAGTTATTTCATTGAGAAAGCTCAATTTATCAATAACAGCCTGTAATGTTAATCTTCTCTGTGTGTGCATTTTTGTGTGTGCGCACGTGTGTGTGTATGCACGCGCGTGTGTGTGGTCCTCCTCCTTTGTGAGTGTTTGACATACTGGTCCAAGGCACACCATCAGCATGTCAGCCAGTGTGTGTAAATGTGCGTGTGTTTTGCAAATGGGTGAAGTTGACATGAAACGAGAGCTGGAGCAATGAACCGTACAGATACAATAACACTGGAATATGTGTGCGAAGTAGTGCACAAAGCCTCTCAGAATATCATCAAACCTCAAACGCGGTGATGGTGCCTGGGGTTATTTGACAGGTTATGGACACATTTCCTGCTTTATTAGTGTTTGTACTGACATTGCCCCCTTTAGTCATGACATTTCCAACAGCTAGTGGAGCATTTATCCCACAATTATTAGTATCACACATTTGAGCCTTGACTTTGTGGTTTCAAACTTTATTAGAGAGTTGTTTATGTCTGCAGACTTGAGTCTTTGATCATACCAACAGTGTGTATGAATTCTGATTTAAGGTGGAGTTTGGCTTTAACAAGCCAACCCTTGCACAATCTCTTTGATCTTTTTTTATAACTGTGAGGAGTACAGTTAGAGTTGAGAGCCTGGAAGCTGTGTTGAGAAGTTGTTTCAGAGCTTCACGTGTGATAGGCATTTGTGTTGTCTTGAGGAAAACCAAATCTTACTGTAGATCGAATAGTCTCTACACTAATAAACTGATCACAATATGGAGAAATGTCATGTGACTGTAGATGTAAGATGTCATAAAGAAAAGTCAGTTGTTACGCATGTTATGCATTCAAATATGTGAATGTTACTCTAATTTCTGCACAATTGTGGAAAGGACTACCATGTAAAATTAAAGGGATTGGTCATAATCAGAACCCTCAGACATGTTTTAGCACCTTTCAGCACACAGTTTTTTTGGTTTGAAAATGTCACTGTTTGTCACAAATTATCATTTAATGAGACTTTAGCTTAGTCTTGGTTTGTCACAGCAGAAAAAGCAAAAGTGAACCTGATGCTAGTGTCAAGGGATCATTTTTATTCATTTTCCCAGTAAGACATTCTGGCGAGCCAGTATGCAAAATATCAGGGACCCGGAAATGGCAGACTGCAGCCATTAATAATTAATGTTTACCAGCCTCGACAGCGTCGGCTGGTAATGTTTTCAGTTTGTGAGTCTGTGTATGTGTGTGTCATCATGGCATAATGTGGTCCTGGAAACACTGTTTGTAGTGTGAAGCAGCACAGAAGCCGTTTCAGGTATTTTGACAGGTGTTTATATGTTTGTCTATCCATAGACAGTTTTTTGTCAGTGGGATAGAGTCACAATCGTCCAAGCTGAAACTTTCAAGTTGTGTAATTGAAGTAAAAATTAAGGTCAAGTTTGAAAATGGGAGTGGTCCAAGGCGACCGGAATTAGGCAGGTAGGAAGTAAGAAAAATGGTCAGTGTTCCCCCAATGTTACAACTCTTGGCCATATTTGTTAAAGTGGCAGATCACTTTAACCCAGTTCCAGTCATTTATGTCCACTCCAGAGTAGCTGTTATTGTTTACACCTTGTCTGTCCGTCTGTCGACATCTTTTGTTACCAGCACTGAAAGATACAGACTTGAAACTTTACAGGTCTGTAGCTGAGATCGTAATGAAGGCCTTGCCTCCAAGTATGATTTGAATGAGGGGGCCGAAAGTAGTGCCCCCCCACTGATCAAAATGAAGGTCAAGTTTGAAGATGGCTGTTGTTCTACCCATGAGCACTGAGTAGTTATGTAGTAATGTACTACTGAGTAGTCATGGGTTGGAACGTTATCATGTTAACGGGAGTCATGGCTTATGTGATCGTAAACAGAGTAAAAGTAATGTTTCAGATGATAATTCTATTAATTTTGAACCCATCTCTTGCACTTCCTATAGTTTGTAACTCTAATTGGCAGAGAGCTAAGTTTGTGTAATAATTACCTCCCTTTGCGACTTCCTACTCTTACACTTTAGCTCTGTAACTCCCTCCAGAATTACGCGCGCTGCTGAGAGCGTAGACTTCAAGAGCCAACCAACCAGTCAGCCGGTCAGTACATTCCACATGGTAATTAATCCCATACTGGACCACATTACTTTGTCACAAGCAGATTACACTTTCCCTGGAGGAACTATAGTATGTTCTGCACAATTGGACGCAGCGCCCATTCAACAACCTCAGCTCCAGCTCCAATCATACAAAGCCAAGGCCGGTTGCAGTGCCATCACCCCATTTGAGACGCGTTCAACTGTTTGTCACAATATGAGAGCATCCCAGAGGCAGTGGATTAGATAGAATAGTTGAGAGTGGCTGCATTTGCTTTTTTTTTTTGTTTTTTTCCTTGGGTCCTCATCAATGGCTCAAGGCGCTTTGTGTCATTGCCAAGACTTTTTAAATGGCCTCTAAAAACAAGGAAACATTTTTCCCGTGATTCAGAAATTGTATTAACCTGTAGGACGCAGTAATTATTACAGTTCCTTTGTGTTTCCGTCTTTGAAACAACATGAAAACAAGTTTTTGCAGTTTGGTGGTGTTTAGTATTCAGAGTAAAGATCGCAAAGGGACATTGACGGTTGTGCCTGCTTATTGTTTCGTGCTTGTCATTGTCAGCCCGGCAACAGAGGACAAGCTTAAACGCAGCAGACAGATCCGTTTGTGCATAAATTATCCTTGTTGTTAGTATCAGTAACGAGCCAGTCATTCCCTCGTTTAGTGTTAAACACTGAGAAACGGCAAGTGGCCCATCGGGCTCTTAGCTAATTAAGTACTCAGGCGCTGCACACACATGCGCATGCACACACTTGCGCACGCACACACACACTAAGCAGTCTGGTGTCTGTTACCTGCCTGCTGTCGTGGCAACACTGAGGGCCTTTAAAGGCGATCCAGGAGAACTTCAAAGTCAAAGCAAGACCGCACGCAGGTGTGTGTGTGTGTGTGTGTGTGTGTGTGTGTGTGTGTGTGTGTGTGTGAGTGTGTGTGAGTGTGAAGACCGGAGGATGGATGATGAAATTAAACAAGTAGAACTGCTAAACATGCCAGCCATGTTCCAGATCCTGCGTGGTATGTGCACTGTGTTATGATGTGTATTATCTGTTTGTTGACTTCCACAATCTATCTTTAAGATATATTAAGAGATCAACACAGAGCTACTGATAACAGTTCCTACGCTCTGATATTTTATTTCCTCTATGTTTAAGTAAGACGTCAACCGATGATGACTGCGTTGGCAGTTCGGATTATCGTTGTTCATATGTAACATATATATAGCTGATGTCTCTCCACGCTTCTCGCCCACTCTTTCTTTCCAGCAAGAAAACGAAAAATCACCGTCCTGCCATGCAAATACGCATTGCTGTGTCAATTTGAGTTCTGCGTTACTATAGCAACAACAACAGAAAGCACTACAAAGCCGTGCGGAGAACAAGTTTCTCTCCTTTTCTTTCATCCCGATGCGCCTCAGATCATTACAGGGCATTAGCATAGAGATGGAGAGATGCACCACAGAGGGGTAGAAAAAAGGAGAGTGGGGGGTGGCTCATCTTGGGAACAGCTTGCCCGCCTTTGCAGCAGTGACCTCCAAATCACAATTTAAAAACATCAGAAAATCACCTGAATGTTTAATGTAGGGAAAAGGAAAAAAACAGCTGGTCTATTTCTAGATTACGCTGTGTCCCTTTTTTTTTTGCCCTCCCCCTAGCTCTCCCTCCCATACAATTCCAGTCCCCCTTCCTGCCACTTGGCACCCAACCGGCTTTATCAAAACCACATGCCTGCAAAGGTTGTGGCGCAGGGTTGTCGCAACTCTGGCTGTGTAACTTCTGCTCAGTTTGATCGTTTATGGTTTTGAGCGGCAGCTGGAGGGAAAGTGTGTCCAAACCTGCGCACGCACTCACACTGTCATGAGCAGGATGTGGCGAATTTACACCAAAAGTTGAATTTTCTCTCTCCACTGTCGTTTCACTTCCTCACGACTCTACACCACGCTTTTGTAATCAGCGCTTGAGACGTAAAAACAGATTTGTTGGCAGGGTTTTAAATAGTGTGTGTGTCACTTTTTGTTTGTGCCTGCATGCCCACATGCTCGCATGAGATAGTCCCCCTCTCCTCTAAAAGGTGAAGGATGCATCCAGTATCGTTTTTCATGTTATTTTGCATGTGTGCATGCACAGCTGTGTCTGTGTGTGCGTGCGTGTGTGTGTGTGTGTGTGTGTGTGTGTGTGTGTGTGTGTGTGTGTGTGTGTGTGTGTGTGCACGCCTGCCTTTTGAAGTGGTCTTATCTTTATCAGCATTCCTCTCCCATGACAGGAGGGATGGAGGGAAGCAAGGGTGGTGGTGGTGGTGGTGGTGGTGGTGGTTGTCCGGAGAGGGACCAGAGGCGGCCGAGCGGAGGCCCAGTTAGCACTGAGGTGCAGGAGCAGGTGGAGGTATGGATCCTGAATATTAAAAAGCTTCACTGAGGGCTCGATATTTACTCCCATGGCAGCTGCATTGCAAGGCATTGTTGGAGATGGGTTAAGCGCCTGTTCGATACCACGGACCCTGCCTCCTTTCTAGCTTCAAACAGTGTTTTGGGGACCTTATATTCCTCTAAGAACAACTTGTTTATTCAGTTATGGAAAAGATAAAGTTTCTTTGTATTATTACCTCATTAATATTGTAAATATTAAAATGAATAACCAAAACTACATAGTGCCCCTTTAACGGGGTCCTGTAGCAGACATGGAAACATAAATGCAATTCCAATGGAAAAAGATAATTAATGTATCAACTAGAAAAGCTATTTGTTGTAGTATTGGGTGCAGTGCTAGCCTCTGTTATCACTGCAGGAATGTCTAATAGAGCAGTGGTTCTTTCTGTCCTCCTGATACTAAATTAAGTGAATAGATAATGAGGCAGATAATAAGTTTCTAATCTGGAAGAAGAAATTAATAGTCATCCTGGCATTTAGCTATAATTTGTCATATCTGATCATCGCACTATGCTCATATCACTTAAATCACGTAATATGTGCCCCTGATTGATATCATGACATGTTCATGGTGTAATGATGTTAAATGCCTCGCCTTGCCTGCGTTATTAACACATATAACCTTATTTGACTTTCTTACATTAAGTTAGCTCACTTACAAATGCACACTGACAGTGTGAATAATTACCAAAGCAGACGCAAGCTATTTCATGCAATGGAAGTGACTGAATGTGGATAGATAGTCTTTAGGGCTTTCCTTGTTTCATTGAAAACCTTCCGGCTTCCATTGCATAATGTTCTGGATATGTAAATACTGTATATTGACTTTAGGGACTCATGCCAAGTTGATTTAGCATATTATGCTGTAGTCTGCATAATTCATGAAGCCAAATAGCATCTAAATGCACAGAGAAGCAGGAAAATCCCTGTTCAAAATCATGTCATGAGTAAAACGTCTCCTCTTCTTTTTTCTTCCTCTTCTTCTTCAACTCCAAGCATTTTTTTTATAATAACATCACACCATCTGGTGCATTTTTGCTTTTCTTTGCTTTAGGCACTGTTTGAGTTGCATGTATACAAAGAATACATAATGCCCTTAACTTCGACACATCTCAGCTCCACCAAAGCAGAAAAGAGCTGTATAGAAATATTTAATAACTCTGAAGAACTCCAGAGCTTTTTTTGAAGTATGAGAAGACAAACATCTAGTGTGTCGTTATGTTCTGTCCCACCCACATGTTTATCCACCCACATAGTGGTACTGTCAGCCTGGGCTGCACCAGATTCCTCTTCATCCTCTTCTCTCTCCATAGGGTGTTGGGTTTGGCTTTGACGCACCAACTAGCTTGAAGGAAAGTCGCTGGTTTCATCCCCAGTGTGGATGGCAGTGCACAGGCTTCAAAGGGAGACAGTTTGTGTAAATGAATTGAAATGTCCATGGCCATGGCAAGGCACTAAGTCTCCCCCCTTCTTGAGCTTGCAGTGATCTGCAGCTAATGCTTTTCTTGAGCTTCTGTTGAATTCATTTTCATAATAGATCAAGTGTTCGGTCTAAAAGATATAAGAAAATAGTGAAAAGGTCCTCACAGGTCTTTTTTTTTTTTTTTTTTTTTTGCTCTATCAGACCAACAGTTTAAAACTCAAAAAATGAAGACTAAGAGTAGCTAATGATCAGCTTAAGATCCACAGAACTGGTGTATATACTGACAGTATAGCATAGTACCAGGAGATTGAAGCTTAATTTAAGAGTAAGCAAATGTGAGGTTGGTAGCAGCACTCTGGTGAGGCAACTGTTCCCTGGTGTGCCCTGATGATACTGTGGGAGACAGATAATGCTAACGAAGACGCATCCTTTATACATATGTGGCCATTTTGTTTCATATCTTGGTGTGAAATGCTGTTTATAGACAGGCGACGTTTGAAAAGCAGTTTTTAAAACCATCAAGCTTGCCGATTCCCTGTTTTCTGCTCTCCCTTTTTAACTCTTTCTCTCTTCGCCTTTAATATTTTCTCGCCCCTCTGCTGTCTCTGTGTTGTGTTCACTTATTTGTGGTCTGTCTCCTATTCTGTGTCTGTTTCTGTCTTTCTCTCTCTCTCTGTCTCCCTCCCTCCCTTTCTCTTTCTCTGGGGATGCGGATGAAAACCAAGCCTGTTTTATTTTTTCTTCAGAGGGCGCTGAATATTTCAGTTTTGCATTTTCTCTCCCTTTTTTTTTTTGTGCTCCCTCTTTTTTTTCCAGGCCCCTTTGATGTGTCTGTGGATTCGTTATCATTCCGTTTGGATGAGCTCACAGACGCAGATGCGCACACACACAGACACGCTCTCACTCTCTGTCTTTTTATACTAGAGACCAGAGGCATCCACATGCAAGCATGCATTCTAGTCTGTTTGTCAGTCTTTTCCATGCGCTGCTCCACCCACATCACAGCCCATACAATCCTTAAATACTCTGCTTACATGAAAAGAATATTTGCATAAGCAATTACAGTCCTTTCTCTGTGCATTAACTTTAATGTGTACTCTTGTATTAACTGTACGTGTATATAAATGTTTATATACACCAGCTTCCTTGTGTCTGTATGCGGAGCATGCGGTGCACGCACAGGCGGCACGTGGCATCATGTGGTTAGGGGCTGTCCGGAAAACGCCGGCATCCCTGCACCCCTCCTGTCTGCCAGGCGGCTGGATGGCGGAAGCTCTTTCACCCTTTTCGAGCACAAACACTCCTCTCTCCTCGCCTCCCGCTCTCTTCCTCCCCTTTAAACAGCCGTTTAGGAACGAGGGATGAGAGGACTTCCTCTTTAGAGAAGGCACATCTTTAATTTGAGCCTCCTCTCCTTCCACTTTTCTGACCAGAGATCCATTTAAAGCCAACGGGCCTCCCTGGTGCTGGCACTCCTCTCCTTCCTTACCCTCTCTGTTTTCTCCCTGCCAGGCCTCCCTGATTCATTTTTTTTCTTTCACCCTCTGTCCTCTCATCTCACCCTCATTGCTCTGTTATTGATGGTGACACGCTGTCTACTGCTCTAGTGACCACACACACACACAGAAACACACACACAGAGTTATTCTAAGAGGAATCACCGAAGCTGCCATGTGCTCACCTGCTCTCCTCGGCTTTAGAGCATAATATGTTTCAGTCTGTCTCACACTTGAAGTTAGGTGCAGTGAATTTTTTCGGTGTATCCTCAGAGGTATAGGCCCAGCAGCCAGCTCCGACTTAGTCATAGTGCATTCCTTGAGTAGGGTTGTCAGTCACACGCTGAGTTTGGTACTGTGGCTGTTGAACAAAGACCCATATACACACGTGTGCAACCCCCCCACACACACACACACGCAAGACAGACACCCAATGCATTTCTGCTCTGCCTTGGAAGTTTAAAAAACTTGCTATTTCTGTGACATCCTCTTTTCCGTCCTCTCTCTTTTCCTCTGTCTTTCTTTTTTCCATCTTCGTCTCTCCACATATCCTTTGTGTCTGTCTGAGCCCGGAAGGCAGTCATGCAACGAGACTGATTAATAATTACAGAGTACACAAAATTGGGAGAGGAGAAAAAAAAACAATTTCTTTGTCGTTTGATGTCCGACATGAGAGAGACCAAAATTACAAAGAGACAGAGCACTATAAAGAGGAGCGAAAGCTTGCACATTCCTTTTTCAATCCTCTGCTCCTGTTCTTGCTTCTTTTTTTCTATTGCCTGCTTTTCATTTAGCTGTTTTTATCTCCTCTGTCTTCCTCTGTTTCTGTTTTTTCATTCATTTCTCTATCTTTATAAGCCTTCAGAGTTGTTGCTTTGATTAAGGGAAGTGATTAATCACTCTTCAAAAATGCAAACTTTGTGTATGTGTGTGTGCCTGCGACGA
Source organism: Sparus aurata (assembly GCF_900880675.1). Classification (NCBI taxonomy): domain Eukaryota; kingdom Metazoa; phylum Chordata; class Actinopteri; order Spariformes; family Sparidae; genus Sparus; species Sparus aurata. The sequence goes on along the minus strand of NC_044209.1, from coordinate 16,329,785 downwards.
CTATAGTTATACGCGATTTTTTTATTAGTGTAGAGTCACCTGTTATTTTTTCGATATCCCCCAAAGTGTTGCATGACAGGAGAGGACAATATAGTTCAAGTAAATAAGCGCAAGTGATCCTAAATCATTATTACGTCACTGTAGTGCAATTGGATTCCTAATTATTTTGGGAAGCCGTCCCTATTGTAGTACAGCCCCAATTTGGAAAAATGCTGGGACAGCTGTGTAAAATGTAAATAAAACCAAATTGCAGTCATTTGCACTTGAATTGTGTTTAGCGCCAACGTTTTTATGGAGTGTTCCCAAGCCCTTTTAGTAATATCCTTTATACAATTGGTGTTTCACAAAGTTGTGAGCATCACGCCATCATTGCTTGTAATATTGCCAATTTCAAATGGTTAGCTCCAGTGTTTTCTTTCTGTTCTAATGCATGTAAAAGATACTGAAAGTTAAAAAGGTCATAGTCTGCACCAGTAGATGCTCCTTACTCCCACAGAAAACACTGCTCCTGAAATGCCTCATCAGTAGTCCCACTTTTAATTCTGTGAATTTGCCCTACTGCTATTTTGGCATGTAAGAACGGATCTAGCACAGCTGCTGTGTTGTTGTCAGCGGTGCTGGCTCAGCCAACTGGTTTAAACGTTTTTGAACTGTATATATTTTGTATTATACAGGTACAGCATTTTTTTTTCTTATAGGTGTGTATTTCTGTGCACATGTTCATTATGTTAATTTCTGCGCTTTTCTAACCGTGCTAGTGGAGCGTATCCTTTATGAATTGTAATACACACACACTTGTCAGTCTTGCTGCTTGAAATGTGTGGAGCATCTCAGTCCTCCCCCACCACCCACAGTAATGTTGTAATGGTGTAATAGTTATACTTCTAATTGGATTTTAAGTCTCACCCACTGGCCAGAAATCCATTCTTTGTACTGCTTGTCTGTCCACAGGGAATAATTATCCATACAATGTGAGTTAATTTACAAGTGAGAAGAAACAACACACTGCCGTGCATACACACACACACACACACCAATGTACACACCACACACTGTGAAAAAAATCATGTAGAGCCAGCCATATTCTCTCCCCAACATTGTCATGTTTGTGCATTAATCAGAAGAAGGGTCTTGGAAGGTTTCAAGAGCTTCTGTAGTGAACTGGAAGTTCGCAGTTGTGTCTTTGCTGCCAAGAAAAATTTCTTCACTTTATGCTGAAGTTTGGAGTTGAATAGTTGCACATCAGAACTTCTGCTCAGTTCATTCACGTTTTTTCAGGGAGGTTCACCCATGACATTATTACCATAAAACACTCATGAATATCAGGGACAGGAGAGCCAAAAGATCACTTTTCTTAAAGGGATTTTTGTATGATTTTGTGATTCAGAGTGGTAGAAATGGCCTGTTTTTGTTTGTGCTCGACCTAAAAACATGCATTTTTAATCTTACCACCGGAGTTTCGTAAAGTTATCCTCAATGTAGCTCTCAGTGGGGCATTTTTAATAATATTAAGTATTTATCATAAGGCATTTATTGTATTTGACTTGAGTTATGGTTAGAAGCAGATATTTGTTAAATTATTCTAACGTGTAGTGTATTTTCAGACTATAATGTATGAACATGTGATGTTCGTGTAAACATATACAATTGATTATCATTAACTTAAGGGGAATTACTCTGCTCTTTTTCAGCCCTGTACTTGAATTTTTTTCTGGGACTCCACAAGAGTAGTTTTGGATGATTCAGTTAAAAAAAATAAATCCTTATTCATCATATACAGGCCCGTCATGCAGCCCCTCAGTTCATCCTCTAGCTGAAACACTCCATTTTAGCTCCCGGCTCCCCTTGCTAAAGCCTAAACTTGAACAAACTTCTGGAAGCCTGCCTAGGGATAGCACCTTGGTTCATGGCAATATGAGGCACTGAATTTGATGAGGCCAGGCCTCACTGATTACTGAATAATAAAAACTGAATAAAAACCCTAACCCTCCAGAAAATTAATGACGTGCCTAATTCCTAATTATTAAGAGTGGCAATGGGAAGGGAGTCACTTGCCTATTTTCAGCAGGTTTATCTGGGAAAAAAAAAACAACATACACGTGAATTTTGGTGTAAATGTGGTATGCGCTTGCTATTTCTGCTCCGACTGGAGCTCAGATTACCAGGGAAGTTGTCAGTGTAATATTCCCCATAGTTTTGATTAGATTTCGGCAACATCTTCAAGAAAGGTCACGTAATGGAGCCCGCGAGCTTCTAACTCTCCAAATCCAATAGGAATATCATATAAAGAACCCCTCGGAGCTAATTAAATGAATGTGATGTGAGCACATGTTGAGGTGATTGGTCATAACCAAGTCTGGGTACAAGTCAAAAACAAATCATGCCATTATGCTTGACTGCAATTTGCTCATCATTTATAAAAAAAAAAGAAGTTAATATGATCTAATTTGTCAGAAATGTATTGATGCTCATCAGTGCAGCATTTTTGGAAGTGATCACTTTATGACCATACATTTCAATGTGCAGATTCTCAGGTGGTTTTACAGAAATACCACCTCCACACTCTTCCTTCACTCCCATCTCTATCGTTACCCTCTTTCCATCCAGCCCGACACACGCACACACACACTCCTGTCCCCACACACATCCTCCGTGGGTGAGGCCTGACAGCTGCTTGGTATTGCCGTATGTGATGTTGTGGCTGGGCCTCTCCGCTGGGCGCTGACAGCACTCAGTATGAGGCTGTCCCTCTTAGTGTGCCTGTCAATCCGCTCAGCCTGCAACTCCATGACCTGACATTTGCCAGCGATGGCAGCAGTGTAGCTGGGTGGAAGACAAACACTCCCACACCAATATATTCCAGCTGATGAATACAGTAGAATTGTATACTATTGTTTCATTCTACTTTTCCTCATAATCACAAACTAATAATAAATGCCCATATGAAAAGGATCTGAAAAGATTGTCTTTTGGTTGTTCAGTTATAATGTGGTACATAATAGAAAACAGGCTCAGTGTTTAGCTCCTTCTTGGAGACACGTTTCTACATCCAGAATTCTGTTTTCTTCTATAAATCTTACTAAGTATATTTCTCTAATTTCTAGTCAAAATAACAACTAACTTTTAATGATTGAAAATGTCACAATCAACTAGAAGGTTGCATTTCAGGGAGATAATTGTGCACTTGTGTATAGACATTTTTTTTACTGTTTAAAAATTTCTACAAGAATAAAATGTACTCATCATTTTCGATTTCTGGTCTGGGTAATGCATTTCTATGGCTTCATATATTTATTTCTTTGTGTGTGTTTGATTTGAAGGGAGATGGAGAGCCAGCTGGACAGAGCCAGGGAAAGTCAAAGGCAGCAGATCCAGCAGGCAGATACGGCACTGGAGCAGTTCAAGAAACAGGTGGAGCTTAGCTCTGAGAAGACCTATACTGACATGAAACTCCAGGTCTGATACACACAAACATACTCACATACACACAATGTGCATAAAAACATGGCAACAAATGTACAATGTATTGTTGACAGAACAAGTGGACACCTGTTTTCTATAGTGTCATCCACTTTCTTCATGAGCACTATGTTTTATAAAGTCACCTTGCATTTTTGATTTCTTTCACCCGCAAATCCATTGTCATAATGGCAGGTGAGCCAGCCGATCAAAACCAGAAGATACAGTTTTTTTTTAACGAAACAAACAGGAGACAGAGGTGGAAGAGCGAGAGCAGATTGCAATTACATGGATTTTAAAAAATGTGCAAGTATCTGCAATTGGCCAAAATGAGAAGAAAAATGTCAGATACCAGCAAAAATCCAGCACTGTGCGTCCCTACATACTGTGCATTCTGATAGTCATGCATGTGCTGTGTGCATTTACACAGACACACATGTGCACTTTTACCCTCTTGCATGTTTACTTTACCACAAAAGTAGTGAGCTGGTTGACAGGCAGCAGCAAGGACAATGCAAACACACATACTCAGACGGAGCCTGACCACAGATGCAATATGGCGCCACACTGGCTGCGCTTGAATTCCTCCGTATGTCTTTCTCTGTCTGTCTCTGTCCTCCCCGTCGCTTCCCCCTCAGCTGCGCAGTATACCGAAAAATCTATAAGTGAGAACCGAGAACATCATCATCCCGAGGCCATATTCACTCATTAAGTCGTTCCAAATGAATGAAATGATTTACAATGCTCATTAAACAGGTGCATTCGTCTCACTGCTACCACGCGTTGACCTTGCTTCTTCTCAGTGGGCGTGATGTGGGATGGTTGGGTTTTTTGAGTGGGAACAGGCTCGCATCACGCGCAGTAAGCAGCCAAACTAATTAGTACGTCAAGCCAGCCTCGCGATCAGCGCTCGGCACTGCCTGGGCTCCTGCTTATTGGGAGTGCTCTTCGATCGATCGAAGTAAACTTCTGACGCTGTCTTACAAGTCAGTTTGGCTATAGGCATTTTTGTTAAGCATTTGTGGCTCTAATGTGTGTGTGTTTGCCCTATTGACGGGGAAACGCCGACTGTGGTCCTGAATGTTTTAAAAGGCTGCGTGTTCAGTGAGATTAGCACATTTCAGTTGCTGATTGGTGAAGTTTTTCAGCTAATCGGAGTGACACGTGTAGTGTAAGGAAACGAGAGAGTTTGTGTGGGAGTCAAATTTATGCACGGGTGTTCTGTGGGCACACAGAGCAACCTCTGTTCCCTCACACTGAATAAAAAAAAAAAATGTTTTTCGTGTTTACAAAAGAGCTAAATTGTGCCGCTTGCATGTGAACCCAAACGACTGAGATGTCCTTTCAAGATGCCATGAGAAAAAAAAAAAAAATGTTTCAAGACACTTGGACCCTTAAGCGAAGCACACCATCTACCAGAAAAGTAGCTGTTTTTTGGGGGGGGTTTGGAGGTGCTGCACTGAATATTGTTTCATTTTTGTACCAGCGCACACAGAACTTTGGTTAGTGTTCAGTGCGCCTGCTTGAATCAAGGCTACATGTGTTGTGTTTTTTTTTTTTTTTTCTTTTTTAACCAGGGTGGGAAGTGATGTCTTCTTTACTAGGTGCTTGGAAAATTGTCTGTGTTGCCGTATTTTCCTTTTTCTTCCTCCCACTCTTCTCTCCCGTTCTCATCCTTCCGCCTCATGCTCGTTCCTTCTTTTCCCATTGAGCCCCTGGCATCCCAATCTCCAATCTGACTTTATCCTCAGCCCACATCAAAGCCACAAGAGAGAGGGAGCAGTCTCTTCTGCATCCCTGTCATCCTCTCTCCCTCTTTTCCTCTACCCAACCCGCGTCTGCATCGCTCCATCACGTCCTCCTGCTAAGGCTTTAATGTTGCAGAAAGTACTTCAAAAGAAGTATTTTTTTTTATATATATATATATTTTTTTTTTTCATCTTTTTTTTCTCTATCCTTCCATCCTTCCCCTCCATCATCTTCTCCCTCTCTCTATGTCTGCGGATGGTGTTATATCTAAATGGATTATCTGCATCTCTCTCTTCCTCTCTCTGTCTTTCTCTCGTTTTTAAAATCAGCATCCCACTTTTAGGCTGCACTTAAAGGAAGGAGTCTGCCCTATTTTGGTTCGGAAAAAAAAGGCGCACCATACGGAATGAAATCTCTGCTGCGTGCACAGTTCAAAGGAGGCTTCAGCATTTTAAATGGATTAATCAAAACACATTTAGCATTTCCTGAGTGTTAACACACAGCATAGCCCAGATACAGAGGCGTTTCAGTAAATTACATTTCCAATTGTTTTGATTATCGTCACCTGAACAGAAAATAGGAAAAGTGCTAGGCTGCAAGGAAGTTGAGTGAAGATAAATAAGGTAAATGTTGTCAAATCCCCTTTTTTCAGAAAAACACCAAGTCCTCAAAGATGACCTGTGACTGTTTTAACCTTAACTACGTCTCTTGAGTTGCACTGATTTTCTTGCACCTGATGTGAACTCCTGGTATTACATATTTAATGTTAATTATAATATAATACTTTGATGAATAGGTTAATATTCTGATGTGCTTTATAACACTAACATAACGATGAGATCTCACATAATATTATGAATATACAGTATTTCTTCCCGCTGGCAATTAATTAATTTCAGATTAATAGGAAAATGTTTTAGCAGCGTGTAATGTTGCAAATTGCATGTATAGCATTTGTTGCACTTATGTTGTGATTATGCATGCACCAACCAGAACTAATGGCAAAAATATTGAGCAGAAAATTATGTCCAGTCTTCTGAAGTACAAGATCGGACGCTCGGACGAAGTAGGACGCTGTGTGTGGTTTTTCAGCAACATAAATGTATTCCAGATTTTCCAGATATTATTGAAATTTTGTTTTGTTTTATCTTCTGTTGCCTCAAGATGGAGAAGGTAGAGGAGGACCTGATCCGCTCCAAGTCCCTCAGGCAGAACCAGGCCAAAGAGTTTTCCCAGCAGCTCGATGCACTCAGACAGAAATACGAGCAGCAGGTCTGTATGAGTCTGTAATCGCTTGTTCAGACCTGGTATCAACATGTGTCCTGAGCGATCTGATCACTAAGTACCGGTGTGAACACCCCCAAGATGCATTTGAGATCGAAGCACTCACATCACATTTGGATGCTGTCTGGGCTGTGGATGACCCTTTGTAAGCAGCATATTTTTGTGAAAACGCTGTCTACTTCAACTAACCATTAAAAATAGTCATCAAGATCCCCAGACTCCCAGATTTTAAGAGTTGTTGCGTGACGTGAAATTAACAAACTTTGAAGAACAGCTACAGTAAGTTCTAAATCATTCTCGCCTTCCTGTAAAATTCAGCATTATATTGTCAGTTTGTCGCAACACTGCTGGACCAAAATAAGTACTAAGGTGCTTCTTACCTCCCAACAGCTGTTGGAACATGCTATTTGAACTGATAGACAACATTTTATTGATGGTAAGCATGTCAAATTTTACGAACACAGTAAACGGTAACCAATCCTGGCTACTTCTTTAACACAGGTGGAGAAAGTTCCTAGACTCCCTTAAAAAAATCTCATTATTTTGTGATTCGCTACTCAGTTATGAGAAACTTAAAAAATGTGTGAAATACTGTTTAGAACACATTCTTAACTATTCTATTCTGCAAGAATTATACTTAAAGCCATTTTTTGTGTGTTGTATCCATTTGTTCCAGTGATATATTTGCATACAGAGCGTGGAATTGAGAGACGATCACAAGTGGTAGATTGAGACACACGTGGAGATGCATGTCAATGCCAGGTGTAAACTGTCGGACTTAAAGCTGTCCACTTGTGATTAAATCACTCAGAATGCATGTTGATACCGACTGTGAACAGCCTCTAACTCTATGCACTTTATGTAATCTACCTGTATCTGCACAAATTTTCATTGCTCAAGATGTAGCCAGGAGAAAACATCTCTCGCCTCCATCATCAACATCATCATCACATTGTTATCTTTTTTCTATTATCAGTGAACACTTGGCCCTGCTGGAGCCAGCCAACAGGGCTGACACCCATTTGGAAAAGTCTTGTTATTCCTCCCCATCTGTTCCACATGATTAATTTCTCATGATAAGGGACATGCTTTAGATTAAGCTCGGATCTCAGCTCAATAAATATGTAAAACGTTGCCAATTGAAAACTAATGCAATCTGCAAAGCAGACGCACTGCTCCATTATCATCCCATCTCTCTCACTCTTCTTCGATTAGGCGTCTAGAAACCATTTTTACAACTCACTGAAATCTGGCCTGCTGATAGGAAGACAACTCTTATAGAGCATCAGATTCAATTAACCACAGAAATGGATATTATCAGAGGTAGCCAGCCTCATTGTTGGAGGCAGGGCACTCAAAGGCAAACTTAAACAATGTGATTGAATATTACCTGGCCTGCATGGCACCTAATTGGACCATGCAATAAGAGAAATTTGCATTCATATATACCTGGATTGCCATGAAATAACAACTAACTCAAGCTATGTCCAAGATCTGACCAGAATTTTGAATTTAAAACATTGAATAAGTAAACTAACAAAGTGTGAAAAAACAGCATTGTTGACAATATGTCAAAGATGTGTATGTACTGTAGGAGATGTATACTGTAGTTTGCATGCTAAGGGTTCTAGGGCCAGTGGCTCCACAGCTAATGAAACCATGTTGAATTAACTGTAATGCAAGCAAAAAGTACTGTAGCAGTTGTGGCTTGTTCTGAAGATACCTTTAGATCCTGGCCATGTTCTACAAACTACAACTTTATTTCTTTCTTTAGAGAAAAGAGTGTACAGCACTACTGTATTCAGTGTAACATCTCTATTGCCCATCTGTATCCAACAGCATGATGCATAACTCAACCTGATGATTAATAAGCATGCTAACACTCTTTTCCAGGCCAGATGAAGTTTACACTGCGTTTAATTTGCTGTAGATGGTGATAAGTGGAGGATAAAAGGCCAGTGTTATTTCCAAGGAGTAGAGGAATGGCCCTCCGTTATTGATTTGTTCCGTGGCTGAACACTTGTTGGTAATTATAATGACGTTCATGGCACAAAATCTGATTTAAATAACATCTATTCATATCATTCATTATATTAAGGGAAAAAATATCCAACAGAAAACTGGGCAGTTTAACTGGAGAAAGTGGGAAATGCACCTTTTAAAATTTTTGCTGCAAGGGCGTATTGTCATAGAAAGCAAACCGTGCCATTTAAACTGTTAAACATGTTGTATGTGTATCCAAAAGACATTTTCATCCCCCTATAATTATCCAGTAACTGTAAGAATTTATCAGTGTTTCGAGTGCCAACGACAGTATATTGTTCTGAGGAATCATCAGTTCCAACTCGTGAAAAACAGGTAAGTAATCAAAGCAATGCAGAAAATATTCAAGTGACGATTATGATCTGCTGCTACAGAGAGTGGGGGTGCAGTTGACAGATGATGCGAACTACATAGGGTTTGCAGCACAAACAGGAAGGCTTTTGTCTTGAAGATTAAAACACATAAAGACGAAGGGCCTGTCTTCGCGATCATGTTGATATGCACGCTGGTGACATTAGCTACACAGTTAGAAGGGTGGAGGGGGAAAAAAAAGAGGGGAGATGTGTCTGTATGCACATGGAGACGTGTGATTATTCATGAGTTACTGTGCCGTTTTACATTCTCTATTCTGTGTTTAAACGCAAACCCAAGGGAGATCACAAGTACTTTGCGTGCCGGCATGCGTGTATGCCTCCACTCCAGAGAGAACGGTGTCACAAGTTTGCGGGGGTCAAGTTTGTCCATTCAGTTGCTGACAAAAGAGCATTAGCCCGAGGGCAGCTTCAATGAGACTTGAAAAAGGGGACTATGTATGAAGGAGTTGTTTTCCAGCTGACCCTCCCTGGCAGCTGGACGTCACGGTGTCCCGACAAAGCCCTGCCTCTTGACGTCGGAGTGATGTAGTAGAGGTCAAATGGCGGGTTTTGGAGTTGTGACCTTGAGTGTTAAGGGAAAATCTCAACAGCCACGCTCAGGTGTTAGATTGGGACAATATATAATGAGGGACTGAAGTTTAAAGGCACGCAAATGTGTGGACACACTGTGCACACACAAATATGAACTTGCATACTCAGCGCCGCTCACTGGCCATCCTCAGTTCAGCCACTACAGTGAGGAACAAGGGGTTTGTCTTTCTTCTTCCATCTCTCCCTCCCCTCCCTCACACTCACCCCCGCTGAGCCCAGACAGGGCTTCTGTTCTACTCTCCTCCACCCTCTCCTCTTTCCCAAACATTTCAGATTTCACCCCCTGGGGCTGAAAGAAGCCCATTACCTCACTGTCCTGTCTCAATGCGAGCAATGTACACACACACACAACCATGTCAGCCTAGGCTGACAGGAGTCGTGCTGTGCAGTAACACCCGTCCCACTCTGTATCTGTGGCACCAAGCTGTGCTATAACCGACTCAGTCTTCCCTCATAAACACCACGCCGGTCCCTTTAAGAACCGCAGCACCCAGCATCCTCCGCTGCACGCTGGCGCAACGTGATGTCACAACCAGGCTCATGCTGGGTCTGCTCTCTGTCATCTCCTCTCCATCTTTTTCTGTAGCAGTTTTGCTCACAATGGATCTATCGAGCCCATTTCTTCATTTTCGTTTCACCTCAGATCCCCTCTCTCCTCCAAACCCCCCATGGCCCGAGACACTAAACAGGAGCGAACAGTAAGCCACGATGTCCTCCCCCAGTTTCTGTTTCGCATGTCCAGCTGGGGAGTTTTCGAAGCAGTTGCCTGTTTGTCAATATGTCAACTCCAACTTGTGCTGCTGTATGAATCTGACTACCCCTGTGGGACAACGTACTCTTGGCGTGGATCTGATTTGTACCCATTATGTCTCTGAATGGAAAATGAAGGCGGTGCAAATCTGTCTTTCTGTGGAATTTACCGTAGACAACACGGCATCACCAGTGGAAGATGTTGCCCACACACTGCGTAGTGTTTGTCTCATGGAGCTCCGTGGTGTTCTGTTATGTCCTGGAAAAATGGCACGTGTGAGGTATCTTGAGGGTGTAGTGTTTGTGTGTGTGCCTGCAATGCCATTAACTGAGCCACAGAGATGAAATACAGTTTTATCCAGCTATAATTTCTCCCATCGCCTTTTCACAGGGCATTTGGCAAAACTCCCCCAAAACTGAAGGGTAAATTCTTGGCTGCTAAAATGAAGTGTCTATTGTGGCCTTCCTCTCAGTCCTGCGGACGGATTCCGGCTTCCTGTAGATAGCCCCTCATTCATCACCTGCTCTGAATAGAACGCAACGACCGAAGATAGGGCAGTGGATAGAACAGGCACCAGGCATAGAGGCTGTGGATCTCCGCTTCTCTGGCAGGCCAGGTAGGGTGCCGTCAAGCACAATGTGCAGGGGATTAGCTTCAAAGCAGGGAGGCAAATGGGCCCCAGGCCCCTGCTGTCCTTTCAAGGCTCCGGCTGGGGCTGCACGGCGGGATGGTGTGGGGGTCACTGGTCCCCCCGCCATGGGGGAGTGGGAACGGAACAGAGCCTGGGAATGGCTTGGAAGTTTGGGGCTGGGAGCTCAGCTGGCAAGGCTCACCTCTCAGCAGGTGACTCTGCTCACGGTCGTGCTGGGATACAGACTTGCTTCAGATGACAGGATGATTAAGCCTGAAAAATTTGGGGTGTCTGTCCCATTAAATCTGCTTTATTATCCTCTACTGTATTGTGAGTAGCTGGTTGTATCTCAAGCAAGACTGAAGTCTATTGATGTTTACCGTAACCAAGTGCTCCTGCTGATTGGTGCATGCAGGTCCTTACTATACTCCAACTTCAAATGTCGTTCATTGGCAACATGAACATCAGCCAATGATTGTTGCTTGGGCATAATTCCGTTAATTGTGAAAATATTGATTATTAAATGGAATTAATGATTTGCAATTGGTTACATTCATCGTGAGAGTATAACAACAATTAAACGCATCATCATGAGTCACTCAGCATCCTCTCTGTTGTCCTCGAAGTTTCTCCTGTCCTCGCCTCACTCTCCAGTTTTGTGCTCTGATTTGGTTTTGGAGCGATCATCATATTCAATGCCTAAGCCGATTTTCGCATGCTGTCAGGCGCATAGCATGGGGCATCGGGTAGTTACTGCAGCCAGATGGCTAACCCCTACCAGCTTGCATGCATAGCCCAAACTAACCGCTCTTTTATATGCCGATCGCAGAATAGGGTGACAGATTCGGAGAACGAGGGAAGTGGGACATTCAGGGCCAGTCTGTACAAGTGGCGGGAGGGCGGGGGAGCAAGCCAGATGTAAACACATCACATCATGTCGTCTTCTGACAATAGCAAGAAGCGCTGAAACTTTTTTCGTTTTTTTCCCCCTCCTTCCTAACAATTTCGGCGCAATTTGGTTGGGCACATGGGTAGGAGTAGGACGAAGAAAGGTTGAATGGATCGGTGGATGGACAAGTTGTCATGACGACAGGGTTGCTCTGAGTGTGTGTTGGCTGATGAAGTCTCTCTTTGCCTGCTTGTCCAATCAGATGGCTGAGCAGCGCATGCAGCACGAGCAGGAGAGGACGCGGCTACAGCAGCAGCACAGCGCGGAAAAGGACAGCCTGGTCCAGGAGCGCCAGCGGGAGGTGAGCAGCCTGGAGAGGCAGGCCAGGGCCGCCTTGCAACAGCACCAACAGCACACCCAGGAGTGGAGGAAGCGCGATGCCCAGGTAGGGGGTCTCCACTGATCCATGTTTGCACACACACACATGCCGACCCACTGCTCTCCCACGGACAACCATTTTGTATTTTGCCCATTGACGTTTTCCTGTGGTTTCAAAAGCACAGCGGGTTAAGACACATTTTTACTTAAAAAAAGACAGATAATGATTTTGGGTTTAGATAATGTCATAGATGGCGCTGTATTTGGTGTGAGCGTATGTGAGAATTTACTTATTTTCTATTTGAATAAAAACAAACTTTATTTGGCTAAAAACAGCGGCGTGCGAAATAAGTTTTTTTTTTTTTTACGGCACAAACGGAGCAAAACAATCCCGCCGTCCCAACTTCTAACATTATTCTGATGTTTTTTAAAATCATTTCTTAATCGCAGCAGGGGTTCGCGATAGAAGTGTAAAGACTTGAAATCCAGAAACCACAGGTAGCCAGATGAAGGAGAAGAAATCTGTTCTGTTGAGCGCCAAGCTTTTATTTGAGAACCCTGGGTTGGATTTTTCTTTTATTTGCCGTTGTACGGTCGTGGACTAGCGTCAAGCGCCCTGTACTCCCAGCGAAGTGTATCTCTGCATGGCATTCTCCTCTCACCGCAGGTAGCCATCTCCCTCCGGAAAACGCTGGTTATTATAATTTCAGCATTGACGGCCACAATGAGTGTGTGACGTTCGGGTCTGTATTAATGGTTATCCCTGACACTGACAGGCTATTCTGTGAGAATTTAGCCAAAACAGCGGCAGGTCTTCATCTCATACCCCTCGTTCTGTCTTCGGCTCTCTCCAGCCTGTGCTAGCTTGGAGCTCTGTGGGAAGCCATTTGACAAACCAGCCTCCAGCTGGGGATGTGTTTGACTCTTCAGGCTTCCTGATGAAATGGACATTGTCAGCATGCAAAGAATTTTGTTTGGCCGTCAGCTGAAGATAGGGATCTAGCAAGACATATGTGGTTTTTGTGGACAAAATGTGCTCACACCAAAGGTGTGCAAAGATTACGCGAGCTACCGATTACATGGCGAACGAATCGTACTTAACGGAAACTATTTTATGCTTAATTTTGTTCACATTTTGCTGTCGCTAAGTGCCATTTTTTACTAGGGGCATTTAAGAGATAATTTACATTTATCACAAATAAAAACATTTGATTTGCATCTTTTAAACTGTGTTTACTTACACTGTAGCACAGGTGAAAACCTATTTTTCTTGTGACATGCAACAATATTTGCAGACTTATGAGTCATTTTGTCTTTTGTGTTTATTTTTTTGTTAAAGTTTGTGTGCGTAACCTGTGTGTAACATTGAGGCAATAATGTATAGACCGCCATGAGTCTAAGATGTCTTTAAAAAGCTAGAATTTGTGTAACATGAGGGAAAAGTCTTGTGTCCTCTCTAAAGTTCCCTTGAATCATGTTTTTGGTAAATGCCTTTCACAGCACGGATGGCACCAGCTACTTCGTTTTTGGTTTTCTGGAGATGCCGTCACAACAGGACACATCTGCTGATAACATGTCGTCCTCCGCATGTCAAAATGACGCGTCGTTCGACAAATCTTAGCTTCTCAGGACGTGACAGAAGACAAACTTCCCCAGTACTCATCTGGTATTCTCAGTTCCTGTTTGCTCGTGCAGCATTTTGAGCAGAGATCAGACGCCTGCCGCCTAATGTCAGATGTTAAAGCAGCAGAAAACAAGATTTTCACAGGCCTTGGAAAGATGGAGGACCGGATTGTGAGGTTTTTGAAACTGCTCGGCATGTAAGCTGGTTTGACTTCCTGTGTGAGCACTGCTCCACGGATGTGCTGTTGAAATGACAAGGAGCTGGCACACTAGCAGCAGACATGTATTAAACATGAGCTTTTTTACACTGAGCAACATCACTTATTATTAAACACTTCAGTATTACCAAAGTTGTCTACCCCCTGAGAGCTCTGTCACACTGATAGCACTGTGGCCCTCACCGGCAGCCTTTCTGAACGCCTCACACAGGTCCGAGGAAAGTTGTGAATGTCTTAATTGAGTTTCAAAAAACAGCATTCTGTTGACGCTGACAGATAACTGAGCACGACCTGTACAGCTTCTTTTACTCTCTCAGTTCTCTTGTAGCTATGTTGCTATGTAGGGTCTCCTTTTTTTCCAACCCTATCAAACAACACACTCCCACCACATGGGTCAGACGGACAAAGATATTATCATCAAGTGATATGTTACAGACAACCCAAAACCTGCTGTGGCAATTGAACCCAGGCCTCATTATTTCTGCCTGTCTCCGGCTCACACTTTCTTTCAGTCCTACTCGCATCAGTGGAAGGATGGTGATGGTTGCAGCTCGGAAGTTGGCTAAGGGAACAGTAAATGTCAGCCACACACTCATAGGATGAGTAATACCCACTCATCCCCTTGATGTGGTGGGACGAATAAGCATTCCTGACTTCTGCCTTGTGTTTGAGAAGCAGAGCCAATGAGTCGTAGCAGCGTCTGGAGTGAAGAGCTAATAAAAACTCACACAGGGACACATTGTCCTAAACCCAGCAGAGTTTGTTATCCAAGAAACTCTGGCGTCACCCATCATGTTTCCACTACACGTTATAAAAGGAAATGCAGTGATTTATTGGCTAAACATTGGTATTGTAAGATACCTGGCACTTACATGAGGTACAGACTCTTGACATCTTTGTAAGGACAGAAATATTCTTAACTTGTATTAGCTGTAAAGCAATCAATTCTTTTGAAGCTGTTATTTAAAAAAAAATATATTTTTATGTAGAATTAATAGAGATGTTGGTAGAGATGGTCAGAGATAGTGTAATGATTGGCTAAATATTTCTTTGTTTCCCTGAAAATAAACAACAACAACAAAAAACAATAATTTTGGCATCAATTTTTATCCAAATTGTTATTTTAAACATCTGCATTGGCCCAGAATTTCACAATTATTGCATCTCTAGTTAAAAAGACTATATGACCCTTCGGCTGTGTACATGGGGCTTCTCTCATGTTCAAGATGACTGCATCATTCAACATTTGTCAACATTCACACTTTAAGTTATCTTTGCTTTTCATTTGCTGTGATATCTTTAATGAAAGAATTAGAATTAAGCCGCTGGATTCGAGGCCTGCTGTGTAGTTGGCAACCCACCGACTCAGGGGATTAACTCAGAGCCTTGTGGACCTGAATGTTTCTTTTAAAAGAATAAGCTATTTCTTAAACGGTTTTTCGAAAACACCAAAGTGTGAAACGAAAGGCTTTTTTCAGTTGGCTGCCTGTCCAGGATGATGAAATGGCTTGCTGGTTAGACATGTTTGCCCGCAGCCAGTGTTGTGTCGTTGTGTTAGCTGATCAATGCCCCCCAGAGGACGAAGGGGTTTTGTAGACTGTTTGGCCGAAATCCTGACTTATTGGCCTTTCTTTTTTGCCTCTGTTCTAGAAATGTTGGGAAATATATGGTATTTGTATATCCATAATTTTGTATGTTATAATTTCTCCTTTTTTTAACTTGTCTACAAACTTTTGCAGGATTTCATTATTTTATATTCACCTACAAAATTACTCTTTCTTATTCTAATAAGCATTTTTGAAGAATGTTAAGATTCACTGCATTATACAATGACACGATTTAATATTGTTCACTGATGCCATTGCTCTTAATATACTCTATTTTGTGTCTGTGAGGATTTGTAGTTATTAAACATTAGTAAGAGTTTGCCTTCAAAAAACTAGGGCCAGCATTATAAATTAATTTGAAGCCTTGTTTTTTTGAAAACAAGAAGAATTGTTTGTTCTATGCAAAACCCCATCATATATATTTTTTCTCAACCAGCTCCTCCTCAAAAGTCATTTTATGGGTATTATTTTCCCGAATAATTATTTCTTTTTTAAAGGAACGTACACGCCATCTGGACTTCAAACAGCATGGGAGAGAGTGAGAGTCCTGTGAGGTCTTTCTACTGAGCCGTGATGGACTAAATAACGATGCTGTCAAAATTTTCAAAGCGTTTCAATCCCAAGTACAGGATTAGGAGTCAAATGAAGAGGGTGATGACAGATGAAGTCAAAGCTGAGAGTCTGATGAAGAGAGCAAGGGAGACAGCTAGACCAGTGTGCACATTGATTGGCTCACTACTTGTGTATTGTCATTTACCAAATGACCGGTCCCTGCGATGTGGTATCGTCAAGTTGATCTTGTCTTGTTACTCAGTGTTGTCAATGTGTTTATAGGTCTTTAAATGACTTCATCACATTTTCTCAACCACACCTCAGTGTTTACGTCAGACTTATCAGATGAGTGCTGACACTCTGTGATGTGTCGAGTGTTACAACATGATCTCTTTCAAACCAGGAAGCAATTTAGTTTGTGCATACATCAAATCTTGGATCTCAGCCAGCTGAAAATGTATTTGACAGTAAAATATTCATTGTTATACTCTTACCTACATTTTTATTTTTTTTATTTATTTTTTTTTTTTGCAAAGCTCAGTGACTAATGCATAAATAGTGTATATATATATCAGATTCTTAGCACTAGTATATTATCTTTTGAGTAAGATATTATTAGTTTTCGCATTATTTGTCAAACAATATCAGTTTATTGTTCACATAAAGTTTATGCATGCTGTAATTTAAGATATAGTCACATTTTATAGCACGCACACTGTACTTTGGCACAAATAAACACTGTACCTTCTTAACAGCAATTCTGTCTGCTCGGTCAAATAAAAAAAAAATGTATCTCATAGTTTCTTAATCAGCAAGTCTCTGCAGTTTGTCAAAATGTTATAATCATTAATTACGTGTTACACATCAATAATGTTAAGATTATTAGATAAAGGAATGGGTTTTTTTAGATGTAACAACAAGAGTTTACCTAATGAATAAGTCAAAGCAAGTGAGACAAGTGGTTAGGGTTGTCCTGCGGGCTACATAAATAAAACCATGAAAGTTAAGGCAGTGAACAGATAATGAAGAAATATGTGTAATGCATACAATATCGCAGAGATTTACATGAGATAACTTGTATTTGCTTTAAAGGTGCAATATGTAGTTTAAAACATTGAAAAATGAACTTAAGTTATCAAAAGAAGGAAAAGTTTGACGTTTTGACAAAGAAGTCTTTAAAGTTAGTATGCTAACCCGCCCCTGGCCCGAAAACCTCCTCCTTCTGGTGGTCCAAAGCTCCTGTGCTAGCAGCATAATAAACACCAACACTCAGCTGGTGCCTTAAGCTTCCAGACTTGAGTCAGCTAATACGATCACTAGCTGCACTGCTAACTGTGCTAACTAGCTAGCTAGTTATCAGTAATCTTAACAGTGAAGCTCGAGGCAGGCGTTGATTAGCTTAGCTTAGCATAAAGACTGGAAGCGGGGGAAACAGCTAGCCAACGCTCTGCCTACCAACACCCCTGAACCTCACTAATTAACAAATCATATTAGAAACTAAGCTTCATAGTGACACAGACCTGAGCATGGAAATAATCATATTTCACAAAATGTCATCACATTTCTTCAAAATTCAGAACTGTGAAAAGTCTAGACATATGTCAGGTTTACAGCCCAGGTAAACAGTCATGTTCCACTTGTCATACTAATGCAAACTATCCACACAGCAGCCGTTTGAATTAGCAGAAACGCAGGAAAAGCACAGGTGTAACTAATAAGATTAATTATGGCTTCGTTCCATTTAGGTGTGCCCATGAGCCATTTCAGTAAGCCAGCATGCAAAACACCAGGGCCCTGGCACTGACATGCCTACATGGAATACAACTATCACAGATGTTATTAGTTACACATGTGCCAAGTCATAATATCTGCTTCTGAGTTATGTAACCTTCATGTAGTACTTTTCTGATGGGAGGACGCATTGCTGTCATCTTATTTTATTACATCTTCACAAACATTTAAGCTTACTAGTAGAATCTAATTAAGGTTATGTTAAAGATATTACTTTTTTGGTTTTATGTGTTTATTATAAAAACACTATTCTTTGTCCAAGGAAGGCTTGTATATTATAGACCTTCGCAAAGGAGCGGCATATCGTTGTCACAGCAAACAGTTGTTCGGTTAGTCGATCAAAAAGAAAATTAGATGCCAATAATTTGAACTTTGGATTCCTTGTTTCTGTCATTTTACAAGCAAAAATAAACAACATTTGTAAAGATTTGCTGGTTTACTTTATCATCTAGGAGAGTTTTGGGTTTGGACTGTTGGTTGGACACAAGAAGCAATTTGAAGATGTCACTTTGGGCTCTTGGAAATTGGGATGAGCATTTTTTCTAAATGTTTGACATGTTATAGAGGGAATGATTAATCGAATAATGGCAAAATTACCAGGACATTCATGCTTTTCAGTCCATACAGATTGCTGCCTAAGAATAGTATTACTACATTAATACACTGCAAGTACAGTAGTTCAAGGGTTGGAATGTTATCAGAACCTCCTCAGCCTACACTTGATATCATTTTTCTCTTATGGATATGGTCCGTTTACCAGCGTGCCATCCTTTTCAACTCTCCCTCTGTACTGCCAGTCTTTTGTCTTCTTAGCTGACACCATTTGACCCAACACGTTTTTATTTGACACCCTCCCATTGTCGCTGCGAGCTGCTTCGTCACAAAGCTCCACATCAGCATGCTAACACGTTGCACTTCACTTACTGCCAAAGGAAACATGCACTTTTGGCCTCTGAAGTTTCTGAAGTGTCATTGCCAATGCCTCTGTTCTGGTAGATTATACTCTAACTTATTAAAATACTTCTTTTTTGGAAGAGAGATCATCCACATTTGTTGAGGGAGAATTATACATTAAAGACTCTTCTGGGCTCAGATCTAATAGCTGCTCACCCTTGAAGGGAGCAGTGAGACTGGTAATGTTGAGAGACAGGAGAGCGGGTCGTGGAGGATTGCGCATGTTTGTTTTTTTTTTTACCTCATATTCTCTCCCAGAGTGCTGCATGCCATTTTATGTGTGTGACAGAGCGACCACGTGTGAGTGTGTGCGTGCATGTGTGTGCGTGCATGTGCGCAAGTGGATCTGTCTGTGTGTGCCAGCGTTGGGGGGGGGTTAACACAGAGCCACAGCATCTGCCTGTTTTTCTGACACTCCTTTGAAGTCTCTTTGATTCTCCCCAGTGCCCGCTAAAAAAGACTTCAGACACTTTCTGTCTGATTGCCTTAACATGGCGTTGTCCTGGGATGCCCAGGCTTTTGGGGAGAGGGAGGGGGCAGGAGGCAGAGCACAGACAGTGCAAACCAAAGTAAGAAATAAACCAAGTAAACCAAGGAGAAGTAATGAGGATGTGCAATAGCTGGGGAATATGTGCAATATAGGTAGGGAAGTGTGAAACACCACAACTGCAATGCATCTTTGAGTCGCGCACAATCCACTACAATGATTTTTGCTTGTTGTTAAGTGCAGGGAATGATCATATATACTGACAAATGGTACTACCTGTGCTGTTCTTTGGTTGCTATAAGTGGGCTATTTGAGGACAGTGAACTTGTGAACTTATCCAGCTGCAACATGGATAAATGCACATAGCGGAAGTGCTCCTACTGAACCTTGAAGTTGAACAAAACCGTCTTCATCAAACCAGAAAAGCGATGCAGTTTTGGCAGAACGGTATCAAACCAGTCTGGTGTTTCAGAGGCCGCAGGGTTCTGCTGATTAGCAATTCCCACTATGTAATGTTGGCTCTCACTGGCAGTGCTATTAAAGGGCCTCTTCTGGGCAAAGTCGAGGCAGAGCAGTTCAAAAAAATCGAAAGGTCAGGAGAGAGGGTCAGGCCGTCGCAGCAGCCCCCACACAATCATCCAGAGGAAAAAGGAAACATGTAAGCGTGTTTGTGAAACTTTGTCTGCACTTTGCCTGCAGTTCAACTGAAGACAAACTCCTTCAAACTTGGATACCGAGTCTTTAATCTTTATCCATATCAGTATACTGCGTATCTCTCATTAAGTTGATGCCAAGGATGCAATCTGAAGACATTTGTTTCTTTATTTTCACCTTACAAGACACAGGATCTTACTATTTCTCTTTGTCACTCTCAGCTTTATCAGAGAGCTTTTGATATTTTTCAGTGTAGGAATGTAAAAGTGAACTCTTTATTTGTACATGAGAAAAATACATTTAAACATAAATCAATTTTGAGGATGCACAGTAATAAAAATCTTAAATATTGTAAGCTTCAGCTAAAAGTAGCATTCCAGTTGACTTTTTTCTATCCGTTCTAAAAAAAAAAAAATATCAAGAAATGTAATCTAACCCAACAGTTTGGATCCATTTGATATCTGCTGGACAGTACTTACCTGAATCAACTTTACATCTCTTTCTCTCTCCTTCCAGAGGATTTCAGATTTGGAAGCCGAGGTAACGAGTCTCAGCGAGAAACTCCAGGGTGCCCATGCACATCATAAGCAACAGCTGGCTGAGTTGGCACTACTCCGGGAGGAGGAAAAACAAAAAATGTTCCTGGACAAAGAGGCATCCCTGGACCGACTCCGCTCTGACATGGAGTGCATCCGCAGCGACCTTGAGACAAGACACCAGCAGGAGAAGGACGCTGCGCAGGAGAAGGTGGGTGAACGGTAGGAGGGAAACAATGAGTTTCCAATAGGATACTGTCTGCATACATCACATTACTTTACTCTTTACTGCCTATGTGGATTAATGCCAGTTTACATTAAAGTGGAAACAGTTAAACCCCCCCCCCCCCCCCCAACTCCCCACTGGTTGCAGTTGGCATTTTTCTTGGCTCTGCTGTCGCTAATATAACCAGATCATTTTCTGTTTCCTTCAGAGTAACAACTACCGACAGTACTGGACAAAAGTGTGGGTTTAGTCACTTAGTCTGTACTGGAGATATGAAAGCAGATAGAAATGTTCCAGGCTGACTCCTTTTCCCCAGGAGACGTTGTGCCTGATGGCAGACAAAATAACATAGAACAAAATAACATAGAACATCTTAATGCTGGTGGTGTCATTATTTTGTAGCCATTACATTGTGCAGTCAGCATTTATTTTGCACATTACTAGTGCCAGTTTAAAGTCAAAAAATGACACCTTTAACGTTAAAGCGAGTTGAATGGGTAGTTGACTGCAAGAGAGGGGGCATGACACATCTTTGTTTGGCTTCGCAGTGCACAAGCACTGATTTAAGACAGTTTTTCAGCCTGTGGCTGTTACAGCATGTTTTGTTATATTGTTTTCGCAGTATTCCTGTTCAGACAATCAAGCTTGTTTTTATCATTTGTATGTATCACTTACTTCTACTCCCACTCTCTCTCTGAGCATCTGCCTCTGCGTGCGTCTCCTTCTCCCATAGATATTTGTCAGAGAACGTGTGAACAATGTTGTCTCCCTATCAAGCTGTTGTTATTCATCAGTGTTGTCAGTGAGAACAGGTTGTGTTTGTGAGTCTGCGTGTGTGGGACTGGGACAAACTATATAGCACTTTTATGCAAAGCCTTCTGCAAGTCACTTCTCATTCACATATACACCACACCGATGGCAGCAAGTTATCATGCAGAGTGCCAGCTATCAGGAGCCCAGTGTTTTGCTTAAGGACATGTGGACAGGAGGTGCCAGGAATCGAACTGCCTCCTGTGATTAGTGGACGGCCCACTCTACCTGACAGGCCCACGGGTGGAGGAAGGCTTGGTTAAGTTCACCACTGTAGCAAAGATCTGCTGCAACCTGTTCCTGGTGTGTTTGTGATGCCATTCAAGAAGTATAAACCTGTTTATCTTCAACTTGTGAATATAATACCTTTTAATAATAATAGATTTATTTTTATAGAGCTTTTCAAACACAATATACATATAGAAGATATAACTATATAAGTGAAATCCATAAAAAGCAAGTTTAAAGAAGGATTTTGTAAAGGTGCATTATGAAAGAATTGGCTGCCTGTTAAAATTAAACCCAAAGCAAATAAGGAGCAGCACAAGGAGTAACCGCTGACTGTCTAACTGTAGCTGCTGTTAGCAAGTAAGCTCAGTTAGCCTTGAAGCTAGCGGTCAGGACTGAGAGCTCAGGAACCAGATGTGTGTTGTTGTTAAACAGCTAACACAGAAGCATTAGAGTGGGGTGGGCTGGGTCTAGTTTGTTTGCATTCTAACTTCTCTGCTACATAAATAGACGTCATAACATTAAACAGTTATTTTTCACATTCTGCTAAGGATTTTAGTTTGTATTTTGAATTTTCTTTAGATAAAATTTTGACATATTGCCCCTTTAAAGCGTCTCTGTTCACCTCCAGCAGGTCATTCCACATCTGATGGGCCCAAATAAGATAATGGGTATAAGATAAGACCCAACCCAAAGGGCCTTATAGCTTTGCTACAGCTTATAACTGTTGTTGTATTTTACTACGTCCTGATCCTTAAACAGAATGTACAATAAGATAATGATGCTATTAGCATTTGTACCACATGTAATTAATGTATTTGTAGAAATCAAGTCATTTGGTTGACCCTCTTACCATCACAGGATATACCGACATAGCGGGGAATCCACAACATTATCAGTTTAGTCATTGTCTAGCTTTGCTTTTTGCTATCTTAGTGAACCAGGAAGTACTTCAATAAGAACCTCTAAGCCCCCCCCCCCCCCCCCTTCCTTTCTCTCTGTCTGTTCCATGTTTGCTCCCCTCTTCTCTACAGAAACTGGACCCAAGGCTGGGAAATCACTCATAATCTTGTGCTGGTCTAGCAGGAAGCTGACCTAAGGTGGTGTTGATCAGAACCTAATCCCTCGGCAGGGCCCATCAAAGAGAGCATTTTTCATTAGACACCATCCCGCGCCAGCTGCGCAGCATTAGCCCGGGAATGCAGGGACCTCCAAAGCACCCAGACGGCCATTTTGGCTCCATATGGCACACAGAGCCAGAGGTACTGAAGGGAGAGAGGGCCGAGGGAAAAGAGTGTTCTTATTACAGGGTAATCCTCATTTGAAGAAATCATGCCATCTCTATCAGTCCCTTTTTTGATATATGAAAGATGTTTTACAGCTAAGAGTTATTTTATCCTGCCGCCACACTTTAATTCCTCTCTCTCTTTGCTCTTTTTCCATACT
This sequence comes from Sparus aurata, assembly GCF_900880675.1. Classification (NCBI taxonomy): domain Eukaryota; kingdom Metazoa; phylum Chordata; class Actinopteri; order Spariformes; family Sparidae; genus Sparus; species Sparus aurata. The sequence goes on along the minus strand of NC_044209.1, from coordinate 16,306,504 downwards.
CTTGGACAAAAATGACCCACAGTTGTCGCGGAATCTGGAGCCGATTCAAAGCAGTGTGGCTGAATGTTGAACTTAAACTGATAACACTACAAGCAATGTGCTAGTTTTACTTTTTATGAAAGAGATAAATGATTTTTCCATCCTTTTTTGTCAGCTGAAAGTGCACACATGCAAAAAAAAAAAAAAACTCACCAAAGGTTGAGCGTCTTACTTTCTCCCCTTTTTTCTACTTTCTAATCTGTCTCCAAGTTTTACTTCGGAGTGGGCAGGGAGAAGTTTCACTACTTCGTTGTGCCCTGCTTTTTTTTCACATGGGATTGAAGTCAGCCAGCTCTCAGATCCATATTGACTGGTTCGGCCTGTTTTGTAAGCTGAAAATTTCTCATTCTTTTGATGCAGACAGAAATGCTGTCCTCTGCAGTCCACCATGCTCTTGGAAGCAGAGCCTGGGCAGGCCAGCTTTTCCTTTTTTTTTTTTTTTTTGAACACATCTCCCAGATCCTGGAAAAAAGGCCAGAGAAATCCATTAAATCCATGAATGGATTCCCATCAAAGACGCATGCGTTTAAGGGAGAGACAGAGGGATACAGGGGATGGGGGCGGTGTTGGGAGTAGACAGTCGAAGCTGTTGGAATGAAATAATGAGAAACAGAATATCAGAGGAGATAAGATCAGACGGTAAGATAGTTCCATGCATTTGAGCTGCATCAGAAAGATGGCGAAGGAAAAGTGATGGAGGGAGGCTAAGAAGAAGGTGTGTGTCTGTGTGTGTAGTGGGGGGTGCTATTGAAGTTTATCTTTTTGAATGTGTGTGTGACTGTGTTCATGGGTGAGACTGAGCACACACAACCTCAGACCTCCCAATCTCCGTTCTCCACTGAGGGCCCTGTGAAGCTGCCTCTGTGCCTGATAAAGACACCTCATCTCTGGGCCACAGCAAGCAAGAATCCTGCCTCTCACACCACCACCACCTCCTTATCTAACTTTTTTTATTCTACTCCACACCTTCTCCGTTCACCACCACCACCACCTAACTGTGGCAAAACCTAAAACACTAGGGCTGTCCGTAAAGAGTTGGCCTTACTCGTCAGGGCTTGGCTTTGACGAAGTGTGGGAACACGTTTTTTTACCACATGCTCACGCTCTTCTGTATGACCACTAGCTTATAAAACACAGGTAATATTTTCAATCTGTGCTGAACGAAAGGAATTATATAAGCTTAGAGTTTAGTTAGTGGAGAAAAGGTCTTTGTGTTGGACCTCTTCACCTAACGCAGCTGTGTCCTACTCACTCCCCGCTTGTCAATACTAGAGATCTGAGATATGGTGAGACAAAAGATCAGAAGGGCTCAGGTTAGATAGGAAGTGAATAACGTCTGGAACCTTGAATTAATATTTTCTCTCAGTCTGGAGAGCATGGCTCTTTGAACTGCAAGAGGAGATTAAATGTGCAAATTCTGTTTGATATGTTTGTTCGGACTGGAGAGTTTGTGTGTAAGAGCGAGAACACTCATTCATATGTACTTAGTATGTTTACATATTGCACATGTGTGTATATGGCTGTTAATTGCCAAACACCTGCGTAATAAAGTGGGTATGCACAAAATACACACAGTGACAGAGGACGGGCTGAAGCATCTGCCAATGATTCCTCGAGCAAGTAGTAGAAACACAAAGTCTGTGTGTGTATGTGTGTATTTGTAGTACTTCCATTTGTGTGTGTGTGTGTGTGTGCACGTGCATGCCTACTTTCAGTTCAGATCAAAGGGACAGGGCATTTCATCAAACACTAACCAAGTGTGACAAAACCACCTGGAGGCAAACATCAGCCAATGAGAAGGCAGGTTTTTGGCATGCAGTAGCCAATCCCTACACCCCCTGTCACAGCAGCAGTGTCCCTCTGGCACATGGTCCCACATGACTTGTTGACATGAAAGGCACGACAGTGCTCACTCTTTTCTCTGACACACACACACACACACACACAACCACACACACACAGGTATTGGCATTAGAAAGCTGTGGTATGAAGGCCTCTGTCTTGCAATTAGTCCCTTTTATCCCCTGCAGGGAGATGAAGTCTATGTTCATCCAAAAACTTGAGAGAGTCTTCCTTTAAAGTTAGGTTGGTTTTGAGAGCTGAGGTGTGAGGTTCCTTTTGTGCAACTCCTTATGAAATCAAATTGAGTTGTCAAAGCTTTTAGATGATGATAGGAATTATATATGTGTCAGTTTAGTTTCCTGAAATGCACCAACATGAAAACTTTTTTTTCCTGATTAAAATGTAGAAACGTGCTTGGGATCATTTAGTTTCATTACATTCCCAGTTAAATTGACTATTTCAGTGCACTGCTGTAATTTTAGACAATAAATCTTAGTGTTAAACTGTAAAATATCATGCCTCTGTTGCATATCTGCAAGTATTTGATAACCATATTTAAGGGATCATTGCCTAAAGCGTGTATATATAGACAGATATTTTGAAATTGGACATTTTTACTTACCAATATCGATTGTTGGTCAGGCTCTATATGAGACAGCCGGCGACACTCAAGGAGCTGATGTTCTTTGGTATCACATCTTCTAACATAAAATATAACTACAGACTAGGGAGCGACTGATATATTTTTTTAAGGGCCAGTACCGATAATTATTATCAACGAGGCCGATGACCAATATTTTGAACTGATGTTCATTTGCAGCAAAAGTCTTGATGGAAAAAAAACAGTGATGGAATGAAGTTCAATTTCCTGAAGTACTGTTTTAAGTACAATTTTCTGATGTACTTCCTTTTTCTGCTATTTTTACTACCTGTCCACTACATTTATTTGACCAATTTAGTTACTAGTAACATTGCAGATTCAGATTTTTTAAACTTTCATCGGCTATTAATTTGCAACACATCCCAATCAGGTGGTGTAATGGGCGGGATGAGTGAGAGATTGTTTCACCAGCGGCAAAGTAAATACAGACAATTGGAAAGATGCTGAATATCAGCCCGATAATCGGTCTATCCCTACTACAAACTGGACTTGGATAATGCACTGTGCAGACTCCTAGTTGACTAGTTCCATTTGATCAAATGTGTGGCCTTCTCTTGATACGATGAATCCAGATTGTCTTTTAAACTTCAGTTCATGGTGGGCTGCGGTTCTTTCATGGTGTCTTCCGTGATCATTTGTGAGCAGATTCGGTCTCCCACTCACATACGATTCCATCTGTGAGAAACTGCTGCTTAAAAGGAAACTTGTTTGTGATGAGTAACACAGCTGGGGAAGAGGATTGCAGTCGCAGTTTTAGCTAGGGCACAGACTTCAAACCCTCATTTAAGTTGTTTGGCAAAAGAAAATCATCTGTATATAACTTTTGTTTGTTGCAACAAAGCTGACTAGGCGATCGTTTTATGTGGCCCGAGACCCATCTGCTTTTGCACAGTTTGTCCAAGTGTGGACACACGCGTCCCTGACCGTCCTTATATGTGGTTCTGCTGATTGGATCTTAATGCATCTTCAGCGCGTTCTTGTTGTGCATTCACATCCATATTTAGAGCCGTGCACTTGTGAACGGACCACCCAAGGAGCTTTTAGTGCAAAACATGCACCAAGCTGATTTTTCTAGATTCTCACTGAAGTTACGGTTCCACACATTGCCAGCCTTCATGCTTTGTGCGTCTTTCCTAATTGACACAAGGAGAAAATCCACAAGTAGTGATGATACAGTATCGGTAAAGGTGATTTTGAGCGTGTATGTCCTCGTCTTCACATTAGCAGTTCAGCCCCAAATAGAAAATATACATTTTCCTCTTACTTGCAGCTCTTTTTACCCATCTAGTTTGTTTCTGTGTGAGTTGCCAAGTCTTGGCGATATCAGCTCTGGAGATGCCTGCAATCTCTTGACTTTAATGGAACTAAGCTACTCGTCCTTGAGGAGCTGTGATATGGTTTTTGTGGGTAGTTTAGTAGAAAGACAATAGTTCCTACTAGGGATGGACCGATATAACAATTTTAGACCAGTACAGTTGTTTGAAATAACTATTTGACCAATAAGTGCTACATCACTGATTTATTCTTAACTTTGTTGTCGTCATTATTTATTCTCCCTTTGCTGTGATGGAATAAAAAAAACAAACCTGTATATAAAACTAAACATTCCTCCTCTAAGCTATCTTTGTACACGCACAAATTCAATTATCTAGAACCATTCTAACCCTAGCCGAAACAATCTAGATAGACAAACAGCACAACAGGTAAAAGGAAAATTCATATTTTTTTATGGTAGTGAATTTTCTCAGCATGCTGGAAGTGAAACTAGGGAGATCTGGTATATCCATCCATCAATCCATCCCCACTCACGTTGATCCCGACACTCTATCACCACGTTCTGTCAGGCTCGGTTAGCGTACTGTTCACCCTCTCAGCCAGAAGATGGTGGTACGAGGTTGTTGTCATTGTTGTCGCCATAGTCACGTCTTGTTCTTCCCTCTTTGCCCCCCTGTCACTGCTGACTTATTAGGTTGGTCCTCTGCCACTTGGAGATACACCAAATCACATTATTCAGTCGGTCATGGATTAGACAAGGAGGAGAGAAACACAGGCTGAGGGAGGATCAAAGAGGGCCCACATTCACCTCACACTAACAGGCTAACTAGGAGACAAAGAGATGGAGGAGGCAGAGCAGAGGATCTGATTTTAGGGGAGAAAGAGGTAGTTTGAGGTGTTTGGTGTAGCGGCAGTCATGTTATTCAAATGGTGTGTCTGAATTTAGCATTCGTCTGCCGTCAGTATATGTTTACGTCATAGCTGCTGCGCAAACACACATTAAAGTGCTCAGGATTGTGTTCCTGAGTTTGTGTATGAACATATGTTATGTGTTTGTGTGCGTGTACGCATGCCCAGACCTATCTGAGCTCCTCGTTTTCCTCAGTGCACCATCGGGCCCGGCGGCAGAGAGAGAGAGCGAGAGTGACTCACCCAGCAGATGAAAGAGTCAAAGTAAAGGCTCTGCCGTCCCAAAAAAACATCACACGGCTCCCTTGCTCACTTTTTGAAGTCATCCAAGAGGAGGGAGGGAAGCGACACACTTTCTCAATCGCATTAAAACATGGCGTCAGGCAGCTCCCATCTTGTTGCACGCTATAGATTACACTTTGGTTTGAAGTGGAGTTTTAAGTGGGACACCATGATATTGGGCTCTTGTTTTTTTGGGTTAAGTTTCTAATTCAACTCGGAATCATCCTACATCTGAACATCAGGCAGACTTATTGATCAAAGTAAGGATGGAGGCATAAATAGATGGGGAAGTGAGGTCTACCTAGGAAGAAAACTAGACAGACATCACAGTTCGATCAAAGTTCAATGACCAAGTAGAGAAACTTTACATTTCCTTTAGCAAAATACAGTCATCTCAAGCTAAAAGGATAGTTCAGGTTATTCAAGTGGAGCTTATGAGGTACTTCTCCATAGACGATGTATTACCCACAGCGGATGGAGGTCTGCACGCCCCCCTGGTTTGGAGAAGCAGCAGGAGGACCGACGTAGGATACTAAGCTATGTACAGCTACGGATGGCGTAAGCAGCAAAATGTATTTTAGCCAACCTAAAACAAGCCAACCTAAAAGAAAAAAGATACACTATTTATAATGTTTTCACTGTTTTATCTTTCCGTCAGATATTCCTTTCCAACAAGAAACTGAAGCTGTTTTATCCATCCTTGCCCTGTTTAAAGGTACCAAACTCCTTTGACAAAAACTGTAATTTTACCTCAGAGAATATTTGCAAGTGTACCACTGCCTCCATCTGTTAGTTTGTGTTGATTTGTGACTTCCGTGTTTTAAAGAGTTTAAACAGATTCACCGAACTCTGTCTTCTGCTAGGTAAAATTACTGTTTTCGTCAAAGGAGCCTGCTAGCTTTGAAAAGAACGATAAAACAATTCATCATAAATTAAATATTTTGTTTCTTTTGGTGGAGCTGGGGGTCCCATGCCCAAGGTAATAGTGGGGTAAACACTGTAAAGGTAATACACTGACTATGGATAAGTTCCTCATACAACCCCACTTGAAAAAAAGCCTGAACTGTCCCTTTAAGATCTTTGCCCATGTAACAGTTTACACAAATCTGTACACAGAAAATCTGAAAGAGACACTTTTTCGGTGGATTCAAAGTCCGTCCACCTGCTTATGCTGAAGCAATCTGCGATTCTACAAGCAACTCCATCCATTACACATTCACCACCTCAAACCAATTTTTTTTCTTGACCCTGTGATGAGGGTTCGATGTTAAGCCCATTTACACTGATGCTAATGGGTGTAATTGGTTTTCTGATACCAAGAACCAGCTTGTTGAGCGCGCAATCTCTGAACATTCTGCATGTCTTGTGTGTCGGCGCGTTTTGATGTATGTTTATCCGCATATGCCTGTCTGTGCTTGTGCCCGTGATGCATTATTTCTGTACTGTGTGTGTGTGTGTCTGTGTGTGTGTGTGTCTGTGTGTGTGTGAGATGCGCGGTGACAGTGAGCAGCGGGGATTAAGAGAATCACTACTGACAGGCAGTGATGGCAAACTGTGAAATGGAAATAAAGCCTCTTGTCATTACAGCACCAACTCGCTCTCTCGCACACGCAGATACACAGCAAGACAGCAATGATTACAGACAAACGAGCAAATAACATCTCCCAGCTCTCCCTCACTGGCAGATTGAACTCAAATTGTTATGAGAGACATGCGTAGTGAACAGAGGATTGTTTTGAATGCTTACAAATACCGCTGCCACTAAAACTGAAGGCTTTGTGGAGCAATGGAGAGGGGGGGCACTTCTCTTTGAAATCAGTTCTTTTTTGGAGGGTTTTCAAGAAATGCACCCCATAAATCAGATCCTTAGTGTTCATTATATGTCTTGCGTGTGTAGGGTGAAAACGTGAACAACCATTAAATTAGCGTTTTTACTGTTGGTGAGTCATTGTTGCACAAACACGTCCCCTGTCCTCCACCTAATCACCTGTCAGTCGGTTGTCGAAATTGTCCTTGTCTGTGCATGGAGTGACATCATCCTTGCGTCAGTGGCTTTTACGATCTCCTATCAGAGTTCAGCTGTAGGGCGATGCTGAAAAACCATAATTGCTCTTTAGCAACGCGAGATGATTGGAAACATATCGGGGGGGTAAAAATGCCATATGGAGGCAATATCCTGCCCAGGACTGTAGACTGCACTATACTGGAAACAGACACACTTGACTTGAACGCACACACAGATAGAGTTATCATGTGTTGGCTGCATTAACTCTATCGAGAAATGTTTACTTTGGTTTCTTCCTCCTTTAGCAGCGGTTCACTTCATACAATGGGACTGCACACCTTGAGCAAATTTCATTTCCAGGCCGCTTTAGATCAAACTCTGGCTCTGAGCTTGGCCTTCACGCATCCTGTTTGTCCGTTGTCCGTGTTTGAATAAGCTGTGTGCATATCTTTGCTCAAGTGTGTGTGCGTGCGCATGTGTGTGAGAGAGAGAAAGTTGTCACCCTGTTGTCCGCCACCCCGTCTGTCCTTTTTTAAGTGTGCACTGTGTGTGTGTGTGTGTGTGTGTGTGTGTGTGCGTGCGTGCGTGTGTGTGTGTGTGCGTGTGTGTGTGTTTGGCCAGGTTCCCACTGCAGATTATTAATTAAGTTCTGGTAAGCGGTGCATGCCTTGCCTTCAGATCCACTTCCACTCTCTTCAGCACACGCACACACACACAGGGACCCGCACAAAAACGCACACACACACACTTCAAAGCAGCCGCACTCCACACACAGCTAGGATTAAGAGGCGATTGAAGAGCCTGATACAGCCTCAAAGTGCCTTCAGCACCAAAATGCCTTTGGCAGGGCACAGGTAGTCTCTTTGAAAGTGCTTACACACACACACACACACACACACACACAGAGATGGGCTTTTAATTTAACTCTGATTTTCTCTTTGTATTTGTCACAGTTCTGTTGGGCTATTTTTCCTTGCATGTACTATCCATATCTTCATCTATTTCCAGCCATTTTGAATGTGTGTCTGGATGGTTGAGCTGTATAATGTATGATGTTGTATAATGCCTTCCTGCTAAATTCCCCCGAGTGGCTGTAGGTAAAAAGGAATAGGCTAGTAGCAAGCTCTTTATGTTTTTATGAAACATCTGAGCTTGTTTGCATGTCAGTATGGCCATATGTTTTCCATGAATCCACTCACGCGAAAAACACAGGCATGTACAGTCACCTCATTGCCTCACAGTCAATTGTAGAAGTGATGGTGATGTATAACTTTCTTGTAAACATTTTCACTAATGAGCCACATTTAAGTCTCATCTTTTGCTATCACTCCTCTCAGAAATGTTGCCTGCTTGTAAATGATCCTTGAAGAAAATCTCATAGCAACCACCACAGGGTCATTTGAAGTGCGATGCGGTCAGGATAGAGTACGGGGTGGGAATCGCAGAGTAAAAGCCGTCTCCCACAAGTGCGAAAATGCGATGCAGCAATATGGAAAGTTGGCATACGTTTTTTCTGCATGACAGCTATGCACACCGGGTCCAGTGCGAATTACCCGCGGTGCCTTGTTCCAAATTCTTTCCTGTTACTCCTTTTTGCGAGGTACACTTAAAGGTCAGATTCGGGTCATTTACATCCAAATCCCTCCCTGGACCACAAATGCCCCTCTCAATGACCAACTTGTAGCGTAATCAAGTAAATATCCGCTCTGTTAGCATCATCGTATCCCAGCCGTTGGGTGATCTCAAACCATTGTCCTTGACTTGGTTGTTGAGGTAGATGCTGTGAGACCAAATTGAAAAGGTTTTCTCCCATTTTGACCTGAACATCAGCTAGAACAAGGATTTCATCGGTTGAACATTTCAGCAGACATTGAGGTTGTCCAATTTTCAGACTAAAATCCATGCTTGGTTTGAAAAGGCTTAAGCTCTGCAATTCTCAATACAGTACAAGACGAGAAAAAAGTTGCCTTAAAAGGGAAAAAAGCTGGAATGATGTATTTATTTTCTGCATGGGGGTATCAGATTAACAGAATTAGACAAGTGAGGTAAAATAAAGTACAAGGAAATGTATAGAGTTTTACTTAGTTCCTCTTTCACACACACAGACTGCAACTTGTCAGTATCCACGTTTGCCATCATTCCAGTGTAAAACAGCCTTAAACTGTCAGAAGTCCAAACTGCAGAACAGTTACTGAGTTAAAAAGCTTAACGGAAGGATGTAACTATGCTACTGAAATCTTTTCAATCTGTGTAACTCCGCACTGCTTAGTCATTATCCCCCTGTCGTCATCCTAGTTATTTAACTTCTGCTTACTTTTTTCACTCATTTAATTAGCGCCACCACGAGGAGTCATGAAGTAGTGACCCAGTAAGTCAAATTTGCAAGGCAATCCACTGGGAGCGCTGGCATCTCTTAATGAAAATATCAGTATTTGGCACGAGTGTATCAATAATGTATCGCAAGATGGAAATTATTCAATATATTGCCATATCACATTTTCTTCCAGCCCAAGGATGGAGCTCTTTCGCAGCAGCAAAAGGAGACAACAAATGTTTCAGCTATAAGGAAAAAACATAGAAAGCCTCCTTTTGCACCCCACTCCCACACACAGTCCTTCCTCTCTCGCCTTTTCTACATCCTTCTTTGTCTAGCCCTCTCTCATCAGCTGCTATAGGGCCCCTAGGGACGAGCAGGCTGCCACTCAAAAGAGTCCTGGCGCAGGAAGACAGGCCGGTATCCTTGGTGATGGCTCACTGTTTCAGCGGTGACAGGTGTGACCGCTCCGAGCAGGACGGCGTGTTTGTCAGGAAGTGTTTGGATGGGGCGCAGAGTCCAAACGCAGCTCAGGTGTTGATGGCTGCGAGGGGTGCGTTCATTGAAACGGTGTGTTAGTGGGTTGTCTGTCTGTCACCGGCTGTCAGGACAAGAAAGCGTGTGTGTTTGTGCGTGTTGGTTTGTGTGTGTTGTTTGTGTGTGTGTGTGTGTGTGTGTGTGTGTGTGTGTTTGTGTGTAAATCAGGTTTTTTATATTGGTATTTTAATGTTTCCTATGTTCAATAAACAGGAGTTTCCAACAAATAAGTGGTGTTATACTCAAATGTCATTGACATTGCAAGCTGCTTACTGGGGTATAGAGAGGTTTTTTTCACAGTTTTTAGACTAGATGCAGAGAAATCAATTCAACAAGTGTAGCAGGCATGCACTGATGCAAAAGAACCCAGTTATGTGGTATACAGTAAACATAACCACTTGGCTTTTAGTAAAAGGGTTACTATGTAGTTTTGGTCGAGACATTTAAACTTGCCTGCCTTTCAAATAATGACCTATATCCCACTTTAATTCGGGCCGTAGTCTTTCTACAGCACTTGTATAGACCCTGTCACCTTGTATACAGGCAGCCAGCCATTTACATCCCCATAGAATTCCAGCACTTCACACCTCATTATCTCACTCCACTTGTTCAGCCTATCACTGAAACTCTGGCTTCACAACGCGGTGAGCTGAACGGAGACAGATCTTGTATTAGACACTCGCGGTCTTTGCTTCCAGCTGGCTAGCTTCCATAGAGCAACAACTGAAAACAAAGAGAGGAGCGCCGCTCAATAAACTCCTAACAACAATCTCCATTCACTCGGTTTCTGTCTCCACCATGTTGAGTCTCCCAGCTTCTCCTGATCGTTTCTCTTTTTTCCTCCAATGGCCAAGTGGCAGCCTCACAGTACCTCCCCCCCTTCCACTTGCTCCCCTTCTTGTAAAGTGATGAATTGTTGGCAGGGGATCAAAGGGGAGTGGTGCTCACTGTGCACCATGCCCGTCACTACCTGCTGGCACACATGAACCTTGGGACGGGCACTGTGCCAAAGGGGCCACAGGCCTGCGCCGTGGGGACACGCTGCCAAGTGGCAGAGGTCAACATGAGTGTGTTTGTGCGTGTGTGAGCATGGGCAGATTGGGTGGGTAACGTGTGCACTTCCTGACAGAAGATTCAATTTCACAACCACCTCTCTCTTTGTGTCTCTCTATCCGTCTGTCTGCATATCTCTTTCTCACACTCCCCTCTCCCTTTTTGTTGCAGACCAACAGCAGGTTGAAGCAGATTGAGAAGGAGTACAGTCAGAAGCTCGCAAAGTCTGCCCAGGTAAACACTTTTTCCTCTTCTACCCTATTTCCCACCCCTTTCATTTTATATTCCTCTTTTTCCCCTGAACCGCATGAAAGATTCGTCAAATGTACAGATGGGAGGGTTGAAGAAAGCACACATGAAAACACACGCACGTGCACACATACTTGAACTCGCAGCAAGCCTCCCCACCCTCACCCTGGAGCGCATGTGCACAAACACACATCCCGTGTCATATGGGCATCAGCGTTGAACAGAGTTTCGATAAATAAATCTAAACGTAAAAATAGAGACATTTGTGTTAAGTAAAGGATATCTAAATCTCTGCTGTCTGGTGTCCAGAGGTGTTTCACCAAAGTGTTAATGTGGGCCTTTTTAAACACAGGTAAACATGCTTGATGTCATGTTAGCAGCAGTTTGTGGTGATATGTTGCCCCTAATTTGTTTTGAGTGTGAAGTGGCCAATTCTTACATATTGCACCTTTTAGGGTTGCATAGAAGCCAATGACAATGTCACGGTAGTTACTTTTTATATATTTCACTCCAGTCTCTCCTTAAAACTGATGGCAACCGAATGATGAAGTGCTGCTTGAATGGGGACAGATGGAAAACGTTTACGTGCCAACATCCAGAACTTCAACGTGCGTCGTAGCGTCATGTTTCATATCTGTCTACTGCTTAATAAAGGTGTCTATGCCGAAAAATTTTTTTTTAAAAAAACAAAAAAATGCCTTTATTGTCACAGCCTAGTCATGTTACACTTCAAAAACCAACTAAGACGGGTTTTGTTACACTTCACAGTGTCTTCTGTGTTGGAACTAATTTATAGTTCAGTCTATGATTTGACCCTTTGATTATCATATCATCAAATTAGCACTGGATGAATTTGATATATAATCGATTTGTGCTGTGTATTAACTGTGTTCTTTTTCTTATATATAGAATTATAATCAGATCATATATTGCAAATATGAGAAGTTTACTGACTCTTTCTTCAACTCTCACCATGTCATCTGTGATATCATGTGGCGCAAGTGGAAGTAGCATGTGCAGCATTGTGTATATCAGTATGACACTTTGACTGCGTACATTTTGTTTTACTCAGTTTGTCCCTTTTCATTGGCTAGTTTTCTCTTCTCTCTCACACATTACCTTTTTTTTTCATCCCCATACCTGTTTCCCTTCCTCCCGCCATGGCATCATCGAGGGCCATATGTTAAACATTACTGCTCGTCTCCTCAGACTGAGCCCATTTAAAACTGAGGTAATTCTTCTCCCCCACCAGGTATATAACTTCCAAGGACACACTCTGTCATTCAGAAAAATGTCTCGGAGAGTTCAGGCCGCTTCTCCCTCCCCAGTTTAAAAGATCCAAAACACTAAGTAGTGTTTACATTACAAAGGAAAAGAGTTTTCCTCTTGATTATGAAGCAGGGTAAAATATCACAATCATGTGGCCGTAATTGCGCCTCGTTACCCAAAGAGGAGATTCAAAGGGGGGGGTGTTGTTTTTCTTTCTTTCTTCTCTTTAAATCCCCCCATTTTGGGTTGGCTGGCAAAGGCACAGAGTTGAAAGCGGGGTTGACAAGCAGATGTTGTGAGAAAACGGTAGCTTATTAGGTTACACAATGCTCGACTTCAAAAGAAGTCGGATGCTGTGCGAAAGTTCAGCCGTGTTTGCCCGCTATGGCGGTGCGGTACGCCACCGCAGACAAAGCAACAAGTGATTAATCCTCTGTTTTGGGGACACAAAGCTGGCACAGGTTCAACAAACAACACTCTCTCTGACATGAGAGAAAAAGGCTCACAGAATTCAACACCTTCGCTGAAGTGTGTTGTTATACGGAAAGGTTATGCTGAAGGTGTGGGTTTTTGGTGCAAATACATTAATATGCGTGATTAATGCAGGATATTTGTCGTGGGCTTGGGCGGCTTTGTTTTAAAAGGTAAAGGTGGAAGCCTCCCTCAGGGCGACTCAGTCAAATGTAAACAAGAGGCCTTTGAACCTCAAAGGCTAACCCCAGTTGTTAACCCCTCCGTGTCTGACAGGGGGCATCGCTCTTGAGCTCAACTGCATAGCTAATAGCCCAATTAAAAACATACCACGCCATACATTATCCTGAGGGGGCTGGAGACGCACCACGTAAGGGTATATGTTTACATGCATGCGCGCACACACACACCTTTCTCTTGGCTTTTGTCTGCCTTTCTCTGCCTTTCTCATTCTCACACACACACACTCACACACAGACTCTCCTAATTAGTGTCTGTACGATTCAATCCTGTGTGTTAAGCGTCTAGCTGCAAGTGGTCCTCCTGGGTGACCTGTGAACTTAACAGGGCTGTGCTCTCTTCCCCCACTTAATGATCAGGCTACAGTGGGTGGTAGCTTCGGCACTTGTGGGAGATCATTACTTTATCCCTGACCGTCCACCATGCGAGTAGGTAGGAGGCGGAGGAGAATTTGCCATGGGAGGTCCAGTGCATTAGAGGTGCCATGTTCAGGAAGAAAGGGGTCGAAGTTCACCCCATATGCAAATATAGCTCATTTATTTCTGCACAATAGTGGTTGTTAAGTTCCACAGACAATGTTCACATGTGACCTCTTGGGCATGTATTAACCAAATAGGATCTTTTGCATTATTTATTCATTTTGATGCATTTTCACTGCTTAAAAAAATACTTGAATACAGTAATGAACCATCCTGCACTGTTTATGCTCATGATTAAAGTTGCTTCAGTCCGTACTTGTATGTTAACAATGAATCGTATGTACTTGCGTAATGTGACAGGGGGTCGAATGTAGGGATGAACCAGCAGAGAATCATCAACCGAGAACTCGACATGCCATTTTGCTCTGTATCAGGGCTTTGTTTTGGTTTTTACAACCCTCAATTTTTTTTTTTTCCGGCTCATCCCAGTCAACATTGTTGACATAGTTGGCAACTGTTTCGATAAAATAAATTAACACTATTGAACATTGTGGAGCATTTAACAAGCAAAGACCAAAATATTTCCTCCAGCAGTTGGTAGAGACCAGTAAATAGTTAAACAGGTAAAGACTGGACTTGGATTAATCACAAATACAACAGGTCATATAAACAGGTAATCTGACAAATTATTATCATTTCACCACTTCCTGATTGATTAGCAACTGAAAAGTTGATAGATGTTGTTCCAGTGGAAATCTGGAGGGAGAACGAGTCATATTTCAAGATCAAACAACACATTTGATAACCAATTAGCTTACGTTAGCATTTAACCACTTCCTAGCTAATATTACTGTTCTGTTATATCCATTGCGATTCAGGCACAGGCTTATATAAAAGTGTCTAAGATGTGCAATTATTAATTTACGCCTTTCATATTTTATCATATAACACTATCGAACAGTAGCTATAACTAGGAAGTGGTTGAATGCCAACGTAGGCTGTTGTCTAATGGAGGCTGATCCAATATGTTTATATAAAAGTTTTTGTGTAGATGATTTAGTGATTGGTCAAAAAATTTGTTTCTCAAATATAAAGAGCATAGAATGCAAAAGAGAGGTGATAAAGTGCTTTAAAATGTTGCAGATTAGATTTCTGTCAACTGATTCTGTCATTGACTTATCATTTTGGCTCCAATTCTTTGGTACATGACACTCTTTGGATGTTTTTTAAATCACTGAACAAATCAGAATTGTCTTGGCAATAAACCCTCTGAAATCTTCTAAAATGTTTGATAACTATTGAACCACTAATCCTTTCCATATGCTTTCAAAACTCATGTATAGTGGATCCATTCATCCATTCTCAGACAAAGCAAATGTAGAATTTGGACTTTAATTGAGCCAGACTGAAACTTAAGATTCTCCTCGCTTGATGCTGAAAGCTGGAATACAGTAGGTTAGGAATAACAAAATAAATACAGCAGAGTCAGGCGCCCCAAAAATTGTTCTCAGTCTCTGACCGCTGCGCTTTTTCAAAACTAGCCAACAACTTCTCGCACTTGTTAACATTGCAGAGAATCTACGGTGGCCATCATTATATGATCATTCACCTTTCTGTTTACAAACAGTTGAATAAACACAGACCTGCTCATTCTCTTCTTTTTTTACCTCAGGTTCATGGAGAGGTAATCCCGCCTTTAGCCCTAAACAGAGATGCTAGTAGGCTGGGGGAAAAGACAAGTCTCACCAGACCAATTACAGACTTAAAAAGGCCTGGCTGGCTATCAGACGGAGAGAAAGGTGCTGTGGCGTGTATTTATATATATATATATATATATATATACAGGAATAACAAGACAGACAGCTGAGTTCACTAGTTTAGTGTGCCGCCACCGCCTGGGGCTGCAGACCGGCAGATGCAGGGAATCCATATTGCAAAATAATTATTACGCCCAGAGAAGATGTTCCATAATAATGTGCCATTTGTTGCTTTCATGTGGCTTTCCCACTGACAAAATAAGCCTAATCTCCCTCTCATCTCTCTCTATCTGTGGTCGAACCCACACCACTCAAACTCCCACACAGTGTGCAGATTCCAGCAGGGCTAGTCCTCCAGAGCTTGAACACAGTAAACAATTATCTGTCTAGCCCAAAGCTAGCAGCACCCCCCCCCCCCCCCCGCACCTATGTCTCTTTCTCTTTCGCCTCGCTCTTTTCCTTTCCCTCTCTCTTTTACTCTCTCTCATCTCCCCTCTGCCTTTCCCTGACAGTGGCTTAAATAGAATGTTAATTTTGACAGGAGGATTTCAAAGCTGAGGCAGTTCCTTTTCATCTTGGTGTGCACCGCAAGTTCACCAACACAAAGTCACTCTGCTCTTCAAAAGGAAGTTGTTTTTTCCTTCCTGTCTATTTTTTTTTTTTTTTTTTTTTTTTACCTCCCTCTTCTCTTTCTGTCTCATCTCAAAAAAGACACAAGACATGAGACTCTGGGAAAAGCAGTGATTCAAGGTGATTGTGTCTTCCACCCGAATCCATGACAAATGTGAGAATCTGTTGTCATTGTGCGAGACCAGTGAAATGAAGCAAACCAGCAATTTCCTGCAGGGAGCGTTTTGCATTTTGCGTCTGGCAACAGGTTGATTGCATAACAGACATTAGCATAAAAAAGTACGTCTAACTTATAAACAAGAGCTGACATACAACTTCATTGTTTAATTTACTCACTGACCAGTTTGTTTAACACGTTGTGGTCAGTTGTCTCTGTGCTGCTTAGTAAAATCAAACACTGTTTTTGTCTCACCTTTAGTTAATTGCGGAGCTGCAGACGTCTGTGTGTGACTCAAAGGAGGAGGCTGTTCGTCTGCAGCAGGCCATGGAGAAGCAGTTGGAGGAGACGAATGCTCGATGGGATAAAGAGAGGAGAACAAT
The DNA here is from genome assembly GCF_900880675.1 of Sparus aurata. NCBI lineage: Eukaryota > Metazoa > Chordata > Actinopteri > Spariformes > Sparidae > Sparus > Sparus aurata. The sequence continues at coordinate 16,290,012 of NC_044209.1, read as the reverse complement.
GACTCAGCACGCCGATCAGGCCAACAAGGTTAGTGTCTGGCACCCACAGGAGACCTCTCACTTAATCACACTTAAAGGGTACCTCCACCAATTTCACACGCGCGTTTACAAGTGTCAGAGAGGACAACTGCACGTGTGAAAAAAGTAGTTTAAAGCCTGTTGTGTCTCCAGAGGAAGCTACATTTGATCAAATGAATTGCCTATAGCAATGTCAAATTGCATCGTGGGTAATGTAGGTGCAAGGTTTTGAAAAGCAGTCCACCGGTATAGCATTGCACTCCTATAACACTGTTGGATATGAAATGATGATAATCGGTACAGCTGAACCAGAGATGACACCTTTTTTATTCTCGTTTTCATACCCAGGCAAATTACCCACAATGCAACTCAGCCACTGAGTGACATCACTGGAGGAAATGTATCAGATTTGCAGCTTCCTCTGGAGCCACAAATGTACTTTATACTACTTTTTTTCACATGTGTGGTCGTACTCTCCAATACCTATAAACACACTTGCACTAACCCTTTTTTTGATCATACGAGAAACAACATTTCTGTCCTTTTTTTCCATTTTATATGACTGAAAAGTGTACTGGATGTTGCAAAGTTTCATTCCTCTACACATAATTTGGTCAGTAGTGACGTGTAGGGGTTTTTGATTACATCCCATAATGTTATAAATAGTGTTATTGAGTTGTTTGATTAAGTCATTACTCGCAATAATCCAACGCCCACAAAAAGCTGAGTCTACATAAGCAGTAAGTTAAATCTGACTACTACATATTTTCTTTTTACTTGCCTCTTGCCACTTCAGTACATGTAAATACACTATCAGCTACAATGGAAAGGATTAAAAACTGTACTTCTAGTCGCGTCTGCACAAGCTCCAGTCAACCTTCAAGGTGTCTGCCATTTTATCCATTTCTCTTTATCTTCCTATCTTCTCAATCTCCTTGCAGTCTTATGTGCTTCCTCTCCTGTATCAGTGCTTAGCAGTGTTCACCTGCAGAGGCAAACCTTTCGACTCAGAGAAAGGAGGCGGGCACAGCGGGGGGGTCGGTTAACCGCATCCTCCAAAAAACCTTGTCTGGATTTGACTTTTATAGAGTAGACACGGGTCGCTTTTTCTTTTGTTAAAGCACAGGCCACGGTTTGTATGCATGTGCGCTGTCATTTTTATGGCTGGTTGCAAACTTCATAGTGTCTTTAAGTGGCTTGTGTGCTCCGTGTCTGGCAGAAGCTTATAAAGCTGTCTGCTGCACCCCACTTCTTCAGTCACAGTCTCTCTGTATCAGACACCATTACCTTTAACTTTTCTCACTCACTGTTTATTCTGTTCTACCTAATTAAACCTAAACATGAAATTCTGTTATTAGAAATGAACACTTTTTTTAAATGTGCAGATGAAACACATTCTGTTCATTGTTTTTCCTGTTCTGTTCCTTGATCTTCATCCTCCTCCATGTAGATTTCTCTTTCGGACTCACAGGATCTTTTATTCTGCCTCTTGCCCTTAGCAACCAGACTGGGACACAGTGGCAGTTGATTGGGTGTGGCCCACTAAATAAAGAGTTGTTGTGTCTGGGATCAGGACGTGTTTCCAAACACAACCTTGTCTGTTTGTGGTTGCAGCTGCCCCGTATAGCAAGGAGGCAGGTCTGTGAGTCTCCCTTTAGGTCTCCCTCTCCCTACGGGCAGCCCAGACGCCCCCTCGCTCAGACACCAGCTCTCTCCTAAAGCAGCCAGTCTGCTCTGAGATGGCTTGCCTCACGCCACGAATGTCAGAAATATCCAGATTTCTACTGTTATCAATGCACGGTTTACAGTAAAGACTGATAGTGGTTCAGACGCATTCACTGTGCTCAGATTATGATCAACAAAGCAGCAGGAAGTCTTTTCAAGTGGCGTTACACACATGCAAAGCACTGTGGGACGTGAGCTGCCGACCCGAAGTGGGACAATGAAGCGTCAACTTATATTGAACTGCATAATATTTCTATGATGCAGCTATTGAGTGACACTTAAAAGTAAACCTCATGTGTAATATTTGCCAAATTTAAAAGAAAGTCCAAAAAATGAAGAATTTGTTGTCGGCACTGTTTGAAAGTTTATATGGGTGGTGATAACTTAACAAATTACAACAACTTAAATTATGTTAATTTACTAAGGTAGCCTGGTGACTTTCTCCACTAGGACAGAGAAGTAGACAATATTGGTTAGGCTTTACTGTATTAGGTCAGTATAATGTTGTCTTTTTATTAATTATAGCCTAACACTTTTTAATTAAACACTTTAGAAGTTGCCGTGGACGTTTTGCAAAGACTCTCAACAAAAATTGTGAGATTTTCTTGAGGGAGTCCGGGGATTCTGTTGTTACTATTCAGTGGTGAAATCGGTTGAAACCGACAGTGTGTTCACAACATCTGCCACATACCTTGACAGGTTAAGTGAACCCAAACATGTAATTCGCATTAAAGTGACCCAAATGGAAATCGGACAGCATGTAATCCATTATGCCTGTTGTTGTGGCTTATCCTTCTTCCTGTTTCACAACAGACATCAGTTGAGAAGTCCTGCCGCCCAGACCACCTCTGGATATGGGCTGAGTGATCTCAAATGCCTCCTCAGTGCGTCACACTTGGTGCATTCATACCTGTACTTGTAGCTGTCCATTTGTGATCGGATCACCCAGGACGGATGTTAAAACCAGGTGTAAACAAGCTCTTAGATAGACATAATTCATCCCTAATTTACTGTAATCACCATGAGATGTTTGTCATTATGTTGTGATGTTTCCTGTGGATTTAAATGTCACTTTCAGGGAGACTGGGTGACACTGACCCTGGCTACATTTGCTTATATTGTAGCTATGTTGTCTTGTAATCTAACTATATCATCACACACACACACACACACACACACACACACACACACACACACACACACACACACTCCCAGCTGTAGGCTGTCTTAGAAGACACAGGTCTTGGCATTTGTGTTGGTAGCAGACAAAGGCTTTCTGTTTGCATTATCTGTGTCCTCATTATTATGATCCCCCCTGTATTAACCACCCGCTAATGAGACTCCAATTAATGATTAAATTGCTTACTAAAGGCCAGACATGAGGGGGAAGAAGACAATCACTGAAGGAGAGAGGTAACATCGGTCAAACAGCAGATAAAAATAAAATTAAAAAATAAAATAGAGTTGGTGTTAACTTGAAAGCAGAAGGAGAGGATAAGGCTGAGATGGTAAACAATGAAGGGGAAGAAAGAGCGGGAGGACCGACAAAGGGATGGAGGAAGTGTGAGGATTGAGACAGCAAACAGAAGGACAAGGGAAGAAAGGGGGAGCGAGGGGAGAAAAAGAAAGAAATGGCTGAGAGCTGTCAGTGGGCCATCGGAGGGAGTGTGTCGCCTGCTGACATTGTTTCCATGCTGCTCACTTCAAAGGGCTCGGATTATGAAGAGAGCGAGGGGCTTCAGACAATGGGAGGGGAAGAAAATAACATCAAAGTTAGCCGCACATTTGAATCGGGATAATCCCAAAACAGTTGTTCTGGATGCATGCTGCACCGGATCAGATGTCCCTTTTCTGTTTTTTTTCCTCCCTTGCCAGCCCCGTTCTGCCGTTTCTAGCCCAAATTTAGCTCCCTTTGCGACTCTACTGTACTTGTGACTTCTTAAATGTGGGTGTTAACTGCAGAGACCTTTGTATCTCGTAAACCCCTTTTTTTAGAACAACTGTAGTACAGTTAAGTATGTTCATTATATGGGTTTTTTTGCATAACTGACGTTTAGGTGGAGGGGTATTTTTGTGTGGTGTGCGTGGGAGCATGTGTGTGTGTGTGTGTGTGTGTGTGTGTGTGTGTGTGTGTGTGTGTGTGTGTGTGTGTGTGTGTGTGTGTGTGTGTGTACATACAGAATGCTTCACCGTGTGCCTGCCTGGCGTGTGTTGTCACAGACATGGACAGTGGCTTTGCATTGCAGTTTGAATAGCAAATAGACTACATATCAAAGTGGGTGTTGTAAACTTTAGCACACGTGAAGTGAACAAGCTGGTTAGTGCAATGTCCAGGTTAATGAGCAGGCACATCAGTGGGGCACCACATACAATAGCTTTGCTGTTTTGTTTTTTTATCAGAGATTTTTCAAATTAAAGCTCCTGTGCTGTATCTCAATGTAGGAGAAGAGCTAATGAGCCATTCGCAGCAGAGTCCTGTGATGTTTTTGGTTAAAAAGAGCTAATAGCTAATCAAGCTAATGGAGTTAGTAGCTTACAGCTAACAGAGCTAAACACACAGCAGGACTGAGAGTTACTGTTCAGAGGATCATGAAGTGCCTAACAGTGAACTGCAGTTTAAAGTAACAACACAACCCATTTATATTAAAGGTGCACTACGTAGTTGTGGGGGAAAAAATAATCACAAGAGAAAGATCTTCACTGAATGATTTTTATGCCTAAATAAACAAACTATTTTCTTTTTATGACTGAATAAATAAACTGACCTCAAAGGACAACATCATTTCTTAACGTTTTACTTTGTTTATATTTGGCGGACCCTGCCACCTTTCTAGCTTCAAACATTGATCTTGGAACTTTGTTTTCCTCTGAGCTTGTTTCTTCAGTTATGGAAAAAATAAATATTTCTGGGTTTGTATTATTACCTAATTAATATTGTAAATATTAGAATTCTTAGTTTGAATTTCTTGTCCAAAACGTCTGAGTGCACCTTTAAATAAATGTATTGAAGTACTTCAGCTGAGCTAGTACTTTTAACTGACAACTATAGATGATCATAACAAACTTAAAATAAAGAACATTTTGTTTTGGGGGATGGGTTGCATTCACTTTGCGAGATTCAACAATGTACTTCTGATCTAAACATAAACACATCCATCCATCAGTAACAGGAAGCCACGGTGTCACACATTAGACATTAGATAAAGATAATCTGAGTTTTTGTAAATTCCCCTTCTAATGTTTCACCTCACTTCCTGCCTTTGTTCGCTCTGTATGATCTCTCACATGGAGTCGTAGTCAGTTGCAGCCGGTTATATTTAGGTTATCAATTATCTTATAACAGTGTGCAAGGAAGGAGTGTGTGGTTTTAATGCACTGTAACCAGGTCGGTGTCAAAGGACTGTGGAAGGTGAAAGCAAGATGAAAGCGTCCTATTTGCTTTCAACTGTCCAGTCTATTCATATCAGGTAAGGGCTTTGGGAGCCAATATGGAGTAAGCCAGTGTGAAGCGTTGGGGCATGGCCAGCATTACTTTTTTTCATGTCGTCTGTTTTCCCTCCATGTGGTGTCTCAGTTTAAGCGTGTCCATTTGTGGATGGATTTTGTCTTTGATGAGACGCAGGGGTTTGAGTCGAATGTGAAGTTTAATAGTTAGGTTAGCGGGATTACTGGAGTACATGATGTGTGTCTGTGTGTGCGGAGAGCATATGTATGAGTGTGTCTGAAATGTGCAGCTGCCAAATCTGACAGAACTCAAGCCCACATTAGCCTGCCAAGAGAAAGGTACAAAGACACACACACACACACACACACAAACACACAGCCCGCCCCTCATCTCTCTCTCTCTCTCTCTCTCTCTCTCTCTCTCTCTCTCTCTCTCTCTCGCTCTCTCGCTCTCTCTCTCGCACCCTATCTTTCCAACTCTTCAAACTCTTTTCTGTCTCAAACTCTGTCTGTCACCACACACACATACACAAGCACACATGCTCACCTCGCCCTGCCAAAAGGGAGAGGTGGATGGTGAATAAACAATGGCACTCCGCCCATAGTGTCACCCGCCTGGGCTTTGATCAGCACCGCTGTTCCTGCTCCCCACAGCAGTGCTTCCTGTCTTTCTGCCTGCCGAATGCTGCCGTGCACGGGCACACACACACACACACACACACACACACACACACACACAAACACCTATAAATTAGTGTCTCATTCTTATACTTGGGCCTACACATACTATCCGTCTGAGTCTTTATCTGTATCTTTCTGTCCCTTAAACACACACAAAAGCACAACTTTGAGTTAGTGCCCTCGTCTGTACATCTAGTGTCGCATTTTCGAACATACACCCACATGTGCTTAGTATTTGCACACACACACACACACACACACACCTTTGATCCAGGCCTATCCTGTCCTTCGGGTGAAGTAACAGCAGACACATTACATAATGCAACAGTGACCATTGTCTCACTCTTTCTGAGGGTGAAACTGAATATATGAGGTGGACTGTTCTGTGTACCTCTTTTTGTAAAATTTTGATGGCGTCCATGTGAACTCTGTTTGTATGCACACGCACTCGTAACAAGGGACAATGCTCCTGCATGCATGTGCACACACACACACAGCCACGCAAACATGCACTCGTTCAAGGGGGCTAGTCATAGCAGCTGCAGTTTGTCAGTAGTTCTTTAGTTATATATGCATTAGTTTCTGAGGGGGTTGAAAGGATGACTTTGCCTGTGGGAAGGAATGGCAGCAGTGGATCAAGAACAGGTGTGCTGGATACCCTCTGTTGTACAGGCAAAGAGCTGCTTCAATCATTGTGTGCATGCACATGTGCGTTTGTCCTCTCTACGTTAGTGTGTCTGTCCATGTCCTTCAAGTACGTCCATGTTGTTCGCGTCAACCTTGAACCGCGCATTTGTTCTCTGAAGTTTGTTAAGCCATCTGCTTTTCTGTCACTTTCTTCTTTTTGTTTGTGTATGGGCATGAGGACTACTTTCACAGTTTTAATTTGGTTGTGAATTAAGATATTTTTCTTATATCAAAGGGCACTATGTACTTTTTGAGAGGAAGTGGCCCAAGTTAGGGCTTTTGCATTTTTTTAGCGGCAGAGGAGAGTGAGCAAGCGGTGTTCAGTAGGTTGAACTCTTAATTATCACAGATTGATGCCAATTTTAAGGGTTTGTTGCTCTGAGATAGTTTGAAGGACCAAACTGTCTTGAAGACACTGAACAACCAACCCAGTCATTCTTTTCCCTATGGTGTGTTCTCTTTAGCATGGCCACTAATATTTAAAGTCCAGTGTAATTCAAAAAAAGCCAGTGAGTTTGCTAAGTTATAGATAAGTTTAATACATTTTTGACCTGGGAACAGTTCTGTCCCTTGTGTGCCTAGTGTGCTGTTAAATCTGACTGTGGGGCTCCCAGTAAGATTAGACTCCAGCTTTTCGTTGAGGCCTATTGTGTCCTTTATATTAGCACTGGTGTCGGTTAGAAATATGTTTGTGTTAAAGCAAGCGTTCCTCTTCCTCTCTCTCTCTCCATCACTTTGTGACTCTCTCTTATGTCTCTGCGTAGGCACTCATCTCCCTTCATGTCCACATATATGTTTGTTTGTGTGCGTGCGTGCGTGCATGCGTGCGTGTGTGTGTCTGTGGCTGTACATGTGTGCCCAGTGTTGGCTGATTGATGACTTTTCCGGCTGTGGGCAGATTCCCGGCAGCGTTTGATCCACATATCAGAGGAGGTGGAAGTAGGAGAGAGATAACATTCCAGGATGCAACTAGGGAACGTGGGAAGTAGAACAGCTCATAGAGACTGAACTCCATTCACGGACAACAAACGGAAATTACTCATTAAACCACAGGCCTAATGCTAAGTACAGAGAAACCATGACGGCCTAATGTCTTGCGTTTCCCCATTTGAAGAATCACATGTTAACAAGAATCCACGCTGTGGGCAGAAGTAGCCAAACCAGCATCAATGTTGGCACCTCGCTTATTAACCCATGTAAAACAGGAATGTGTCCAAAGAATTTAAGTTTTTAAGCTATTCTGCTAAGAAATCTTTCCAGCAGGTCCTGTAGAACAGATAACATGTTACAAATATAATCATTAAATGCCATTACAATAGACAAAACTTTAACCGCCGTCCACCAAGTCAGCTACCAGATTCGTAGTAATAACTTTGTGATCACCAGGGAGCAAAAGCCCAACTTCACAGAAACACAACTCTGACATACAATCATCTTATGAATTCGCTTTGGTTTACATGCTACCTGCATACCAGGGTTTTCTAAGGGCGGTGCAACCTAACAGTGTAGGCTAGGGCAGCTAGACACCCCCACCCAAGAAAAACACTTAAAAAGGTGCAACATTTAAGAATAGTTTAAAACATTCAAAAATTTATTGTTTTCACATTATGTCAAAGACATGTTTGTATTGTGTTGCAGAGATAGTTAGCATGCTAACCAGCTAGCCCCTAGCCATTTATATCTTCAGTGTGTTTCTTTTGTTTATTTAACTAATTACACTGACTCCAACTCCCAGTCCAGGCAGAGTTGGCTCATATGACCACTAACTGCACAGCTGACTGAGCCAAGTAGCTAACGGAAGTGACTGTGTGTAGCATCAGTCAGTGGTTGCTCTGGTGATATGTAACCCTGTATTTGTTTGGAGTACAAATTCGACAGGTGACTAATTCCTACATATTGCACCTTTAACGGAGGCAAAAGGTTGGAAGACTGACTTTAGCTCATATATTAAACTGCCCTCAGATACATGTGTTTGAGGCACATTGTTACCTGCTAATCTTTGTAGCAACTAGAATGGCATCAGTACAATAAGTACGAACCAAAACATTTGTTCCTATGATCTTTTACTTATTTTTTTTTTTTTGTTTGCAAAATGTAGTCAAGAGTTTTAAACTGCAGTTGTATCTGCAAGTTTTGCTAAACTTTACATCCATTAAATTATATACTATTTGATAAACAGAATATATGTATGTAACACTCACACACTCACAGCCACACACATACACAAATACCCACACAGGGCATATGGCGCATATTTCAGAGTTGTTTCCTATTCTCTTTCTACTGTAGCTCACAGCAGCTGAAAGAGACAGAGACGAGAAGGTAGAGAACAGTGTGTTTCCCCCTGTGGGCATAGCTCGGTTGCAACATGTCTTCATTACCGCGGCAATTGTCTTACTATTTTCATCAGTACTAGGAAAGGCGCCTCCATAACTGTGCCGACATGTGTGCATATTGCAATAGACGAGATAACTGTTCTGTTTGCTGTTCGGGAGAGTTTGCTGCCGCCGCCATCACAGTATCTTCCCACCTCAGTTCGAAAATCAACTCTGGGAAAAGTGCTGAAAAGCATCAAAGCGCTGAAAGCAAGTCAATTCATACCAATATCAGTGATATCTTTCAGTGGGGCTGTCCTGGTCGACTTGCTAAACCACGTCTTTTTATTCCTACACACAGACAGACGGCAAAGCAAAAGCAAAAGTTTCACTTCTCTAACACCTCAGGAGGGAGACCTCTCTCCTCCTCCTCCTCCTCCTCCTCCTCTCCCTCCTCCTCCTCCTCCTCCTACAGTTTGTCTCTTACACTCGCTTCTTTACCTTTCCCACAATCCTTTGATAAAAGTGCAGATAAAAGAGAGTCTGTGCTCATCTCTCTGGCCATCCACCTCTCCTTGAGGTTAGCACCTCCTTTATTATTTACTATTAGATCAGTAGACATACATACACACACCGCCTTGTTCTACTAAAGCTGGCTTGTGTGTGTGTGGGCGCAGTCCACATACTGTGTCTTTGCTTATGTGCGTCTGTGTGCTTCGTGCCCCTTGTGTATGTATCTGTTCTTACCCTTTTGCTTGTCTGTGTGCGAGTGTGTATGTGTGTGTGTCCTTGGCTGGAGGCGGTGCAGTGTGAGGTTTTTGCTGCTGTCTGAAGTCGTCCAGCCTCAGTGTCATTAGAGGATCTCTTTAATCCAGACTTTGGGAGAAACTTCTGACAGCACGCTGCAAATAGAAGGCCCCGCCGCACATGAAGAGCAGCTCGGCTCCTAACAAAACACCAAGTTTAAAGAGGCCCCTGGCCTTTTTTCCTCCTCCCACAATTCCCTCCCTTCTTTCTTCTTTGCTTTTTTTCCTGCCCTCTGTTGCTTTTACTTCACCCTAGGGAAACATGTTTGCCTTATCGGCGCAGGAGGACCACCCAGGAAAGATGACTCAGGCGTTGGTGCATCTGTGTGTATGTTTGTGTGCATACAACACTGGAATTGCACACTCATTTGACTGAGTGTAGCACTCACATTTTTAGAACTTTTGCTGTTAATATTAATGCATGCCTATACCTGCACGGATCGCTCTGAGCGTTGTGTTTGTTGGCGCTTGTGTGCGCGTGTGCCTCGCTAATCCTTTGAGCCAAAGTTTGGAATGAAAGGCAGAGGCACATTGCTGATGGAGAGGTGAGAGAGGCCTTTAAGCTTTCCCAACTGTGGGACTGGGCAGCAGAGGTACACCTCTGCCCTTTCTCCTCCTCGCTCCAGCCACATGTTTTTTCTCCTTCATGTCCCTCCCCTCTGCCTCACTATCTCGCTGTCTCTCACCTTTCTGAACTTCTTTCTCTCTTTCTGATATCACATTCATGTCTTATCTTCCCAGGCTTTCTGCGTTTTGTCTGCTTTTTTCTCTTTCATACACCTTTCTCTTTCATTCTCCTCTCCCTGTCCTCCCCTCCCTCCATCTTGCCCTGAGGAAATCTGATTTCCCCCCTCTTCCTGGCCTGTTCACATTGATCCCAGTCTGCATGGATGATAAAGACCATATCACCCAGAGCATCTGGAGACACTTAAGCAGGTTCCTCAACACATGGTCATTCACGCACCTTCACACACTAAAGACTATAGAAATAACCAGCATCTTGTGTGTACAATCAGTATTTTTTTGTGTGCCTGCAAAAACGTGTGTGTGTGTGTGTGTGTGTGTGTGTGTGTGTGTGTGTAATACGTAACAGGAAGTTAGAATGCTGGACTGCCTCCTCCTTGTATTTACCCATAAATTATTTGAAAAATTACATTATAGATATTCAAATGTATCATCATTTGATATGTTGGCACCGGATGAAAGTCAAGCACTGTTGTTCAGACTGCATCAGGAGATCTGTGCAGGTGTTCACAACCGCCTACATTGTCCACTTCATCGTTTTACTGTTTGTATAATTAATATCTTTCTTTGGCTTTCCGCTTTAGTGTGATATCAGTTGATGTATGACTAAAAACAGCCCTCAGTACTGTATAATACTGCCATCATGTCTGACAGTCATAATGACTAAATATTTCTGAGGCTCTTTCTGACTCATAAAGCGCTTTTATTCATCAGCAGCATCATCCCATATGATTCTATTAATGAAGCGACAGTTGAACTTCTGCCCTCAGAGTTGTTTCAAGCGCATCAGTTACAGCCGCCACATGAAAGAGGCAAACGCGTCACTGTGAGGCCTTACTTCCCAGAAGACAGGGTCCAGAAATGCTGTGTCACAGTGCGGGGAATCAGAAGTAGGTTTTAGACAGGGGAGTGGAGGAGGGGTGTATGTAAGGGTCTCTCATCTTTTTCAGCTCCACGCCTTCCTTAAAGAACAGTCCCTACTCGATAATCTACAGAAATACAAAAAGAAATACACTTTGTACACTTGCGTACAGTAGTTAAAGGGTAAGTTAACCAAAAATGAAAATGAATTCAATTTGAAACATTATCTACTCACCTCTATGCCAGTGGAAAGTTGGGTGAAGTTTTGTAGTCCACAGAACATTTCTGCTGCAGCGTTCTCCTAAACAACTGAAGTAGATGGGGACTTGTTTTTTTTTTTAAAAACAAAACGACCGAAAATGACATTGCTCCATATAGCTCGTCTGGTGCAGTCCAGGTCTCCAGAAGCCCTAAGGTACCACATTTAGGAAAGGTCATTATTTACACCCTTTTAAAATCTTTGCTGTATCTGCTAAGTTCAGCTATGTTTCAAGGGTGTAAATAACACCCAATAAATCTTCGGGCTTCCGGAGACTTGGGAACACCTTAAGTTAATTTCTTTTTTGCTTTCTGGATTTGTTGTTTGCTTGTGTTCTTTTTTTTTTTTCTACTTATCCTTAAAGACTACTGTGCTGAACTGTACAAAGTGTATTTCATCCAACTTTACATTTTCACTGTGAACTTGCTTTGACCTATAATAAGGAAAACCTCCAAAACAAAAAGGAAGAGTCCTCATGCTGACATGCCTCGGTCAATACATTTGAAAAACCTGCTTAAATGGTGCCAACTTCACTGAAAAATGCTTCTCTTGTGTCGTTGAGCCTTCAATAAACAAAATGAAATGATGAAATTGAAGGTAAGGGGTTGCACTGGATGTTGAAGTGGGCTGTGATGGGATCGTGACTGGCTAAGAAATGCCCAGATTAACAGGATCAACGTGCTGTACAACCAGCTGGCTTTCATGCTGCAGAACTAAAACTGACCTCGCCGTGCTCCAGAATCATGATATTCTAGTAATGTAGAGATCTCCGTCTGCCAGAGGCCGAAATCAGCCACTGCAAAGGAAGGAGGTACATAATAAAGTTGGTTTACCTGAGGCAGCGCAGCTCAGGTATGGATTCACGCTGTGTGGTGCAGCCTTGATGTGTCAAATTATTAAGAGGAAACGATTACATGTCAAAAAATGACTGTGAGAGCTACTGTATCTAACAGCCTGACAACAAAGGCTTCAGTTGCTTTTTTTGTATTGCACATTTCTCCCTTTTTAGTCTGCAGTTCTCAGAAAGTTGCTCCCCTGAAGTTCAACTTGGCCCCGAAGCCTAACCGTCTGCATGTGATTTATGTCAGAGTAGGGGTTGTGGATGAGGCCGGTCATGCCTATCACCTGGACTGTGTTTCCCTTCAGCCTTGAGAGTCGACGAGGCAACACCTGGCCCGCTCACTCAACCCCACTGGGGAGAGACACTGGGGATATTGATGCTAGCCAGTGCCTCAATACACACATTATAGGCACTGTGTGTGCGTGTGTGTGCTTTTTTTTCCAGGTGTGTGTGTGCGCATATCACCCCTCTCTGCTTTTCATGCTGACTAATCAAAGACGAAGTGTCCACATGTGCGCTCGAAACATCTGGTTCTGCGTCACATGGAGGAACTTGGCCTTTCTTTCCACTGTTATCACTTACAGGCAGGGAGGGGGGGAAGAAATGCCTTACACACACATGTGCACACACACACGCATTGAATTTTGTTTCTTGCCTAAATCATAGCTGGCAAAATAGATTCAGTTCTTTGTTGGCTCCACATCGAGAAATGTGATCTATTCGAGTACATGTTGTTTAGGTTTTTATCCTCTAAATGATACATAATATCTCTCCAAAGAAATAATTATCCTTGAAGGAATGCAACTTGACAAAAGCCTTGAAAGTTTTCTAATTCCCTGAGTGAGCAAGTCTTGGATGCCCTTGTCTAGAAATGAGTTTGAGCTTAATGAGGCCAGCTCACTGGTAATTACTGTCATGACTTTATTATTAGCCTTTTAACACGTAAAGGCTAATCACAGGCTGCATCTCTCCTCACTGTCCCTCCGTCCTCCCTTCTGTATTGTCTTGAATGTTCTCATGCCTCGTTTTCTCAGTTACATCTCAGTTTATCGGTTACGCGGCACACCACAGTTGCTTTTCCTTTCCCCCGTCAGTCAGCCAAACGACACTGATTGTCTCTCCCTTCCCTCAGGCTCTGCAGGAGAAGGTGGAAAGTCTACAGAGGCAGCTGCGATGCTCGGAGAAGAAGCTGCTCAGCAAAGAGCTCGAGACTGAGGAGAAGGTAATACAGGCACTCATTTTCTCTAACTCAACTCATTTGCTCCTCGCCATTACTGTTGCATCTTGGTACCTGCTGCCCACAGCCTTTCCCTCGCGCTTCTTTTCGTTTCTTCTTATTAATCAAATGAGCCTGTATTATGTTCACCTGTTGTCCCTCACCCCTCAGCCCTCTGTTGCCATCCTTACCCGACCCTGTAGGGGGCCACAAAAGACAAAAATAATGGATTCCTTTCTGCACTCCCCTCATCGCTCTGCCATCTCTCATTCTCCTGTTCAGAGCAAGAGATATGCCCCCTCGCACATTTCTAAAATTCCTTGAGATTTGGCTTCAAGAGCCAGCGCCTAGGGGCAGGAATGCCACCACCGCCTGTGTTCAGAGGGAAGCCTCTGCATGCGCGCACACACACACCCCCCATGACTCTCCAGAATGCCCTGTAATCATGCTCTGTTTGACCTTGACACACACAGAGAAGAAAGCACTAATGACTACACTCACACAGGAGGCTGCTTTTTGTACGCCGGTATGTACACCGAAGGCATTCATCCACTTGTGTCCCCCCTCTGATCCGCCCACTGACCCTTGTACACACTTCACACACTCGTCACACACCTCAGTGTCTGGCTGTCATAAATCTGCAGGATGGAGTCAGGGGTTTTTAGGAGACGCTGGTCACTGACCCAGCCCCAGAGGCGCTGCCTGTTGTTTCCTATAACTTAGGATGAGCTGACCCCTGAACCCGCCTGCTCTAATGTCAGATCATCTCTCTCTCTCTCTCTCTCTCTCTCTCTCTCTCTCTCTCTCTCTCTCTCTCTCTCTCTCTCTCTCCTCTCTCTCTCTCTCTCTCTCTCTCTCTCTCTCTCTCTCTCTCTCTCTGTGTTTTTGTTGTTGCAACTACTATGCATTAATGTTTCTATATGTTATAATCTCTCATATCAACACAAAGCAGGAGAGAAATCTGTGGGGGATTTTTTGATCACCTTACTCATCAAGACATGAATTGTACTTATGGAAGATTATGTCAGTTTAACCAAATCATGGGCCCACCGCTTTAGAAAGTGCTAACACATCTGTTTAAAAACCGAAACCCTCCAAACATCATTTCTGGTTATGGTATTTCCATCTGTTATTTACATATGCTTTTATTTAGCACCTTAAAACACTCAAATCCCAACTTATTACTTGGGGTCTCCTTGAGCTTAGTTTTCTATGGATACATTTTTACGGTTCCAGCACCAATAAGAAACACAGGTTTTGATACTAATACCAAGAAATGTGGCTCTCTGGTATAAAATCAGCCACATTATGATTTAAATCAGGCGATATGTTCAAGCAAAGAGCACGTAAACAAGGCTCTGAAGAATCTGACTCAGCATTTGGTACCAATTTTAGGCACTTGATTCTCAGCCAAAAAGACATTTCACTAATTTATCGCAGATTGGTTCGCTATGTCAAAGTTGGCAGTGAAGACGCAAACAGGAAGTGAACCGTAGTGGAATAAGAATGTATGAATCTCTGCGCATCAGCCAACACGGAGCTAAAACTGACGCGTCAACATGTAGGAGAGCTGAGGCAGGGTGTGGAGAGATGACATCTGAAGCGCGCAGTTATAGTTCCACATTAAGGTTGTCTTCATCAGGGTAAGGAGAGGCGGTGGAGACATTTAAAATGCCTGCGCCCTGCTATTAGCTGTCTCTCATAGGATGGACAATTCTACATAGACATAGTGTAGATCAATAGTGTAGATCGAACAAGACAGATCATAAACAAATGTAAACTTAAATCTTGAAGTCTTCATTTAATCCATATGGTTCATTTTAGTTTAATTTATTAAACCAGTAGCTTTTCCTGCTCATTAATTTGTTTACAGGAATTCAACTTTGTCCCAAGACAGCCATATCTATTCTTTAGTCTTCGATGGTTAATCATCAAAGTTGCCTGTTATCATCACTAGTGTTCAATTTTACTGCATTAGTGTAATTAAACAAATAGTCAGTGCGTTTACATGCACAGCTTAGTCAGATTACAGCCATAGTTCGACTATGCTGCTCAGTCAGACAACTGCAATTATCCGAGTATACATGCCAGTGAGAAAATCGAATTACTGGCCGAAAGCATTTAATACCCCGGTACGCTAGATGGCGCTGTACCCATTTCAACTAGTGTTAACGGCGCATCTCCGGCTGACCTCTTTACGTCACCAGCTGCCTCGGCATTCAAGAAAGATGGCGTACGAAGAGCGAGACGAAACTACATCTTTGTACACTTCGTATATGATGTACATGATAATTACACAAACTAGGTGCACTCTGGCGCTCTTTCTTGCCGTGATTTCGAAGGAAAGCCGCCGCCGCTGCCCGTCTACTTCCGGCTCACGGCCCCGGGGAAAAATCTTGCGCCTGCGCAGCACGCAAAATCCGATCCGATCCGCTGGAAACGTATACATGCAGGAGTAATGCGACTTTCAATCGAATAATCTACGTGGTGTAATTCGACTATGAGAAATCCGATCCAGTCCGATTTTAGTTAAAGGTGTATACATGCATCTTAAAAATCCGTTCATAGTCAGACCAACGCAGTAATTCGGTTTTCTTGAGTGTCATGTAAACGCACTGAGTGTTTTTTTTATGTTTCAGATCAGTCAGGACATAACATGTTGTGATTTTTTTCTTTGTTCGACCAGAAAAAACCCTTGTTCATCCTTTTAAATGTCATTGTAACTGTAATTACAACTAGAATGGCACACCATAGAGCGCATACCTTCTGCCAAGGCTCAACAGTCTCCTTTAATTCCATTAAGACTAATCCAATATCCAATAAATGTAATGAAATCAGCTAGATCTGCATCAGATTGTACTCGCGTATAGATAACACCCACCTAAAGACAACAGAGTCATTAAACCATCCTTTTGTTTGGATCCGCACCTGAACTTCAGCTTCCGTCATAACATTGCACTGAAAAGAGCGGCATAAATGAGCCTTTCCACCAGAGTTTAATGAACCCATCACTGCTGATCGAAACTGATAAATACCTGTAATGACTGCAGAGTTCTTTGACCTTGCAATTAATGCTGATTGTACCCCTACGAATCCCTAAAACGCTAAAAGTCAGATATTAGTTGGTGTTGTCACGGTCCCCTTGTTGAGGCCAGCAGGTTCACAGTGTAGTGCCCAAAGCTACAGATGTCTGTGTGTTAGTATATATGGGCAACACTTTCTTTTGCAAACCAGTCACAGGTCTACTCCCTGTCTGAATCACATATTTACTTAGAACCTTACAACCTAGGGTCAGGTGTGTTTGAGTGTCTGTCAAAAAAACATCCTTCTACTGTGTGTTTGCATCAGTGTACAATATGTGTGCATCTGCATTGTTGCGTGCATGCGTGCATTGTTCTTTGCAAATGATGATAAACCTCCACTCTCGTTCTTCTCACACTGATATTGCCCTGGTTTATCTGCCAAGACTTGTCTTTGTAATCTGAGCCCTCGTATGCAAAAGCAGCCTTTCTGCCCAGACTTCACACAGATGTTGCATGCCTCACACTTGCAGGGCCCTCGCAGGCTCCCCTCACTCTAAAATGGCGGATCAGCAGCTCGCTGTGTGGTTCACTTCTCCTTGAAGAGAGCAGCAGAATGTTGAAGAGTACAGCTCTTTGTATAAATACATAATGATACAGTGGGCACAGTGAACTGTACAAGTTTTCAGAGATGTGTTCTCCTGCATCGTGGGAGCTCGGTAAAATAAAAAATAAATCATCTCTGTCGTTGTTTTCAGTATTGATGCCGACATAAAAATGCAGAAGAGTTGAACTTGAGTTCCGTAGGCTCAGTCGTTTTCCTGTGTGCTGTTTTTGTTGGGGCACATTACATCAGCAGCTACCAAATCCATCCCATAGTTCTAACAGCTTCGCAAAGATCTGTAGCCGCCTCTAATCTCCTCCTTCCTTTTTCCTCTTTTTTTTTTTTTTTTTTTTTCATTTATGTGAAGCGGTTTCCATTTTTCCCTCTTGCAGCAAAGCGTTTTTGAATTCAAATCGCTCCTTGGTGAACTCTCTGACTGCCAACTCAGTGGATGTGGAGGTGCAAACTTTGTGAGTGGCGTCATTTTTGATGTACCCCCTTGTTCCTGACAAGGTTTTTTTCACTTTGGAACAAGGGGGTATATCAAAAATGTCTTTCCAGCAGCTACTCAGCCCCCCTCCCTCCAACCCGTCCCACGCAAGCCTGTACACACACACACACTCACACACACACCCCCCAACTTCATTAGCATACATCAAGCTTCCCAACGATGTGACAAACTTCATTTGAACGTTGAAAGTGTTGAGGGCTTGTTCCTTTCTGCTGGCAGCTGTCAGAAACCACGCCATGTGACAGTACCAAACGCAAGGGAAAGTCAAAACCACAATCTAAAGACTATATATAGATGAAATGTTGTCATTTTAAGATGACTGGGAGGGGAAAACGACTGCCGCTCCTTGCAGTCTTCAAAACTAGAGAATCACGCTTCATCAGGAACAAACAAAATCTTCTTTTTAAAAGGAGCGGTGGAGATGAAACCTGATTTTTCTCCAGAAAGTCGAAGTCCCTTTTTTCGTTGCTTTGGGAAATAGTGGCACACTTTTTCTCTTTTTTTTTTTTGTTCCTGCCTGTGTTTCCCCTCCCTCTCCATTCTCTCCTGCTCAGTCTCATCTGGAGTCCATCAGTGACCAGAACACCTCACAGAAGGTTTGATCAGTAGTATTGTTCAAAGGCACAAGACATCTGTCCTAATAGTGAGGAGGCTTCTTTCTTCTTCTTCTTCTTCTTCTTCTACTTCTCCAAGATGCCGTCACATGCCTCCTGCCACCTGTCAGAAAAACAAACATGCCTTTGCTGTAAATGTTGAAAGAGGAGGAAAATGTTTCCATGCAGAAAAATAGAGATGTGAGAGGAGGGACTTTGGAAGAGGCGAGATGAAGAGTGTCTCTCAGTCTCAGTCAGACGATCTTCGGGGAGCTCTGGAGATGCTCCTGTTTTGAATTTGAATGTCACAGAGGGACGCGGTGAAGTCAGAAATTTGAATCAGTACTTTACTTCTTCCTCATCTGCTTTTTTTTTTTCCTCTGCCTGTATCTGTTAGCCTAGCATATGTTCCACAGCAGAGATGCTGTTTTTGAAAATGACTGCTGCTTCCACCCAAACACATTGCATTGTAAAGGATGGCTAAGCTCTAGTTAGACATGCTGCAGAATGATGCAATTGTAAATGCTTTGGTCTGAGAGCATCAATCTGTATCATACACATTTAGCTTGAAGTTGCGCCAAGTAGTTTTGGCGAAGAAATTTAAATCGGAAGACAAAGATCTTCATTAGCTGATTTATTTTTTATATATATATACAAACTAAATGACCACATTCTTTGTTCTCAAGAGTGAATAAACTGAATAAACAAACTGGCCTTAAAGGACAACACAGTTTCATTCCGTTTTACTTTGTTTATATGTGGCGGACCCTGCCACCTCTCTAGCTCTACTCAGTGTTCTGGGGACCTTATTTTCCTCTGAGAACAGCTTGTTTATTCAGTTATGGAAAAAAAATCTATTTCTGAGTTTTTATTGTTACCTCATAAATATTATAAATATTAACACACTCAGTTTGAATTTCTTCTCCAAAACGTCATTGTGCCCCTTTAATGTAGATATATAGTCTACAAGCATTATGTGTGTATGGTGCAATAACACAGTTGTAATGCTTATTTAATGATAAGAACAATGACACACCATTCAGAAAGATGCCAGATACACAACTTCATAGTATCACATGATACATTAGCTCTAGTTCTGGCTTCCCTCTAGGCAAACATTCATGGCTCGTCGAGTTTGATCAGTCTTTCGACTGTATGTACAGTATCCAGTCGTCCCTGTTGCTCTCTGTGACTCCCGGTAAATACGCTGTTGTAGCTTTGCCCATTCTTAATGTATGGGAAGGAAAATGGAGACAGCATTGCCACAAAGGAGCTTGTAATTTAGGCAGAGCGGATCTCTCATTGCTGTGGGGACGGCACCATACATGAACCAAGAATGCAAAACGAAGGAGCGTGGCTTTTGAAGAATCTAGACTTATATTCAGAGTGGTTGGTAAGGGATGTGTTTATTCAACCATTGTTTATTGCTTCGGTCTGAGGTAGTGGAGTGTGTTTTGTCTTGGCTTGCCATTTTGTTATGACTACAGAAGCTGCTATAGATAGATAGCCCTTTTTTTTTTTGAGAATCTGCACTCCCGTAGCTTCAGCTGATTTTTTAACTCCTGGACATTCAAGATTAAAGCCTCCGAAACCCCGTCACTCTCAAATTATCCTCGACTTCATTCTCACACAGAGGAGAAAAAAGGGCATATTTCTGTAAACTGATGGGCTCTGGACCCAGATATTATACCGACACTTTAAAATGAATAGGGTTGGAAGGAGCGTGAAAAAATTGACAAAGTTGTGGCAGACTAATCTACTGCACACTGTGCCGAGACAAAGTGAGCTGCTTCATGTTGGGATCATTTATACTGGAGGTTGCTTTGAAGTGCTTCCCAATCCCTTTCATTGTGCCCAGGAAGATAATTAGCCAAAGCCAGAACAATCAGTTAAATCCACAACAGGAAAATAATTTTAGGAAAACCAATCTTTTCCCCCCTCCCCCTCGCCTCACCTTATTCAAGCTGCCTTCACTTGAAAGGGCCTGACCGATGGCAGGAGAGGTGGGGGGGATAGTCTTAACGTTAGCCGAACTTCGTTTCTGTCAAAGACATTAGGGTTCGCCCAAATGCTCAGACTCTCCCCTGGTTACACCTTGAAATCTGTGGGTGAAAAACTGTTCCTTTTCACAGCCCCCTGTTGATTCTCCTCAAGCTCTGCTAAACTATTCATCACGCTTCGGATTAATTGACTCAGCAACTCCTTTTTAAAATGCTGTAAATGCCTTTACAGTACTGTAAAAGCTCTGTGTTTGTGCATGCATGTGTGTGTGTCTGTGTGTCTGTGTGCGTCCATTCATGTGTGTTTGTGGGTAAAAAGGGGGGGTTGCGCTAACCAAACCCTTTTCAACTTCTATAATCAGACTTTGGTTTAGTGGAGTGTAATTTAGCCCCAGACAGACTTCCTCCAGTCCTCCCCAGTGGAGCTAGCTAGCTTGTGAGCTATTGAACTGCTGCTGCGTTTGATGTGTCCTGCCCTCCACCGTGGCCCTGTCCTCTTCCAAACCCAGCTGTGTAACAGGCCCATAAATGCATTGTGTCAGGGTCTGGTTGTAGTCAGCAGCAGCCAGTAGGGGGTGTTGTGCAGAGCGAGCCGTGCCAGCCTGCAGACCCCCTGTGGAGATGTGAAGGAGCTGTGAAGAGCGAGGGAATACTCTGAGCCATGAATAAAGAGGGGATACCCACTGTCTGTGTGTCAGTGTGTGTGTTTGTGTGTGTGTGCACGTGCCCTCCTCGGGCTCTGTGTCTGGAAGTGCATACAGGTGACGGTGACAGGGTGGTGGAGGCACTTATTCAGCAATGATTAACATTGAATTGCTTGATGTTGAGCTTTTTTTCTCATAGTGTCAAAATCAAGAAAACATTTTTTATTTAAACCAAAACAACAAATGAGTCCAAAAACGATTCGAAGGTTTAGTATCTGCACTGGTGTTTCGTATGATGGATTAATAACTTATATGTAACAGAGGCGTGGATCTTCGTTAGCCGCACGATTCAATGATTACTGATGCATCTCAGATCAATCGGACCTCCCTTTTATTTGGAAAGTACCAGACACGCATTCCACACAAGTATTGATTCAACTTATTTACTCAAGTAAAAGTGAGAAAGTGCAGGCTCTGAAATGTACTCAAAGTATAAAAGTATTATTTATCGGAACCAACAACTTCAAACGTTTCATTGAAATAAGGCCATGGGTGGGGAATGTCCCCGGCGTCTGCGGCATCACCTGGTTTCATTTTCATCCATGTCGCTGCCTTTGCCAGTACACGCCTTTTTCTACTCATGCCAGTCTCTCCCTGTGTCTGTTTCTGACTCGCTGCGTCTTTTAAGTCGTTTCGTGTCGCCACGTATGCCGTGCGTAATATATGCACTGAAGGCAGCGTGCAATGACACAAAATAAAAGTAAACGATAATTCCCCTTGAACGCCTGAAAACTAAAGTAATGAGCCTGTTTTGAAAATGTAAGGAGTAGAGAGTACAGATATTTGTGTTTGAATATATGTTGGGGAAAGGTAAACTGGCTATCATTTTGCTGCAGACTCCGGTTTATGCTCTGTCTTCCACATGCACTCATCGAGACATTTCCACACCTCTAATGTTTAACATGGATTCATTCATGTATCTGTTCAGATGTTCCTTCTCAGTAAACTGACACTGCTCGGTCGTCCTTCCTCCGCCTCTGCAGGTGACCGTGGTGCGTCAGGAGTACGAGGGGAAGATCAAAGGTTTGATGCCAGCGGAGCTCCGACAGGAACTGGAGGACACCATCACCTCTCTGAAAGCTCAGGTGAGAACTGACTGTTTGCCAGGTACATGTCAGATACAGGCAGGACTAGAACGAACATGCTGATATTAAAATCAGGTGGTTTTAGTTTCAAGCATGTAAAAAATGTCTGGTGGCTCATGTTCTGACAAAATACCGTCCACATTCTGAAGCGTCTCTTTTTATGTCTTTTAAAAATGTTTTTTTAAGACGTAAGCAGCCCCCCAAGTCTTAATTTGATGTCTGATGATGACAGTATCCCCGTTTATAGCAGTCCTCTCATTCACTGGAATAGTCTGTTAGACGACTGGAGGTGCCACCGCAGGGTGCTCCGGCAAAACAATGCAGGGTCATCCGGCAAGAAAGTTGAACCTGGCTCAATTTGAACTGGAATGCAACATGATACCGTGTATCTCTGCTGGATCACCTTATAACTGCGTATTTCCACAGTATTGTAAACGTCAGTGCAGTGTTTTGGTGTCTGATAAGCCTTTGAACGCATTCCTACTTCTTTTATTTATTTAAAATGGACTGCCCTGATTATATTTCATTGTCTCCTCAGTACCATAAACACATAGAATGAATTTTAAATTCCAAATTGCTGCAGCTTGTAACTCAGACTATAGTTTGCCTACAGTGAGGGATGTCACGACTCAGATTCTGAATCGAAAAAACTGAGCTTCCAATTTTCGATCGTCAGAATCAAAAGCAGGAATCTGCAATTCTCTCAGTATTTTTTCCTCTACACTTCAAAGAGGACACAGCTAGCTTACTGGTAGCCTGCAGCTGCATTTCCATCAACTGAATGGTACCAGAGGTAACTCCAACAGCATCGGAGATGTTGGGTTTAGTTTCTTTTTCAGAGATCCTTTATTGATTTGTCTTGGAAGAAGAGGACAGATTTAAGGACCAAAACTTTGCAACAAAGTGAATCTATCTTTTGTTGTTCCTTGTTGAATCTCTAAAGTAGGGTATTCTTTGTTGAACTCTGGTATATCCTGGCGATTGTTTGAACTTGCTAACCTGCAAAAAATCACCAGAGATTTGAAAATGTTGAAAACAGTTGTCGGGGCATAAAACCAATCAACTGTTGATCTTTGCAAATCCAGATGCGATATTCTAACAAAAGCTTAGCTGTCAGTGCTGATTTTTAAAAAAAAAAATGGAATTGAAAATTTAATTATGACTTCGAAAGCCAAATCGAAATGTAGATTTAGGGATTTGTGACTTGAGGTCTTGGTCTGGGCAAATTCGGGCCGCTGTCTCCACAGCTAACTGATGCACAAGCTAATTGGCTAGCAAAGGCAGCAGTTGCCGGTCACTCTGGTGATTCGCTGCCCCCCTATAGTTTGGAGCTACCTTCGAATTTTACAGCAAAGACCACAACGTTTTTGTAAAAGGAGCTCATCATAAACCGTTGCCTTGTTCAAATAGGTCTACTAGGATCCCATTTCAGCGCTCAGACCGCAGCTCTGTGATCGGATATGTTCATAAGATGTTACTCATGACCATAATGGCCTCTCCGCTCACTGATGATGTCTTGGTTTTTGCCCATTAAAGTGCGTTATTTTTACATGGTAAAAAAAAAAAAAGGTGGGGAGGGTTTTTTTGTGTCTCTGGAGGCATCCGACCACATTTCGTTGGGGTTTTGCATATACTTCAACACTGTGAAGTGCCAAATGAAATGCTAGAATTTTCCTGAGGTCTCTCCCACAGAAAGGAATGTACCCTCGGCTCCAGTACGGTAGTCCCAGAACAATACAGATTCTTTTGGAGCCGTGATTATTCTGCCAGCTCTCGATGCCGTGTAAATGTAGATGGGGTTTATTTTCACTTCAGCCAAAGACACTTCATAAATAAACTCACACTTTGTAGCCAAACAAAAGAATGGCGATGCCTCCTCTCGCAGCGTTCTAACCTCAACTAACCTGGCTCATAAGCTTCCCTCTGTCCCTGTGCGCCTTAACCCCACCGCCCTAATCTCCTGACCTCCAACCCCTGCTGTCCTGACCCCTGGACTCAACAGCCGAGTCTTTCTTCCACTTAACTAACCCCCTCCGCCCAAAAGCACAATTGACCTCAAAAGCCTATCATACCTTCTTCACTTTACATTTTCTGGCTCTTGGGCAAGTTTCTCACCACACAGCTAATCAGAGCGAGTCAATTTCTGAGGATTACTCTGTGCCAAATGTGGCCTTGTGTGTGTGTGTTGCAGGTTAACTTCCTTCAGAAGAGAGCCGCGGTGCTACAGGAAGACCTGGATGCCTGTCGCAGCAGGAGGTTAGCATGATTCTTTGTCTTATATAGAAATGTGTGTGCATACATGCCTGTACATAGTTCATATGGAAGTTTATATCCCTGTACAATACAATACAATACATGTGTAAGATGGGGCGGGAATTATAGTTTTAAAGGTGCACAGTTATTGGGAAGAAGAAGAGAAAGATTTTCATTGACTGTTTTGTTTTGATTTTTTATACCTAAACAATATTGT
The DNA here is from genome assembly GCF_900880675.1 of Sparus aurata. Lineage (NCBI taxonomy): Eukaryota > Metazoa > Chordata > Actinopteri > Spariformes > Sparidae > Sparus > Sparus aurata. Next base: position 16,265,428 of record NC_044209.1, on the reverse strand, counting down.
ATTTGGCGGACCCTGCCACCTTTCTGTCTTCAAACAGTCAAACAGCTTGTTTATTCAGTTATGGAAGAGAAATATTTCTGAGCTTGTATTATTACGAGTTAGAATTCCTTCTCCAAAACTACATAATGCCCCTTTAAGCTTTCAGTTGGCAGCTGGTCGCTGGATGCGAGCAGTAAGTGCACAGTCAGAGTCCTGGCAATAGGTCCGCTAGCTGCTCGGCTAACTCGCTAACAGCGGCTTATAGATACAGCCAAAGATCGCTAAAGCTAAGAGTATAGTGAGCAGCAGTTGGCGGTTACTCTAGGGATGTGCCGCCCTCTATTTTGTTTGGAGTGACCTCTGACTAGTGGACGATCTTTACACATGGCGCCACTGAGTAGCTCAGTACGAACGTTCAGAATCACCCCTCGGCTGGCTCACCACTGATGGTGCAGCTCCCGTCTTTGACTATGACAGCCTCCAGTCCTGAGGGCTTTCATTTGCCTGCCTTCCATCACACAGTGAAACGATTTATGTCTTTATGAAAAGCATCTATACATGCACCGCGATAAGAGGCCTCGTCAAACGACGCAGCCGCTCACATCTCCGCAAACATCTCTCAGGACTGTCAGTCACGCACATCCCAGTAAATAAGCAGTTATTTCACTGTACGCCACCTCACAACTTAAAGTGACAGAGACGTTGAGGATCTCAAAGCAACAGTCAATCAGAGAGAGTGAGAGTTTGAATTACTTTTCACGAGTCTTTAATATCAACGCACCAGTGTTGTAATGTTGGTTTAATGGTTTAACATGGAGTAAGCACACACTGTCTGTATAGGTAACCATGGGAGAACCACAGCCTGACCCTCCGCCGGGATATGAAGGATAAGACGACCAATCAGATGTGAGCATTATTGACTGTCGCATGTATTTTACACACTTCTCATGCCACTGGATGAGTCCTCTCTTCGTTTCATGAGTTGTTGTCTCTAATATCAACTATTTATTCTTTGTCAGGTTTGTCTTGTTGGAAAAAATATATATTTTATGTTGAAAACCACTGACATCAATTTTTTTTTTTTTTTTTTTTTATATCATTAACTTGATTTTATTGTTATTGATGTTTGATACCAGTTTTCTAAAATCCATCAGTTTTAATAAAAAGGATTTTCATCACATCCTGTTGTCATGCTTTTATTTTCTTTCATCTTCAAATTCCTCATAATTAATCCCTCAATTAGGGGAAGTCATGCTGCTGCCCTTGTTTTCATATGACCACAACATCCATGTTAACCAAGATTAGCTCCAGAACTTTACACTGAAGTCAAAGACCTTGAATTCCCATCCGCCCCATCACTATTTAACAATACCGCTCTGCTCGAGCCCCCATTTGAACTGTAAAGAGTACTCGGGGGTTTGTGGCCAGTTCAGATACAGAGCGCAGCGAGTCAATTGTTTGAACCTTGGGCCAATCGCTACAGTCCTTGGGCTCGCTCTTTCTGCCTCCTCCACCGCTTTGTGTTTTACCGGCGGCTCCACTCAAACCCGAGCTGAATGACTCAGACACTGGAGTCCGTGAAATGGCCGCCATGTCTCCAAGACTCCTCCGATGTCTCCAGAGTATGGAGGTTTTATGATGATAATAACATTTGGTGGACCAAAGACGGTCTTCATAATGAGCCCCCATCCGTTGGTGTTCTGTGTCTCTGGTAGGTGAGGAATGCAAGGGCTTGAATACTGATCATTTCAAAAGAATCCAGTTTTGGGGTTGTTTTTTTTTGTTGTTTTTTTTCTTGGAAAACAGTTTGGAGGAATTATTAAATTCCAAAAATCAGATTTGATTTCAAAGAGACCCCCGTACTTATTTGCATTGGAATTGCTTTCTTTTTACACCCACAGTTCACGCATTTCCATGTGTTCCCATTGTCCGTGACCTGTTCTGCTGTCTCCAAACGAAACACTATACCCCTCTCTGTGTTTATTTGATGTGCTGATTCTGCTGCCCGGGCAGAGAGAGAGGGAGAGAGAAAGAAGAAACAAAAAAAAGAGAGACGAAAGGGGAGAGGACTGTCAGGCCGACATCTGAGAAACAGGAATTTAGTCTTTCAGCACGAAGCCTTTGTAGAGTCTGTTGTTTCTGGAAGAAGTGCGCAGAGGATTCATAACTATTGCAACACAGCATCATATGTGCAAGTGAGGAAGTATGTGTAACATTTCTTGCATGTACTGTACATAGTGGTGCTTCAAACAAACTAGAACTAGTGTTACTCTACAGGAGTTTGCTGTTTCAAGGTTTCGGTTTCACTTGACGTCCTGCATCAGCTCATCGACACCAGAGGTGCATCGTTTTCATGGATCGTCTCCAGACTTTTAGATGATTTGACCAATGAGGGACAGTTCAGCCAAAACCAAAAAAACTACAAATTTACATCTGACCTGTAGTGCTTAATCGAGATTGTTCTGATGTGAGTTGCAGAGTTTAGGAGGTATCAGCTAGATGGGATTCGGCTTGTAGGGACTAGTGTTCACAACAAGGTCTGTGGATTATCTCGAGTAACCGGGTCATGGTTTCTGGAAAGAGACGTCACTGTTTCTATTACATCCGAGAGTACGCAGACATCTCTCGGCAACTCTTATCAGAACATTCTCGATGGATAAATAGTGCTTCAAGGTGGGAAATATGCATAGAATGATTTAGTCGTCCCTGTTCCTTTAAAGCACACTGAGCCCTTTCGATTAGGTTATTCTGAAGGTTAATGCATACTCATTCCTGTTTTTCTCATTTTACCCCCCATCTCCAGCCTCTCCCTGTAATCTGTGTTCTTACTGACATAGCTCCGCTCTAATTGATTGTCTACCACCAAAATAAACCTCCGTAATTGCGCTTGTGTAAATACAAGCCATGAGTGTCATTTCCACACAGCCGACATGGCCCCATTAGGGATCAAAGCCCTCGCTTCCTCTCCGTTATCTCCACATCAGACGGTGGGCCGTTTGTGTGACAACAGCGAAGGGCAGTTGGGAAGCTCCCGAGCTTTTTTCCCGCTCGTCTGCCGTTCCCCGCCGTAGCTCACAGCTGCTGTGTGCCGCGTGATGCTCGGTAATGTGGGATTTTAGGTTGCATGACATGCGAGCACAAAAGGCCTGTTTAAAAATTGCTGCACACTCTCAAAATGCACTCGAGATTAAAAGAAAGGGGGGGGAACAGCCGGAAATGTAGAGCAACTGTGAATTCTCTTACACCAGTTTTTTTGTTTTTGAAGTGTTTCATTCCTGCAGGACGTCAGAGGGGTTATTCGAGGATGTGAATTTAAAGATCGGCGCTACTGTCTTAATCCGCTGTAAGAAGAAAAAGGGTGATTCGAGGTCATTTGGCTGCCTTGTACTGGATTTACGCGTGTGTTTTTGACGGGGCTCTGGGATTGACTGTACATCAGCGCGTGATTGACAAAGTCATTGTGCGTGTTCGCGTGAGCCTTGTGCCACTGGAGCTTTTTATAGCGCCGTATTCTGAGTCAGACCCTAGGAGGCCTGTGTTTGGCTGCTGTACGCTGCTTGCATAAATAAACCTGTTTATCGCCAACACTTCTCACACACACACACACACACGGATGTCTTCCATCATGTTTTCTGCCTTCCCTGCCTTTGTCTCTCTTCCCTAGCTTGTATCACACTTCTCTTTGTTGATACGGTATTTATGGCAGTGATTTTTTATTTTTTTTTTCCTCTTTCCTTTTTTCCCCGGCCCTGTCACTCAAAAGCAACGCGAGCTTTGAAAAGGATATGCGGCTGCGTGATTCGTGAACAAGTGGGTTAGAAACTGTTCAGCCTCGGTGAAAGAAGGCGCAGCGGGTCGTGTTTCTTGAAGATTGAAACATGGATTCAACCATCTGGGGCTGATAGTGTGGGCTGAGCGGAGGGACAGAAGACCGTGCACTCAAGACAGTGTGGGAGGTTTGTCTGTATCGCTTGCCCTCCGTCTCTGTCTGGTATCTCCGACTCGCTCCCTCCATTTATCTCCCTCAGCCTCTTTTATCAGTATGCACAAATTCTCGCACCTGAAGTCGACTGTGGCCACGTCTAATGCAGATAAAGCTGACGTCCTTTTCTTTTTTTCTTTCTCCTTTTTGATCTTCCATTCATTAAATTTCAAAAAGTGCTCGGCGGTTTTGAAGTCTTTCTCATTTTTTTCTTTACTGTCTCCGTCTATTTGTTCACAGCTGTGTCTTAGCGTCCACTTTATATAGAATCTTGTCAGCACTGAGATTCACTTTGCCTTCAGTCTCAGACATTTACCTTTTTCAGATGGAATGCTTTACTTAAGGGCTAACTACCTCTGCAATATTTTCACCGTGTCTATATGTTGGTTGGTTGGTTGGTTTGTAGGCAGGGTTACACAAGAACTACTGGACGGATTTCCACCAAACTTGGGTGAAGGGTGCGTCCCGGCCCAGAATAGACCCCAGTAACTTTTGGTCTGGACCCGAGAGCTCTGTCTTACCGTCTTTAACGTTGCAAGATAGGGTGGGGTTTTTGGTTTTTTTTTTGCATTTTTGTTAATCTTTCAGGGATCTTGATGAAAGAATCAGGCATATTAAGGTAGTTGGTATCTTGAGTGAGTGCAACATTTAGAGTGATACAGAGATACAGAGTTCGATATTGAATTAGGCTTAACTGGATTAAAGTCGGGAACTTGGCAGAGGCATGCGCTCTACTCAGTGCCATTGTAGTTACAAATTCAATTGGGCCATAATTTTTTAAGCCAGGAAATGTAGATTGGCGAGACAGTTTCAGAACTCTATTTGAAGTACTTTTTTCAGCTACTGGTTATGACAAATTTCTTAAAAAGGAAATGGAAGTTAAAAAACATTGCACTGTTTTGTTTTGTTTTTTTTGTTTCACTTTTAAAAGACACATTATGTAATTTACTCACCCTTAAATAACAGCTTCAAAATCATGTTGATGGTACAGTGTCTTCGAACAGTTTGAGTGGTGTCTCTGTTTCAACCACTTGTTTCTGCACTATGTAACTTCAGTGAGAGGGTAGGATATAAGTTTTCAACACATAACATTGTTAACAAATAGAGGGCAGCATATATCACCAGAGTAACCACTAACTATAGCTGCCGTTAGCTAGTTAGCTCAGTTATCTGTGCAGCTAGTGGTCCAGACTTGGAGCTCAGATTGGTATTATGGAGGCGTACGAGGGCTAGCTGGTCAGCATGCTAACTTCAGTAGATATCACTGCAACACACAACATAGATGTCCTTGACATAATGTCTAACTTTTGATTTCTTGAAATTCTGTCTGTATTTTTTAGTCCATTTTTGAATGTTTTAAACTAAAAGTCAGACATATTGCACATTTAAACATAAATACAATCGAATCTTAAGATATTTATTCCAAAACATCCATCCATCCATCCATTTTCTTCCGCTTATCCGGGGCCGGGTCGCGGGGGCAGCTGCCTGAGCAGGGACACCCAGACTTCCCTCTCCCCGGATACTGCCTCCAGCTCTTCCGGGAGGACCCCAAGGCGTTCCCAGGCCAGCTGAGTGACATAGTCACACCAGCGTGTCCTGGGTCTTCCTCGGGGTCTCCTCCCGGAGGGACATGCCAGGAACACCTCCCGAGGGAGGCGTCCCGGGGGCATCCGAAACAGATGCCCGAGCCACCTCAGCTGGCTCCTCTCGATGTGGAGGAGCAGCGGCTCTACTCTGAGCTCCTCCCGGGTGACAGAGCTCTTCACCCTATCTCTAAGGGAGCGCCCTGCCACCCTGCGGAGGAAACTCATTTCGGCCGCTTGTATCCGGGATCTTATTCTTTCGGTCATGACCCAGAGTTCATGGCCATAGGTGAGGGTCGGAACGTAGATTGACTGGTAAATCGAGAGCTTCGCCTTTCGGCTCAGCTCTCTCTTCACCACGACAGACCGATACAAAGACCGCATTACTGCGGCCGCTGCACCGATCCGTCTGTCAATCTCACGCTCCGTCCTTCCCTCACTCGTGAACAAGACCCCAAGATACTTAAACTCCTCCACTTGAGGCAGGAACTCTCCTCCCACCTGGAGGGAGCAGGCCACCTTTTTCCGGTCGAGAACCATGGCCTCGGATTTGGAGGTGCTGATTCTCATCCCAGCCGCTTCACACTCGGCTGCAAACCGCCCCAGGGCATGCTGGAGGTCCCGGCTCGAAGGAGCCAACAAGACCACGTCATCCGCGAAAAGCAGAGACGAGATCCATTGGCTCCCGAACCAGATCCCCTCCGGCCCGTGGCTGCGCCTAGAAATTCTGTCCATAAAAGTAATGAACAGAACCGGTGACAAAGGGCAGCCCTGCCGGAGTCCAACATGCACTGGGAACAGGTCTGACTTACTGCCGGCAATGCGAACCAGGCTCCTGCTCCGGCAGTACAGGGACCGCACGGCCCTTAACAGAGGGCCCCCGACCCCGTACTCCCGGAGCACCCCCCACAGTATGCCACGAGGGACACGGTCGAATGCCTTCTCCAAGTCCACAAAACACATGTGGACTGGTTGGGCAAACTCCCATGAACCCTCGAGCACCCTGCGGAGGGTATAGAGCTGGTCCAGTGTTCCACGGCCAGGACGAAAACCGCATTGTTCCTCCTGGATCCGAGGTTCGACTATCGGCCGAATTCTCCTCTCCAGTACCCTGGAATAGACTTTCCCGGGGAGGCTGAGGAGTGTGATCCCCCGATAGTTGGAGCACACCCTCCGGTCCCCCTTTTTAAATAGGGGGACCACCACCCCGGTCTGCCAGTCCAGAGGCACTGTCCCCGACTGCCACGCGATGCTGTAGAGACGTGTCAGCCAAGACAGCCCCACAACATCCAGAGACTTGAGGTACTCAGGGCGGATCTCATCCACCCCCGGTGCTTTGCCACTGAGGAGCTTACGGACTACCTCAGTGACTTCGGCTTGGGTGATGGATGGGTCAACCTCTGAGTCCCCAGCCTCTGCTTCCTCAATGGAAGGCGTGTCAGTGGGATTGAGGAGATCCTCGAAGTATTCCTTCCACCGCCCGACGATGTCCCCAGTCGAGGTCAACAGCTCCCCACCTCCACTGTAAACAGTGTTGGTGGAGGACTGTTTCCCCCTCCTGAGGCGCCGGATGGTTTGCCAGAATTTCTTCGAGGCCGACCGGTAGTCCTTCTCCATGGCCTCCCCGAACTCTTCCCAGACCCGAGTTTTTGCTTCCGAGACTGCCCGTGCTGCCGCACGCTTGGCCTGCCGGTACCCGTCAGCTGCCTCAGGAGTCCCCCGGGCCAGCCAGGCCCGGTAGGACTCCTTCTTCAGCTTGACGGCAACCCTTACTTCCGGGGTCCACCACCGGGTTCGGGGATTGCCGCCGCGACAGGCACCGGAGACCTTACGGCCACAGCTCCGGACAGCCGCGTCAACAATGGAGGTGGAGAACATGGTCCATTCGGACTCTATGTCCCCAGCCTCCCTCGGGATCTGGTCAAAGCTCTCCCGGAGGTGGGAGTTAAAGATCTCCCTGGCAGAGGGTTCTGCCAAACGTTCCCAGCAGACCCTCACGATACGTTTGGGCCTGCCAGGTCTGTCCAGCTTCCTCCCCCGCCAGCGGATCCAACTCACCACCAGGTGGTGATCAGTTGACAGCTCAGCCCCTCTCTTCACCCGAGTGTCCAAGACATACGGCCGGAGGTCAGATGACACGACCACAAAGTCGATCATTGATCTCCGGCCTAGGGTGTCCTGGTGCCACGTGCACATATGGACACCCTTATGCTTGAACATGGTGTTCGTTATGGACAAACTGTGACTAGCACAGAAGTCCAGTAACAAAACACCACTCGGGTTCAGATCGGGGAGGCCGTTCCTCCCAATCACACCCCTCCAGGTAACACTGTCATCGCCCACGTGGGCGTTGAAGTCCCCCAGGAGAACGACGGAGTCCCCGGTTGGAGCACTCTCCAGTACCCCTCCCAGGGACTCCAAGAAGGCCGGGTACTCTGCACCGCTGTTCGGCCCATAAGCCGAGACAACGGTGAGAGCCCTATCCCCGACCCGAAGGCGCAGGGAAACGACCCTCTCGTTCACCGGGGAGAACTCCAACACATGGCGGCTGAGCTGGGGGGCTATAAGCAAGCCTACACCAGCTCGCCGCCTCTCGCCGCGGGCAACTCCAGAGTGGAAGAGAGTCCAGCCTCTCTCAAGGAGTTGGGTTCCAGAGCCCAGGCTGTGCGTGGAGGTGAGACCGACTATTTCTAGTCGGTACCGCTCAACCTCCCGCACCAGCTCAGGCTCTTTCCCCCCCAGTGAGGTGACATTCCATGTCCCCATGGCTAGAGTCACCATCCGGGGATCGGGCCGCCGGGGCTCCCGCCCACGACCGCCACCCATATCCCTCTGCACCGGCCCCTTCTGAACCCTCCCGCGAGTGGTGAGCCCACAGGAGGGCGGGCCCACGTTGCTCGTTCGGGCTGCGCCCGGCCGGGTCCCGTGGGCAGAGACCCGGCCACCAGGCGCTCGCTTGCGAGCCCCAACCCCGGGCCTGGCTCCAGGGTGGGGCCCCGGTGACGCCGATCTGGGCGACGTGCACGTCCTTGGTAGTATGACTTTCATCAGGGGCGAGTGAACCGATCTTAGTCTGACCCGTCACCTAGGACCTGTTTGCCTTGGGAGACCCTACCAGGGGCATTAAGCCCCGGACAACATAGCTCCTCGGATCATTCAGGTGCTCAAACCCCTCCACCACGATAAGGTGCCGGTTCAAGGAGGAGTATAATATAATATTCCAAAACAATTCACAAGAAACCTTTAAAACTTGTCCGTTCAATCATAGAATGCACATTCCACCTGAGGTCATTAAACACGCAGTACATCATTTCTGCCACTTGGGGTCAACACAAAACAAAAGACGCGAGAAGTGTGGAATCGTGGGAGTTGATCCCAGCCACCAGTGCTGATGAAAATTGTTCTACATGACTCGGGTGGAAATGTTCATAGACGAGGCTGGGTTTAAAAGTTTTATTTCCGTCACGTCTCGCTCACTGACTTCTTCCACTCTCTGACTCTGCAATTTCTCTTTTTGATCACTGTTGGAAACATTTGACATGATGTAAGTTTACAACTTAACAAAATATAAAACAAAGGTCTAGTTGTTTATAGATACTTAATACATTTTATATATTTAAAACTCACAGAAATCTTATAGCACATGACCTCTGCGTGCCCAATGGTAGCTACGATCCTGAACATCACGTGATCGATTTTGATCCATCTTTACCTCCTAACTTAAACAAACACTTGTGGCGTGAAGCTGCTGCTGATTCATTTTTCATCCACATAATACATGTGAGTGACATGTGGGAAAGGAATCTTTATATTTGTCTGCATTTGTGTAGACATCAGATATACATCTGTTGCCGTGGTGCTCAACCCGTTGAAGTGTCACACCCTTGTAATGGAGGAACAGGAAGCGGGGAAAGAGATAAAAAAAAAAAAACCTTGCATCTATTGAATGGACGAGCGTGTTAATCACCTTACCAGTCTGGGGGACCCCACGCTGCCGAATCAGGAGAGGGGAAGATGGGGTTAAAGTGATGGATTAAGGATGAGTGAGGGAGCCCAGGGTTCAGGTTAAGACTGATTTCGGAGACGGATCGCTGTCCTGTCAAGCATGGCAGAACAGTGGCGTCCGGCCTTGTGAAGTGTCTGCATGGTGCTGGAGTGCGAGCAGCGGAGGAAATGAAAGTCATTACTGTCAGTGTGGAGTGAGCTTCATGGCCCAAACGGGATTAGACAGTGCATCCGACATTGTTTCTATACATTTGTAGACTTAAAAGTCAAGCGCAAAATGGGATTAAAATGAGGGAAAAAACCAATAAATAACCTTCAACAGCCCCCCCTCCACCCTTTTTGCCTCTCTTTTATTTCCTCGCTGCCTTCATTCGCTACCAATTCCCCACCTTATTTCATGTCTCATTCTTCCCTCGTCGTCTTCTTATCCTCCACCTGTCTCACTCTCTCTGACGCATCTCTCTTTCCCTCCCTCCATCTTTCACACGCTCATCTCCCCGTCAACAAAATGCACAGGTAGGCGCCGACTCCCACTCGCACTTTACATTCTGTGTTTTGTACAAAGAGAGAAAAAAAAATACATCCTTCTGGGGCCAATTGGCGCTTGAAATCCAACTTCATTCCCCTCAAACTGAACCCTTTGGAAAACAAACCCTCCCACCACTTTGTGCTCTTCTACTCTTCTTTTTTTTTTCTTTCCTCCCTCCTCTTCCCCTTTCAAAACAGCCCCGTAACAAACTGGCGAATTGTTGCCCTTCCTTAACTTTTAAGGGTATTATGCACCATGTCCAACTTCAAAGCCTGTCTTACCTCCACACTTTAATTGTATCTTCCCCAGCCTCTGCGTGCCATTTGATTCTGCTGACAACAGCACTTCTCCCCTCCGCTCTCCTCCATCCTTCTCCTCCCGTTTTTGGTCCTCGCTCGTGTTTGTGTTTTGACCCCTCTTGCGCCACCACCGGCTTCCTCTCATCAGCCCCTTGCTCCCTTCAGAGGCCATTGTCCCCCCTGTTGTCACCTACTTTGAAGAGGTAGCCTCCGTTTCCTCTCTCGGCCGTCCGTTGTTGCCCGGGGTGTGTACACACCAAACAAACTTGAAACAGTAACCCCCTGTCCTACATTGGCTGTCTCCTGCTCTCTTTATCTGCTCCCTCTCTCTCTGTCTGTGTGAGCTGACTTCCTCCTCATGGCCCTGGTTGATAATTGCCATAAGCTTCCCTCTTGGTTTCAATTTCCATTGTCCTCCCCCAAATTCTTGGCTCTGGCTTGAGATAAAGGGATGAGTACTTCAAAGGGGTCTGCAAAGAGTTTAACCCCAAGCCGAAAAGGAACAGCACACAATACTGTAATTGAGAGCAGTTACTGATCACAGGGCTGCAGCGCGGAGACGACAGCACCGGTGGACGTGCACACACACTCCCGAGTGTTTATGACTGCAGCCGAGGTGGCCAGTGGCAGTTACGACAGGCCAAGACCGTATAACACAGTCGTAAAAGCCTCTCCAGTCCGCCTGAGCTGTTAGATTGGAGTCGTTTAGAAAATTCTGCTGCTTTATACAACATTAAAGGTGCAATGTGTCGTTTTTAATCAGAAGAGAAGGATAGTCATTGACTGACCCTTAATGTCTAAACAAACCAAATAAACAAAATCTTTATTTCCATGACTGCATAAACAAACTGACCTTATAGGACAACACAGTTTTCATACTGTTTTCCTTTATTATACATGGCGGACCCTGCCATCTTTCTAGCCTCAAACATCATTCTGGGGACCTTATTTTCCTCTGAGAAAGCTTGTTTATTCGGTTATGGACCAAATCAATATTTCTGATTATGTATTATTACCGCATTCATGTTGTAAATGTTAAAATTCTGAGTTTGAATTTCTTCTCCAAAACTACATAGTGCCCCTTTAAAGAACTAATTGGGCCCACGAGTGATTTACGTATTTCCTTTCTGCCTCTATTTATAGGCCTCTTTGTAGTCAGGCTGAATTTGACCTGTCCCTGTAATAATATCTTCCCAAACAGAGAGACAGTTACACCCCATAACCTCTCCCCCCTGAAGCCTTCTTTCAAGGGTCTTTTTATAGGGCCAGGAGCCAAGGACACCCCTGGTCTCAGGCCAGTCACAGACCTGGGGTCAGCTCCTGTGGGGCGGCAGGGAAGACCCGACCTATGGGGACCTCCCATGAACCATAGAGGGGGTTGACAAGGCAGGACATGAGGGCCCAACTGGCCCCTGGTACTGGCAGGGGGTCCACACCATCGCCATGGTGATGGTTTCTACCCCGGTGTGTTTACTGTCAAGAGGTCAGCCTCGGCCCTCCAGAGTTAACAAAGGCTGACACTGTCAGGGTAGCACTGGGTATATTAGCCAGATGACCTGTATACCTACAGGCTGTATAGATGAGCTTTTATGAGATGAAAGAAGTTGCATTTGCACAGACTTGTTTTGACTCTGAGTCATTACTGTCTCACATCTGGCTCCGTTCCAGATGTCAGATCCACTGTACGTCAGTGGTTTCCAAGCTTTCTTGTCAGATGTTCCCACACAGCCCTGTGAGAAGTCGGCCGACTCCTCCGCTAACATTTATTTGTACTCTTCATCCAATACCTTTAGGCAGCGATGGAATGTAAGGAGGTACATTTACTAAAGTACTGGGCTTAAATACATTTATGAGCTACATGTACTTGAGTCTTTACAGTTTCTGTTACTTCCACACATTTGCATTTTGGCAGCAAATATTGTTCTTTTTACTCCACTACAGTGATATCAGTAGTTAGTAATTACTCTTGCAGAGTCCATACTGCTTCAAAGCCAAAGCAGCACATTTTTTAAATATTTTGTCAGAAAAATGCGTAAATAACAGATGAGATCATCAGGCAACGCAGAGTGTACCTATTTCACCCTCAAACTAGAAAACTATTTCATACATTTAATCCTTAAGTCAACTTTTAGATAACTATTTAAACCATTTTGTCTGTTAATCTGTTTAGCCATTTATCAATCACTTGTAGCTGCAGCTCTGCTCGTCTGGTATACAGCTGCCATGCACTCACAACGTGTTCTTCAGGAACTGTAATTAAATTTTCTTTTTCAAAGTTGTGCTGTTACACAAGCTTTCCTCGAGCCCCCAAGCAACGCAGAAACGTGGGCTGTAAGTGTCCTTGGTTGGCCGTCACTGGTTCATCTTTAGCTGGGACAGTGAGTTTGATGTGAACACTTTGGGAGTGTTCTTGCGCAGGATGTGAGCGCGATAAAGTGGCCTTTGACTGATGAGTAATCCCTTAGTCATCACAGCCTCTTCTGGAGCAATTTCCTCTTTTATTAACCTTGATGGGAAGCGCGGTATCAAGGGGGAAAGTTTCACAGCACCATCAGCAAACAGGCTGATCAAAGTGTTTGCCGTCTTTGTGCTGTACTTTTTGAATCTCCGTCCACCGAGACAACAAGGACACACAGACGACTACTGTCTCCCTTTCAAGGAATATAGCCAGTCCTCTTGTACAGAGTGTCTCCTGTGGTGGCTCATTTGAAGACTAAAGACCTATTGACTCTGTTCTGTGAACACTTTATTAACAAAACTGCCTGCAGCTAGTCCGGTGCGAATAAAGAAAAATGTCCACTACAGTGTGCATCCAAACAGCACCTCTCAGTCCGAGCAGTGAAAGGATGTACACTGAATGACTGATGGGCTTCTCACTCCTCTCCATGTTATCTATGCCTACACAAAGCAGAGAGCTGTGCGGTCAGAGAGGAGCAATTCTACTGTTGCTTAAATGATACCATAACATCCTTCAGAGATGTGAACAGATGTTTTTTTGTGTTTTTAATCTGGTGCGCATGCATGGAGCATGTGCCCTTGTATTGCCACTGGTAGGAGCTGTGGAGTGATACCAGCACTGTGATTTGATTTCCTATTGCAACATGTTGTATCTGAATGACATCCGTGGGTTTTTAAAAGTAGTTAAAAACACTGCCCTGCTTCAGTCTTTGGATCCTGCAGGAGGACACGCATCCGTCTCCGTCCAAAAAAAAGCGCCTTTAAGAGGATTAAAAAACATACTTTCATTATTCTACTGGGCTGTTTTCTTCTTGTTGTATGGGAAAAAAAAGGAAAATCATATGAGGATATGAACGTGCTATTTGATACACGCCGTTGCATGCATTGTGCATCCCCAGGACTCCAGCGGATTAATCTGAGAAACTATGCGGGTCTTGAAAGGGGGGGGGGGGGATCCCTGCGTCTTTAAAGTTTATGTAGCAACAGAGGGATTGTAGCGATAATGCTATTGGGGCGGCAGATCAGTTACTTGTGACGCTCCGAAGCCTCGGGGAGTTGGCTCAAGATTGCTTGTCTTTGATAAGGTCCTCACTATGTAGCTGCAACTTCGCGATCTAGGAGAAAGATTGTTGAAAAACGTGGCAAAAAAAAAACGTGCAGGCTTTTTTTAAAAAAAAAAAAAAAAACACTCCTCACTGAGAGTGGCTGCATCGCATCCGGGAAGCTCCGTCACTTGTTTTTTTATTTATTTTATTTTCTATCGGAGGCGTCAAGCTGCAATTGTTTTTTATGCAGCTGTCGGGACCCGGCAGTCGGTTCCTCACTTTGAAGTGCGCTGCTCCAGCCTGTCGGCTCACTCGGTGTTGGAGTCGCCTGCAGGAGAGACCTACCGTGCGGCATGGCAGCCTGAAACCGTAAAGGGAGGAGGAAAGGAGGAGGGAGGAAAGCGGTCTTTTTTTTCTTCTCTCCCCCCCCCCCCCCTCTCTCTCTCTTTCTCTCTCTCTCTCTCGCTCTCTCTCTCTCGAGTGCATTTTTCTCTCCGCGAGCCGACTCAAACCTGAACGGGACTGTATGTGGACGCGAGTAGCTGTGGATTATACGCTGCCTTTTTTTTCTTCTTCCTGTTCTCCTCTTGCGTGTGGATAAAACCTGGAGTTTAATTTTGAGGAGAGAACTCGTGGATCGATGGTAAGTTACAGGAGAGTGTGCCTCCTCAAAACTGCGCCCCCCACAACACCACCACCACCACCACCACCAAAAACTGGAGCGCCCTTTGATGTGCTGTTGACTCGCCTTTGAAGTAATGTTCCGGGCGAAACGAGCCGCTTTTTCTTCCGTTTTTTTAAAGAAATACAAAAAAAAAAAAAAAAAAAACCACAAGACAGCGCGTCAAGTCGTTTCTGTGTCGCTCCACTTCGTTTTGGGTTTTTTTTTCCTACATTTGTGCGTTTTTCGCGTTTTAAAAAAGTTAAGAGTAGAGAAAAATCTCTCAGAAGTAGTGCTCGTTTTTTTTCTTTTACAGGAATTCATCCTCCTCCCCCCCACACCACCACCACCACCAGATCTGAGACTTTGGTGTACTTTGGGACTGGGAATGTTTTTAAAAGAGGGCTCGTTTAGTCGACATGAGAGCAACTTAAGACTTGAGAGAGTGTGATTTTAAAGTTAACCCATGTAGCCAGTGTCGGAGGTTTTTTAGTTCTCCAACACTTGAGCGGCGTGTCGCTGATCCAAAGTGACATCTGTAATGTTGCACATCAGCCGATGATGCGTCTGTAACAAACTGCTGCGCTCATGGAAGCAGCAGATAGCTGGATGTTAAAGCTCCAGCAGTTGTTCACAGCAGCGGCGAGCGACTGAGTGAACTCTATTAACTATGTCGGTCACGTTTTTCGATCTTCTCCCAGTTTGTCCCACCACATCAGTGTCCTACAGGTACTCACGGGCAGGCTCAGTTTGACGTGATTTAGCAGCTTGTGATGAGATGTAGAGGGAGAGAGGGGGTGGTGGTGGTGTCGGGGATGGCAGAGAGGACATGTGCTTGCATTCTGCAGCGAGCAGTCCCTGACATCAGGCGTGATGGATCAGGAAGCGCTAATAAAACCGTGTCCGTGCGTAAAGCTCCGGCATTTTGAAGGATAAATGACTTATTAATGGTGCTCGGGTCGTCACCCCGCTTGACACATAGCCCCCGTACGTGTGATTGCTTCTCGGAGGAGGCGGATGGTGTAGATTCAGCTCAGGTGAGGTGCATGTGCGAAAATCACTGTTTAATTCGCTGTTAGTTTGCGTCCCAGCCCCGTAGCGCCTCGGCAGAAATCCCATTCCAGGTTTGAGATATGAAGAAATGCTGTTTATGTAATGCTGCTGCAGCGTTTTCTCACATTTTTTTTTCTCTCCTCCAATGTGATCCAGCCTGTCTTCTTCTGTAAAAGTCAGTGAGGGTCTGAGAAGACTCTTACTGCGCCTCTGCCTCTTTGAAGTTGGGGCGGATCTGGTTTTGATTAGATCAATACTTTGTGTTTCAGAGAGAAGACGGGCAGCCGGAGAGAAGCTCCCCCGCTGACATAAGAGAGTGAGGAGATTACAGTAGAGGCTCAGAGGAGGCGAACAACACACAGGCTCTATCCTGCTGCCTTCAGAGCCATGAGCCGGGCGCTTATGGACCATATCGCCAGCAGTTTCAGAGAAGATGCTCCTCGACCCCCGGTGCCGGGGGAGGAGGGCGAGGCGCCCTGCTACCCCGGCAAACTCGCAATGATGAAACCTCCGGAGCCCCCCAAATCAGTTGTGCTCGGCTCTCCGGGCTCCTCGGCGAGGAGGAACGAGGATGGTCTTGGTGAGCCAGAGGGGAGTGCCTCCCCGGATTCACCGCTCTCCCGGTGGACAAAGTCTTTGCACTCTCTCCTCGGGGACCAGGACGGTGCTCTTCTTTTCAGGACATTCCTGGAGCGGGAGAAGTGTGTCGACACTTTAGACTTCTGGTTCGCCTGCAATGGCTTCAGGCAAATGGACCTCAAGGATACCAAAACGCAGAGAGTCGCCAAAGCAATCTACAAGCGCTACATCGAGAACAACAGCATTGTCGCCAAACAGCTCAAGCCCGCGACTAAAACCTTCATACGGGATAATATCAAGAAGCAGCACATAGACTCTGCCATGTTCGACCAGGCGCAGACCGAGATCCAGACCAACATGGAGGAGAACGCGTACCAGATGTTCCTGACCTCTGACATTTACCTCGAGTACGTGAGGACTGGCGGAGAAAACCCGAATCACGTCAACTCGAACGGGCTGGGCGACCTGAAAGTCGTCTGTGGATACCTTCCCACGCTCAACGAGGAGGAGGAGTGGAGCTGTGATTTCAAAGCCAAAGCGCTGGTTGGACTGACGGCGAAGGCGCAGAGGGCCACCGTGTCCATGAGGGCGATGGAGGTGATGGAAAGAGGATACAGGTATGGCCGCAGCACCCTTTTTAATTCACCCCGAACGCTTGACATGTCTATTAAATGCACATTAGAGGGAGCTGGAAACCCGTGCGTAAAAGCGCAACACGTGTGTTCTCTCCGAATCAGTTGAGGATTTCTTAAAAGTTTGTCGATCGCTCAGTCTGTGTCTCGCTCCCTGGCTCTCTGGCCCCTCTCACCATCTCCAGCAGCAGCAGCAGCAGCAACAGCAGCCCTCTGCTGGCGCTCGCCTGGATTTCCGGGGCTTTGAAATAGTTCAGCAGAATGAGGGATCGTCTTCCACGGGAAAAGTTCACAGAGCACGGCTGGCTCTGGCCCCAGCCAGCAAATAATAGATGATGACATTGCTATGCTATGCCTCCTCCTGTAACCACACTGTCCTCAAGCTTTGGGGTGGAGGAGTTAATCTATAGCAGATCTATAGATGGTTCTTTTGAGTGGGATATTCTGAAGCCTTCTTTTTGGATGCTGTTCCACCTGCTCCTGTCCATATCCCAAACAAACATATGCTATTCTTTAGGAGTAGGTGTGTATGTAAAAAAAAAACCATCTGTGCCGGCAGTGGAAGTTGCACAAAGGTCTTAACATTGTAGTGCGACAGGCTTAGCAAACTGACAGCTACCTGCCCAGGACAACATGGTTTGACAGCTTAGTGGTGGGAACTCTCCCGTAGTGAGAGAGTCTAGTCCTCTTCTGACGCGACTCCCCTGGTGCCTTTCTCTCCCCTCCCATTGTCACCTTACAGATTCAAAACATGTGGAACCCATTTCTCCCTCTTCCGCTTCCTCCTGCTCTCCTCCTCTCATCTGACTTTCTCTCCCTTTTTTTTTTTTTTTTTTTTTACAAACAAACCCCTTGAACAACGGCAGCAGCTACAGTACAGAATCAACACCCTCCCACCCCGACCCCTCTCACTCTCTTCTTCCCTCTTTTCTTGTTTGCGTCAGTTCTCCTCTGATTCCCCCTCGCCCGCCTTTCTCCACTTTTATCTTTTTTTTTTCCCTTTTTGAGATCTCAGGGATGGGGACTATGAGGCAGGCGTTTGGAGCGAAAGTGAAGGGAAAGGGAGTGGAAGGAAGGACAGAGGGGGGGAGAGAGAGAGAGAGAGGAAAGAGGGGGTGCACCTCCATGAAAGAAAGGGAGGGAGGAGAAAGGATAAATTAGGGGGTGAGAGAGAGGCAGGGAGGGAAGAATGCAAGGCCAGCTGTGTTAAATACCTGACTCTTTGCAAGCTCCTCTGAAGGTCAGCCTGAAGTTGGGGGGGCCTACAGCTTTAGTCCTGCTGGGTCTCTCCCTCCTCATGAAGACCCCCCCCCCCCTCCCTTTTTTTTTTCCTCTCTCCTTTCTTTCCTTCTCTGACACACTCTCATGCTTCCGCTCTATACTGTGTTTTTTCTTTTACTTTCGGTAACCCCCCCCCCCCCACACACACACACACACACACCCCGACCCCCCACCCCCCGTCTCTCCTCCTCCTGTACCATGGCAAGAATGCATGCACAGCGGGAGATGAATGCTAAGGAAAGAGTGAGTGTGAATGTTAGAAATGGAAAGAGAAATTGTAGGCTTTTAAAGAAGGCATACATGGGAGCGTAAATAGATAAAAAATGACAGCTTTCCCAACGTGGATTAACTTATAGTTGAGGGTGGAGGAGGTTGCCAGGCTGCAGAGTGGCTGGTCACTCTCATTCATGATCGGGTTTAGCAGTTACTGGAAGCCAACAAAGTCATATTCACACATTTTATCACTTTATGCGTCATTAAATCCTTAACATAAGTGGAAAGAACTCACCTGATAACTCACAAATGTTGAAATGTCACCAACCTGTTGGATACTGTTAAATTCATTAGTATTGATCTGATTTCTGTTGTCATAACCTCCACAGATCATACAAGAGAGGAGACTCATTCAGCCCCTGCCATGCGGGCTCTTTCGCCCCCGTCAGCAGCACCAATGACAGCGAGGTGTCCAGTGACGCCTTGACCGACGATGCCATGTCCGTGACTGACAGCAGCGTGTAAGTGAATATTAACCAAACATGCCAGTGTGTGTATGTGAGAATGTCAGCACATGATGGGGGTTTTCAGGAATGTGAAATGAGGTGCTGTGAGAAATGTAAAAAAAAAAAAAAAAAGATTAAGTGACACTTTCCTTCAGCTAGACTGGAAGAGCAGTTTGCTGTAGTTGAAATATCAGTGGGCCCTTGAAAACACTTGGAAGATGCACTGGAGCAGCCAGGATGTGGCATGGGCCAACGCCAAGCCCAGTCCTACTGTTTTCATTTTTAACATTATACTGTTACAGAGAGACTTTGGTTGAGTGGCAACTAAGGGTTAATCTGTCAGTCATGTCCTTGATTTATTGAATTGTTGATAGTGAAAAATGTCAATCAGTGTTTCCCAAAGCACAAGACAACGTCCTCTGGTTTGGACCACAACCAAACTATAATCAGTTTACTGTCACAGAGGAGTGAAGGAACCAGAAGAAACTGGTTATCAAAAAAGTTAGCGATTAATTTAACAGCTGACAACTTAAAAGTTAATCCCTGCAGCTAGCACTTGACCGATATATCAGTAGGCTTATATTACCGGTGGGTATTGGCCTACAACAGCTATCAGTACTGGCGTTAATGTCGTGTGACGTGTGCTGATATGAAACTTTGATAAAGTTTACTGTTTCAGTGCACTGGTGTGATTTCAGACAAAACAGTTTGTTGTCATACTGTGAAACATCCTGCCTCTGTTACATATTTTTGTGTTTGATGACCACATTTGATTGATAAATCGATATCAGTCCCCCCAAAAAATCAAGTATTGTTTGGGCTCTAGTTGTAGCTCTGGATCTTGTCAGTGAGTATGGAGGCTTTATGTTTAGTGCTTCAGTTGACATGGACACTGCTGGAAGATGGATTCACATGTGGTGTAGGGCAGATGATAACCTGTTTTGTCTTTTTGTTTGCTTTGATTTGATCAAAGCAGTTGATTATCTGCCGGTGAACTGGCTAATCAGGAACTGACTGATCATTTCACTACAAAAAAGTGAGTTATGTGTCATCCGCATGTGATTTGGCCTTATCTGCGTACGTGCCTAGGGCCTCGTTTTTCTGAAGGATTATTTGGCGCAATCACGCGTCTCTCAAGTGACAAGGTGCTATGAAGTCATTGCATGGTGCACAGCGAAAGGCCAAGAGCACTCGGGTCAGCTGGGCTTTGGACAGAAAGCAGAAAAACCTTGGTACGAGTACTTCTTTACCTCATCTCACATGGGAGGCGTGAAGGCCTACACGGATGATGTCACTGAAGCAGCAAGGTTCTCCATGACCAAGCTTAAGATACTTACAGACTGAGACATTGATGGTGCAATGCAACCAGTGGGCTGGGCTGCACATTAATATGGCAGCTATAAAGAGTTTTTTTTTTTTTTTTTTTACAACGGGGAGTCCTCTGCTCTGGCATATCTCTAGACAGCCCTGCTTCAAAGAGACCGAGGCCCATATAGTCCTGTTCTGCTGTACTTTGCCCAGTGCAGTGACAGAGCCCTGGACACAGGGACACAACCCCCCTTCAATTCCTGCCTGCTTTGGCCTTGATCAGAATATCTGCCTCACTCTTTAGGTCAGTTGAAAGGACCCATGAACATTTGAATCTCATTTACAGATAAAGAAAAAGAATAGAAAAGGGAAAAAAAACAACAGGGGAGGAGGCGGCTGGGTGGGAAGAGAAAGAGAGTGGTGGAGGGGGGATTTTTGCTTATATCTTATTTATGGATTTGCTTGGACGCTGGGGAATGCAGCTGCGCAGACTTCAAACATTACCTTATCTTACAAACCAGCCTTTTGATGTGCGGAGATCAGAGGCTGGCTGCGGCAGCGCTTGCCAAATGAAGATTGGGAGGGGAGGGAGGAGGGGGGGGTGGTGCTTATGCGCATGACTGTGGCATTTCAAAGCAAAAGTGGAAAAGTGCTCCTCAGTTAGGCTAGGTCACCAGGAAACTGCTGTTTAGCATGGAGAAAATACACTGTTTTACACTGTCAAGTGCTTCAGTTTGAAGCTCGAGCTCTGCTGTTTGTTGTTTGATTTAATTTTTTGAGTCAGTCAGCCATTCAGTCCCTCAGATAGATTTAACCAGGTTAGCTACACCCTTGGGTCTTGTCCTGCAGTAACTCTCTGAATAAGTATAATGAGCAGCTAATGCTAACAGTGTCCTCAGCACAACATTAAAGTCAGTAGGGGAATGCTAATGCTGACACTACTTCTGGCCAGTGGAGCAGAGCACTAAGCGACTGCAGAGTATTGTGTGTGTGCGTGTGTGTTTGTGTGTGTGTGTCGTTGAAAGGAAGTGGCCAGCAGCGTTCCTAGTGCTGCGCTGGAGCCGGAGCTGAGTATGAGTGTCATTTGTAGGGCAAACAAAACCTTCTTACACCTCACTGAGAGCCATGTAACCTGGCATGCTCCGATACATGAAGACGACAGGGAAACGCTGCCGTGACTCGCGTCTGAGTGTCTCTTTTGTTCCCAAATTGAGTCTAAAAGATGAAAAACAAAAACGATGATACGATTAATAAATTAGATTTATTCTTTGCCTGGACTGCGTTTGATCTACGCAGTTGGCTAACAAGCGCCTTCCTGAATGGCTGTTTGGTCTTAAATGATTCATCCGATTGGGTAATTGACCTTTGTGATCTCTCTGCACACCCCTAGAGATGGCATCCCTCCGTACAAACTGGGCTCCAAGAAACATCTACAGAGAGAGATGCAGCGTAACATGAGGATGAACAGCCAAGTCTCACTGCCTGCTTTTCCTGTAAGTGTACACACACACACACACACACACACACAGACGCTCTGAAGTCTTTTTGAACCTGGGTCCCACAGTGTAATTTCCATACCACCCTCTGTTCCGGGTCTCTCTTGGTTCTATGAATAGTACCGCACAAACTGTATTCGGCATTCTCAATTCAACAACACCAGCAAAGATCTGAAGAGTAACGTCAAAGATCCAGCCTCCCACTCACACACACACACACACACACACACACATACACACTCACACAGTTTCACATAAGCGCACGTACACACATACAAACATGAGCCCCTTCGCTACCTTTGGTGTCACCTACACCCCCATTAGGGTTCCTTGAAGTCTGCGGGAGACGGGGAGGTCTCTAAGCTGTTTATCGCCGCAGCGCTCGGAACACACCAGGGTTTTTCTTCCCTACCGATGCTGTAAATATGGAGAATAGAGAGAGATGAGGAAGATCTCTGCCGCTTTATCCCGAGGGCTCTGAAATCAGCCCGGATCCCAACAAAAACACAAAGATACTCAGACACATTCACACGCACATGCACGCACACGCAGTGCTTTGATCCAAGGATGAATGGAGCAAATGCACAGGGAAGTGACAACTTCCAACAGAGCTGGCCCCCTTTTTTTCCCTTGCAGCCCCCATCCCCACCCCACCCCCTTTACATACATATGCACACACACACTCCGGCAGCCCCCCTCCTCTAAAAGTGAGGGATCTTGGGGAAGAGTTTGAGCGTGTCATGTGAGCTCTCAGTGGGTCAGAGGGGAGCTGGTAGCTTAAGGCTTTAGAGAGGCGAACTCCAGGTTGAGAGAAGAACAGGAAAAGAAGTCAGGGGGAAGATCTTGCAGAAGTAGTAGTAGTAGTAACAGAAGCAGCTTGTTAAAATAAACTCAGTGTAACCCCCTTTTTTTTCAACGTTATGAGACATGCAGCAAGTGTTACTTGTATCAGGAAGGGATCCACAGATTGGTTCTCGCCACTCTTCTCTCAGTGTCCCGCTTTTGCTTTATTTTCGCTTTTATTCTTGTTTTTGTTTCCCGTCTGATTTTTGGCAATGGCTGCCATTCCCATGGTGCACCAGCCCTAGGCTCCATCAGACAGCGCCTCTTTTACTCACTCTTTTCTCCCCTTCATCCCGACTACAAAGGAATGGGAGAAACAAAAAAGAAAAAGGAAAAAAATCAAGAAAGCCCCAGTGCAAAAAATGCAAATAATTTAAGATGTGTGCGACACACACACAGATTCTCATACTGTCACTATACTGTACCTCAAAGGTGCCCAGTGTGACAAGGGGGGGAATAAATTACCTCAACCTGTCTGATCTCCCACCCTTTTCGGGCCCTTTATCTCTTTCCTCCAATCCTTCCCTCTCTTCATTTTCTCTTTATTTGCCCTCCTGCGAGCACACATCTCTGCATCTCAACTTCTCCCTATTTTTTTTAATCCCTCGTCCTTTCCTCCCTGGAGTTCTCTTCCACCCCCTGTCGATATGTGGCTTTTATTCGAAGATGTAAAGCCACTGCTTCCCATCCATCTATCCCTCCATCCCTCCCTCCACCATCCTATTCTCCCCCCACTGAGTGTTTGATATTTGACGAGGAAACCTTTGAAGTGAGCTGACTTTAAAGAGGCCTGCTGATGATGACAGGGGGAACCAGCCGAGGCCTAGCCCAGCATGACCATACACCAAGCCTGCCACCCCTTAGAACAACCCCGTCGCCCTGGGTGCCACCAGTGGTGGAGCAGGCGCTGGTAGAGGATGGTGCATGAATGTAGACAGATGAGGGGAAAGGAGTATCTTTGTAGATGTTGCGGAGGGCTGGGGCTTGGTCGTGAAGGGATGACAATGGCTAATTTATCGCCTTCTCCTCAAAGCGTACTCGCCGTCCTCCCAAGGAGATGGTCACAGTGGAGCCAGCAGAGTTTGCAGCCCAGCTCATCTCCCGCTTGGAGAGCCTGAAGAGAAAACAGGACACCATCAACTCTCTGGAGGAGAGGCTGCAGCAGATTCAGGAGGTTTGTGGGATTTCTTACTATTCTTACTGTAAAGGCCAATCATGATTTTATTTCTTTCTTTATTGCTCACTTGATGACTTTGTGTTTGTTTGTTACCAGGAGGAGGAGCGAGAAGACACAGAGATCGTGGCCAGTGCTCCCCAGCTCTCTCCCCATCCCTTGACCCTACTCCCCGGCTCCTCTGACGAGGACCCCCAGGCGATCCTGGACGAACACCTCTCTCGCGTCCTTAAGACCCCCGGCTGCCAATCCCCCGCTGTTGTCCGCCACTCACCCCGCTCCACCTCCCCAGACCAGAAGCCCTTCACACGGGCAGGCTTCGGGACGAAGGCCCTGGTAAGGACGGGGCCCTCCAGTTCCTCTGTGTCCGGTCCTGACCAAGGGGCCATCGCTCTGGCCTTGGGCCCCAGTAGGACCCTTGTGAGCAGGCAGAGCACAAAACACATCCACCACCACTACATCCACCATCATGCCAGTCCCAAAACCAAGGAGCAGATTGAAAGGGAGGCAGCCCTCAGGGTGCACGGCCTGTGCTCCAGCAGTGGCGAGTGCCAGCCCTGCCAGCCTTACCAGCGCAGCCGCAGCTTGGGCAGAGAGATGTGTGGGGCCATCTCAGCAGACAGCAGCGTGGGGTCAGTTCCAAGCTCCTCTTTGATTTCATGTCCCGGTAGTCTCCTGTTTTCTCATTTTGATTGTATAAAAATCAACATTGCTAACTCTCTCTCTCTCTCTCTCTCTCTTCCTCCCAGGCGTTCCAGCTCTCTCTCCAGGCGAGTGTGTCGCTCAGGGGCTGAGGACGGAGTTGCAGAGAGGTGTATGGAGGACTGTGGGCCTGTACAGCTGCCCAACGACACCACAGACCCAGCCCAGAACGTGCTGCAGTGGATTCTGGAAAGTAAACGGCAAGGCAGGCACAAGTCTCACAGGTTAGCAGGAATGCTTTGGTTCTTACAAGAGTTGTATTTTTAGTCCAAAATGTTTTAATTTATGTGCCACCATTGCATGTTGTTAAAGCATGTCGTCTTATTTTTCCTCTCCCTCACAGTAACCAGAGCACCAAGAAATCTTTCGGAGGCTCCTCTACCCAGACACACACGTGGGGTGGTGGTGGAAGCTGTGGCCACCTACGTAGCCACCAGCCAGCCCAGCCATTCATCCAGGACCCAGCCATGCCTCCCCTTCCCCCTCCCAACACTTTGGCCCAGCTGGAGGAGGCCTGCCGCAGACTGGAGGAGGTCTCCACCAAGACCACCAAGCAAAGGTACACAGAAACAAGAGAGTAGTTGATGAATGTTGCTCTTAGCTTTGTTCAGCTTTCTTAGCCTCTATTATTGATCCATGTAATAAAGTCTCTGTTTGATCTTTTCGCAGGCATTCCATGTCCAGTCTTCAGCAAGAGAAGAGCCACCCAGTGCCTGTCCAGGGCGAGGGCTCCGTCCCTCCGTCTCTAGCCAATCCCAGCCTCCTCGCGACCAGCCTACAATCAGAAGAGTACGATGCCTCTACCATCCTGCCCTCCCTCTCCTCTCCTCCTCTCTGCTCCTCTTCCTCCTCTCAGCCATAGCCTCCACCTCGCAGTGTACTTCCTTCCCTTTTAACTCTTTCTACTTGACACCTGCACATGTAGGGAGACAGACATGTAGTCCACATATAGTCGCTGGAAAAGGAGAAGGTGACCCCCTTTTTTACAGAACTTATTTTAAGCTTTGTGCACAGATGCCTGGCTTCTACCTCGGTTTGCATGAATCTTGTGTATTTGTGCTGTGTGTGGGGAGTGTGTAGTCACCACCACACCACCTGACTGAGACATCCCTTTCATATATATGTATCATTTTTATTGGCTGTCCTTCAGTGAGCTGGCAGTCGGCTGGGGCGAGCAGAGCTTAGCAAAGAGAGAGCTCCTCTGAAGTGGGCCTACAAAGCCTTGGACATAGCTGAAGGGGAATTGATAATACTGGGCCCCTTCTCCATGCACGCACGCACACACACACACACACACACACACACACACACACACCACAAGTACACACTTAGTGATGGCACTGGGTCACTCTCTCACTCACTCACTAGTGGGGTATTCTTCAGTCAGGGTGCTGTTACTGTATTTCTAGGTTAGTACTGTATTCTGTACACTCTTGCTAGAAGTAGTAGATTGATGGTTAGAGGCTTTTTCTCTGATTTCTCTTCTTTTTCACGAGGGTGTCCGCTCATTCTAACGCAGCCTTTTTTTGCTCCTGTCTACTTTCAGGATGAAGGAGTGTAAAAAGGCGGTAGGAAGCCACGGAATGTGCAGTGGCGAGACAGTGGTGACGTATTTCTTCTGTGGTGAGGAGATCCCCTACCGGAGGACCATGAAGAGCCACAGTCTCACCCTGGGCCACTTCAAGGAGCAGCTCAGCAAGAAGGGCAACTACAGGTGTGTAAAGATGGAAATGGAACCTGACATTTTGCCATCAGCGCCTCTGTGACATTGCAAATGTCAGCAATAAAACACTATCAGATCATTGGCCTTGGATTTTTGAGAACAAGCACTTGATAAGTTGACGTCTCTTGCCGTATCAACACAAGTCCACTTGCAGACAGTTTCCAGGTTGCAGATTAAAAGGTGATACATTTTGATAATGACACTGTCGTACAGGGTTTGTACAAAGTGTAGGAAATTTGGGAACTGCATAATTTTAACCATTATGTTTCCAATATTAGGCATATGCTTGAATTTGGTTATAATCTTCCAAAAGTGCTTGATTCTCATCACAATCTGGTGTTTCATCCCCACAATCATGCATGTAAACTGAAAATCTATAAATATATAAAATGAAAAGATCCCGTTGGCAGATGTGTTTGTTGTCACCTGACATAAATAAGGAAAAATAACTAAATAATCATGATCAAAACATGCTGTCAGAAATAATATGAACAGCTGGTAATACAGCACAAATGCACAGTAATTGCTAAAGGAACACTGAAGCTAGAAATGTGTCAGGGTCCACCAAATGTTAACAAAGTAAAACACTATGGAACAAAACTACAAAACCCCCAAACTACATAGTGCACCTTTAAAACACTGTTCCAACCGAGTGGCAATCACACATGCAGGAAGTGAAGGAATTGGTCGGAGACGGGTACTGTTAGGCAGTTCTGTAATCATTAGTGTCATCTCAGAAAAACCTGGTGACATTTAAGAAAACAAGACGGGACTGAAGGAAACTACAAACTGAAGCGAGAATGTCTAATGTGAGCAGCTACAGGCTACTTTGAATTGTGCTCAGCGCCTGTGTGACCTCATGTGTTTTCTCCACATTTATTATCTTTATCCATGTCTATGCACCGCTATCAGTGTTTGTTTCTGTGTGTGTGTGTGTGTGTGTGTGTGTGTGTGTGTGTGTGTGTGTGTGCAGTCAGATCAAGGCCTCTGTACTTTGTGTGTGTGTGTTGAGGGGGGTGCAATGAAAAGGAAAGGACAAGAGCGAGGGAGGGTGGGTGGTGCGGGGTTAGTGGAAGAGTTTGAACTGCAGCGATTTGGGTCCCATCTGGTATTGATTTCCATGCTAAGGCACACTTAATACACATGGCTTTGAAGCCCCGGCCCCTTTCATTTCAACCAACAAAGACTCACACAAATGGCCAGCGTGCAAATTCTTCACTGATGCTATCAGGGGCTCCTTTTTTTTCCCCTTCCCTGGTGTGTGTGTATGTGTGTGTGTGTGTGTGTGTACATGTGTGCTTGCGTTGAACGTGCACAATGTTTACACATGTTGTAATCATTTTATGGATATTTTTGAAAGGCAGATTGTTAAACGCCAGATTTGCTTGTTTGCTGTACTTCAGGGCCCTGGCCGAGGCCGCGCAGCTTCGATGTGTATTTGCGGAGCGAGATTTTACTTTGATTGCTCCTTTCCAGTGGGCATTGAACGGAAAAGATCAAACATTTATTGTTTAGGCTGCCGCGGCCGACAGGATAAGCATGGGCAGGGTATTGTGTTAATAATTACAGGTATCAAACTGTTTCTCGAGGGGAAAATAAGCACAAGAACTGATTGAAACTTCTTCCTGTCCAGATGTGCACCGCGTTTTTTGGATCGACAAATGTGACAAGCGCTTAGCTGCGAGTCCTCCACATCTGTCTGTTTGCCCCCACCTCTCCTCTTTTTCTCTCTGGCCCGCTGTCTCAGTTCCTGTGTCATACCATCCACATTTTTTGGAAAGAGAACTTGCGCGGCGCTTTAATAGCAGCCAGAGAATGTGTGGAGTTGGGTCATTTCAACATGGCAGCGGTTCAACAAAGAACAGTACTGCTGGGCCCTGCCAGACGATATTGGTGCCAGATGTCAGTGCAAACGGGTAGAGAGAGAGAGAGAGAGAGAGAGAGAGAGAGAGAGAAGGGGAGAAGGGGAGAAGGGGGAAAACAGATCTAGCCACATAAAACATGTTCCAGTGGAAATTCAGACTCTTTCTGTCTCTGTCTCTCTCAGCAAAAAAGATCAGGGCTCTTTGAAGATTTTTTTTTTTTAAAACAGCAGGACAGCTCGACTTTTTCTTTCGTCTCTGCTTCCTCCTCCAGATAAAAAAGTAGGATACATTTATTGGACATGTCTCGCGCTTTAAAGTCCTCTTATTTGTCTTATTTACTCACAGAGGACTCCCGTACTCCTTCCTGTGTTTTAAACCTAGCTGCTTTTTTATCAGTGACCGCTCTCTTGCTAATTGGTGCATGGGCACCTTTGCGAGATTAAAAAAAGTATTGCATATTCGACTTTGTCAGCCTCCCATCTCATTAAAAACAAATGCTCACAAACATACCCGCATTCCAGCCGCCCCACACATGGAGCAAACCGAGGCATTTTTCCATTACATAGTTAATGAGTGGATTCTGAGACCCCCCCTTCCCTCCTAGCCAATCCACCCCTGCTGGTTTCTCTTCCTCTAAAAATTGAGGATTGGGGGGGTTGCATCATTAATGGCCCAGTGAAGTCATGGCTGACTAGAAGCCCCTCCTTCTGTCGGCTGCCCTTCCTATAGCACTCAGCGAGAGCTCGTGCTGTCAACGTGGGTAAGAAGGAAGGACACAGTGTACTTGCTCTTTCTCCTCCACTTTGTCTCTGTTCTTTTCTTTGTCCTGTAATAATGAAACGGGATGAGGAGCGAGTGAAAGCCTGTGCATGTGTGTCTTCTAACGTGCGGGTGTGTAGGAGTCGGTTTGAGGGGGGTGGTGGCGGTAATGACAGGCAGACTTGCAGGCACCCAAAATTTCAGCCTTTGTCAAAGGACCCCTTCATTTGCACGCTGGCCTAATTAGCCCCTGTTAGCCGGGGCAAAACTCACAACAACACGATGGAGAAAAGGACGCAAGGGAGGGATGCGAAGGGTGAGCCTCTTATTTTAGACCCAAGACGTTTTAGCAGCAGGTTGCACCCCACCCTGAGAAGCCAGAGTCTGTAGGCGCAGCAGGCTCGGCTGATTGTATACCGAGTGGCTTTTCATGGCTGGCGGAAATGAGGCCTGATGTTTGAAAAGGTCGAACAAAGGGGCCGACAACAAGCTGTTTGACTTTTAGGGTCTTTCTTTTGCCTTTTCTAAGCCTTTATGTATCTTGAAAAAGACTTTATTTGGGTGTTAACTCCCTCGCGTCTCTCTCTTGTAGGTACTACTTCAAGAAGGCCAGCGATGAGTTCGAGTGCGGCGCTGTGTTTGAGGAGGTGTCCGACGACGGCTCCTTGCTGCCCACCTACGAGGGCAAGATCCTGGGGAAGGTGGAGAGGATGGACTGAGGACCTGCTTGTGTTGTGGATTACTCTCCGACGGACGCTTCACGCCTCCATGGATGTACTTTTAAGCTAAGACTGAAGGACTGGAGATGTTGTTGAAGGAATGTTGACAAGATGGAAAAAAGGAAGGAGGACAAGTTATCGCTATTACAGGACTACCACGTGAACAGCCCGCCTTGAAGTGAAGAAAATAAGAGATTGTGTGTTGCTGGACTGAAAACATCTTTCCAGAAGAGAAAACTCTAGAGACTCTAGGTGAATGACCACTCCTCAAAGAAGCGGGGCGGTGGGTTAAAATCTGAGACTGACAGCCTACCTGACCCCGCCCCTAATATGTATACACAGATATACATGTATATTGCATTGTATCGTGATGCTCGTATTGCTGTGTTAAGATTTCTATTGCTATTTATTGGAAATATCCCTGCCCCAACCCTGTTCTTCTGACATGGACAAGCTGCTTGGAGTTGGAGAAACTTCTCCAATTTTCCACATCCGTGATCTTTTTTTGTTTTTTTTTCTTTCCCCCCCTCCGTCTGAGCGTCAGTTCTCAAGCAAAAGGAAATGAGTTTTCTATTCATTTTCTGCCCCTCATATTGAACTGTAAACTTCAAAAATACCTCTTCAAAAACTTCCCTCCTGTTCCTGGAGATTTAGTGGGACATCTCTGATCTCTTGGCTGGAGAGCTTACTGCTGAAGCTTTGAGAATGGCTCTCTTGTCACTTAAAAGTTTGATAACATATTTACTACTGCAGTGCTATTTGTGGCTGTGTCCCCATCTGCTCTGAAGGGCCCTGACTGTACGATGAAAAAGGAGGAAAAAAAATGCTATTAATGTTTAATTCCCAACTCTGGGATTCTGCCCAGCTAGCCTTGATCTGTCGCGTCTTAGTGCCTTTGTTTCAGTGGCGCAGGCATTGCACAAATAGCCTACGTATTTACTAAGAGGAAACTGCCCCAAACAGCTTCCTCGAGTCCCCAAAATGTGTTTACACCAATATTAATATTTACCAACAAAAAGCTCTATAATGTGCTCCCCAACGTGCTTACCTATGTGATTGTGTGATTGAGTTGCTTTTGAGTAGGGTTTACTCTGTGTGTATTTGAAGCCTGCACTATGAGCTGCAGATGATAACAATGGTGGTGATATACACTATGTCCATAGTGTTTGTAATTGAGTACAGTAGCTGTGCCTACATGGATTCTTGCCGTGTTTTACCCAATTTTCAGGGTCCAATTATTCCCTTGGTTTTTTCAAGGGGCCTTATGTTGAAAAGATATTTTTATGCCTTTTAGTATCCGTTTCATCATGTTTATGTTTTATAATATTTTTCATGGCTTCCTCGGCTCCACACTTGTAAACTGTAAATTATGCGTTCTATAGAGCTCAGTTGAAAAGATGCCTCGGTACTTTAATTATTGTAATTATGAAGAGATGTAGCCTTTATTAAAATGTTCTATTTTTCAAATTAGCAAATGGCTTCCTATGGTTTTGTGTCTGTGTGTGTCTTGTGAAACGGTGTATGGATTTGCCTCACTCTAATTGGGATGTTAGGGTGTGTGTGTGTGTGTGTGTGTGTGTGTTGTACAAACTTCACCACACACACACACACACACCCCGCTGCGGAGAGTGCAACTCATTGGATCCAGTGAGAAATCTCCACCAGATTTGCATCCATTATCAGCTCTTAATTTACTCCCTGTTGGAAATTAAAACATGCAGCATTAATTTGGCCACCAGAGCCTCTGTGTGTTTTAGTGTGAGGAGAGAGAGAAGGTGTGTGTGTGTGTGTGTGTGCGTGCGCGTGCGTGCATGCGTGCGTTTTATGAGACATTTTGCAAACATGTGCCATAAGTACATTTCAGACCAGATATTTACACAGTTAATCATTTAACTGCGTGTCAGAGTAATTTGGTCTTTTAGCTCAGACTCATTCAGGCTGCACACAGACTGCTGCATGACTGTAAGTTACAGGTAAAGACCATCAGGTGGTTTGAGAAGTAAAACGATTTGAGATCATATTCTCAAAATCTTTCAAGTAAAGGCTGACACATTTTCAAACCTGTTTTAAAACAACAGCTAAGTGATCATTTTAACATAAAAAACACGTTTCGATCACTAGTTTTTAGTAAATGGTACTCAAACACGTGTAACGGAGGGGACTATTTGCAGATGTGTGTTAATGCACTGGAACGCACATCTTGAAATTAATTCCATCCATTCATTGTCAGTGTTTCCCTTTCTGCGGTATCATCTGAGACTTATGTGAGACATAAAGCCGGGATCACAGTGAGCACCGGGCTACATTACATGATACCTTATTGAATTTAAATATGTAATGGCTTATAGCTTCACACACATGCACACTGATATCTTCACACGCATTTTGCCGGCCCACGTCCCTCTGCCACCCTCTCTCCTTTTAAGTTTCATTGGCTAAGAGTGTTCCTTGTGCCCGCCTTTCATATTGAAAGGGCATCATGATATTGTTAAAATACCATTTTCAGCCCTTTCATCAGCAAAGGTCAGTGCATACACTTGAAGGCCATCCTTTGGACTCTTTAGAACTAAGAGGCTCTCACTCAGCGGCGCTCCACTGTCAGAAAACCTTGTGAACCGTTCTTTGTATAGAGGGCTATTTTAGATGGGGTCATCTTTTTGAAGAGTGCTCTCGGTTTTGTAGCCTCTCGACTGCTATTCAAACATGCAGGTGCTTTTTTGGGTGGGCATTAAGATTTGAGGGTGGCTTTGGCAAAGAGGAGTTTATTTGTATGACTCACAAGGTTACAGAACATTATTTAGCTGTTTCTGTGCTCACTTCTGTGTTTAAAATCATCAAGAACTCTCTTCACACAAAGCAAAAGCAAGCAAGCAAGCATCTTCCCAAGTCTGATTTCAGTCCTCTGATTTGCTGCCCACATTGCTGCTTCTTTTTCAGCAAAGAGATAAAAAAGAAAACACAAAATAAGCTTTTTCCAGGGCTTTAAACCAATCTCATAGTCGTGTTCCTTGTACAGTTTGCACAAAACCAGCTGGAAAGGAGCCACTAGAAATTTGTTAGGAAAAGGGAAGACATTTTCAAAAAGTCATTGGCAGGTGATTGAATGAAATGTCTTTCTATCACCATGTATCATGGGCTGACTTCAGACAATTAGATCAACATTAGGAGAGGCTGACCACTACCTCAGCCAGCTGGTCAAAGAAACTGAAGTCAATTGGGAGAAGAAAACATCTTTTCCATCAAGAGAAGCCTTCTGTGCCAGAATTCCCATTTGTCAATTAATCAGTAAGTCAGAACAAAATAAGTTCCAAACGATTATGGAGTCGATTAAATCATTTTACTGGCAGCTGGTCAAGGGTGCATTTATCAAGCAAAGCTTGTCAAACATTAGCTTTCAATGTAAGAAAGTTGCTGCTTTCCTTTGTCATTTATGAGTCAATGAAGACACAAGGACACAAGAAGCAATTTCAAGATGACACTTTGGGCTCTGGACAGTTGTGATGAGCCTTTTTCACATTTTCTTTTTTACATTTTACAGACTGTTTAACTTGATTAATCAATCATGAAAATAACCGTTAGTTGCAGCCCTACATAGTTTGACTGGGCACCATCAAAAGTACCAATGGAAACCAGAAGCAAATTCTCACATTGCTCATTGGTCAACACAGCGAACTCCAGTCACTGATAAAAAAACCATTGGATGCTGCTGAAAGCTTGCAAATTGACCCCAAATTGAGATTATTCCAGAGAAATGCTAAAGCAATTCAGTCTGAGTTGCAAGTTCAGTCCGCACCATAATCACACAGTGGTCTCCAGCTTTATGTCACATCCATACATTCTAACCCTCAGGAGGCACTCGTATTATACAACGAGTACTGACAGCTATCCTGGCCTCTGACTGCTCACCACCACCACAAATCAGCTGCCGACGGTAATGAACTGGCACGACTTTGTGCCAACCTGCCACCTCAGCCCGCTCACGTCCACATCTCTGCTGCCTGCTATTGTTCCCCCCCACGCCGATGATATCCATCGGCTGTTACCTGTCCCGCCCACATGAGCTGAGATCAAAGGCTCTGACTGTGAAAAACCGCACACAGGAACAGGAAAACAGGAAGTGGAACCAGGATCACACAGATGCGCTTTGATTGGTGGAGGGGAGGCTTTGACGTCCATAATGCAGTCATTCCTGTGCTAGTCACTTTCCAAATTGGCTGCTGTGGTACAAAAGACGTGACCTTGGCCACCATCAAAGAAAATCCATTACAAAGAAACGGAGATGGCTTTTTCAGAAGTTACAAACAGTCTGATATATAAGGGGTTTCATCACAAAAAAAGACACAGCAATATGGATTTAAACAGGTTGAAGGTCCAATTTGTAAGAAAGTTGATTCCCAACTTGTCAAACATGGACTCTTTCGGATGGTGACTGACCCGACTGACAACACCAAAGCATCAGTATTTGATGACTTGGGAATAAGACTCAGAAATTAACTGTCTTACAAAGTGATCCTTATATGTGGAGTCTAAAACACTGAACCAGAGCACAGCTGAGCGCCTAAGACATGGGAAAAAACTCTGCTCACTGTCCGTCACCGCGAACCTCAAACTCATTTAAATACACTCCAATCATTCCACCATAGACGGATATGAGAGAGTGAGACCCCCAATTTTGGGTCCCGAACCCCTTCATTTGGAACCTGGATCAACCATACGAGTTGTTCCATGCAGGCATCGACCCAGACAGCCATGGGACTGTGGTCAACCAGGGGGCCTCGTCTGGAAGCTGGCCAGGCGCCACTGCGGTAGCTGATCCCCCTACCATGTGACCAATCACGTGACCTTACAACGCCTTATACACTGCTGTAACCAATGGCAGACTCCCGCGCCTTCCGTATTAACCAATGCCAAATTTGCTGACATGTTTAGATTACAGCTGCCTTCGCCAAGACGAACCAGAACGTATCTATCAAAAAGAAATTATCAGGGTTATTATTGTGGAAACACAGAAATATAGGCATCGCTTGGATATGCATTAAAGGAGAGTGAGGCCGTACAGAATACTCATGTCTATAAGCTTGGAACAATACACTTGATTGCTCCAGTTCATAAAAAGACAAATGCCTAATGACCAACATATGTGACCAAAACATTTGAAGGTTGAAATGAATCTTCTTTCCAACATTGTACTGACAGATAAAAGGGCATCGTATTTCATGGCAAGAATCTGAGGAGATTATGTATCTCACAAATGCTTTGGGAAACGAGAAGTTTTGACATCGAGGGCCAGAAACCCAATCTGCCACCAGTGCAGTGCGGCGGTATCGGGTACCGCGCTGCTAAAAGGGCACTGAGGACGTGAGGTATGATAGCCGGCCAGGTTGCACCGGGGGATTCTGTGTGCATCCTCCCTGCAGCTGAAGGAAAACCATCTTTTGTAACAGAGAGTGAGCGCCATTGTCCTCCCTTTGGTGTTTACGTTTGTCTTGAATTTCACCTACTGCACAGCGCTGCCCCACCAAGCCACAGGATAGGCATTGTTCTGGGCCCGTGCAGGAATGGTAGCCTGCAGTCACCTTCTTGCTGACTGTCGCCATTGTCCCACCATCAACCCCCCGAAACGACTTTGTTTTTGCTCCCCGCCACAGACAGCTCAGATTGTTGCCTGATGTTGCTTCCTCCTAGTCCCATTGTTTTCCACGTCCTCTCATGTATGACTTTTCTCCTCCTTGTAGGTCGATGTGTGTGTCGGCGGTTGGAGGGGATGGGAGCGTGGAGTTCTGGGGATGGAGGGGGGGAGGTAAGGGTACACAGAGTGCATGTGAAGTTTTATGGCTAACCACATGTGTTTTTGAATCTTTGAGCTTCCACGTTTTTTTTTCTTTTTTTTCCCAGGGTTGAGGGGCTGGGGAGAGTGTATAGCATGAGGACGGGGCGGAGAGCGCAAAACTGGGCTATGAGAGAGAGAGAGCATTAAACAACCAGGACCGGGACATGTGGTTCTTGTTTGGGGCGCTGCATGCAGAGATGGTGAGTCTGGCTTTTCCTTGCTCCAACCTGCATCTACAATCTAAACATCCCACTGATTATTAAACAACAAGGATGCTCTCATGCCCCCATCCATAAACACAGCGGGATCTAAAAAAAAAAAAAAAATCAGCTCTTTAATATCAAATCAGGAAGTCGAAACCCATCACTGAAGTGCGGTCGCCACATTCTCATATTACAAATCTATCACATTTCCTTTGTAATATTCTATATCTGCGATGTTTTCTCGTTGGCTGTAGCTGTGTGGGAGCATATTAGCATGAAGCCTCTGGGCAGAGTGAATTCACTACAGTATGTACTGTAGTAAAGTCATACTGTGAAGCGAGCGAACCACAGCCCCCCTTCAGTCTGTTAGATACAAGCAACACCCACCCACAACTCCGAAGCCCTCTGGGTAATGAGCTGTTTTACATGTTCACACACCCCCAAAAACACTAAAAGGCCAAGATGCAAGGGCAATGACTTAAAGTAATACACTCTGTTCACAACAAGAAGTGCATTGTGCAAGTGTTTTATCAGGATGTATCACGTCAGATATCCTTTATTCTATCGGTTTGTAGTTTCTTTATCAGTGGTCACTTTGTAATAGTTAATTAACTTTTACAAGTAGCTAATGTATGTTAGACTGATAACAGAAATCAGTCTGATCTGCAACAAAACAGTTCAATACATAAGGAGAATTAAAGTTATTTTAAGGAAATTCAAATTGTCTCTAGTCGCAAGCTCTATATGTCCTTCTTGGAAACTTTACCATACCACATTACCAGACTATATTCCACTCGGCTGCATTTTTCATTACATACATCATCTTTAATCGTTGCTCTTGAGCTACAGACCAATCTCGGAACCCATCGGATATCGTTGGATCGTTGCAACTCCCAGTACTTGCTGTACTTTGGTCAAATATCAGTTGTCATATGCCATCAAAGGCGGGACTGCAGCCTTGAAATGCGTCAAAATGTTGAACAAATCAAATCAGCAATTACGATTCAAAGTTAGCTAGCTAGCTAGTTAGCTGTAGAGACATGAGCACACTAGTAACGATTGTTTTATGGGAATTATAAAGAAAATAACCCTTAAACCGAACACGCTGAACAACGTCCATTTAGAGGACTGTGTACAGTAGCCCTGAGACTTTGTCCTACCGCTCTATTCCAACAAGAATTGGGACACCCCTCAATATGAACATGCAAAAATGTTGGGGTCGGCTGTCTAGTATTGGCAAGCTGTGTACGGGATTGGGCCGTGATATGAAACACTGGTTAAGACAGAAGACGAGTTTCTCTAATTTTCCTGGGCAACAACCTTTTCTTTTGAGCTGCAGAAACCACAAGTGCAGACCTGCCTTAATCCTGTATCCAATTAGACTACAGCTGAGAAAGATCCGTGCCCGTCATGTTAATATGAATAATAGTAAAGGTCAAAGTCATTACGTGATTATCAATCGGCCTTACACAATCATCAGTGCTGGTTATTTGGCTCTCATTATGTTACAGTTCTGCGTCCTCCTGGACTCCCCTTCAGTGATGTAATCGCTCCGTCCTCGGACTTTACCTCGTTGGAAAGAAAAGAGAAGAAAGGGAGGAAGGAGGAAGAAACGAGCCAGGGAGGGAGGTGAGCTGTGAGCTGGAGGTCCTCGCTCCTGCTGGTCTGCCTGGGAAAGGAACGGACCTGGCTTCACATCACACACAGCCTGCATCAGCATACGTGTGAGCATGCATGTGAGCGCATTTGCTTGCAAGGCGGTGCATGCGCCCGTGCGTGACTGGGAGAGCGCACAAAGAGGGGAGAACTGTTTCAAAGCGGAGAATTAGAAAGGATAACAGGGAACGTGTGAGAAGGCAGGGGGAAATCAAGCAGAGGGTGTGTCTGAATTAAAAAACACCTCTTAGATGTGATGAAAGATGAGGAGTGTGACTGCGGATGAAGGCTCTACAGGTGCACAAGAGAAGAAGCAAAAGGAAAGGGGGTCATCGATTACATTTTGAAACTGAAACAGTGGGTGAACAAGCCGAACAAAACTTTTTAGGGGCAAAGAGGGCAGGGGAAGTCATCAGAAGTAGGAATTAGGGAGGGGAGGGAGGGAGAGGGCTGTGATCCAGATGAAAAGGAAAAAAATGCCAAATGTGGAAAAAGAGCTGCAGTGCTTGCGCGTCCCTGGCTGGGCGTGGGTCAGAGCCGGAGTAAACAAACCCACAGCTTAGCTGCACGTTTGATCTGTTCAACTGTGAAACACTGAGTGGAGTAAACAGAAAAATTAGACTGGGTCAGCTACAGAGGAGGGCTGTGGAGGGGTATACGAGTGTGTGTGTGTGTGTGTGTGTGTGTGTGTGGGTGGGTGTGTGTGTGTGTGGGTGTGTGTGTCGGGGGGGTAGCATACACACCAAAACAAGTTAGCTGTTCCAACCCCAAAGCAAACGGACGAGGCTTCTCACCCTGCTCCATGATGACCACTTTTCAACACCTCAAGCTCAGCCTGTCATCTCTTATTTGGAGTTTCAATGAAATACGGCGCCTTCCAACCTTCTGAGTTAGACAAGGAAGTTATTCTACCAGGGGAATGGACGGATTCCTGTAAATGTATATATATATATATATATATATATAACAAAAAAAAAACAACATTATTTGGATATCTTACAATACTTGGGTCCAGACAGACTAAACCAACATTTAGGCTGACAAGTGGTGATGAAGCTGCACTGGAACCAGTGGCATACTCAGGATGTTTAAGGAACAGGATCGAAACATTAATAAAGCACCACCAGTATGCAGTAAGGACACTGAAAGGGCAATTTTATGTATACCATCTACACTAGGAGCATCCAAAAGGGGGGTGTGGGAAGGTGAGACAGTATGCTTTTTCATTTTGAACACTCACCAGCCTTGACGCATTTGCATCTCATCCAGCCTGTGGTTTCATCTCCTATCATCAGTCAACCTTGGGCTCCTTTGTGCAGAAAGATAAAATCATTTCATAACAGTTTTAAGCTTTATTTAGACCAGAAAGTGGCACTGTGAGATTCATTTACCCTTCTGATGCAGACGGTGCTGAAAGCTTGATGACATAGTGACTACTCACAGGGCTCGCAGCTGAGTCTACAGATGCATTGTACTGACCGCTCTCTCTTGAATGGCAGCAAGTCCAGTTCTCAGCTGTGGAGCAGCTACTATTCCAGCAGCGTCATAGAAAATCAGATGAGGCAACAGAAGTTCTGATAGACCTTCTTTACCATTCGCCAGAAATCACAACTTCATAAAAAGATTTACCCCACAAGGCTCACCCGTTCAAACAACGGGGGTCCATGCAAGGGCAAATCATTATCTTTTGGAAAAGGGCATTATGTTGGCGTCGTCCAAATTTCTGCACGATTTCTGGAAGTTTAATGATAAGAAACAACAGAGCAGTACCTCTAGTAGTTATAGGGGGCAGTGTAGGAGTGTTACCAAGAGTTCAGGACGAGACATGACCACAGGACCAGTTTTAAAAATGCCGGAACTGTTTCCTGTATAAACTGTACTAATCTGGATTATGTTACTACAGAGACAAACTGTTGCTACAGAACAGCTGGGAGGAGAATGGACCGTTGCGACGTACAAGTGGAGGTCCGTGTGAGGTCACAGCTTAATATCCATGCTAATATGAAGGACACATGGCAGCATGTGCACAGTGAAAGCTATATCATTTGAAATGGACGTATCTATTTTCGTACGTATAGGGAGCATTTATGAGTCTCAAGGAATCAGAGACAGACACGTTGTGACTGACGTAGATGTCTGCGTCTGTTTTAGGGCCTTAGCCATGTGGACGCCAGGCGTAAACATAGCAAATTCTGCATTTTAAAAGAAGAGACATGAAGAGAACAGAAAGCCATTCTAACACAGCAGTTCGGTTAGGTCTATGAAAACATTAATGACATCCGGTTTCCCTAACCCTAACCCTTCACAACCCTAACCCTAACCCACAAACCCAAAGGTGAAGGTAAACCCCGACCTCCATTCCTTTTGTGACTCTGTATGCTACATCAGGCCGATCAGTTGCTGTGATTGTCTCGTATTGATCATACTGCCGCTGAGATGTGACAAAACAGTTGTGTTTTGATGCCCTGGGTTGAGTCTGCGCCGCATATTTGAATGATGAAGCCAGCGGTGCGCGGAAGAAATCCCTCATTATCACGTTTGTTAAATGTTCTGTGAAGATATTTTCTCATGATGCTTTGGGATCACGATTACTTTCACAATCATTTAAATGTGATACCCTCAAGATTAAAGCTGATGTGCAAAACCTGTGAAGGCGTAATGCTCCATTTATCAGCCGGCAGACACTGAACATCAGAGGCGCGGCGTTACTTTGGTGGACCTCGGCTACCTTTGAACACTCGTTACTTGGCTGGAAAAGAAGCACGTCAGGCGGAAGAATCCTAACGACACGCCTTTGCCTGTTTTTCCAGCCTTGAAGAAGTTAAAATTAGTCTTTTTAAAGGCAGAATTCAAAGCTGGGAGCATGAAAGGGGTGGCAGAATGAAATGTCGGCACTGCAGTGTTAAAAGGGAGATGGGAGATGAGAGATCCTAGTGTCTGACTTTGGTGTGACTTCAAAAGGCTGTGTTTAAAGCGGCAGGCCTTAATGCCGGCCTGATAGCAGAACTGTCATGTCTGTGTGACCTCCCACAGCTGGCCAGCCGGGAACACAGGGCTCATGCCGAGTGTGAGTGTGTGTGTGTTTGTGTGTTTGGTGATTTCTTGATGTGTGCGTTTGAGCTTGTTTGCTTTTTGTATATTTGTGTGTCAGCACTCTTGTGGCTCTCGCTGTGTTTCTTGATGTGATTGTCTGTGTGCCCTTTAATGTTTGTGTTTTGATGTCGCAGTATGAGTTTGCCTGAGCCGTGACTTTGTGTGTGTGTGTGTGTGTGTGTGTGTGTGTGTGTGTGCACAGAGGTTGAAGATCTAAGCCAGGCTCTGCCCTCTCTCCCTATGCACAGGGGCCTTTTTTCCTTCTTGTTAAGATTCAAACGCTGATAGGCTTTGAACTGCAGCTGTAGACTCTGCAGTCGTTTCACCACTTTAGCTCAACTAGCTAAAGTTGCCCTTGCGCTGCCTGTCGCCCCGCCGCTGCTGCCATTACAAACCATCACACCAGCCACATTAACTGCATAGCAGCGGGCGAAGGCACGCGGCACCGTTTATAAAAGCAGGGGTTTTTCCTTTGATGTGGCAAAACAGACAACTGGTCTGAACACGATGTCGCTCAGCTCAACTTCCCTTCGGAGAAAGACAGTTGATCAAATGTTCGGGATGCAGTAAACAACTTCCAAAATGGACCGAAGCAAGGTATGTTATCATTCAACCCCTGTTAGCTTTTTAATGCTACCAGCGTGGCTCCTCAAATGACAATGTTGGTCAGTCCAGACTGAAATATCCCAACAACTAATAGAAGGATTGCCTTGTTCCCCAGTAGCGCCACCATGAGATTGGAATTTGTAGTTTGTTGGTGAAATTAGATGGATTGTCATTAAATTTGGTATTTGTCCAGCTGTTTGCATTCTGACTAAATACCAGCAAAAAATATTAGATTAGCTGTATTTTGTTTTTAATGCTAAATAGCAAATGTTAGCATGCTAACAAGCTAAACTAAGATGGTGCACTATTTAACCCTTTTAGACATTTTTGGGGAGTGATGGCATTAAGAAGTACATATTTAATAAAAATTACAGTTACTAATTACAAAGCTATTACTATTAGAAAGGGGTTTAAAAAGTATTTATGTAGACTGTAACATTTGTTTTGGTTTGCAGTTTTTTCGTACACTAAGCGAAACCATTGGGGACATATTTGAGTGCCACACCGTGAAGGGAAGGATGGCTAACAAGTAACATCAGCTATCAGTTACTTATTACATATATAACAGGATAACTAGTAATCTGAAACCTATAACGCTTCAAAAGTAGCATGCTAGCTCTGTGCCTACAGTCCCACAGAGCTGCTAGCATGTCTGTAAATCTCTAAGCAGCATCTTTGATTTCTCACACTGATTCAACACAAACGTCGCTGGTAATTACCATCCTGGATTCTTGACAGATTAATGAGTCTGTTTTGTTTCAGTTTTTTTTAACACTTGTTATCATCTCGCACAGGCTCGTCAGCTTATTTTTTTCTCCGTGTTTCCTTTTGGTGCGTCTCTCCTTATCTGTGGGAGCTAGCAGGCGAGAAAAGGCCGAGCAATCTCTTTCCTGCTCTTTAAAGTCCAACAGGCAGGATACTGCTGAGAGCTGCCTCTCTTCTGCTGCACTTGTTTGTTCTCATTTCATCTCCCTCTATCTTTTCTCAGGAGAGACTGCCGACCAGCGCAGATGTTGTGAAAGGACCACAACATACACACACGGCGCTGACACACC
The DNA here is from genome assembly GCF_900880675.1 of Sparus aurata. Taxonomy (NCBI): domain Eukaryota; kingdom Metazoa; phylum Chordata; class Actinopteri; order Spariformes; family Sparidae; genus Sparus; species Sparus aurata. The sequence continues at coordinate 16,223,588 of NC_044209.1, read as the reverse complement.
TTCATGTTCCTTATCACCTTTATGCTCTGCGTGAGGAGTGGAGCCCATCGGGGAACCTTTCTCTGCATATGCATCCTGCCACGTCCGTATCCTTGATTTCTGTTTTGAACCGAGCCCGAGGAGAGGCTCTGTGTGCGCCTATCGGTTGATCAAATGAAAAGTTTCCAGTGGTCAACTCCCGGCTCCTGACTGTGTGTCCGCTCGGCTGACAGCGGGAGAGCGAGGCAAACATCGGGAGACGCTCCTGTCGCACCCCGATCTCTGCTTTGATGAGTCACATCAAACGATGTCCATATCTAAACGTCATCCTCAAAGGAAAAGCCGGGGGAGGTGTGTGCGTGTATGTGAGAGAAACTAAAATAAAAAAGCAGCTCATGAAGACATATAAACAGCCCGCTTTGTTTTTTAGCTGTTGATAAGGTTTACTTACTTAGAAGTGCCAGATGCAGGGACCGCAGTTTACTTTAAACTTCCAGTGCGTCCGGGATTGTGTGTTTTGTCGAGATGCAAGTTGCCAGGCAGAGATAATAGACTTCTAAAGGGATATTAAGTCTTGGAAGTCTCTCGCCGGGCTATTCACGGGCAGAGATTTAGCCACTATCCTCGCTATTGTGGCGAATTTGCATCTCGGGCTTTGGAGCAACTGTTTAGGGTTTATTCCAAGCTGTCTGAGGCCTCGCGAGGAGTCTGTGATGATAGCGCACCACTGAGAGCAAAAAGGAAACATCAAAGACTGATGGGCCGATGATGTTACCTAACTGGATTTGAATCTGATCCACTATTCCTCTTATTCTCATTCTACTTCCTGTTTCCTTGTAGCTCCTGCTGCTTATGATCAATTTTGCGGCTTTTGTTGATGATGTCTTACTTCTCCTTCTTCGCTGTTTTTGTCCTCTGGCTCTTCTTGGCGTCGTGCAGAAACTACAGCTGCCAATAAAGAGGCTTTTTCCTGTGATGAAGATTTAATGTGCTTGTCACACGGCGCAAATGGCATATGTTTGCCCCCGCTGTTGCGTTCCCAGTGTGCAGCCGGAGAGAAGGTACACGACATGCATTTATTCATCGTTTCCTAGAGGTTCTGGTGTTGGTGTCCCGCGCAAATGAGCGGAATACAGTTGGGCGCCGTGTTTTTGAACGTATAGCCTCCACTCGAGGCGATCTGGCGCTTCCTTTCGTCATTCTCACTTTTCTCCTCTGCCAGGCTCATCTTAAACTCCAGCCTGTTTCGAGCTTATTGTTCCCAAAGAATGGCGAGGCATGTGTTTGTTTTAGACGCCTCCAACGCTTAAAAAAAAAACTGGGTTAAAGAGTTAAGTACGTGCAGATCAGCCTCCGTCTTTATCGGAACTTTTCCGAAGGCCACTCAGAGGTCTCAGCCTAATTGAGCATGGAGCACTTTCTCAAACAAAACGGGCCTCATCCTGGCTTTACGTCTGCTAGAAGAGGCTTTCATAGCGTGGTTCCAAGGAAGAGAGGAGGGGGAGAGGACTGACTCATGGGGAGATGTGAGGCTTTATGTCTTTATTAATGTCTTTCTGATGATCTGCCGATGAAGATGAGCGGGAGAGATGTTGTTTTAAGTATATATTTATGTGTCTGTCTGCCTGCATGTATGTAGCTTCTTGGACTCGGTCACGTCTCCGCTCCGTGCTGCTCTGATGAAAGTGATCAGGCATCCTGTGCCAGCACGGGGCCCGGCCCGCTCATTAAAAATGCTAATGTCTCCCGCCGGGTCTTTGATGCGGGACCCAGGCACACAAAGCCAGCCAAGGTTACCAAGGGCCTGTGTAATCCTTTATTCGGGGCCCGGCGTGGGGAGACACCCAGCTGAGAGCCCTGACAGTCACAATCAATCATGTCAGGGATGCGACACACAGGTCTGCTGACCCCCCGCAGCACGCTCTGCTTTAATTAGCTAACGTAGGAGAGTGTATGCTGTACACACGCGCACACACACACACATACATATCACATCCTCCTACTTTTCGAGTGGCTTCAGATAGACATCAAGCTGGGGTTGTCTCTCAAGCTGTCTAATTTCTGTGACTTAATTACTGTAACGTACATGTTCAGTGTGTGCGTTGAGATTTATATAGTGTGTATGTGCCAATGGACGTAAGTGTGTGTGTGTGTGTGTGTGTGTGTGGGAGAGAGTGAGAGCAGAATTCTCAGCCATGATTTCTTCTTGCAAGCTTCTGATCACTTTTTTCTTTTGACAGCACTGACGCTTAAAAGAGAAGGAAAGATAGAGAGAGAGAGAGAGAGAGAGAGAGGAGGGACAGTGTGTGTGTGTTTGTGTCTATGTGTGTGGGTGTGTGTGTGTGTGTGTGTGTGTGTGTGTGAAGGGGGGTGGGGGAGAGCAGAGGATTTAGATGGGGGTTGTTTTGAAGTTTGCTTGACATCGTGTTAACAAAGCTTGTCTTAACCCTCGATGGAAGGCTGGGCAATAGCTGTGATGATGGTGTGTGTGTGTGTGTGTGTGCGTTTGTGTGTGTGCGTGTGTGCATGTGTTTGTGTACACATGCTAAGGCCTCGCCTGACTCGAGGTCACAGCGCTGCAACACAGAGCTGTGACCCCAACACCAACAATCCTCTCTACAAATACAGCGTCCCTATCTCTGATTTAAGAGAATAAAGCTGCTGTATTAGACACACATTTACAGACATATTACACATTATTGGTTTCCATGATTCTGATGCTCTTTCTAACTTTCTAACTCTAAATGTGACTGTTAAAGGCCAAAAAAACAAGCCTGATGGCAGGAAAGCTCGATGTTGGACTTTATCTGGCAAAAGATTAGTGTTAATGACAACATTTCTTATCATCCAGACACTGGAGAACGATTTATTTCTGCAATATCTGGCAACCACAGTACAGTTAAAATGGAAATGGCGAATGGTATCTAAATAGCTCTTTTTACCACTCTTTACACGCCTTACAACACAAGTCATCATTCGCCCATTCAAACCCTCACTCACACACTGGTGGCTCAGGCTGCCAGATAAATGCCACCTGCTCGCCAGGAGCAATAACCATTCATACACATTCACACATTGATGATGACCAACCTGAGGTTAGAAAAAGATTGTGATTAAAATAAACAGTCGGATTGCGACTGGATCCGAACTCCAGACTACTGCATGAAAGTCTGGTCCTTTTCTCTCCGATATACCTTTCCAACAGTCTCAAACTTTGTTAATTTGTGTATCCCTACCAGTTTAAATGAGTTTAAATGAGAATCAGAGATGGACCAAACTCCACAGTTGGGGGCCATCTTAAAACGGGTTATTATGATGGCCTCATTACTATTCAAGGACGGATGCTAGCTTTCTCATCCTGCTTGTTTTTTAAGCAGCAGATATCAAGCAAAATCGTAACAAGAGTCTATAAATCCATGATTATGTTGTCAACTGCTTCATCGACGAGTGCTTCGGCAGTTAAAGGCACACATAGAAGTGGGAACCCCCCTTGTAATGGAGATGTAAATCCCTGCTATACGTCAACACAGGAGGCTCAATATCCCTTTGGGGACAACAGCTAAATAGGTAAGGAAGCATGACGTTAAAGATCCTACAAAGGCTGCGAGCATTTGGGACTGGACACGAATCCTGGGCTGCAGAATTGTCGGATGAAAAAGCCAAATTTTTTGGGAGTGTAGGATGAAATGTACAAAATATATTTAAAAACGTCATAACCGCAGTGCTTTACCAACGTAGGTAAAAGGAAACCAGGTCAACAGAACAGACTACAACAATCACGCACACACAGATTGCAGAGATGAAGATAAAATCAGTGTGCAGTGTATAAAACTTATAAAACAGACATTTTAAAACATGGTATCAATTACATTAAGGATTCCACTATAATAACACCAATCAGATTACACATTTTTCTCATGGTGGTGGGGACCTCAGTGTCTCTAAGATCCTGGCTACAGCACCACTTATACATGGTGTTAGATTTCACGTATCTGCTCACACCGGGCGTAGTATGTGCACAGTTTGAATACTATTTGCAGTTGTATGTAGTGTATTTACATACTTTATGAGGCTGATATTAGAATTCAGCGCAGGCAGGCTGATGTAGAGCTTCCCCTCAGGAGCCGAGTTACTTTGCTCTTTGTAACAAACTTCTGAATCCGCTGCACACACACAGTAGGCTCGACTCCAAACAATACCTGAGCATACCTTTTCTTTTCCTGCTGTCACGCTCTGCTTTTTATTTTGTATATTCTTGGCTTCCCCAGCCCTGAGCGCTTGGCACAAAGCTTCTGTGTGGCCTCATCATCATCCACTGTACTCAGAAATAGAGTGTTGCTCTCACTTCAGAGCAGGGCAGACTCTTGTTTGCACGGAGTCCTGACAGCGGAGCAGTGTGGTTGGAAGGTGGCTCAAAGGAGGCACTGCAGACCAAGTGTGTGTGCACGCGTCTGTGTGTGTGTTTTTTTTCAGCCTTGATGAGAACAGGTGCCTGCTGGAATGAATGTGACTCGTTGCTGGGAGGGAGCACAGAGGCGATCAGTTTGGCATGAAACAACCTGTTACATCTCTTCCTCCACCACCTCCTCCTCCTTCACTTTTTCTGGTGCCACACGTCAAGAGGAGGCAGGAATGCTGGAAAGGGGAAACAACAACAGAGAATGTCCTTCTCCCTGGAGCTATCTGGCAGGGTTGGATTACAAACCGAACATACACAAATGTGCGCACACACACACACACACACACACACTCAAACACACACACGCAACTCTTTGTAGTGAATCTAACTCTTGTCTCACCTTTGCCCATTCCTGGTGGCTGAAATGTGAGAATACACTGGCTCGAGGGCTTGGCTCAGGTTGGGGCTTGGCACAACCCCCTGCCTTTAAAAAAATCCACAAAATTCTTAAGCCTTTAAGGAAGCATACATTCTGCTCTCAGCTTTCTGAATCATCCGCAGAGGTGAGACGGATGTACGTGAATAACAATAGCCACGTTTCCAAGAAAATGCAGATCAGACGCATTTCCAATGAGGCGGCGGACTGAGTTTCTCCAGAAGCTGGTGGTATCTGCCATGTTACGCACACACCTGTAATGAACAGTGCAGAGGAGGTAGAGGTCACCCACTGGAAACAGACACGTTGGCCATCTACAAGAGGAAAATCACGAGAGGTTTAGCCTCTTCAGTTCCCTACATCTGCTCCATCAAGAGTTCTTCAGAAGATGTGTTTCCAGTTCCCATAAACACATTATATACATTCATAGCAGTTTACATGCATTAATCACTTTTTTATTCATAACGTAACATGAGAAATGAGACCTTACCTGTCTCTCTCGGTTGTCTATACAAGCATTTAAGGATGCAATATGTAAAGATTGCCCACCTGACAATAGGGGGCAGCATATCGCCAGGGTGACTGCAAACTGTTGCTAACTGTGGCTGCTGTTAGCTAGTGAGCTCAGGGACCAGGGAGAAGTATTTACATGATCAGCGTAGGAGCAATGGACTGGAAAGGACTGGGGGTAGCTCGTTAGCATGCTAATTTTGGTAGCTATTTCTGCAACACAATACGGAGGCATCATAGGGTGCAATTTCTTTATTTGGTAATTTTAGTACATTTTTGAACTTTTCAACTAAAAATGTTTACATATTGCCCCTTTAAGCTGAATGATGCGGCTGGACTATGGATTTTTTTCGTGGAAGGCCTTTCAAGTTTTGCAAAACACCTCAAGCAGTGTAAATTTAGGACGTTTTCATCAGCCTCTCCGAGTCCAACGCTTCAAAATGTGCACGAAAATACTATGATGGAAACGTAGCTAGGGGTCGGCCGGCTTGTCAGTCACTGAACTGATCAGTCGGGCAGCCGGACAAACATTTTGTCGGGCAGTCTGTCAAGCCAGCGAGCCAGACACTCTGGAAAAACATAGAATTGAACAGACAGGTGGAGTCGGAGAGAGCGTCCAATGGCGGCTCCAACTTTGAGATGCCAGAGGAAGCGACACTCTGTCACCCAAAACTTTAATTACCTCTGTGTGTGTGTGTGTTTGTGTGTGTGTCTGCAGCAGTGCCAGACCTGTTTGGCCAGATAGGATGACTGTCACCTCTCATCTTCTCAAATTAGTCCCCCTCTCCTCCTCCTCCTCCTCCGGGCCAGCCCATACTAAGTTTCAGCAGCACACTTTTCAACACGTTTTGGTGTCGCTTACATGGAGATATTTGGCCCTGATTCTTCTCGGCAGGATTGTAAACATATCCTCTTTATCTTTTTCTGATCTGTTCCTGAGACCTGTTTTCATGTTTGGTACCTCACGGCGCATGCTCACAGTCCAGCGGTACGTGCTGTTTGTAAAGTTTTTTTAAAGGAAAGGGTCATCCGATTCTGTGTTTGTACTCTTTGTATTTTTCTTTTTACATTCTTGTTTCAGCCGACACAGAAACATGTGGGAAACAGCTTTGGCGGGTTATTATCTGACAGCAGACCTCTGCACATAAAGTGTTTAAAAGAACAGCCAAGCAGGAAAATGTAAAACAGACGCTATCTTTAATGATGGAATACATGACAGTTCTGTGAAAGAAAAACAAAACACTGGTATTTGGCCTGTGGAGGATGTTTCAGGTTTATAGGAGATAGGATTATTTATTTTTTTGTAGGTTTGCTCATCATTTCTCTATGTTTCTATCACTATAACTCTTTGAGATTTATGAGGAGTGTTGTGTTTACACCGCTGGCTCAGCAGCTTTGGATAGCTCGGACGAGGTTTTCAGGATCTGGTGCTTAAAAAAATTGAGCACCAGAACCTGAGCTGGCAATGAAAATCGGACTCAGCAGCCTCTACGGACATCTTGGCAGAGGTGACGAGGCCAAAGAGAAAGCTAAGAAGAAAGAAAGAGATGAGATAAGAGACAAGAGCAAGTTATAATCACTGCTGCTTCCTCCACTGATGCTCCGCTGGTTTCTGATAACCTCCTGGTCCTCCGTGTTTGTTAAATCTCCAGCACATGTACACGTCAGCGTTATCCTCCCATCGTCTCATCTCCAGTCGTTCTCCGGAGGTTTTTCTCCATCGCTGCCCTCCTGACCCCTCACCTGCACATGCTGACTCAAGGTGTTCACTTACCCTCCTCGCTTTGCTCCCTTCTCCTTTTCTGCCAAGTACCACTGATACGCACAAACACACACCTGCAGCCAACAATAGAGGCCTTATTCAGGGTGGGCACACTGCTGATCCAGCCGGCGCTCTATCAAAGACTGTGATCTGGACATGGGCGGCTGCACTGCAAAAGACCACAGCGCTGCTGAGAGTTACTTAAAAGTACTTCAGTCGGAGCAGCACGTGAGGTTTTTCTACTTTCATCTGCAGCTTTAGTGTCACGGCTTCACCATGCTTACTTCAGAGATGGCCGAGGAAAAAGGCTCAACCGCGCAGTTTATGATATAACCGTCTACTGTCATTATATTTTGGACGCGAGAGCCAGATTTAACCACGTCTAAATCCTGTGTTTTTTCCCTTCCGGTGCAGCTCGGCCTCAGACATAACACAACATCCCCGTGGCTATGACATCACTGTCTAAATAACATGCTTGTTAGGAATCTCCCTTGATGTCTGATGCTGCACAGAGGGATGAAAGCGGGCGAATGAAAGAGAGGGCAAAAGCCATCAGATGCGTCTTCATGAGCAGCCTTTTGGCTTCAAAGGCAAAACCTCAGGCGCTGTGACAGAGAAACAACAGCCGGTGACGTCACACGGGACAGGGAAACGGGACATTTACCCAAACGCCTCCGCTGCTCCGGAGCGGTTCTCCGAGCACAACGGGGGAGGAAAAGCAGAGATGTAGAAGAGGGTTGAGGTTTAATGAGGGAAAAGAGGGAAAAACAGAGAGCACGAGGGTTCAAGGGGGTCGGTGTGTGCACACATCAGGGTGGCAGGCGAGATCAGTGCGGAGGGGAGCGTTCCCGTGTTTGGGATAGGAGGGAAAGATAAATAAGCCAGGACGGCTGCACAAAGAGAGGCGAGGAGGAAATGGGAATGTTGAGATTCCAAAAGGGAAAATCTGTGTCTCTCTCACAAACACACACACGAGTTCAGATGAAGTGAAGTGGTAAACAGACGTGTGTGTGTGTGTGTGTGTGTGTGTCTTGTAACCATGGAACACGAGTTTTAGAAGTTTGTTATGTATTTGTTTTCAAAATGACAGGCTTTCACAACAACTCTTCCACTGCTGCGTGCCAGTAGAGAGCGTATGTTTTACATCATGACTCCGCTGCCTCCCAGTCAAAAAATTCAGCTCACAGCGAACGATCCGGCCATGACCCTATATCTCCTGGTCATCTGTCTTTCACAGAACGCCTGCTTGTATCCTAAAGTAAAAATCAACTTCAAATAATTTTTTTTTTACAGATTTGCAATCTGGCGTTATCCCAAAGCTTTAATGTTACTGCCTTCTAGATGATATTTTCTGATCTAAAAGCATTTGCTTCTGTCGCCATTGTGTCTTCGTGTTTCCAACAATTCCCAGAATGCCTTGTAACATGCCCTGAGATTGGGATGTTGATTTTCTAATACTTGTTGAAGTCCTTTTGATTTCTTTCTGAGAGGCTCATTGCACAAAGATTTACCAAGTATCACCTGTAGATATTTTTAATATCATTTATCATATTTTTCATTGTAGCTTTGATGAAAACGTTCTAACTTGATTTCTAAAACTAAGCGGACCAAGTAATGTCAAATCCTACACCATGTTGATGTGAAACAATCTGTGAAACTATCCTAAACTTGTGGTTTATTTATCAGGTTTTTACGGGAGTTTGTGTGCCAAAGCAATCTTCTGCAAACTAGAAAACACTATGCACTGTTTAGCAAATGAAAGTAGTGTGTGATAACTTAATCACAGTACTGATAAAATGCACCAATCAAACACAGGATAAGCCGAAGTAACACAGGCCTGAAAACAAGGTTAGAACTTAGAGCACCTGCGTACTTCTGGTCAATCACAGTGGGAGGTGAGGGTAAATGGAAAATTGGACAATTCAGGAGGTGAAAGGTGTGGTGGTGGAGTTAGGGGCGAGGAGACAACATAGATGAGGCATATTTTTGTAACTAAGAATAGCACCAGAATAGCTGTGTGACTTCGATTGATCCATCTTTCAATATTTATCGGTGTCAAACCACCGGCTATTTTTTGGGGGGGTCCACAGTGTTGTAACATTTGTCCGCCATCTCGAGTCCTGTTTGTCGTTACCAGAACAGGTATTTTAAGCCCAAACATGATCTTTTCCTAACCCTAACCAAGTGTTTTTTTGTGGTTAAACCTAACCAGATCATAAGCATAACATAAAATAGAAACAGTCACTCTAAAGAAACATAAAGTTGCAACAAGTAACGCAAAGCTTTAACATTGTGTCATCGGTTCCAGAGGCCAACAACGAGCCTTCCTGCTTGTCATCCATATTTTCAGTTTTCTTCATGATCCGATATCTTCCCTCTGTGCACAAACAGCCAACATCCATCCACACGTGACTCAAAACTGAACATTACCGTCTATCGTCTAAGCCACCTTTTGTTTGTTTGAAAAAAGTGTAAACCAGCACCTGCAGACTGCCCCCTTTTCCCTTTTCAGCTGGGAGCCAGGGAGTAAAGGGAGGATATTGGCACCGCACAATGGCCGTAAAAATCCAAAGCATCCCAAACAAACTTCATCACTCCCCTGCTGGCCTGTCCTCCCCTCTGATCTCTCTCCGCTTTCATCCTCCTCTGGTAAGGCCCCCTCTTCCTCTTGCTCTCCGTTGTCCCCATTCTTGCTCCTTTTCGTCTCTAGGCAACACGGCAATGGAGGTCTGAGCGCAGGGAGCGAGCGAGAGACAGACAGAGAGATAGTGAGCTGCTCTTGAAAGTTCGCAGAGAGCTATGCCAGGAATGCAGGTGCCTGCTGTGAATACAACAAAGTGAGGAGGACCTCCGTAGGAGCGCAGCGTGGGCAAGCAGCACGTCGGTGCGAGGGAGCCCAGCCCACATTTCAACCCCGCTCGCCTGCTTCTCATGCAAAGCAGGCTGCTCCAAGTTGGGTTTCAAAAGGTGTGTTCATCACCGTGTGAGGCTCCATGTGACGGCAGGAAGCGTGCGTTGATTATCCAGCTTTTCCAAAAAAAAAAATAAAAGCCTGATTATATTTACAATATTTATTTACAATGCAAATTCATGCAGCGAGATTAGCCGATTTATCTGAAAAACAAACTGCCTATGACGGAAACTTTTCTGCAGAGACATAACCTCATCTGACATAGCCGAGGCATATTTTTGTAACAGAGAATAGCAGGGTGGGCTGTGTTGTTGACTTTACCACATAAGAAAAGGGAGACTTCTTCTTTTCACTCTCTACCTCTCCCTTTCTTTCGCAGTCTTTCTGTGTCTCTGCCGTCGACATGTCTCTCTTCTCCCTCGCTCTCTTCTAGTCTGTGTTTTATTCAGCCGAAACAGAGAAGCCACATCACAGGGAGACCAGAGGAGTATGAGAAGAGAAGAGAAGAAGAGAAGAGAAGTTTCAAACAAAGTGTAGGAGAGAGCTTGAGAGAGTGTGTGATGTGGCTGAGTAAAAGGACACAGATGACAGAGAATACTTGAAAAAAAGAACATTATTTAGTGTTGTTGTTGTTGTTGTGTGTGTGTGTGTGTGTGTGTGTGTGTGTGTGCGCGCGCCCATCGATCTGTATCTCTCAAGTGCATGAAAGGCGTATTGACCTGTGTGTGTTTTATTGTGTGTCGTATATGTGAGAACGTGGCCCTATACAGATACGTGCATGAAAGCGTTTCTGGTTCTGTATGTGTCAGAGCAGCGCACAAATGTGTGTAGTTGTATGTGTGTGTGTGTGTGTGTTTGTGTGTGTGTGTGTGTGTATGTGTAGGGGGCAGCTGCCCATATGTTTAATGGAGTCCTGGGGCCCTGTGGCCCTCGCAGCCAGCGACTGATGTGATTTAGTGGTGCGGGTCAAAGGTCAAGAGCTCCTACTCTCCATCTGCGCCTGAAGAAAAGGCCATCAGGAAGGGATTAGACTGGAGTCAATGGTCCTGGTGACATGTCTGCCACAAGTTCACTTCACACGCAAACACAGTCAAAAGAACATCAATGTTTAGGCTGTTGTCAGCAGCAGCATTCATTTAATATGAATATTTATATTATTTAAAGCAAGTATTGACATTAAAGTGTCTGCACTTATTGCTTTCCCATGCACAGGCTCTTTTTTATGACTATTTCAAAGGGTATAGATCTTTCCCATCTCATCTTATTTTCTTCCGCTTATCTGTGAGGGTCGCAGGGGATGTTACTGCATTTTATCCCCCTTTTTCAAGGGGTCGCGAGGTTTCTGGAGCCATTCCCAGTTTCTCTATGGGCGAAGGCAGGGTACACCCTGGATGAGTCGCCAGCTCATCGCAGGGCCCTTAGTGATGGCAGAGGCCGCCACACAAGGTGCCAACTGCACATCAGGAGCAATTTTGGGGTTCAGTATCTTGCTCAAGGATACTTCGACAAGGTATACATCTCATTCACCCAAAATGCAGACCTAATTAACCTGTTACGCCACAGGCTAAAGAAAATGATAGTTTGCATTTACCAAAAACTTGCATTTAGCCTTACAGTCGAAGTGAGATTTCGCTGTTGGGAAGATTAAAGGCCCAAAAATGCAGCAGGTCAACCAGACCCATGAACACTGGCTGAGTACAAAAATATGAACACCACACAAGGGTTAAGTGAATCAAAGACACAATAAAAGTACGTAAAAAACACCTAAGACACCACTTTTTTTTATTATAATAGTGCAGTGCGAGTTCAAAACCGGCTGTTCAAATCAGATTATCTGGTAATGTGAAGGGTTTACAGATCCAGTCTGAAGTCTCCTGAACTGCTCACAGACTCGGCATTGCCGCCCCTTTCAATCAATGCGAGAGGTGTCCTGAAGCTGCTGACGGCGCTGCCAAGCAACACTACATTTCTAACCCTTGAAACTTATGTTAGCTAGCTTACTACTTGTTCAACCTTCTGCTTTTGTTTTTTCTCACAGCAACGCGTTACTACAAGTCGTTGCAGCTGGCTAATCTGCATTTTGTTTATGTCTGCTTCCCTGTAAGATCACTTGAGAGGGATCACGTGTGATTGCAGCTTGTTTGTTTGTTGGTAGAGTCTTGAAGCTAGAGTGTTGAAGCCACGCCCCATCTGCTGCACTGAGGTTTTCACTGTTTGTTCAAAGTGTACTAATTAGGGCTGTCAAAGTTAACGCGTTAATAACGCGTTAACGCAACATCCTCTTAACGCCGTTAATTTTTTTAACGCGCGATTAACGCTCGGTATAAAAAAAACAAAAAACAAAACGCGCATTGAAAGATTTACGGCCGTCAGTGGCACCTGTAGTCTTGATCCAGAGGGTGGCAGAAAGGGAATCAGAAGAAGATGCAGCAGGGTTGGCGGTTCGGGAAAAACACGGCGGACTGAAAAGTGAGGAAATTGAGAAAGGACTTACCGTAAAATACCAAATAATAGCCGGGGGGTTTAGTTGTTTCAATCACTTAACAGACCAAAAGGCAATTTGGGACAGGCGTTTAATTCCTTCCTCACAATAATCCTGGATGAAAACATTACAAACTTCTCCAGCTTCTCGGTGAATTCTCTGGCATCCTCCTGTAAGTGAAGTTGTTGCGGCGGAGGAAACGATTCAGCCAACCAGCACTCGCTGCAAACTCCTCATCTCTGCTGTCACTCACGGTGGCAGACATTTGTTTCTCCATCGTCCTGATCATTCTGCGGGACACTCTCTCGTGGCGTGCCCGTTTGCTGATAACTCATCCCCGCATGTTTATCTCAGGCTCCTCGCTAGCCTTCTTCCTCCCTCAAGCAGGCAGCCTGGCCCTGTTGATGTCCTCCTCGGACAGACGCTCAAGCTCCGTTTCTCTCACTCTCTTCTGGTCGACAGAGAAACATCTAGCGGCTGCTTCTCCCGAGTTTTCCTCTGCATATTTTAACAGAAAGTTTGAATTTCAAGTGGTACTTTTTATTGTTTTGCTGCACCGGAGCCATGGCGATCATCAGTGTGATACTGACTGACAGAAAGCAGCACACTGCGTGAAAAAGGCAAAGAAGAAAAACGTGCAGTGTCAGTGGACACTTCTTCTTCCTTAATTTTAAAAAAAATTAAAAATTAGACCCGACATTTATTTGGAACCGGCGGTTATTTACCAAAATATAGATCTGCACCGGCGTTTAAAGGGACCCTGTGGATAATTGAAACCCGTATATTATTTGGTCATTTACGGTATGAACGGCAAACTACTTTCGAAACACTGCCAGATGGTTCGGTCGATAGGACAAAAGTTATCTGCATGTACTATCGACATGAAATTACTTACCATCGAAGTACATTGAGTCTCAAATATCACTTGCAAGCCAAACACAGGGCAGATGCAGAGAGCCCCCCCCCCGCCAAAAATGTTCATAATGCAAGCATATTTGCCCTTTCTTATGTTGTTAAAAGTATTAAGAACATTAAAAAATACATCAAGGTACATTTAGAACAGAAAAAAATGTGCCAAAAAAATTAGAAGTTAACTATGGACAAAATGCAATTAATTGCAATTTAAAAAAATAATCGTTTGACAGCCCTAGTACTAATATAGAACATGTCGCATGTTCGAAAACATCATTTGACCCTGCGCTTCCTTTGGTTGTCAGCAAGAAAACATGCCATGTGTGGAGTAGATCGGATGAACGGTGCTTGAGATATGCGAACGACAGACAGACAGACAGACAGACAGACAGAGATCCGTGCTTTAAATTACATAACCTAAACGTGACTGGTCTGAAAATGTTCACAGAAATAAACAAATCCAACGAATTTCCTCCACAATGCTAATTAACCACCAGCTGTCTACCCGGGAGACTTGTTATTAGTGAGACATCACTGTGGTTGGGCCCATTAGCATTTTACTTTTGCCATTTGCGTTACTGTGTTAAAGCACAACATACTGAAATGTATTCATTGGAACCTTTTAGAGTATAAACTGAAAACAACATTGTCAAAACTCAGTCACTGTGGTCAGCTGACAGTGCATGCTAGCAAATTAGCTGGGTAGCAGCAATGCTTGGCTCCCCTCATCAGTCACTTGACCCTCAACTTGTCTGTCAAGAGTCTCCAATAAACCGTGATGGATGTTTACTGTGGGCAGTTTGGGATGTAATCTGACCGCTTACCTTTGTTTTCTCTTCCAAATACATTTTACCAGCTCGGAGGTTTGTTTAAAACCGTGATGATCGCCTGACCGCACTTTGTTACCCCGAGAAACCTCAGAAATTACCTTCAAGCACAATGTCCCCACAAGCCACAAAAAGAAAGCCAATGCTGTGATATCATTTTTTTATGTTAGCTTTTCATTAGCATAGGAGCAGTAGTTCTGTATTAGCATTAGCATATTTCCCAGTCGTCTATAGCTCCGAGTCCTGAGGATTTGAATGTAAATTCTTTTTAACTTAATATCCACATTTCAGAAGACAGCAGTGGAAACCTGAGGGAAGCGCTATTTTTGAGCAGCTGTTTGACTGACAGACAGACCTGCGATGGCTGAAGACAAGTGTGTTTGATGGAACATGGCAGGAGCCAAATCCCAGTCAGCCCTCTTATTGAACCTACTGAAGGAGGACTGTGTTGTGGAAAAGTTCCCCAAAGTGGCTCTGAAGAAGCGCCTGTTTTTCCGCAGGTGAAGGGAAAAAACCGGGCGAGTCGAGGGAATAATGTTTATGTATTAGATTTCAAACGCTTCCTTCCTGTGAGGAAATCCAGATGTAAAGGTATGTTCTTCTGCCTCGAGGATCTGACGGATTCCTTCCTCTTTTTTCTGCCTCTTTTTTTTTTTTCTCAATATTTTCTTCCTCTTGGTGTCGCGACGGAATGACAGAGTTTGGCTCTCCATCATCTCAACACACAGAGGGCGTTTGAGCTAAATATGCATGCAGGTCGCTACCGAATGTGTTGCTTGGCATTCTTTTTCAAATGTATCATGTGGGCAAAGTGTGTTTTCTCACAGCCTCAGACACCTTAAAGTTTGTGCGGTGGAATATATATTTTAAAAAAAACAAAAAACACCTGCCATTAAAGTCAATATCAGTTAAAGGCGCTCCCTATAGACGCACCAATTTCTGGGCCATTTAAGTGCCTTTCAAAAAAAATAGCCGGTTCTGTGATGACGACGGAACTTTAATCTTCAAACAAACCTTATCCGGCTCTAGTGGGTTTCTTTCTCACCGCTCTTATCTTCTTTTCAAGCGTCCTCGGCGGACTGAATTCCTATATATTCTTACTTTTCTTTGTCAGCATATATAAACAAACCCAAAGGCCTTCACAAATACGCACCTCCCTGCCTCCAAAAAGTTCGATAAAAGTCCTTTTCTCCTCCCCCCCCTCTACTCGGAGAGGAGAAAAACGGGTTGTTAGCTCTTTGAGCCGGCTATCAGAAAATCCGGGGGAAATTACGCTGAGCGCAGCAGCCGTACAGCAAAGGGTGATTACAAATTCAAATGGATGCTTTTACATCAATGGAAGGCTTTGAAGACCTCTTAATGAGCAGATAGCTGGAGTTAAACATTTGTGGAAGTGCCATCTTCGAAAGAGAAAAAGGAGGGGAGAAGGAGAAGGAGAGGGGGCGAGGAGAGGCGAGGCGAGAGGAGGAGGAGGGGAGGGGTGTTTTTGATCCTGGCAGATATCTGCAGGGCAGTGCTGAGCAACTGTCTATCTCGGACCGGCGATTGTCTTTTGAGAGCTCGCTGTTCAAGGCTCTGTTTGGATTTCCAGGGTTAGATGTTGGGCTCTGTGAACAAACTTGCACCAGGACAGCATCCCCACTGCTGCGCGCTGATCAATGTCTGTCAGATTTGAAAGACTGGCATGCGTGATGAAAGCCAGATTGAGATACAAAGAGAGGGGGGAGAGAACGAACGAGGGTCTGTGGAGAACCAAACGTACCGCGGAATTAAATATAGAAAGTAAAAATAAGAGGA
Source organism: Sparus aurata (assembly GCF_900880675.1). Taxonomy (NCBI): domain Eukaryota; kingdom Metazoa; phylum Chordata; class Actinopteri; order Spariformes; family Sparidae; genus Sparus; species Sparus aurata. The sequence continues at coordinate 16,207,573 of NC_044209.1, read as the reverse complement.
GACAGTGCGAGGGGGGGGGGGGGGAGAAAAACAGAAGAGGAGATGATGCTAAATAAAGCGAGGGGATAAAGGGGGGATGAAAGACGAAGCAGGGAGGCAGTGAAAGAGAGGTCGAAGCAGAGAACGAGAGGAAAGAGAGCAAAGCAAAGGATAAACAAACATAGGGAGGGAGCGGGAGACGGAAGTGTTGTTCCTCCATCTCAGCAAAGCAGCGGGAGTCTAGTGGAGCTTTGAACTTGGCCCCCATTAGAGGCCTGATGACGGTTTGAAGTGAACAGTTGAAACGAGCCGGAGCATTTTAGATGTTAATTTGTTTTTGTTGTGTGCGTGCGTGTGCGTTTGTTTGTGTATGTGTGTGTGTGTGTGGGTGTATTTTCTCATCCTTTTTCCGGGGCCTCGGAATCATTCATAGTCACACCCAATTTAACGCAGCAGGATAAAATGCTTCCTTCAGCTTTGTTGTTTTCTGCTCTTTCCCTTTCGTCTCATTCTCTTTCACCTTTTTTTTTTTTTGTTTTCGTTTCAGGTTGGAAGAAAAAGGATTCACGGTTGTTGCGGCAGAACTTTAAGTTGAATTCGGCTGTTTTATGGAGAGCGGGAATGAATCCGTGGAGATGTTATCTTCATGCCGTCGTGATTCGATTTTGATCCTCTCTTGTTTCCTCACTCACGGCTTTTGAGCGCGCTGATGGAGCGATACATCTTTCATGTGTGAAAGTAGTCAAAGTTGACAACATTTTTTAAAAAGCAGCTCGTTGTTCAAAATCATCGTTGTGATCACACTCTTCCATTAATCTGTCAAAAGTTAGCGGCTAATTCGCTAAACTTTACAACTACAGCCAAGAAAGCAGGCAAGGGCCTCAGTTTAAGTGTATAGTCATGCCATATATCGCTAGAACGCTTAGATTCTCGTGGTTCCATTCATGTAAGCCTTTTCAAGATGAACCCACCTCTGCAAGGTACAATCAACAAACAAGCAAGCTAACAAACTAGCATTTACAAAATGTAGCCAACTCACCATTAAAGTGCCTTTGTGTGTTTCAGAAAACTGTCTGCGATTGGGGATGCTTTTTCATGCTTTTATCTGTCAAAAAACTGCACTACACTGAAGCGCCTGAGATGGCAGCCGTTTAATTGATAGCTCTTTTGAGCAGATGAGCTTCTATGCCCGCCCTGGAGCCTACAACAGCCAGTGAGTGATTGTGTAGATAAGTTAGTCTCTTTCTCTCTCTTCTATCTTCTCTCTTCTAAACCACTTACAAGCCAGCATCCAGATGACTGATGCATCATGTATCCATTAATATGAAATCTATATCAGCTTTTAGAGCCCTAAACTCAGGAATTATGCAAGTTTATGTAGTTTTATGCATTTTACTCTTTGAATGGGCTGTTTTTTTTCCACCTAAGCACATGGAAATAATGAACTATACTGAGTTTTTGCCCCTTTTACACTGTTTTTGCCAAGTGCCTGGATATAAAATCAAGCGTTAAGTGTCATTTTCAGTGGTAATGTTATTAGATTCAAACTTGGACCATGTTAGACTGTGTGATGTGGACTCATTGTGTTCTCCGGCTAACAGGAGCAAGTTACAGTTATTCTAGAGGCTTATTTATGCATTAAAAGAATTGTAGGAGCAAAAAATAAATTAATAATTCAGTGTTCACACTCCTATAGATTAATGCCAGAAGCTCTTACTGAGCATCTGACAGCTTGGGGAAAAAGTTCATTTTATAACTTTCAAAAGAGCCAAAGACCATTTCTGTACTGCAAATGGTTGGAATGCAATGGGATAGACATTTAAGGATGACTTTACGTGCATTTCCAGGATAAGAACAGGCTAACATTTGATAAGCAGTTTGTAATTGAAGATAATGATATGAAAATGTTCAGTGAATCACATCGCACGGGAATAATGAAGCGTTTCAGTGTTGTGACATCTGTCTCGTCTGAAACTCAAGTCGCTGTAATCACACGACATTAAATCACGTCTGTGTTGGGGGAAGATGGAGCCAAACTATAGGAGGTCAGCTGACTTTTCTTTTATGGCCCCCTTTGACCCCTGACCTCAGCTCGTATCTCCCATCAGGTCCGCTGCAGTCGGTCAGATCAGAGAGCCTCTCTGGCACCACCACCTCCAGGTTGACTCCCAGCCTTTGTCCCCCGAGCTTCCCCAGCCAGGGTGACAGGTTCTGGGGGACGCGGCTGGGGTAGAGTTGGGAGGGGTCTGGATGGGTCTGGTGTGTAAACATTGAGCGTCTGTGATCTGGTGACACATGAAAGGGGGTCTGCCTGTGGGGTTGCCGTCCCGTCGTCTATATGTCGACATCCCCCCGCCACACACACACACAAACACACACACACATGCATACACTGACACCAGATTTATGTATTTATGCATTGCGGCGGCACAGCTCAAAGGGACATGGCTGGAGGGGGTTGGGGGAGAGTAGAAGGGGAGAGAAGCTGTTTGGTCTGCAGACAGAGACTGATGGGGTGCTGGGGGGGGTGGTGGAAAGCAGTCTATAGGTGACAGGAGAGATTGAAGGGCAGGAGGGAGACATCTGGAGAGCGACGGTGCTGATTCATAAGCTCGAGTGGCGAAGGCCTCCACGTAGTCGGCCTGAACGGGAGCGTTTCATACAAAAATGTCATAGTCAGATTAACTGACGTGAAACGTTCTCATCATAATTTCATGAGGGTTTGTCACTTCACATTGAAGCTGTTCTGTTCTAACCCTCCTAAGCGCTGATTATAATTACACCGAAGAAGCTGCTCGCTTAATATGTGGAGTGCAGCAGATTAGGAGCAAAATCAGCATGTGAGGGTAATAAATAATCTTTTTCAATTAAAAATCATGTCTTAAATGTGTTCAGACCCTATACTTCAGTAAAAATACTGGGAATACTGGTGCTATTCAGTAAAATGATTCCTGTCAACTAACATTATTAACATAATGCTGCATTTTACTGCTGTAGAAGACAAAGGTGGAGCTCATTTGAACTTCTTTATACGGTGTTGGGTAGTTTATCTACAGCGATGCATCATTGTACAATATTATCACCAGTCAACAGCCTGTTTTCATTTTTGTGACAATGCATTTTCCAGCTTATCCAAGAGGGTTTTTTAAAACTGTTTCTTTAGCTTAAGAAGTTGGAGAATTAATGGCGTGAGAGTTCACGAATATAGCGAGGACCTAAATGCAAGACACGCAAAGGCAAGGCAGCCTGATAACAAAAAGTAAGTCTCGATAACGAAGCTGCTGTCTGAAATCGAAAAGTCCAAAAAGCAAGCAGGAAGGGGCAAATCCACAAAAAGAAAAACAAACAAAAGAAGTAAAAACCAGGAACAAAACAGAGGAGGTGAGCTGACATGGGGATACAGAACAGACAGAGAGATAGATAGATAGAGGAGGGAAAACACAGACATAAACACACACGAGGCTAACGAGGGACAGGTGAGACTAATCAGGACATCTCATCACGAGGGAGGGAAAACAAGAGAAACACACGAAGTAACACAAACGACACGAGGGCGGACCTTACAATATAAAACAGGGCACAGTAACTAAATCACAGACAAACAGGAGCATGTTGAAATGTGTGGAATTCACTTGGCATGAAGGGGAAAATTGTAATCTGTAAAGTAACTAATAACTACAGCTGTGAGACGAGTGGAGTGGAGTGAAAGTACAAAATTTGAATCCGAGATGTAGCAGAGTGAAGGTACACAGCTGAATAAAATGGAAATCCTCAAGTCAAGCTTTCAGTAGAAACTCAGTTTAAGAAACAACATCCAGCATGTAGTACCAAAACTCAACACTAGAGGGTAGAAGACCCAGATTACATGCTGTTCTAAGAGGGTAGATTGAAAAAAGATCATTGTATCTTTGTTAAGCTGTTCTGTTTGTAGTTGCACTGTCATATTAAAGTTTGTCAGTCACCTGCGAAGTACAAACAAAGGTTAATTGAGATTATATAAAACATAAATCCATGTACAGAGTGCACAAACTGGGAGATTGTGTCAGTGAGCTCACAAAATCGAGTTACAGGGGCACTATGTAGTTCAAACTCAGAATCTTTTATGGTTGATGTAAAAGCTGCTCTCAGAGGAAAATAAGGTCCTCAGAATACTGTCTGATGCTAGAAAGGTGGCAGCGTCCGCCACATATAAACAAATTGCATTGTCCTTTAAGGTCAGTTTGTTAATTTACTTTGTTTAGGCATAATTCAGTCATTCTGATCAAAATTTCCTCATCAAAACTACATAGTGCACCTTTAATGGTGATGATGAAGTAACTGCTGTATTTTGTTTTTTTTTAGAAGTTGTCGCATCAAGAAATAAGATCGATAAGAGAAGAGAGAGTGTCTGGAATGGATAAACAGTGATAGTTGTCACACTGACTCAGACTGAACTACATATTGCTCAAATGAAGACTCTCTGTTAATGGCGTCGTTGGTGTTTTCACTTTGCTGTGTCTCGAAACGTCGACAAAAATAAGCCTCCAAGTTTGGCAGAGGTGGAGTTGTTGTTCCGGAGGTTGCGAGCCTTGCACACTACAACTACATCTGAGGCCTGTACTGCGAAGGGGGCTCAACATAGCCAGGCTTTGTGCTCATGATGCAGCTCAACAAAGCCCCAAGTCCCCAAACAGAGTTAAACGGTACTGCGACGGTGGTTATCAACTTACTTTGTCAAGTCCGGTTCTCTGCTTTGTGCTCTGCGCGCGTACATGTAAAAGGGGGCGTTTGACGTCATATTATTCTACTTCCGTGCGAAAATGGATCGATCCCGGGCCACATATTTTACTCAAGATGAGCAGATTCTTATTATGCAGGACTATGAAGAATTCAAGGACACAATCACGGCAAAAAGTAACACTGTCGCCGCCAGTAGAGCGAGGGAGGGCTGCTGGCAGAAAATAGCTGACCGTGTAAATGCGTAAGTTAACAATGATTAATATTAAGATAAATATTATATTAAGCCCTTAGTGTTTTAATTTCTGAAAGCTCAACATTGTGCAACTTTTACATATTAACCCTCATCCATTTAAAAAATAAATACACTGAAGTAACAACTATCTTTTTTCATTTTTGAATGATGTCTATATTGTTTTCACATTTTACTGATCTCAGTTATAGAATGCGCGTGTGTGTTTTATTGAAAGCGAGGCTGAGTGTGCGTAGGCTCGGTGTTTTTTTTTTTTTTATTACTGTGTCGGGATGAACAAGCAAATGTAGCGACTGTCCCTGTACAATGACAATAAAGAGCTTCCTGACAGTGAAAATCGCTCAAGCCTGTAAGATTTGTGTTTGGGTGTACACTGCCCTACAACGGGTGAAACATTGATCAGTTCATCAGTTTATTCAAGCCACATCAAAGAAATAATTAACTTTGCTCATTATCTGTGACAAATAAATACTAGGTTGGCCTAATTAATATTTCATATTGCATTTTATTAAGATGTGGAAGCAGCAGTCGGACATGGCAGCAAGTTAGAGCCAAATACAAACACATCATTCAAAGTGGTATGTAGCCAAGCTGCCCCATCATTTTGTCAGTGTGGATAACATACTGTTTCCCATTTTATTTTAATATATCACTATCTTAAGCCAACAGGAAGAAGAATGAAAAGGGGAAGATTTCATTATGCAAGCAAGTAATACTGATGATGTAGAGGGGTATGAAAGTAGCCTACATTACCAGATATTTTATAGAATCCTTCCTTAACAAGCATTGTGCTCAAATGACTTGGGAACACTACAAACACGCAACACGCAGTGTTCTTGCTCAGATTTGCTGCATCACCAACTGAATGTAAAAAGGTTCCCGTGGCAAAAAAAAATGAAGGGCTACACAAACAGTTTGCCTTACAGTGAGCGCACAGCTTCTTCGAGTGGCATTCCTGACACTCGGCTCAATAAGTGAGCAAATGTTCCGTATTCCCTCGGCTGAAAATCTATATCGCTCATAGAGAATTTCATCAGGAAATGCCAGCGGATCAGCGCGATCTCGAAGAAGCCGCTCACATCGTAGTGCTGCCAGAATTATTCTTGCTCCCAGGTCCACCGGGTTCTCAATGAATGGTGACGCCATCTCCGAATGATTTACACAGTGAAACAGCGGCGCTTTTATAGCCGATTTTAAGCTGAAACTCTGAACATAACCTGGTCGGGACCAGGTTATGAGCTAAGCATAAGTTACCATGGTGATCTAGCCGGGTTAAAAGAGAGCCACCTTTGTAGTACAGGGAAGCCTGGCTTTAGACTCAACATACCTCGCTAACCCACTAAACTGGCTTCGCAGTACAGGCCTCTGGACTCTGTGGTCTTGTTTCCAAACGCGGAGCTTTGTGTTAACCCGAATCATCACGTTAAAGGCTCTCTGTTTTTGCGTTCACAGTTCGAAATGAAGCTCTCCGGCATCTGATCACATATTAGAAAAAAATAACAGTATGATGCAGCTTCAAAGGCCTCACCCGGGTCCCTTGGGTCCTTCCGATCCTTGTTCTCTCTTCATACGATTGTCTGTTGAGCTTGTTTCTCTTCCTTTTAGGGCTCTTTCAGCTGAAGTGTGATCCAACGTTGGCTTTTTTTTAGTACTTGATTAATAAAAAACCACACACAACATGCTTAGCTGCAAGAGAAATATCACACATATCTGAAACCTATTTTGTATTGTCGAGGAATGATAGTTGGATGATTGATAAATCCCTTGAATGGGTGTAATTTTTGATGTGATTATCTGTTTACCAGCATTTTCTGAATAACTGAGGGGTCAGCTTTTTGATATAAAGTCGAAAAAAAAAAAAAAAAGTCATCCAGTCTTTCTGAAAAAGATCATTGTAAGATTTCAGACAATCAATCTCAGTTTAATCCATCTGAGATCATTCGGAGTGATCCTGTGCCGTAAAAAGCCGCGGCTTTGACGTCAGACGCTGCGGTTTGATCAGTCATATCATATTATGTTTGCTCAAAATCACAGATGGTATTTTCATCCGAAAAAATGAACACAAGAATCATTTCAGCTCCCAGAACAGTCCTTTTACTCTCTTCTTGACTGGCAAACAGCTAAGCCTTCAAGAGCAGAGAGAGAGGGAGAGAAAAGGACAGAAATAAAGGGGGGATGTCTGGGTAACTTCAATAGCCTCTCTGTGTCCATCTAATATGGAGGGCTAGCATGCTGGGAGTTGGCCCTTTCCATTCAGACAGACCCCAAACTCATAAAGACCTCTTCTATGGCCCCCAACCTGAAACCCACCCACCAAAGCCCTCGCTGGTATAGGCCCCTTCCATGGGAACTTGCAATCTGCAACGTAATCCCACTTTGGCCCCTGGAGAAGCCTTTCCAAACAAACCATGTGAGTCCTAATACCCAGGGCTTCACAAGTGGCTCCTGGCTAGGCCTGAGCTCCACCACCACCAACAACTTGGCCCTCCTTCTCCTTTTTTTCTCATTCTCTCGCTTTTCTTCTTTCCACGGATAGACGACAAAAGAAAGGGATCTCCTTCTAATTGCTTCGAAGATTGAAAAGCTGAGAGGGGCGGTGGGCGGCTACAGGGGGAAATGAGACGGAGGCTCTGGAGGCAGCGGGGGACTGTCAGTCTGGCTTTGCCCGCCCTGGGTGTGCGGTAGCTGGGATAAAGGAGCTGGCAGGACAGCCTCTGCTGCAGAGCCGGGCTGAGTGGATCAGAGTAGAGGCGGGCGACTCCCAGGGCCCAGCTTTACAACTCCGGCCAAACGGGCGACTATGAGAATGTGGAGGAGCTGAAGCAGCTCTGCTGGAGGCCCTCTTCACTCATGGGAAAGGACGTCTGGTCTTCACAAGCGGGATTCAGAAACCGTAGGCTGCTGAGAACAGTGTGTTCAAGCCAAGAAGGAGTATCGGAGAGAAACATAGCGTATTGGTCTCCATCCAAACCCTCTGCTCTGTACGAACAGTCCAGCCACTATTGATCAGTGCAGATGATGAAGTGTGTGAACACACAGTTGGGGTGGTCCGTGACCTTTGGATCTGTTGCTATGACATGCAGAGTTGCTAATAACACTCACACACACACACACACACACACACACACACACACACACACACACACACACACACACCTTGACCTCTGCAGTAAGCCGTGCCACAAGTCCACGCCTCCTTCTCCCGGCCTGCCATCACCCGGCAGCAGCTCCTTTGAAGCTTGGCGGAGGAGTTTTGCTCAGCTGTTTGTGTCGGGCCTGAATGGGACACAAAGGAAAAGGAGCTGCTGTGATGATCAAGATAACATTAGATAACATTTCAACTGCTGGGCCCCCGCCATTCAGTGAGAAAAAGGACTTTTGATGCAACATAAAACACAAAACTTGAAGAAAAAATAATGCAATGTTGTTGAGGTTAGAATCCTGAATCTGTCATGTTTAAAGGGACAGTTCACCCCCAAATAGAAAAATGCATATTTTTCCTCTTACCTGTGGTGCTATTTTTCTATCTACATTGTTTGAGTGTGAGTTGCCAAGTTTTGAAGGTAGCAGCGGTAGGGATGCCTCCTCTCAAAAATAATGGAGCTAAATGGCACTCATTTAAAAAAAATTACCAGCAATGTCCCTTTCCAGAAATCATGACCCTGTTACTCAAAGATAATCTGCGGACCTTGTTGTGAACAGTTTCAAAATATCTTTTTTGTTAAACCAATTACTAAACCCAAGATGAAGCGATGGAGTTCTGGCGAAATAGCAACACGGAGAACTTGTTTTGCATGCGGGGTGGAGGGAGCCCTGAATTACAGTGGCTAAACCCCAGCCGAAGATAAAGTAAGAGCTGCTAGCTTGTTTAGGTTGTTAGCAACCAGGTTAACGCTATACAAGCACTTGCCATTTTCAGCATGTAGGTAGCTAGCTCAAAGGTTGTTTTCCAACAGTAACAAGGACTGGGCAGAATACCACCTGATATAGGTTATCTCATCCAGAGTGCTGCAGGAATCAGTCCAAAAACCCACAAATAAGTTCATATTTTGAAACATCAGGCTCCAGTTACACACAAGCTAAAGAGATTTCCACGTTTGGATCTATAAATATACATAAAATACATCAGTAAATACTTACAAATACTTAACATTTGAATTATAAAGCATTTACGTGTCTGAAAAAAGCAGTGGTAACCAGTGGCTAGATTAGACTACTGACACTGTCACGCAGAACACGGAGACTCCTCCACTCACTCGTCAAATCATGAAAATGGTGTTTCGGCGATATTCCACAATCCAATAAAAAAAATCCCATAGGCTTTTTTGTCAAAGGAACCAGGGCGATGCTATCTTGCAGGTAAGCCTGCGAAAATACTTCATCCGCACAGAACTCTATTACCAACAGTCTACATCTGCCGAGGTAGACTGAAGAACAAGAGGCCCAGGATGTAAACACTGGTGGCATCCTCCTTGGCTGAGATGTTGCATTAGCTAGCTTTGTTAGCCTCTCGTCCATGAGTAGATGCACGCTTCCTTCTGCGTGGTGATCCGGTTTGGTACAAACAAAAGGGTTCCTACACGAAACTGCTCACAACGAGGTTTTAGGATTATCTTGTGTAACTGGGTCATGATTTCTGTTGAGCTGCCGAGTGCCGTATAGTTTCCGTTACATTCGAGAGAAGGCGCACATCTCTACAGCGGATAACACCAAAAATCGGCAAGCGACACCAAGACAACCAAGGTGGATGAACAGCACGACAGGTAAAAGGGGAAAAAAATATGTATTTGTGATTTTGCGGCGTACTGCACCTTTAAAGTTCAAAGACAGAAAGTAAAAGGGTCCGCTCCTCTGCATGTGTAGTGACAGGAGATCCAGAGGATTTTGGCCTTATGAGCTCCAGAAAGTTCCCTCAGTCTACCCTCCCTGACCTCCTTTCATCCCTCCATCCCTCCGCCTTTCTTCTTTTTAATACAAATCAGCCACTCAATGCCATGCACATGTTTTAGTGTTATTTGAACTCTGGCAGAGAACTTCAAACAGCTTTCAAAGTGAGCAGAGTTTTTTCCTCTCATGCTCTCTCTCTCTTTCTCTCTCGCTACCTCTCTCTCTCTCTCTCTTTTTTTTGAAAGAACACAGCCGTGCTTCCAAGTACACCTGATCAGAAGGTCGAGAGATGGGGATTATGATATGCAAATGAGGCTTTGTTATCAGCGTTGACATTCGTTATAAAGCTGAACAGAGGAGAGGTAAGATGAAAAGGTGGCAACTCACCCCCCCCTACCCCTTTTAGCATAACCTCCCTCTCTCAAACACATTGGCCTACCTAAGCCCCCTCCTTTTTTTCCCTTTTTTTTTTTTTTTTCTCATTTAGATCAAAAGGTTACACACAACAAAGAAAGGCCTGTGTGGAAAAAGAAAAAGCACCCTGTACACTCTTCTGTGTACTCTTACACAGTCAAGACTATTGATTGGTCAGCTGCCCCAAAGGTGTGTGCACATCTGTACAATGTGTGTGTGTGTGTGTGTGTATGTGTGTGTGTGTGTGTGTGTGTGTGTGTGTGTGTGTGTGTGTGTGTGTGTGTGTGTGGATCCTGGCTGTGTCCTGATGAGGTTGTCGTCTCTTCTGCTGCTTAGGCAGAACGGAGGTCTTTGCAATTACCAAACACTGTGGAAAGGCTTTCATGTCTCTCCCCCGCTGTGACAGGATAAGGACGAGGACGCACACACACACATACACACACACACACACACACACACACGGTATACACTCAGAGTCCTTTTCAAATACACGCAGAGAGACATGCATATGGTTGCCCCCCTGTTCAATCTGCGCACGGTTCAGTTCAAAGGAGTCCAAGAGAGGTGGCGGCCGGTGCTACTTTTCCAGCTATTAGCCTGGCCCCACCATCTGCAGTGATCTGGTGAGGAGTGGGTTTTATGAACTTCATAAAGGGGTGGTTAATAGAGCGTCAGAGTGGAGATGGGCTGTCTGGCCTTTGAGTTAAGCAGCAGGGGTCCCGGGCGCTTTGATGTGAATCATACTGTTAAATAACTTTTCAGAGGTAGCGGGAGCTGCTGAAACCTTACAGAAGGCCGTGCCCCTGTTATATAAGTGATAATTGAACCTCTTCTTTTTCTATTTCTTTAATGCCGTTGCCTTTCTAAACCTCCAGATCTCAACAAAGAAAAAACAGTATGAAATTGTGTTGAGAAAAAAAAAAAAAGTGTCAACGATGATTTTTCTCTTCCTCGCCAAAACTACATTGTGCAGTTTTAATATTATTACAAATGTGTTGCCTCCTTTTATGTTTTTTTACTGCGGTACCAAAAGAGCTATCAAGTTTAGTTTCTTAGTTTAAAATGTGGATATCGTCACAACCTTACTATCGTGGATTTAATAATAGTTTAGAAAACTGTCACAAGCACCATTGAGCAGGTGTTCTGGAGCTTTTCATCATATCACACGTAGAGGAGAACTGTCAGGAGAGGCAAACCATGCAAATATCTGGGGCCCCTCAAAACATTTGGGAAAAGGGGCCCCAGATGGTTACTCACATTGGAATATTTTTATAATGACAAACCCCCTTAAACCTAACATGTAGGCGTCATACTTCGAACCATCGCTGCCCCAGGATCAGCGTTTCATATGCTGACCATCACTGGCCTTATAATGTGGATTGTTCACATCTTGACCTAAAACATTAAAAATGGGACAAATAATTTGTTGGTGTCATATTATTTCTAACATAACAGAGAGGAGCATCTGCCTGGGAGTTTTTGCCTTGGGCCCCAACAGACTCTAGACTCGCCACTGCTCACATGACCTTCATTTGCTGATGAATTGGGGAATTATAAAAGGTCACATTCTATTATTTTTTTCTGAGTTCTCGAAAGACTTGCTGACTTGAAAGGTGATGTTCGAAGTTTATTCTTAAAATTGCTAAAACAAAATCTCCAAAAAGGTCAGTTTAGTAGCCATTCTGCTGTGTTTGATCATCTGACAATGTCTGTAGGTGAGGGACCTTTGTTGCCGCCCCCTCATTTGCTGCCATCTCTTTCCTAATGTCTGTAATAAATGTATAACAACGCCGTAGAATGCTTAAAAAAATGCCAAAACAGACATAAAATAGGACAAGAAAATGAAACACAGCTATTCTCTTTTTCAGTCATGTTTGATTTGTGTGACTGGTTTAATTCTTATTGAATCATGTGGCCTGTTCTAAAATTGGAGCCAGTGTCCACTGTGAGGAGCAGATAACGAGTCTTTGTTCTCAGCCGGGACAGTGGTGGGACATCAGGACGACGTCCTGCTTACATCCTGAAGCATCAGTGGTCAGACGCGGACAACAAGCTGTGAAAGACTCGAGAATCTCCCTACTTTTGACTCTCTACAACAACAACAAAAAAAAAACCTTGTTGATATTCACATTCATAAAAATGTCTCTCTACGGCCTGAGGGTGGTGCTGCTGATTCAAACACTAGTTAGATACTGTACGTCCTCCCCTAATGCTGGTAGAAAAGCACAGGAGAAACACAGCACTTAATGTGAAAGCTAAATCACAGTAGAAAAAGTAGTCAGGTGCTTCTCAATGAACTTTATTGAACTGCTGTCTTTAATGTCTGGATTCAGAGATGGTTTGCATGCTCACTTTGAGGTCAGAAAACAGCTTTAAATTTGATAATATTAGTTGACAACCTTCCATAAATGTAAGTTTAAAGTGTTAAGGGACACATCATTTATGAGAGGAATGTTTTTTTTTTCAATCATTTAAATATGTGAAGGAGCAAACCTTGTAATAGTATTCAGATTAGAATGCATAAGTACCAACAACACCCTGAATAGTACTCATTGTGGGGTAAAATGTTTCCTGTCAGTGGTTTATGATTATATCTGATGTTTTGAGGATTAATATTACGGCTATAAGAATGTTTATGTTGCATTTTACTTAATGTTTAACGTTGAGGTAATTAAACTCCTTTATATCCTGCTGGGTAGTTTAACCTGCATCATATTCTGTAAAATCATATGTTTGTACCACGTTTTTAATTTTGTGACGATGCATTTTCCAGCTGATCTAACAGTTTATTTATCTTAGGAAGTAGGAGGAGTGTTATCCTGTAGATCCATTTCGGAGTGGTGGACCACCACAGCTAGACAGAATGGACAATTGAACATTAGTATGATTTAGATAGCAAATAAAGCAAACGTAAAAATAAGTCATTTATAGCATCAGAACCAAAACTAAGACCAACAGGGATGAAAGTGGAGTAAAATGACTCCCTGCCATTGCTGCTACAAAACAATTACAGAGGAACTACTGTAAACAATGAATCCTTCAACTTGTATGACAAAAACAAATAACAAAAGACGAAGAAAAACTCAATGAATTTGGATATAATTGGTGCTCGCCGGACAAGGAAGGGTATAAAAACGTGTAATCTGGCTGACTAAAGCTGTCACATATATGTGGTAGAGTAATTAATCATTTTTTTACCAGCCATGAAACATACACGTCACTGTCTCTCTCTCTCTCTCTCTCTCTCTCTCTCTCACACACACACACACACACAGACACACAGATACACACACACACGACCAACCCAATTTAAATAATCCTGACCCTATCAAATATTATTATTGATCACAGTAACTGTAGTTGTTTATTGTTTTGTGGTTATGTTTTTTTTTTTACTCTATTATTTTTCATAAAATATTTTGTAGTTGTTTTCTTGGTATTTTTGTGTTCACTTTTTCAGCAAAAACAACAAAAGATTGCCTCTTTGTTGTTGGCTATGGCTCAGGGGTAGAGCCATCGTCTTGTCATCAGAAGGTCGCTGGTTCAATTCCCCTGGTCTGCATGTCAAAGTGACCTTGGGCAAGATATTGAACCAAATCAAGAAGAAGACATACAGAAAAATCACATTTACTATTTCCGGTCAGAAAACATACACCACACAAAAAGATCAAGGGATTTTGGCAAATCAAATGTCGGTGTGGACCAAAGATATATTCACGAAACACGAGACTAAAATCCAGACATGTCCCAGAATAAACAAGTGAGATACTAACTCACGTTGAGTGGTGTGAATATGTGAGATTTGCTGTTTGTGCCACTAGATGGAGCCCTTCACCACTCAAATGGGAATCATCTCAAGAAGCATCGATCAGTACTTGTAGATCAATCAAAACAATGGATCTGCACATCTTTATTTATTGTTTGTTTGTTTGTTTGTTTGTTTGTTTGTTGTATTTTTCCCCCCAGGTGACACCAGGTGGTGTCCTCTGTGCTGCAGGCCTGCACCCTGAGGAGATGCAGGGGGACTCACGCTGACACTTTTCCCCCTGACGTAATCGCGCCAGCCCGGTAGGTGGCAGCCTGTCCAAGCGAATATAATCAGATTAAATCAGCCGATATTCGGATGGTTCCGCCGGCCACCAGCCGCACCGAGCACCTGGCGGATCTGATCCAGCGGTAGGTTGTTTCACTTTATAGTTTTCTTTTAATAAAAAACAATACTGTATCTTAATAAAAGACAAACAACCATCAGTTTATGCTGAGCTCCTGTGTTCTCACCAGCTGACCACTTGTCTGCAGCCGGGATGTACGGGAGGTGTCCGCGCTGTTTTCTTTGCGGAGGGGAACCCGCGTCTCGCAGGCGTACCGCAACGCCGTGACGCAACTCACACTCCCGCTGCTGCAACACAATAAAATATGAATCGCCGCGGAGCCGACGGTGGGATCTCTGGGTGTAAATGTCATGTGAATTGGTGAGGAGGGGGTGTGGCCGACCGTCTCACCGGCCCATTCACCAGAAACAAACACACGCCCAGAGAGGAGCTCGTCCCCTGTCTGCTGCCCGACTCTCGGCTGGGTGCACAGGCCGGCCGAGTCAACCCATCCACCCATCTATCCTTCCATCCATCCAGCAATCCAGCCAGCCAGTTCAGTTCAGTCAGTCAGTCAGCCCCTCGGCAGCCCGCCGTGCCTCCGTCCCTCCGCAGGTTCCGGGCTGCGCGCCGCTCCAGGCAGGGATCCTGATCGCATTACGCAGATTCAGAGCCTGGATGCAGAGCGAAGCCTGCCCGTGAAGATGCGATAGGATTAAAGGTGCGTTTGCTTTCTGTCTTTCTGTCTCTGTTTTAATTGTCGGTTTGCTTTCAGTATCAGCTGTTGTCTCCACGGATGGTTTAGAAACAGGCGCAGGGATGGAGATGCGCGGAGGACAAAGGGGCGGATGGAGCCGCATCATTTTTATTTTCTGGATTATTCGCTTTAATAGAACAGGAAAGCATGAGCAGAGGTGTTCCTGTCTGCTTACAGCAGCCACGTTAGATGAAGCTGTCAGGACACCTCATCACAGTGGCTGTACTTCCTTATTAAAGCACCTTTCTGTGGCTGTTCAGGCTTCATTAGCCTCACTAGTGTTTGGATCATGTTGTCTAAGGCATCCATGTGAAATGGGTTTATTCTAGGAAGTGTCCATGCCTCTCCTCTCCTCTCCTCTCCTCTCCTCTCCTCTCAGTTCCCTTCCTAGTTGCAGGCCCACAGCATTACAGCCATAAAAGACATTGATCACTGAGGCCATCATCTGTGTCACCTAATTACACCGGCTCTTTATTCCAGGGAGAGATCACTGTAGAGCTGTGTGACAGATCATTTAGAATGACTGAGTCGGTGTCCTCGCATGAACTGGCTCTTTAAAGAGCTCCGAGGTGGCTTTGGATAGAGATGTGTGGAAAAAATATGTTCAAAGATTGGTCAGATGTGTCCTGCGTACAAGGAAAACGTTGCATGATCCCCCCCCCCCCTCGAATCTGAAGTTGCGGTTGTCCGAAACATGCAAGACCCAAGTTTGCAGCACCAGTGTGAGATGTCACAACAGATAACTGTTGTTGTCTCTGTGTTTCTAGGCATGGTCGCACCATGATCCGTGGCTCTGTTGTGCAGTGCGTCGGTGGCTGTGTTGCAAGAGGAGATTGAATGCCTCTAAAATCTCAAGGTAAGACATCTCCTCCATTGACCTTGTGTGTGTGTGTGTGTGTGTGTGTGTGTTTGTTTGAGGTGGTAGTGTTGGAATTGATCCAAGGCCTTGATCAGCTGCCACGGCCTTGATCAGCTGTTCCCCGCCTCACTTGATAGTGTCCCCCCTCATCTCTACCTCCCTTAACATCATCCAATCTGAAGATATGTGTTTTCTGCACATGTTTACCATTCCACGCAACTTTTACTCATATATCGACATCTTTGTCCAACGCTTAGGTTCATCGGTAGAGGAAAAGGGGGCTTGTGTCAGCAAGTCTAAAGGGGATACTCGTTCTTTAGCCTAATTAGACAAATTGCTGTAAGGGTAAAAACAAACAGTGGCAGCTTACCCATCTGAATGAGCTATTGTTTGAGGATAAAGAGAGGGCTTGATGGCACACTGGAGAGTCACAGAGAAGCCAAAATTACAAAGACACCATCGATCTGAGTGTGTTTATGTGTGAAGCTGTGTTCATACCAAGCTGTGAACTTGCAAGTTGATCAGAGTTGAAAATAATTCAGCCCCCCGAGCCGTCAGACCCTGATGTTCCCCCCTTCATGGTTTCAACAGTGGCTGGGATGTTTTTTAACCTGAAAAGTGCAGTTTGAAAGATTTTTCAGAAAAAAAGATCGATAATCTCACCTAGAGACCTTTTTATCTAGACCCTGCTCTCTGCTTCTAACTGCTATTTCTTATGATTTTACTGTGTTCGTATCATTTCTGGGTATCGACCTTTGGGCAGTGGGTGTGTAGCCAATAACAATGTGCAGCTCGTGAGGTTGTGAGTCTATGAAAAATGTTGCCACAGGTTACATCGCTGTCTCCCTCTGTTATTAAGAGCTACACTGTGTGTCTGTTTGACCGAGGGTGGGGCTGAGCTACACAGACACACACAGGCAGAGCAAAGAGGCAAAAAGGGGGCAGAATGCAATCCGGCCACATTCACACATAATATGAAGGGTTGTGCTGATGTTTTATTTCAATCATTCACAGCTTGATTCTTGCTAGCGCTGCTCCCTCTCTTCATTCACTCACTAGCTCGCTCGACCACCACTGCTCTCTCTCTTTGTCTCGCTTGTTTGTAGGATGTTAGCAGATATGAAACAGAGTCAGATAAAACAGTGTTTGTATGAAGAATTATAGAGGCAGGAGGACAGAGTAGAGGACGTTGAATTAGACTAGAGAGAACTGGATATGTGTATTATTCCTGTTAAAGTTTGACAAGTTAAGTGTGTTTCGGCTCATTGTTAATAGACCTCAACTTCTCCTTATAGATAAGGAAAGAGTTTCTAAACCACAACTTGCCTCACAACTGTCACCGTATTTTCAAATGTCCCTTACAAGACAGGAGGTATGTTGTAAAAGGTAAAATTAATTCTAATTTTTGTCTTGATCTAAGGTTGAAACAAATCTTTGCAGGATGTTATGAAGTATTAACTCCCCCACAGGCATTAGTTTGTCGTCTTTTAACTGCTCTGTCTTGACTGGAAGTTCACAATCACCCAAAGTATGTAGACTTGTACTTTTCCATATCTTCGGCCTGTGACAGTTTTTGATCCTTCAGCTCAAATTTACTTTCTAATCTTCATGTTACAACAAACAATGATACTTTTAGACAATAGTGTGCCTCCAACTTTGGGGCAACAGTTCAGGAAAAGGCTCTTTCCTGTTTCAACATGACGATGCTCCCATGCACAAAGCGAAGGTTTGTGACGTAATGTTGGTTTGTTGTGGAATAAGTTGCACAGTGCTCCGACCCTAAACCCCGTCCAACACTGTTTTTGATGAGCCTGGCCAGAATTTAAATGCAGTATCGACGACCATTGAAGAAAAACATGCAACTGATACGAAGGTAACTGCAACAGCATCGGTGATGTTTCAGAGATCCTTCATTGATTTCTTTAAGAAGAGGGTTCACTTGTTTGGGAAAAACTGAGCAGAACCAAAGTGATAACATCACCAAAGATCCTTTTATTGATTTGTTTGGGAAGATAGTTTACTTGGGACAAACTGAATTACTTAATTACTATCTTTTGTTGTTTACTGTTTAATCACTGAAGAGTCATAATTTTTGTTTAACTGTGGAACCTTTATTTGTGGTACATAATGTCTGAACTAGACTTACTCTAACCTGCAAAAAGCCACCTGAACAAATGTGTAACTGTAAACGTAAAACTCGGTCTAAAAATAGCAACGCTGTCAGTGCACAATTTATTTTTAAATTGAATTGCAGTCCAATCAAATCGTGGATTTGTGGATGGACACCTGTAAATATAATATATAAAAATGTAACAACAGAGTCAGTTGAGTCTGCAAGGTGAGGACATGTTCTTCATAATACTTCATAATACGTAATCAGATAAATAAGATGGTGCTGCAGAGAACTTTGCTTATAGATAATGTTATATCAGATACGCAGCGCTGTTTTTCGATGTCGAAGGTTACACGCATGCATGAATGCATCCACACATGTACTGTACATACACATCATCCTACTTGACACTAACTGTCTAAATGGAGTAGCCACTGGCGCTTGTCACCGTGACGAGCAGCCACAAGTGTCACAGCTAATGGCTTCTGATGCTGCTGTGTGTGTGTGTGTGTGTGTGTGTGTGTGTGTGTGTGTGTGTGTGCACTCATTGACCCAGTGCTCACCAGGATATGAATTTAATGAAAGGGCACTGACAAAGCACTTACTCCACAGCTGCTGGAGATACATCTGTTTGTGCTTACACTAACGAGAGAGCGAGTAATGGGTGGTGCTTTCCTCTTATTGCGGCTACTCGCCAAACAGGAAGTGAACGTTAGAGAGAAAGGAGGAAGTCTCTGTTTACCAGATCACACACACAGATTTGACGTACACACTGAATACACTCTTGGTATACACACACACACACACACACACACACACACACACACACACACACACACACACACACACACACAGCAATTGTTGGTTGACTGATTCGGGAGCCTGCACCTCACCCTCGCCAAAGCAAACCCAACAATGCATTCTGCTAAAGCGTGATATGTTTTATTCCTCTGCACCGTAGAGCTCCATTGTTGTTCAAATAAACACATTAGTGAGCAACATCACTGTACTGGCTGACATGGTGACATCAAGAGCACTAGGTATTTTTGACTGAATCGCACATTTACCTAACATGTATGAATCCTGAAAATAGTCCCCCAACAAAGGAAAAGATTTACACAGCTGAGTGCCACAGACCGGTTATAGAAGTCAGGACGTATGTAAAGGTGGACGACACAACAGCCATGGTGGTTTGAACCAGCAACCTTCCGATTACTACAGCTACAGCCGCCCGTCTATGTATCCTGAGATCTTTATTTCATGGACAAACACAGGACGCAGTATATGAAACTTGAGGTATGAAAAGTATCCGTGTCTTATTTGACTATGTGTATTATCTTTCGGCACCACCCACCTCATTATCTACCCTTCAGCTAAATTGTACGCTAACACAGTGCTGTTGCATCTGTCTTTGTTAGATGAGGTTTGTCAGGTGGATTCCTGTGAGATTCTCATCTTGAATCACCTCAGATGTAACTATCTGATCGCTGTGTGCTTCAGAAAAGCCTGGACCGGCTCTCACTTACCACCAGCACTGCCGACTTTGTGAGATCATATAACTAACATGCCAGTTCTGCTCTGTCTTGGTGCTGACAGCTCTATTCTGTGGCACATCAAGAAAATATGTATTTATTTATATTTTGAGCTCCTTTCAGTGGCCTAGAATATTCCAAAGATGTCGGTCTGGCAGGCAGCGCTGAATTTTTCAAAGTGATCCATGACTACAAATTTTAAATATTAATTTTTAGATTCCTTTATTTTCTTAATAGCCACAAGTTGTTTTTTTTTTGTTACTGAATTCCCTGCGCTCTCACAATTCTGCATCACAGCTCTAATAAAAGTAACACAGCCTCCTTATTCCTGGTATTCAAACGGGGGCAAAGCGTGACATCGTTTCTAATATTAATCTCTGTCTCTAAACACACTCACGGTTGATGTTTTTCCATCGTTCTGTCTCTGCCCCCCCGCGTCTCCCTCCCTCCATCACCCCATTCATCATGTAATTGGGCGGATTATGACTAATACCGAAACCGCCGGCTGTTTGCGGGGCTGTCAAGCAGCTTTTGCACAGATTATGAAATGCTTAATATATGTCGATGCCTGTGTTGTTTGTGTGTGTGTTCAGTCAGGATGGAGCGTTCATCCACCTTTTTGATCTCTAAACCCGCGTGGCAGTGCTTGAGCAAATCAGCCGCTCGTAATGATGAACACGAGCGTGTTTTTTCTGTCTCACAGGGAAGATGGGAGTCAACAGCTGAAGTTGACAGGAGAGAGCATATTGATGTTGACAGCCATAATTAGAGGTTATTAATTGATCAGGTGCCGTTTCATCTTCGAGATGCCGCTGAATGATGAACAAACACACACTTTCTCACCCGGCTCAGAGAGGGAGATCTAAGCTTTTTAACGTTCTATTTTACTCCTTTGGTTTGGCACCTACGCATCCCACACACACACACACACACACACACACACACACACACACACACACACACACACACACACACTGAAGATCTTGTGTTAACAAACACTCAACACACATCCTAGGAGACCAAGGTTACACAGCGAGGAGAAGCTGCCCTGCCGAACAAAAGGATGCACGGATGAGCGTGGAACGAGATGAAAGCTTCTCTGTTGGCATGGCAACCCACCCGGTGATCTGCATGCCGAGGTTTGATGTTTGACGTGTTGACAGTGGTTTCTGGGTTAGAGAGGGAGAGAGAGGGGGAGAGAGAGAAAGAGAGGTGAGGAGAACCGGTTTGATCCAGCGCAGCTGCGCGAGTGTTGTTGTCGTCTTGTTGTTTTATTCTCCTTTCATTAAGAGAGGGCTGCGTGATTCAGAGCGGTGATGTTCACCATCAAACCTCGGCTCTGTGTCTCCTGCCGGAGCTCAGCCGAAGTGCCCGGAGCCTGTGTGTGTGTGTGTGTGTGTGTGTGTGTGTGTGTGTGTGTGTGTGTGTGTGTGTGTGTGTGTGTGTGTGTGTGTGTGTGTGTGTGTGTGTGTGTGTGTGTGTGTGTTTGGATTCACATGTGCATGTGTGATGCTGCCAGTCAAATGTATTGGTCTGACAGGCTTATTGACACACCACACATTAATATTGAGTATCAGCAGCCAGTGGTGTTCACTGTCAATATGATGGAGGTCTCCTCCTGGAGCAGCTGCATCAAAACAGACTGTTGATGAAGCCTGATGTGATATTGACTTTGGCCTTTTTTGTGCTTACTTTGACTGTTCCATCGTGTTTTATATTAGTCATTCTTTATCAAAGACGCTCAACAGCAGAGGTTCCTCTCTGTTTAAAGGAGCTCTGTGTAGTTTTGGGAAAGACATTTTAATCAGAAGACTGTTTTTTTTATGCCTAAACAAACTAAATAATAAAACTCTCTTCATTTTCATGACTCAATAAACGGAATAAACATACTGACCTTAAATGACAACACAATTTCAGTTTGAATTTCTTCTCCAAAGCTACATAGTGCCCCTTTAATCTCACGGAATAGGTGTGTAGGGACATTGCACATGTATTTAACATTAAAGGAACATTTCATCCAAATGAAAATTCAGTCATAACGTTCTCATCCACTACCTGGAAAAAAGTCAAGCGAAGTTTCGTAGTCCACTGGTCTCATTGATGTTAGCACTTTCAGGTTAAGGAATGGGATGTTTATTGTTAGAATAATACATTAACTGATTAATTGAAAGTAGTTTACAGCCGTCATGCTGACTTTTGTGCTGCAACTTAATTAAAAAACAGTTTTAATCAAATGTTAATAAGCACTGGCTGGTGTGCAGCACATGTCGCTGCGCAGTCGTGCCCAAAACTTCTTTTCATCTATTCCTGGAAAGTCAGTCGTTTCCCCTCGAGCCTCTGTCCTTTCCCTTTACTTTACTTTTACTCCTGCACTCCTCTTTTTCTCCCTCCATCCATCTGTCCTCCAGCGAGCACTTTAAGTGGCCAGTCTCGGTGTTAGGGGACTAACACCTCGACAGCCCTCCCCGGAGCTATTTTAAGAACTGCTGCCTGTGTTGCCTCCTGTCAGAGTCCGGTCAGAGTTTCCCTCTGTGGTAAATAAGAGAGGGTGTAGATTGGCCTTCGTGTCACAAGGTGATTTCTTCTAAAAACAATGTAAACAGCCATTGAAAATTGTATTTCCTTGTAATTTCTCCCCTTATTATTTTTCTTCCTTCCTTGGTATAAGTCTTCAGTGCATCTACATGTATAAAACTACAGCACTGTACATGCGTGCGATGTAACCAGGGTGACTGGGACCGGCGTTCCCTTGAGAGTGGAGCATGAGTATACACGACTTGTGGTGTGTCTATGTGCTCTCAGTGTTTGTGTCTCTCCTTCCTCTCTACCTGCTGTAGGTGCTCTCTGCTCATTACCGGCATTGCATCACGTGACTGAGGAGCTCATCTCTCTGGGCTGTTAATCGACTGCTCCGTCAGCCTCTCGCTCCTGTGTTCATCCCTCATCTCTCCTCGATCTGTCTTCCCACCATCACCCTCCCCCCTTTTTTAAACGCCTCGCCGACTTGCTCCGTACTCGACGTGCTCTCTCCATTTCCTCCTGCCCCATTTTATGGGGGTACGCTCCAGACATTTCTTCCTCCTCGTTTGACTTTTTTCCTGTTTGATCTTCCTCCTGTGCAAATTTTTGGCAAGCTAACTTATTAACATCCTTCAGTTGAGGTCGTGTCAGTCTGTCCGCGACCCCCTGATGACACATCCCATCACATCAGCGGACTGTTACTTAAAGAGAAGCACTCAGTAGTTAGGGAATTTTAATCAAACAAGGAGAAACAATGACATGATGAAGTTCCTTTGAAGCAAAAATACCTTCTAAATCCTCCTCTGACTGAAGTTTGCTCAGCCCACATCATCCATGTCATTGCAAAATAAGGATGTGTTATTTCCAAGTCAGAGCACAGGCTTGGAGGTTTTTTCTTTTTTTTTTTAAGTCAAAAATCTCAGCCTCTGCTTAAGTAACTGTTGAGTCATTGGTATTGATCCATGACTTGAAATAACTCCCACGAATACAGATATTTCACCATTTTGTGCTGAAGGACGATAAAGGTCTTGAAGGGGAACTCATCTTATGCTGAAAGTTAGTTTAAAGGTGTTGGGGAGTGCTACTGCTTCTGTGAATAAAGTTGTGTGAAACCCTTTGTGGCTACAGACGGAGCTGTGCGAAGTCTGAGAAATCGCCTCTCGAGAGATGTCACCTGAATCGGCGTCGGCCTAGGCTGAACACTAGAAATAAAGACGTGTTCACCAGACCTCTCCTCGTCTGTGCTTGAGGCTAGAGACTTGAGGCTACGTTAGCTGCCGTGTGTCAAAGCTCACGGACACAACCTGTTGGCAGTTGAGTTGCATTGTGGGTAATGGAGGTGCCATGGTTTGATAAAGAAGAAAAAAGTGTTGGGTTAAAAAGATTGCTGCTTCTTCTGCATTGTTTCGGATCGTTTTGACTCTGTAGTGAGTCAGATAGTGTTATTGGAGTGCAGCGCTGAAATGGTGGAGTGCTCTTCTACACACTCTCACTTTCACCTTTCTCTCTCATGGTGTACGTGCTGTTATTCAGTCCTCCACCGGCAGCTTATTAGGAGGCTTAATCCTAGCCAACATGTCCATTCGGGCCCCGTATGGATCAATTGAGGGCTTTTAAAAATGGGTCCCAAGTGGGTTTGTCCTTGCATTGTTACAATCATCCATTGTTAGACGTTTTATTTCTCTCTTTTTTTACAGTGCACTTTTTAACACTGGTTTTGATAAGTGCTACCCAGATAAACAACAGAGAATTGAGGTTAGAACTAAGTGTGAATGGCTAAGTGGCTGCAGTAATGTAAAGTGGTACCTTGTAGTTTTGGAGAAAAATATTCAGAATTAGAATATTTACAGTATAAATGAGGTCAGAATACAAACTCAGAAGTATTTATCTTTATCCATAAGTGATTAAACAAGCTGCTCTCAGAGGAAATTAAGGTCCCCAGAACACTGTTTGAAGGTAGAAAGGTGGCGGGGTCCGCCAAATATAAACAAATGGAAACAGCATGATATTTTATTGTCCTTAGTTTGTTTATTAAGCTTGTTTCTGCATAAAAAAATCCGTCAAAACCGTTCTGTTCTGCTCGTTAAAACTAGTCTGTGCACAATTTGAGGGGCTTGTAGGTGGGTTTTATTACCATCGGTAGTGCCAAGCTAACTGTTTCCCCATTTCCACTATCTATGCTAAGCTATGCTAACTGGGTGCTGGCTGTTCTCTCCACCAGAAAGAAGAATAGTGCTCCCAAAAAAGTCTAACTTTTGCTTTAAGTTTACTACAATTCTGCAGACTGCCACCTGACTTCCCGTCATTCCTCTAACCATCACAACAGCCATAATGAATGTGAAAAAGTACCCTGGTCCGTGTTCTGTGGGGTTTGGGAGACTCCTTGTATAAGGACTGTGGGTGCTCACAGGGCAAGAAGGAACACACATACACACTCACCCCTCCCGCTGCAGACGCCTCCTCAGGGCCTGATATTTGTCAGGGTGTGTGACAGCCGGGAAGTATCTACCCATCCATCAAGTGCAGCGAGAGGAGAGGGAGAGCAGGTGAGTCTCTGTCACAGAGAGAAGGAAAGAAAGACTGAAAGAAGGCCTCTATGGAATCTGTCTGAGCATCTGTCACGCCCAGTGTATCAACTGGAATGAAACGAGAAGAAAATAAAGGATAGTGTGGCGAATACTGCTTTCTTTCTTTTTTTTTTTTTTTGAAGCGCAGCTGGATGTGTTAAATCAATTACGAGCGCTTCTTGGCTCTTAAAAAACGAGATTAAATTAGTGCTTTTCAGTGGTTCATTCAGCTGCGAGAGGAGAGACACGATATGCTGAAGGCGGCACAAACTGACCATAAATACATCCCTGTCTCTCTTTCGATGCCCACTCTGTACCTCCCTCCTCTTCACCACTCATTCTCATCTTTCTTCTCCCTGTCTGTGCCCAATAATTAAGACACATGTAAGTTTTAATGGTGTCGATGTATTTCGAGTTGAAGCAGAAATTAAGATTGTGGATAAGGAAATGTTTCCTCAATCTAAAATTGAGTTCACTGTGCAGCTTTTTCTGGGCCATTTTCTTCTTTTTCTCTCCAGGCTGCCCCCTTTCCCTTTTCCACCGTCTGTTCCCCCTCTTATATTATTCTTTTGCCCTGCTGCTTTTAACCTCCCTCCCCTCCTCGCTCGTCTCCTGGGGTGCTGGCTTTAGCTGATTAGAGTGGCACGGCTTGCCTTGATTAATTGGATGAGCCTTGTCTCCGTGCCAGACTCCCCACTCCTCCTCCTCTCCTCCACATCCAGAATCAGCTAAAGCAAACAGAGGCCTTTTAGTGGCAGCGGTGCATTGAAATAACCAAATCTGTGGTTGTGTCAGCAAACATTGTGGATGTTGGACTTCGTTATACCTGAGAGGGAGCCTGACATGTTTTCCAATTTGTCATCTATGTTTTTTTTAGCTCTCATAAAGAATAGGATGAGCCAAATTAGCAGTATATACTTTATTTTATATATATTTAAATTATACAATAAATGGCTGTAACTGTCAAAAAACAAAGACGCACCAGAGAAACTGAATCAACAAGGAAACAAAAAAGTCGTATCTACAAAACTAGATATTAAAATGTAAGAATTCTGCAATAAAATGTCTCAAAACTACTCGACCTCTGTTATATATTTTGTTGAGTTGTGTATACCTTATGTTTTAACAATGTCCGTACCCAAAAAAACCCCACAAGTTTACTTAAAGTAACGGTGTGTCGGTTTCAGTGTGTCGAATGTTGCTACACGTGGGACGGCAAATTGGCAAACGAGACGAAACATGAATAAAACTTATCTCGTCTGTGAATTTTAATACCTGTGTCACGTTAGATTCTTGTCAGCAGCGATGGTTGTTTAATGGTGTGTTCACCCCAATCGAAGCGATCGTTTGTCTGTATTCAAGGTTACTCACGCAGTGTTTATCCGCCCCAAACAGCCAGATTACTTCACTGTACATTAGCCATAAGCTAGGGTTGAGGAGTAGCAGCACTCAACACACGTACATTTCCCCCCTCCAGCTCCAGTCATTACAGTACTTAAACACATGTTTTCTGCACTCTGGGTGTTTATTCCTCCAGTAGGTCTTGCTATGCACCCGACGCTCCGGCCGACCCTGAGCAGCGGCTCTTCCCCCAGCTCTGCCCGGCCCTCAACACAATACTCTACATATTCTACGTTTAACAGATAATCAGTGTAGGACTATTAGCCACGATCCACATACAGTATGTGATGACCATGGACTGACACTCAACAATCCTGTCAGTCCTGTGATTTGAGGTTGAGATGCTGTGTCTCTGTGTCCTCATTATACCTGAATCCAATAAAACTTGGAACCCTCCTTCTCTGCTCACCCCCTCGACCTCCGCAATGTTTTAGTCCGTCCTCCAGGCTTTGATGACAACAACAACCACTTCCATCTCCGTGGCTCTGTCTCCCCGCTCATTTGTCTCCTCCCTCCTCTCTGACACTTTCCATTGTCTGTGTCATCCTCCCTGTTTTCCCTCTCTCTCTCTGTTTCTACTGTCTTTAAGTGAATTCCACTTCAAAAGCCGGTCTCTGAAAGGTCGTCAGCAGCCTCCACAGACCCCCCAGGGCTCTTCATCTTTCTTCTTTTTTGTTGCTCTTTTTTTTCCTGTCTCTTTCCGTGTTTTTATTCGATCTGCCGTGCCCCTAGCACAGCCATGGCAGGAGCAGTGCGCACGCACGCACACACACACACACACACACTCAAAAATGACGCACACAAAACCCATTGTAGCGCAGCCAAGTGAATGGCTGGCTGGGAAAGTCAAATGTTCTGTTATTTCATCCCGGCAAACACAATCTCTGGAGATGCATTTCCAACCAGAGAGCCCCCGAGGGATGCCAGGGCTTTCTCAGAAATGCAGACAATCACACAAACTAACTGCTCTGTTGTTTCCCTCCGTCTCTCCTTCTTCCATTATGGGCCATTTTTATCAAGCCCGAGTGACTCTGTGTGTGTGTGCAGACAGCTTGTTTGTATGTGTTTGTGTGTTTGATTTGCTCTGCCTGTTTGATAATGCTAACCAGGGAGGATAGACTCTATACGATGTGGAAGAATAAACAGGCACAAATAACTCAATAACAACATTTAGTGAAATCACTGCGTGATGAATGACTTTGGTTCTGCTGTGTTGAGACCATACAATAGGCGCCTCGTTCCTGTGATCACTGGAGCCTAACAGCTCCTTTGTGCTGTGATTATGTCCTGCATATCGTTATGATTGAGCGGGGGGAGGACGGTTTGTTATATTTATGTATATGTTTATGTCTTTTAGAGATGCAATAAAGCACAGAAATAATGCAATACATGACAGTCAAAGCCTGCTAAAAGACTAGATGTAACGACTGAATGACAAAGCACAACAAATGAAATGAGCAGCATCAGAACATTATCTCAGAAATATAAACAGGTAAAATGAATTCAAGCTCCTGAGGTTCATCATTTTAAAGGGGACCTATTAAGCTTTTTCATTTTTTACAGGTCCCTGTGCATTTAAAAGTTTAAAAGGTCTGCACCAAAAGAGGGTCCTCTCTCCCACAGAAAGGCTGTGTCAGTAGTCCTGACTTTAATTATGTGACTTTCTGACATCACACCCTACATCACCAAAGCACACATAAGCATAATTTATGCCTGGCATGTACAAATCAATTTAGCACAGCTGCCCAGTACCTGTTAGCTGTGCTGGCTAAGGTGTGTGTGAGCTGACCAATCAGAGTAGACTGTATATTCAGGAAGGAGGCCTTAAAGAGACAGGAGCTACAACATAGTGTTTCAAACAGAGGGGGAATATAGAGCTGCAGTATCAAGCAGAATGAGACAACTGATGTTTCTTTGAGCACATGTAAACCGATTCTAGTTGTAACCAAAATGAAATTATGAAGCTAATGTATACCAATATTTCTCCTTTTAAATGAATTAGTACACACAAGGTCTTTATGTAACAAGGGGTTAAGTGATTATGCACAATGTGATGAGTGTATGCATTTTAGCATCTTATCAGCTCATTGTTTTGGTTCAACAACTCAACTGTACTGGTTTAGGGTTACAGGGTTCTCAGTATCACCGTTTCCTGCAGCAGCACTCAGTGGAGCTATGATAATTTACAGTATGCGGAGGATACATCCACAGCACCGGGTGGCAGAGAGACGGAGTTCGTGACAAGATAGTAAGCATACAGTAGTATTCATCTGCTCGAGAGCCAGATATTTTCCTCAGGAGTTGGAAGAGACCAAAACAGAGAGGTAACATAAGAGGGAACATCTGATTCACCAGTTGGCCAGAAACAGGACTCTGAACGAATGCTTATGTTGAATGTGTAAATATAAATTAGAATCAGTTCTAGTGGCAATAGCATTGGTAAAATCAACAGCTGTTCAACTTTAGAAGGTGATGATATGTCAATGGTATGTTTTTTTCCTTGTTGTGCTGCCCTCAAGTGGACACATTAATCAACTAATGCAGATTTGTGTTATTATTATTATTATTATTATTATATTATTATTATTATTATTATTATTATTATTATTATTATAAATGCTGATTTTACCATCTGTCAGAGTAGCAGCCCTTTCTCCTTTCTCATTTTCAGCACCTCACAGCATTAGCCAGCTGCAGGCCACTGCCCCCTGTGGAGGGTGGAGTTAAATACAGCCTCACTTCAAGGCTCATGTGTTCTGAAATAACCTATTAATCATGAAGCCATAGTGGGGGTGAGCGAGTGAGTAGGATGCTGGTAAGACATAGGGAGGCCAGGCCCAAGAGCGACTCTGTCTGTCAGCTACAGCCTTGCATAATGAGGGCTAATGGATTGGGGAGCCTGGACATACCTGTCCAGTCCACTCACATTAGGATGAATAAAGAGCTGCAGGGCTGTTCTCTTCTGTCCTGTGTGCGTGTGTGCATGGAGAGTGTATAGAGAATGTGGGGATCTCGGAAGTTATTCTGTCATGTTCCTGATCTCCTTCCAATGTTTCAGTGTTTCTGTGGTTGTCAACAGTGTGTTTCTATCTCCCCCAGGCTGTGAGCCCTGTGCAGGGTGGTGATGAGCAGTCAGGGCAGCAGCAGCAGGGGAAGTGGACAGCATGCTGACACTCGTCCCCCTCGCCAGGCCCCCGGACCCAAGCTGCAGGTGCAGCGCTCCCTCTCTCGCGACACCATCACCATCCACTTCTCTGCTCTGGGGAAGGAGGAAGACGACGAGGAAGAGGAGCTCTACGGGGTTGGATCTGCTGGGGATAAATCTGGGCTTGATGATGCAGAGGGACTGCAAGGTCTAGAAACTTTGGGGGCAGATGACCAGTCTGTGGCCACAGGCTTGGAGGCAAAAGAAGAGCTGCTGTTTGAATCTGCTAATGTGGAGACCTCCTTAGGAGCTGCTGTGCTCCCTGTTTCCTCCACTGATCTGTCTGTGGAGCCCTCCTGCCCTCAACCACACACACCCTCTCCAGCCATGACTATTATTCCTACTTCCACCCACCTGAGCTCCAACCCTCCTGCCAGCTCCTCCTGGCCCTTAGATCGACCATCAGCCACACCCCCATCCACGAGCTCCAACACCTCCTCCCCTTGCAAGTCCACAACACTGTCCTCCTCCAAACCGTTCCTGAGCCTGGTCAGGTCCTTGTCCAATGACATCGAGTCTCGAGAGACCGCTTCTGCGCCAACCTCTGTTGCGCCATCGCACGCACGCCACCGTCACTTAATGAAATCTTTTGTTAAGTCTCTTTCTACTGACACTTCAAAGGCCGAACATCAGGAGGGGCCTCTTCATCACTTCCTTCATCACCCCCCTCAGCAGCAAGTACAGTCCTCCCAGCGGCCACCTCGCAACATGCAGCTCTTCAAACAGTTCTCCCAGCCTCGCTTGACCTCCTGCCCTGTCACAGTCACTCACGCGGGTGGAGACTCCAAAACAGCCCCCTCGTCCCCCATTATGTCCCCAGATGGTAGGTCTTTCTTCAAGGTCCAAGAGGTGGAGGCGAGGATAGAAGATACGAAGCGACGGTTGTCGGAGGTGATGTCAGACCCCCTGCAGCTTTTTAGTAAAATCATGGGGGATGAATCTGGCGTGGGAGCTGTTGGAACTGCAGCTCATCGTGCCAGATTGCTGTCCTCCAGTGCGTCAGAGCTCAGTGGAGTGACAGCAGTAAACGGACACGCAGAAGGTAACAACTACAGCATCAAGGAGGAGGAAGGTGCAGAAGGGGAAGAAGAGGAGGAAACCCCAACGGGAAAGGGCCCCGACTCTGTTTTTTTCTCCTTCCCTTCACTGGCACCAGCTTCATCCCTTGGACAGGCCTCCTCATCCACCTTCCCCAAGTCTCCTTCTCTCACTCTGGGTCGTTGCTCTATGTCGGCCCTGGTGGCTCGGCAGGAAGACGAGGACTTCTGTGAACTGTACAGTGAAGACTTTGATATATGTACCGATACAGAAACACCAGATGGGGACCATCCAAGGTCTGGGCTGCCCCGTACTGGTAGCACTGGGCTGTGTAGTGAACTTGACACAGAGGAAGAGGAGAAAATGGAGGAGGAGTTTGAGACTGTGCCTGTGACTGGCCTCATCTTCCTGATGCAGTTGGTGTACTGGTATTTAGTCCTTCCAGTGCCACCATATGTATGTGCGGTGGTGCACGGGATTGTTGGCGGTTTCATGTTGGCCTTGCTGGTCCTTTGGCTGTCCTCTCCTCGGCGCCCCTCATTGGGGACGAGAAGAGGGAGGCGGAGGATGGATCCCTGGAATGTGGCCCAGTTGGATATCAAAGAACCAGGAATCTTCAAGGTGAGACAAACTGTGCTGTGGATGTCCCAGACTCTATGTAGACTTATGATCTAGCTTTCAAGACTTTGTCCTAGCTGTCCTAGCCTGAGGTATATAATTGTATTTTCTTTTTTACAATTTTGTCTCCAGTTTAGTTTCGGAGGGGGTTTGCTTGTTAGTTTTACTTACAAACTGTGCATTTAACTAAAATGTTTTTTTTCACACCAAGTTATAGTTTTTAGTTTGGTTCGAGTTTAGTACATCTAAGATGCACACTTTGCACAGATTTAAACTTTCTTGATAGTTAAAGGAAAGACTCCGATTTGAATGTCAGTGTGCAAAAAAGACCTTGTTGTATCCATAGAGTTGACATAATCTATCTTAGTTATAATAGATTCAACTGTAGAAGTTTTACACATGTAGCTGATAACATCAGCTTGATAAAAGGTGAGTGCAGTGCATTTGTCTCACTGTGCCTTGGAGAAACTGCCCTAAGTGAGGATGCTGCAGTACACAAAATGCCTATTCTTTTGTTTACTATCAAGCAGTAGTTAAATTGTGGGAGGTAGGATTGATGTCGCCAAGAGCTTTTGTTTTGTATCTTTGACAACATGTTCCTCGCTCTCACATTTTATCATCCTCTCGCACCAGCTAGGCGCTGAAATCTCCCCTGTTGTTTCAATTGAATTGGCTTTGCTCTCAGAGCCTCCTTTGGGACTGACAAGGTGGGAGTTTGGATGCAAGTTAAACTCAGAGCAACCTCATGGGGACCAGCAGTAAGAATTGGGGTTATATTGGACTACAGCTTAGCTCTGAATCAGGGACATTCAGATGAGAGGTTGACCGCATTTGCCCCCCTGTTCTCAGCTAACCTCTCCTCAGTGATTCTTGAAGCTCTCCCAGAAGAGAAATGTTCAGTAGTTTGAGGGGGTTATGTAAGGATGTGTACTGTGTGTATGTGTGTGTGCCTTAGTGGGTATCAAGCTGTTGCACGGTAGAGCCTCATGACTAGCGGGCACAGCTGTTCCAGAAGAGGAGAACATGATACACACAGATGAACGATAGACCCTGGAGCACAAGAGTGCAGGGCAGCAACAGTGGGGACGAACTTTCTTCTCTCTCTTCAAATTTCATTTCCTCTGACGATCAACAAAGAGTGTTTCAGATGTGCCACTTTATCTTTTGTTGTGTTTTGTTGATACATACCGGCGGTGTGATCTGATTATGATTCTAGAAAATACTGGAAGGAGGGATATTTACAGTTGGCAGATGGAAGTGTTGTATCCTGACACTTTTTTTCATGTTTTAACAGTTAATTAAGTGGACTTGTTGCTGTTCTTGGAGGTGTTTTGTTGCACTTCGCGGTGGCTTAATCTGTTCTGTTTACGAGAAAGGCCCAACAATGATATGAGATTATCACAGATATATAAGCTTTTCCTGCAAATATGTTGGCTAACAAGAAACAGTTAACAAAAATTGCAGCACAAAGAATGCCGAAGATATGTCTGTGGTCGCCATTATAGGTCGTTTAAGGGGTCCCTATAAAATATAGTTTAGTTTAGTGGGTTTATGCTTTGTCTGTGATATAAAGGGGGGAAAGAATAACATGGATGTATATTCTTATTAAACGTTATAAACATTTTTTAGATATTGGTTTTAGCTTAATATCCATCATTGTTATTGTTGGGGCTCTACTCTTGTGGGGAGATCAACAATAAATTTGCACTATGTAAGAAATTTGGTTGCACACAACATTCAAAACCAGCACATTGAGGAATAACATTTTAGATTCTATATATCTTCAACTTATTGATCTTCAAACAACTTTTCAACCCAAGCCAAGTCATGTTTTCACTGATGTCCGGTGTCCGCGATTTTCTACAAAACTTGGATGGAGAAGTGGTCTCAGCCCAGAATAGACTCCATTAACTTTGTGTTTTAAAACATTGTGGGATTGGATGTTTTTTGACATTATTTTAATTTAGGTTGCTGGTATCTATGAGTGAGTAGATGCAGATCCAAATATATTTAATTTGATATTGGACTACATGGGATTGTTGGGCCTTGGTGAAGGTATGCGTTCTACTGAGTGCCATTCTGGTTTATAGTTATATTGAATCGAAGTCGGAAATTCTAGTACTGTGACAGCACTATTACCTTCTGTCGTCCTTCAGACAACGTTTCACGGATAAAACATGGTAACTTGGGTTAACATGCAACAAAAAAACAATAAATCTTTCAACAGTAATGGCATGCAAAGTCAACGAGTGAGTTTTCCTCTGAGTTTGACTGGGAGTCTGATGTGTAATGTGCTGTGAGAATACATTTTGAGTCACTGTCATTTATAACTCCACCCCTCTCCACCCCACTATGTCTCTCAGGGCTGGATGAATGAGATACACAGCTACGACCCGGAGATGTACCACGCCACCCTGACCCACTCTGTTTACGTCCGTCTGGAGGGCTCCGTCCTGCGTCTGTCCAAACCCAACCGCAACATCTCCCGCCGTGCCACTCACAATGAGCCCAAACCCGACGTCACCTACATCAGCCAGAAGATCTATGACCTAACTGACAGCAAGGTGTGGTGGTTGTGGGTGTACGAGGGCAATGACAGATGCTGGAATGCTTTGTCATATGTGTGTGTGAGAGAAGGACACACTGAAGGGGGGGGCATTAATGTGTTAAGTGTGTGTGTCACCGCTGGCTCTCCAGTGTATTTGTGTGCTTAACAGATAGTGACATCGAGCACACGTCCCCTCATATTTGTCTTTGCCTGAGTGCATGCTTGCTAATAGGTCATGTTCAGTGACAAAGCCACTCAGAGTCACATATTGTGTGTAAACATGGGGTGAATATAACAGGTCACTGACCCTGCACACACAACTGTGTGCTGACTCGATGGTTTTTGTGAGTCTGAAGGCAGGACAGTAGGAGGACAATTGTCGTGTCAGTGTATGACGGAGCGAAGAGGTCATCACGGTCGTCCTCACCATGCAGCCACAGCGCTCTCTTTCTTCCTGAGCTGAATGGCCATTGGTGAATTCACCATCATTATTCTGAAAGTTTAGACTGTTTTGAATGTTATCTGCGTTTTAAGATGCCAGACTATTACACATAATAGTGTCCTCAAACATGCATTCATAGTTGAGCTTGGATTGTTTGACACAACAACCACGTGGTGCTCTTATTTTGGTGGCTAATCCTGTCTTGTAATACTGTTTTGCGACACTTTCGGTAGCTAACTACAGCCAAGAATAGCTGGCAAAGACCAGTAGTTGTCTGTTACACAGTGATATGCTGCCCCCTTTACTTTTGGAGCTACCATTGAATTCTGGCAGTATTTTACGAATTGCACCAACGAGTGAGTTATATTACAAATAATTCCCAGTACAGTTTCACAAACGGGGGAAATTAGCTATAGGGACCAGAACAGTTTTTTATATCAGAGTTGAAAGATGTTTATTTCTGCTTTAAACTTGGAAATGTACCCACTTTTGGAGCTGGCCTATAGTGGCCATTCAAGGAACTGCAGTTTTGGCTCAATTTGTATGTTTTTTTTAAGGTTGCTGCTTGGTTAGGCTGGATTAAGAATGTATGTTTGAATGAATATAGAAAAAAACACACAACATACAGTGCAACACTGGTTACTACTACTACTTTCAAGCTGCTTTGTTGGCTGCTTTCATCATCAACAAAACAAAAGACATGTTCTGACATTACGGGGCAAAGGCAAATTGAGCTTTGGGTTAGATAAATATAAATACATAATAGATGAGTCACTTGCAGTCCTCCCTTCATTGCCTTTTTTTTTTTGGTTCTATTTTCAAAACATTTTTACGCCCTGAGTTGCTGTCTCACACCCCCAGAGCAAGTCTGCCACATACGATGTATTTATAGCTTCAACGTGCACTGCACATTTTTTCCCCTTTTGTCCTCATTTCAATGTGTGCATTCTTCTTCCCCAAAAACAACAACAGCATGATAACATCATCACGTTCATACTTTTGAGCATCTGATATGCTCTTTATGCCCCTATAGATCCAGCTGGTGCCCCAAAGCTTGGCTCGGAAGAGAGTTTGGAACAAGAAGTACCCTATCTGCATTGAGCTCGCCAAACAGGAGGACTTCATGTCCAAAGCCCAGGGAGAGAAGCCGGAAGGTGGGGAGGACAAATTAACTGGGCTGGTGGAGAAGCTGGAGCGGACGGACAAATGTGAGAAAGTTGAAGCGTCGGGATCGGCAGAGGAACCCAAAAGACCGACCTCTGGAGGCGGGGACCTGACAATCTACCTGTTTGGGAGGACGGGTCGGGAAAAGGAAGAGTGGTTCCGGAGATTTCTTCTGGCGTCCCGGGTGAAGTCGGAGGGGAGGGTTGGCAGTCTGTCTGGCATTTGCAAGAGTGGTGAGTTTAAGGCTGGGCCATGTACAGTAGGTTTATCTGTCTCTGTCACAGTTCCCACACACAAAGCATAGAGACACACAACAACGTCCCGCAGTCAGAATTGCCATTCTCTTGAGTATGTAACTGCACAGCCATCAGATCTATGCATAAGCCCCAGCTTAGGGACTGCCAATCCCCTCAACTGAGCGAACAGATGAGTGTGAATGGGTCAGCAGGATTACATGCACAGAGAAGCAGCATATTATAGTATTGGTCTCCACTGTGGGATATAAGCCTGCAAGGATAAGGCTCGGTTCAAAGGGAAACACTGGCACTGTGCGTGTCCAGTGATAAAGGCGGTGGAGGGTGAACAGGATTACTGGAAAGATGATTTAAATACCAAGCTGTTTTCTTGGATATACATGGCAATTATGTTGAAAATTAGTATGTCATTGCTATTGTGAGTCAGGGAGATGATGCGGTGTGTCTCTGGTGTAAAGCATGCTGATTCAGAGTTGTGAGAAAACCCAACAAAAAGTCTTGATGATACATTAAGTATGTGAATTATGATGCCTTGATTAATTGCCTTGATTGATTGATGCAATTACGGCAAAATGTTAATGATGCATAAGCATGTCACACTGACGTCCCCTCCCTGCATTTCCCCTCCACCCTCCACGTTTAGCCTTCCTGCCCTCCCACAGCCGCAGTAGCAGCACCCAATCTGGCGGAGGCCTGGAGGCGGACAGCAGGAGCAGCAGCCGAGGGAGCCTGGAGGAGCTGTCTCAGCCTCGCCACAGAGAGGCCTCTTCTGCCCTCGCCTGTGGCTCCACTGGGGGGATGAGGCAGAAGATGCTTCTGGACTATAATGTCTACATGGCTAAATACGTCAACCCCCAGGCACCACAGAGAAGCCCGACTGCCACTGACAGCCCTGGTCAAAGTCCCGAGGGGAGCCCCAAAACTACCAAAAAGGTAGGAAAGAGAGGGATGCAGGAAAGGCAAACTGGGGGTAGCTAGTTGTTAAGGAAATTGAACATCTGAAGCACAATATCAACTAAATCAGCTCCTGCGTTTTCACTTAAAGGTACCCTTTAGAGGTTTTGACCACTATTAGTGCTATAGAGTAATGTTTGTCTGAGTGGGTCCCCATTTATGCTTGCATTGCTGTCTGATTCAGTTTCATAGCAGGAAGAGCGCCACGCTTGACTTAGCTGCCAACCATGTAATAACGACATCACATGATGCACAGGGGCCCCAAATAACTAAAAGAAATGTCGGAAATGACTTTCTTTACAATCTTAGTTCGATCCAGAACAACATTTGGAAAAGCAAAATGTGCCCAACAGTAAGCTTGTGCCCTAGCAGTTTAATCCAGCCGTGTGAAATAGACTGTTATCATACTTGAATTGAACCTATTACCTTAATTTTATGTGAGAAAGATTAACGCTACAGTACAAGCCTGTCTGTGTGCCCTCCAGATACGCAGGAGTTCAGAGGAGGCTGTGGAGCCTGAGGCCTGGGTTAATGCCTTTCTTGGAAGGATATTCTGGGACTTCCTGGGAGAGAAGTACTGGGCCAACGTCGTCTCCAAAAAGATCCAAATGAAGCTCAGTAAGATCAGGGTGGGTCCTCGCACTATCTCACACAAATCTGCCGTGTCACGAGTGTGATCAGTTCAAGAGATAATTCTGATTCTCTGTATGTTTTCTCGGTCTTTAGCTGCCGTATCTTATGAATGAGCTGACCCTCACAGAGCTCGACATGGGCTTCTCCATTCCTAAAATCCTCCACGCCTCCTCACCATCTGTGGACCACCAAGGTAGGTGTGTGTTCTGGATGGTCTGCGACAATAGAGATTTATTACGTTCCTGTCACCTGTCGTCTTTCCCCTCCTCTGCTATCCTTCATTATAACCCGGGCGGTTCCCCCTCTTGCGTTTCTGACAGAGTAGAGAGACTTTACTTCTCAGCTCGATCTATCCATCTCCTACCGTCCCTCCATCTCCCCTACGCTTTGCTCTTCTTCTCTCTGGATAAAGACATTTTCCCCTCTCCCTCTCTCCTCGGGAGTCCAGCCCCTCTGTGCGCCTCGCTCTATTAGGCCACAGTAATTAAACTTCACGTCTCTCGTCCCCCCACATCCATTACTGAAACACTGACTCACCCTGCCTGCCGCCTGCCTTTAGCCCCTGCGAAGAGACTGGTCTGCCACACAGAGACAATACAGACACGATGGGTATATTAATTCCTACTGTGGCTGTTGGTCTGGGGAGAAAATGTGGAAAGAGAAGCTTATGAAGGGGATGGAAAGGGAACAGGCCGTGGGAGGTGTGTTACACTCATTAGTGGTGCTTTTAAGCAGGGTAAGGGAGGAGTGGTTTCCGTCCTTATTTTAGAATATTCAGGGTTTTTTTTTTAGACGCTCTTGTCTAAAGATACAAGAGCATTGACAATGTGGCACCTTTTTCCGCTCGGCTGAACGAGCCAGTCATGAGTCATTCTCCTGTCAGCCACATTTCCACAGCTGAGTCTGCAATGCTCGTTAATGTGCTCCATCTGAGCCTGTACACCCACAGAAAATACACTCATCGAGCATCATCGGTTGATCCCAGCGCATAATCAGGCCTGGTGGGAACGGCATCTCTGAAAAGTGCTGCGCTGTAAACCTGCCTGAGCCTAACGGGAGGCGTTTGCTGCGGTAGTAACACACCTAATTTTGTATCTTGCATGTTTTTCTTTGCTCTAGCGCTGATGAGAAGGAGGAGAGGGAGAGTGCTTCCTGACTCATTAATGCTGGGAATACATGAGCGGATTTATGATATTGAGCCTGTGCTCCAAGAACTGCTAAACGCACACGGCTGATATAATTTTATATCATTTTACAATCCAGCACCTTGACGTTGATAATGTAACCAGTTTTAGTACGACTATCCATTACACTCGACTATCGATATGATTGAACGTAAAGTGAAATCTACAGTCACACCAGTGGCTCTGTGAGACGGTTACACTGAGTGTACAGAAAACCAAACCATTAAATGTGATAAAGGGCAATTTGGATTGTAAAAACGAGCCAAAGACGTCAAATAAAGTCATTTTCAGACTGTGAAGGCATGACGTGTAAAGCATGGGTTGCAGTTTGGTATGGTACAGTTTAAACATCATCAGTGTTTTTTTAAGATCGTTTTCCACTGCTACCATCTTAGTTCAGCCTGTCTCTTGCAAGTACTTTCATTGTCTCGTACACAACAATTACAGTGAAGCAGACAATGACACTCTTAGAGCTCAGGCTCTAACTTTGCTCTTAGAAATATGTATAAGGATATATACAACAAAGGGTAACTCCACCAATTAAATGCATTTAAGTGTTTTTACAGACTTTGGGGAGTACTACTGCGTATGTTTAAAAAAATGGTAAAGCCTTTTGTGGCTCCAGAGGAAGCTGCATGTAATCTGAAAAAATTTACACTGTTGCAATGTTGCATTGTGGGTACTGTAGGAACCAGGTCCACAAAAGCAAGTTCCATAAATTAATTTCACTGCATTTCAAGAAAAAGCAACACATAAGGTGTATTTTACAATAACTTGAATCCAAAGCAATGTCCTGTCTCATATTATGTTGCAGTTATTATGATATATTTCCCAGTTCTATGTAGAAACACACACGCTTATTTATATTGATTCCTCAATTGTGAATCACTCACAGGCTGTCTCTCCCTCCTGTGTGTCTTGTTCTAGACGGGGACAACGGGACATCTTGACTTAATGCCGTCATTTAGCGTCTATTTGACGCGGCTGCCTGCCACACACACACACACAAATCAATGAGCATTTGTGGAGGAAGGAGCGAGGCAGAGGATTAATAAAACACCACTTATCGGTTGCAGAGGTTAGCACTCAATGAGAAAACAGCAGGGGGATCGAAATCTGAATAGCTCTCCCGTTGCCTCCTGAAAAGTGTGAGGCGTAAACAGGAAGTAGCTTGATGAAGTCAGCCAATAGAGCTGACCTTTTCAGTGTTTGCGAGAGGATAGGTCGTCTTCCTGGCGGGTCCGCGTGGGGGCTTCACAGCAATTAGAAACCAGGCAGGAGGTCATTCAGAGTTGGCCATTTATGATGCTGCTTTGATTAATATTGAAAACGATACATGTCTGTGTCCAGGTTTGTGGTTTGATCTGGAGATCTCCTACTCGGGCTCCTTCCTCATGACGCTAGAGACCAAGATGAACCTTGCCCGTCTGGGGAAGGAAGGCGAGGGGCTCGGGGAGCACGGGAAAGAGTGGTGAGGCTTTCAAATACACCCAGTAATTTCCTCTTTCACAGCTTGTAATGAGGCTCGGTCTGATTTTTAAACTATCTGACAGATTTTTGTGATTGATCCTTTACAGCTTGTCCTCATTTTTCTTGGTAATGTCATATAATACATCCTCAGTGGATGTTTGAAGGATTAACTTTTTTTTGCTAAACAAACAGCTCTGAAGTGGATGTTAATTGGGCAGATTTGCATGTAGAACCAATCTGTTTTTTTTTTCACAATTCCCTACCCTTTTTCTGTTGGTTCTTCCTCCCTTCTCTTAATCTACTAATCCTCTCTCTGGATGCTTTCCACTGTGGATTTGTCCAATTTGACTGGTGAGTTTTGGAATGGATGCCTGTCACTGAAACAATTCATTTTGCTCTGGATTGTGGAAACACTGGAGATTCATTTCCTGTGATTTACATCAGATGCATTTAATGGGATTTAGTTCTAATTCTAAATGGTTCTGTGTAAAGTCATTAGACTTTGCAGCAGTGAGGGTGTGTTTATTTGTGTGTGTGTGTGTGACAGGCCCAGGCCGCGGACATACTGCCTGGCAGACAGCGATGAGGAATCGTCCAGCGCTGGCTCATCGGATGAGGAGGATCCCCCAGAACTTCTCAGTGACAAGCCCGTTCCTCCAGGAGCCGAGGGGTGAGCGACTGCCTCTTTACAACAGCATCTTAATTGAAAATGGGCAGAAACGGATTCACACTGATGTGTCAAAGCAGAATGTTTTGCCCTCTCAGTCCACCCGCCCACCCACTCAGTCCCACACGTTCGAAAGCTCGCTGCTGATTTAATGTAGCACCTGGTCACTCCCCTCCATCGTGGGTGCTGAGTAGCGAGAGATGCTGTTATGAATAAATGATGAACCTGACTCACTCCTTGCCTCCCCTCCTTCTCCTCCTCCTCCTCCCTCTCCTCTGTTTGCACCCTCTGCTTACGTAGCTATGTGGGAGGCCACAGGCCCAGCAAGATCATGCGCTTCGTGGACAAGATAGCCAAGTCGAAGTACTTCCAGAAGGCCACGGAGACGGAGTTCATTAAGAAGAAGATGGAGGAGGTGTCCAACACGCCGCTGCTGCTCACTGTGGAGGTGCAGGAGTGCCGCGGGACGCTGGCTGTCAACATCCCACCTCCCCCAACGGACAGGATTTGGTACGTTCACTTCCAGGGAGGAGAGCAGTCGAGACTGGTGGATGAAATCAGGGATCCTTGCTTGAGGATATAACTCAGCACCCTCTGCTGGGTGTTAAGTGAACAAAAGAAGAAGAATGTTTAATCACCAGTGGACTAATTACACTTAACATTTAAGAAAATGAGGGCACAGAGGTATATTTTCATTAAAGATGTACACACTTTGTAAGCTTAATTCTAATGAATGTCGAATTCATCCAATCGCCCTTATTATTCCGATCACCTTCATCTGCATCTACCTAAGTGATTCCCAAGCTGTGGGTCAGGACCAATAAAAATCCGAAGTGTCATTAGATGTCTAAATTATGAGAGGAGCTATATGTACAAAATTTTCTTTAAAACAGTTACAAATTTGACTAAAATTCTTAATAGAGCTTTGAGCAGTAACTGTGTTGACGTCATGTCAAAGACGTCTACATATTGGGATTGAGAGTCACCTACTGATGTTAGCATGCTAAGCAGCTAGCCTCTGCCTCATATTACAATATATTATGGTGGTTAGTTTCTATAGGATCTAGCCTGCAAGAAACCACGTTCGGCAGCAAGGAAAGAAGTGACAGAAGTAGAAGCAAAACATTAGTTAGCAAACTTGCATATAGCACCTTTAAAAAAAAGAAAAAGATAATTCTGCATACTTTGTGCCCTAAGTTATGCTTTAAAGTCCAATCTTATGGACTGTCATGGAGTCCTTCACTAAGAAATCTACAGTCCAGCAGCTTTACTTAAAAAAATGTCCACAGGTTTGTATCAGACAGGGAAGGTCATATGCGGTCAATAAAAAAAGTGAGTTATACATGTAAATAGCGACAAATTGTTGCATTGAGCCCCTGTAAACAATGTTGAGAACCACTGACCTACAGCATCATCGTGATCTTTATCAGTATCACACATTTCCTCATCAAAGTGTCTCATCTTGTAAAATAAAAAAACGTATCGGATTTGGTAGAATAAACAAAATATACCTGTTTTCTGAGAATCCAACAATGAAGCCACATCAGTTTGTGTGAGACTATCTAGTTTTTCACTGTCAGTGTTTCGTCTTGGCTGTCAGGTACGGTTTCCGGAGTCCGCCTCACATAGAGCTGAAAGCTCGGCCTAAACTGGGCGAGAGGGAGGTCACTTTGGTTCATGTCACCGACTGGATTGAGAAGAAACTGGACCAGGAGTTCCAGGTGAGAACAACGGGAAGCTGTGCATGCAAATGTTTAATCACAAGGACAAAGACCGCCACCCCCAGATGTTTTAGGGTGAAAATTCAGGTGATAAAGGAGGATTCATTTACGGCTGCCCACCTACACACACTTCAAAGCAGTGAGCCTGTGGCTTTCCCACCCCTCATATATATATCCAAAGTAATGATACGCCTGCTGTTATACAACCGCCCTGAGGCACACCTGCAAACTACTGTGTCCCTGTCAGGTCTACCACACATCTACATTTATCCCCATCCGACTCCTCTGGGGGTTATTATTATGTACCGCCCCCCCTTCAACCTTTCCTGCGGTAAAATACAGTGCTGCAGTGAACACTGTTGTCATCTGTGAGTGAGTGTGTACATCTGGCTTTCAATAAATGCTGGACTCACATGGGGTGTTGTTATTCGGGGG
This sequence comes from Sparus aurata, assembly GCF_900880675.1. Classification (NCBI taxonomy): domain Eukaryota; kingdom Metazoa; phylum Chordata; class Actinopteri; order Spariformes; family Sparidae; genus Sparus; species Sparus aurata. Next base: position 16,165,151 of record NC_044209.1, on the reverse strand, counting down.
ATTTTAGCAGTTCTTCAAACATTTATACTCCCATGCTACTGTCTTTATTTGACACTACATAGTAGTTTCTGCTCCATTTCCTCCACTACACACTCACAATAGCTTTTGTGGGTATATTTTCTTTGTTTAAAGGCTCAACATTTAAAAACTACAATTAACAGGAGAATGTGAAGGAACATCATATTTAAAAATGTGGCAAAAGATTTCCACATATTGTGGTACAGAGATATCCTCTGAAGTTAGCATGCTAACTAGCTAGCTCCATGCCACTTTTTTACCTCATGAGGTGATTTTTTCCAGTAGTTAACAATACCAACATTCCCCCGGTGCTCCAAGCCAAGTTTAAAAAAATTCAAATAAGAAAATAAAGAATAGTTGAAATGTTGTGTTTCAGTATCCTCTTCGTGTATTCATTATTTTAAGATGTTTTTGCTTGTTGCTGTTCTCGTCCCCCCCCCACAGAAAATATTCGTGATGCCAAACATGGATGACTTATGGCTACCCATAATGCACTCTGCCATGGACACGCGTTCAAATGCCAACTTGGTTACTGTGACAGATGATGCCTTGAAGGACCCAGAACCTGAGGAGTCTGAGGTCTCGGACATGTGAAGACTGATGGACAGACGGACATTTTATCATCGTGGCAATATGACAAAGACTCCCCTGCCCCTGCCCTCAGGCACCCATGGGTGCAGCAACAGGGCCGGGCCCACCCTCCAATATTTCTACCCACAGTCCAATCCCATTGTTGCGCCAGTCATGAAGTGCACTCGCGAAAACTTGGACGTGTTGGGCGAGCTGTGACTCACAGACTGCCATCCAATCGCACAGCTTTAATTGTGTGGCAGCAAACGCTACGACTAACTCTCTGATGAAAGACTCCACATGGGGCATGTCGAGACTGTTCCACCAGACAAACAGCCATCAGATTCAACTAGAAGAACCATAATACCTGTGATGTACAGCTGCACCAAACACGATGGTTGTACAGCGTCGACTTTTTGCGCGACCTTTCTAACCCAGCAGTTTACCGTTTGCTACAACTCTACGAGAACTTTGAGGCCACTGATGAAGTGACTGAGCAAAAAGCTTGAAGGGAAAAATTGGAAGATGATTTTGCTGGAAGCCCCTGCGTCCGTTTAAATATACATTTCACAGGGAAATCAAGACTCTTTTTTTTCCCACCCATCCACACTGCTGCCTGTGCCAGCTGCCTGGCACCTTTATGCAAACAGATCAACGGCGCTGTGTCCATGGGAGATACTCGTGAATCTACTGTGGACACATCATCATACAGCCTGTGTGCATTTAACTGTAGGGACTAGAGATGAAAAAAAAAAAAAACTACATGGGGTGAGTTAAAACATATCTGCGAACACAGCAGCTGAACATTGCCTAGGTCTGATGAATGTATAATTAGGAACGCGGCTCCCTAGCTGTGCGAGGGAAACAGCTCATTCACTGACGACGTGCTTTCACGCGACATGCTTCAAGACTTCTCTTCATGTTATATTCAGAGTTGGGGAAAAAGTAATAATTTTTCTGTTTTTATTGCCAAAGCAATCTTTCAGTCCTCTCCTTCGAAGGCTACTGTGTGAAGCAATCGGTTAATTATCTTGTGTTTTTATTGAGGCGGTGAAGTAGAGCTCAAGTTTGATGTACATGTGACCTGCAGGGAGGATTTCTTTTTTTTGTGGAGCAGGGGACTGAAACCCTTCTGTGAAAATCGTGAATAGAGAGGGAAACATGCCCTCCCTTCCTGTTTTATTTGAATAAAAATAACCTACTGGATATTAGCCATATAATTTAATGTTGACAGCGGACACCCAGCTAATGAATGCTCTTATTTGTTGACTTATTTATTGGTTTGTTGTAGTTTGCTGTTCTATTAAACAATAAACTTTCAAAAGTAACTTTGTGATCTGCCAAGACAACCCGGCTGCTTTACAGGTGTTTAAATTATTATTTTTTTTTCTACATGCGTTTCGTTCAAATGTGTGTTGGCAAAGTGTATGAGGCAGAAAGTGCCTTTAAAAATAATCAAACATTCCTCCATGGTGAGCCACCACATCTGTCGCTTCAGTCGAGGATCGAGAGAGAAAACTGTCTGTGTGCCATTAATGTGTCTGTCGGAGACATGCCCTTTGTTTTCACAGGTTCTTTCGATGTTGTTCATTTGCACAGTGATGAAAATATGAGAAACATTGCTGTTGTGTTCAGTGATGTCACAGAATGTTCTGGTTCTGATCGTTGTGGATCAATAAAACCTTTTGCTTGGAAACAGTTTGTGCTGCCTTGTGGTTGTGAGGGAAGATGAAGAAAATTTGAAGATACCAGATCTCGCTCATGAGGCATCGATCTCTGTGTCAGATTTCTTCACTTATCAATATTAAATAAATAGATACATAAACATATACGCCTATCAAGGAATTCCTGAAACAAATAAATGGGGCAATAAATATAAACTTAAGTATAGATACATTACATACAATTTAGCTTTTTTTGTATTTCAAAAGCATACCTATTCTTGTATTTAATACTGACTAAAATTGCATTACATACAGGGCTGCAACAGTTACCATTATTGATTATTCTGGTGTTTAGGGTTAGGGTTAGGCCTAACCCCTAACCCCCCCCCCCCCCCCCCCCCCCCCAACTACTGAATTAAATTTCTGTCTATTATGAAAATTATTCTATTATATTAACTGATGTCATCAAATCAAATCTTATGTTGTTCATCAACCAGTCCAAAACCTAAAGATAACTATATTTACAGGGGTATGATACCAAAAAAAACCCCATAAAATTAAGGATTTAATCTAAATTCTGATTCCAGCCTCTAAAAATTAGAATATTTCCTGGTTTCTTCACTCCCAAGAGTAAATCAAATTCTATTTGATAATGAAATATAATCCTGCATACCTCTGAGCGCATTTTTTTGCACAAAGTCATGGCTGTGAAATGCCTTCGGATTCTGTGTCTTGCTTTAAAAGAGCAACTTGGTGAGATAGCCAAGAAACTCCAGTTATGACAAGACATGACATGATCTTGCACTATTCTTGACCTGAGTGGCAAAGATGGGCCAATCAGGTTCAAAGTTAAGTGCTGAAAAATGTATTTACCAAAACATGTAAAAGAATGAAATAGACAACAATTCTGTGTTTGTTGACAAATGCTTTATTTGGACGGGATACAGCCTACAGTGCAAACATAAATATTCTGGTACAACAACACACACTTACAAACCCGAAACTTATATCACCTTTTAAATTGACAGCAGCGTGTTCGTTCCTCCAGCATCATAGTCTGATTTCTGTGGAAATAAAACGGCTTTAAGTAAACTCAATTACTGAAAACACCGTCCATTTCAGAGTGAACGTGTGTTATGTCAGATGTGAGTTGTCTTCAATCTTAATCAGAAGTCTAACGCATCATGATCATCATTCATAACCATTAGAAGCCTCTCTGCTCACTCCAGATACTTACTATGGTGATATTCCTGCAATCATTCTGCAACAACGCCCATTTACAGTATTCCTGCAAAGAGAAAAGAAAATATCTGCATGAATTTGATTATTAAACTCATAAATACATCCTGGAGTTTGTGGGTCAAGTCAGATAGAATGTTGACTTCATTTTTACATCAGAAGTCTAACGCACTAAAATCATCATTCATGAACCAAAAGAAGGCGATTAAAAGGAGGTTTTTCCCTCATTTAATACTCACTGTAGTAAATCAAAATGGAGCACACCACCCATCTGCCCACGTGTGGACGTGCAATCAACTCAAAAACACTGCATCGATCCGAGTTAATCACTCAGCCTGTAAACAAAATAACATAGTGTTAGTAGGAGGAATATAATACATCAAATTTGCAATTATATGTTGTAAAATGTCAAACTTACCTGCACATTTCTACGCCGTTGCGGCCTAGTCCCTCTGCTCAAGGATGCAAACTCAAATCACGTTTCATATTAAACCCTTAAATAAAAGAAAATTAAAAAACATGCAGCTACTATATATTACATGTAAATATTAAATAGTATATAATCTTTTCCCAGTCGTGTTAGACGGAGACATTCGGCGCATGACTGCAACAAGCATGCTCTCACGGGGCGGACGGACTTCAGGAGAAATGTCCCCCGGATGTGATTTATACCACATCCGGTGTGTGTGCATCTCTTCTGATTGGCTGACACCGGCCCTACGTCTCCCCTCCTCCACTCGTCGTGGATATCTATCCCAAAGTCCAGCCCCCACAGTTTTCATCATTTCAGGAAGAAGAGGATCTAACGTTGTGCTCGCTTGCCTGCTGCTGGCTCAGTGCCTTTTTTAATGTTGCAACGTTGTTACAAAAAGGAAGAGAGAAAATCGTCTCGTCTGGTTGTCAGCCTAAACACGTTTTCTATGTAGTCTACGGCCGTCCGGACCAGCTGTCTATCCCGGTTTGAGACCAGAAAACATGGACTGGACAGTGAGCGGTTGGACCCGGCTGTGGTGCATTTTGGCGTTGCTTTGCTGCGCTGCTCTCCCACAAAAGGTAAGAAGGGGGGCTAACTGGATAAGCTAGCTTAAGTTAAGATGACATTAGCTCGGAGTTGGACGCTAAACTACACTTTCCAGTCAACGCCATTGATTTTCAATTTTAGCCGCACAAGTATTAGAAGACTAAATTACAATACAGCTTTGAATCTGTCTGCATGCGGCGTGTTGTCTTCACATGACAGAAGTAAGCTAACATTAACGTTAGCTTGGCGGCTAAAAGCACTCGTTTTTAACTAGTATGTGCTTCAGAAACCTCATTATTAACTTCACCAACATTTCAGTATCAACGTTGAACATTTCAAATAGATGAGCCCTGATAAGAAACTTTCGCAGCGAGGTGAAATTGTAGAAAACGTCTCCCTATTTGAGGACTATGAGAGAGTGTTATGCTTGTGTGTGTGTGTGTGTGTGTGTGTGTGTTTGTTTTGCTGTAAAGCTATGCTCTCATCAACCTTTATATTATTTTAATTTCATCAGCTTCCCTCAGGGATCTCAGAACCACATTAACAAACTAGTGGATTTAAGAAAGCTGAACTGAAACTTAGGCTTTAAACCTTTTTCTAATAAGGTCAGTGTGATGGTGTTGTTTAGGCTTGGTGATATGCTAATATTTACAATGTTTCCAATATAAGCATGGGGGGAAAATTATAAATTTATTTCACAATTATTCTGGCCATAATAATTGCAATTCACAATCCTCAAATATGCTTAAAACTCTTGGCAAAACAAAATGGCAAAAAACATACTGTAATCACTATATGATAGCAAATATTTTGATTGTTTTACAGACACCACACCAAAACCAGTAAAATTAAATGCATACAAGATGTAAAACCAACCAAAACAACGAGAGAAAACGTTCATAAGCAAGCGGTGTTCTTATGAAAATGGTCTTAAAGAGAGATAATGATATGGTAATCGTAAATAATGGGTTACCCCTGCATGAATAAATAATACATAAATGGGGGTCATCTCATCTAACTGTTGTTGAAAAGTTTGGAATCCAGTATTTACACATATCCAGTACAACCTTTCTTTTTGGGAGATGCAAGGAAAAGCAAAGCGTTCAACAGTGGTGACAGGCATTTTTTGGGTCCTGCACAATGTATTGTGCAAATGTGATTGGTTGATGAAACATGGGTCTTTGACAATGGGCTCTCCAGTTTGGATAATTAAATATCCACATTTAGATCAAACAGGAAAGAGTTTAACGCAAGAAAATATCTCTTTCTCTATTGCGGCAAAGTTAAGGTAATTCTTACCGATATCTGTCTTCATGAACCCCCCCATGTTTGATTAGATCTTTGCAACCATTTGAAGTTAGCAGGACAGAATGCAGTCTGTGTATTTGTTTATCTGTAGTCTCTAATTTAAAAACTTATACGGCAAAGCATGGCATTGTTTTGCACAGAAAATCTTTGTAGTTAAGTTAATTAAACCATGCACAACCTGTGCCAGAGCAGTACAAACTGACCACACAAACATCTATGCCTCTATGACGTGATACCCAAACATTATGTCTGTGAAGTACCGGTTACTTTGCAGGGGAAGGCTGTAATAAAATATAAATCCCATTGTGCTTCTCTGTGTTGTTTACCAAACAGAGAATGGATTCCCTAGTATTAGTGGCTGGCATAGAACGAAGCTAGCTAACATGCTGAAACTGAGCCAGATCCTTAGAAAATCTCTAGGCAGAGACATTAGCTGCCAAGCTAGTGAAGCACTAAAGCTAAGCAGCAGATTAAAGGAGCCTTTTAATCCCCTATCATGTCTCAGGTTCTTCTCTTAGCCTGTTAGACCGTCTGCCGGGGCAGTGGGGGGTTCCATACCCTGATAGGCTATCTATAGATTTTTGCAGAAGTGTGTGTGTGTGTGTGTGAGTGTGCGCGCGCGCGCGCGTTTGTGTGTGAATGAGAGAGAGAAATACCAATGAAAGAGCGACATTTAATGACTCTTATGCGTCTCTAGTCACTGTCACTTCCTCACAGTTTCCATTGTAAAGACAATGTGTCAGTGACTTTGCTGTTTCAGCAGCTATTTCTGTTCACACATATGTAGGCCCTATATAACAACACTAATATTCCTTATAAGACTGGTAATTGACTTAAAAGTTCCTCAGTGGTAGTTTGTTCCTTTGCTCTCTTGCGCTGATCGTATTTTATTTTTTAGCCTGTGTAGTCAAGATTCACATTGAACAAAGGCATGTCGATTTGCTTCAAAAACAAAATAAAGTTGTGATCATACACTATCTTATCACAACAGTAGATTGGCTGTGCTTTGACTGAGTGTGTCTGAACGAGAGCCGACACGTGACATCCTCCCCACTGAAGCAACACCATGCAGAGTGCAGCTGATACACAGTGTTGACAAGAAAGGTTATTAAGATGTTTTTCAAACCTATGCTAAATTTAAAAGTGTGTCAACACATTGTTTGACAGTTATTTCCCCAAGGTATACGCCCCCCATGTATCTTATGTATCATTCAAATCTCCTATTTGTGTTTGAGACACTGAAGAAAATCAAACCTGCCTGTGTCGTTGCCTGAAGGGAAAACCTCTAATGATTGCTTTATTGTAGGAGTTTAAGTCTGATGGGTCATCAGGCCGCATTTTTTCAGGGATGTCTTGAATGACTTTCAAAACATTTTTGACGACTTGAAGCTGTTGCTGCAGCTCCACACCTCCCATGAGGTGTGAGATAAGTATTGTTGGTTCCTGTGTTGGTTTTCTGCAAACAGACTATTGGCTGCAAAGTATTTGGTGTTAGGAGAGTGTTCCACTTTACAGCAGAAAAGCAGTATCCGGTAGTTTAGGCCCAATGAATACATGCAAGAGTTCAGAATACAAAACATATTTTTGTTATAATAGTCTCACATATAAATAACAGTTTTTGTCAAATAAAGTCCCACAGTATTGAGGATATGAAGATGTGTTGAGTGTACTTAGAATTTCCAGTCCCTATTAACAGTTTATCCTGTTTTTATGCATTTTCACAGAAATATCCCACATAAGTGACCCTGCCTCATCACATCACAGCTTTTATCCATGTTATCTGTAGTCGAACTCTGCACTAGAAACTTGGCAAATGTGCTTATTTAAAAGATTCTACATTTGCCTTTCTCTCCTACAGGTATCTGTAAATGGTCATATAGATGGTTGTTTAACAATGAAAACAATAACTCACATGATCCCAAATTATTTCTGTTTTTTGCTGTTGTTGTTGTTGTTGTTGTCTCCCAGCTGTAGAAATGATAATACGCTTTTAAAGGGTCAGACGATGAATGAAAATTTGGTGTCTGCCACACACCCAGTAAAACAGCCAAACACAAGACTGACTCAGTGTTTCACATGAAACTACCAATTCATCTGGTCTATCATTGATGTTTTCCATCTGTTTGTTGCACTTGCAGACTTTAATGAGGGCCCGCACAAAGTCTGTTTTGGACATGGTGCTTACACTCTGGTATAATGTTGATGCACCTAAAAAGTAATACTATTAATTGAAGCATCTCTACATCTTTACTTTCCTCTCATTCCTGAGTTGTCCCCCACTCTGTGTCTCCTTCATGAATCCAGTCTCCCTGATGTAAATAGACCCAGTCTGTCTATCTCTTACTTTTTGTCTAGCAATTCTTTTTCTCTGACAAGTGATAGCAAATCTACAGCTTTATCCCAGTTGCTCTAGTTCCAACCCCAACACCACTACCGTTTGGTTTATGGTGTAATACCTCACCATCCTGTTGACAGCAGCTCACAGTATCTGACAATGGGGGTGTACTACTGAAGTGCTTGTGTACAATCAGTGGGAAAGTTGGCAGTTACAGCCTGTCCTGTGTTCAGGTTGGTCTGCCATGCAGGACTCCAGACTTACTGTAACCAGTGAGATCATGAGCTTTGTAGTCCGTGTTCCTTTAAGCTATGCCTGGCCTCATTGCAGACAGGAAAGTGAAGACCTCAGAACTTGCCAAGACTCTGGTTTCGCCCAGTTCTGTAGTATTATGTAACTCGCTTACGCAACAACTAAACATTTCTGTTACACGGAAAGAGGAAATGAGAGGTAAATTTCCCGATATATGGGTCTGATTCTGACAAAGCTTCACAGCAGCCAGGCATTGTAAGCCAGATGTTCCTGAGGCCTAACACAGTAGAAAATTCTGTTCAATAATACCATCCATCCAAAACTAGGAGGCAAACAGATGTTAAGAAAGTTATTTGCTTGCGAAACCAAGAACCTCGATAGAGGTTACAGGGGGCCCAAAAACAAGCTGGTTATTAATCTCCCAGTACAGTTGTGTGATGCTCGTGAGTTTGCAGCCCAGTGGGAACAGTCACAGGTGCACAGTATTGACACAAATGCTTGTTTTAAGTTGTGAGACTACAGCAGGGGAGCAGTAGGCAAATGTGAAACTTTCAGTTTATGGGGTTGTTTTGGCCTTGGTTCAACAGGGTAGTGTTTTCCTGTTTTCAGTTTAGGTTGAGTAAGAAAGAGATGAGAGATGTAAAATACCAGCTTGGTCCTCTCGGATTGTCATGCACTGATCTTTTTTTGAATTTATTTTTTATTGGTTTTGTAAGGAAATGCAAGTTGACCAAGAGGAAAATCCTGAGTGACTCAGGGATAGTGACTGCATTTGCCCTCTAGACTGGTGGTTTGTGTGACTTAAGAGCACTTTAACCCCCATCTTCCTTACCAGAAGTGGATAAATGCTCTGAAGAGCGTGGTCGTGATTATGGACTGGTAATTTGCATTCTATGTAGGGGCTATTTGCACTGCCCCCAGGGAGCTGTTCAGGGGGATTAGTCTGGGATGTTGATCAATATCACTGTGGTGTAGGAGGAACTCAACGAGGTCTGTCTTAGCTGCTCAGCTTTTATAAGACTCCTTGCCAACCACTCTGAGAACAAAATATTGGTAATTTTTCAGGCAAAAATGTCAAATGTTCTGGTTCTCGCTTCTTCACTGTAAGGATTTACTGCTTTTCTTTTCCCTTTATGACAGTAGATGAAGAGTTGGTTGAAAAGAAGCAATTTGAAGACATCACCTGTAATATAGAATAAATATTAGTTGTAGCCTCAATTTTTCAGTCCCAGTCCGACCCTGATCCTGGCCCCATCAGAAATTAATTAAAAATGGCTCTAAGTCAAATAACAATTTTCTCAGAGACCAAAGTCATGTGTTCAAAACGCTTCTGTTGATCAACCAACAGTCTAAAATTGACGATTGCAACGATTAATCAATTAATGAATTTGTTGAACTGCATTATGACTCAGTCTTTTTTCTTGTAAAGCTTCTCTATTTTAGCCTACTTGTTTTGATGTTTGTTTCTTAATGTTTTTACTGGTCTTAAAATGCTATTTAAAAAAATTTTAAATCAAATTTTTATGTCTTTTAATGTAATTTGTGTGTGCCTGTAAAGCACTTTGAGTTGCCTTGTGTCTGAATTGTGCTATACAAATAAACTTGCCTTGCTTTCCCTTGCCTTGTTGTCAACTTACATTATTAACCAACTACTTTGGTAATCCATTCGTTTAAGTAATGAAAAAGACAAAATTCTCTGATTCCAGCTTAATCAATTACCAAAGGAGTTGACAATAAATTTTCTTTTGACCAACAAATTGATATAATTGATGAATCATTGCAGCTCTTATCAAAGCACACAGACCGGTCAAGCTGAGTTCATACAGTCTTCTCAGGGCCTGACGGGTAGTCAGTGCTCTCAAACACGTCCCCCGCTGGAGCTCTTCCTGCATTTTGGTGCCAGAAACCATACAAAGCCCACAGCTTGGTTTTCAAGAGCGGCGTTTTTAGAATTCCATAGTGGGTGAGTGGAGCACACATCACCCACAGCGCTGTTAATTCTGGCATAAGCTGAGTCATGAGGCTGGGTCGTGTAACTGCTGTTGTGGCTACGGTGTTATGGTCAATTGTATTCACTGGATTTACAGCATCTTCCTCTTGAGTTTACTCTTTGTGTATCTGATGGCTGTCATTGTACGGTGCTTTTGTCATGTTCACTGTCTGGCATATAGTGAACCAGTCAAAGTGTTTCCATATCTGTTCATGTCCCCCCACATTTCTGTGTGGGAGTGAAAGGTTCTGGAAAGAAAGGCTCACATATGGACTGTCTGCCCACTATTCGTCTGTGCAGCAGAGAGGAGTTGAAGCACTCTCTTTACTCTGTTCATTTTAGATTAAGAAGGGGCCAAACCAGCCATATAAGGCCCGCTGGGTGATAGCACAAGTGTAATGCTGAAGTCCAGGACATGCACATGTGCTCAGCCCAGTGCCCAGTTTGTTTACCTTCCAACACGTTGCAAAGCTCGGCTCCAGCCCTCTGTTGGCATGCTAGTCAGCCCCCCTCTTAGTTTAATCTTAAGCTGTTATTGTGAGGTATTGATTTGTAAAGTGGGCTGTGGTGACACTCCCTGGGGCTACCCACTGCCCCAACTCCTTTTAGCTGAAGGCTAACTATACTGGGTTTAATATGGAAACAGGCCTCTCCTTTTTTGTCAGACAATGGATCATCTTCTGCAGATTTCTTCACATCAGTGTGTGAATAAATTAAATAAAAAGCATGCTGTTATTCAGTAATTATGAATGTCTGTTCCAGGTGTGTGTGAGGAATACTTAAAGTCTGATTGATTACTGGCTGATGTCATTATTCACAGCCTCAATGCAGAAGCACAGGCAACACTTTGACCTAACCTGTGAAGTTAAATGGGAGCATGCATGCTGACACATGCAGCCTGCTTGCCTATGTATGAGTGTAATATCACTTTGATTCATGTGCATTATTAATACATTTTTCTGATATTGGAGAGATTTGATCATTACAGTACATCACCTTGAATTGTTTTGTGTTGTGTTTCTGCAGGGGTTATGCAGTGCCAGCACAGTTTCCCTTCCTGAAAGCCTGCTCTTTGTGTCCACCCTGGATGGAAACCTGCACGCTGTTAGCAAGAAGTCAGGCTCTATCAAATGGACTCTGAAAGAAGGTAAGAGGGAAGGAAGGGAGTTTTTGTTTGTGTGTCTGTTTTGTGTTCCTTTTTCAGGTTACATTTGCGAAAAACAAAGTGTTTTTGTGAGTGGCGGCAGAGAAAGACAAAGAGGTCCCACTGCTGTCTTTGAACCGCAATGAAGTCATTTCGAGTTTTGTTATTTTCATCATTATTTTATGCCATGAAAGGTTCAGTATAACCATAAATAACACTGTAATTAACTTAACAATTTACAAAGTGAGGGCCACATGTTCTGAGTCCATATCAAGACTGAGCCACTTGGTCATATTGTTAACATAACTGGTCTGTTGATTGTATTTCAAAGTACCTTCTGTGTTTCTAAAAATGTGTTTGCACCACAGCATTATTTTTTTTTACCGAGGATTCAAATGCATTACCACCATTAATGATAGACAAGAATTTAACCTGACTCACGTACTTTATAATAATGTTTAAGGATTGTTCACCTCAGTAATGCTAAACATAGGAGTAAAACTGGCTGATATTCTTAATCATGACCAGTTAAGAAACAAAAAACACTTGAACTCTGATTATTTGAAAGCATATATCTATGATTAACCTGGTCAATGAATACTGATATGGCTTCTTTATTGATATTATTTTGTTTTGTAGGAAATGTTTTCTGGGCTTAAGCTTAAATGCTGTGGGATGTTCTGTTAGGCACGAGAACTGGGTAATTATTAACTGAGAGAGGGGCAAATATAGCCTGTAATCAAGGTCAGAGTGGGCAAGGGTAAGCAACTTAGCTGTAGTATCACCGGCACACACAGCATTTACTATGGTTACCATGCTAATGTCGGCACTATACATTAGGCTAGATAAGATACACTGAAGGGTTATTGGAAAACTTGTCCTGAAAGAGTTATTTACAATTCTTTGGTGATGTCTATCTTTCTTAGAGTAAGACACATAGATATGTTTTACAGATATACTTTCTCACATTTTTGATAAGGAATAAAAACTACTGTAGTTTGAACCTAAGAGTGCTGGTTAGATGGACCTAATACCCGATTCATTAATAATAATCAGAGGCAGAGGCTGCTTCCTCCGCATCATCTGTTTTTCTGGAAGAACTGCTGAATATGAATTTGACCAGTTCTGTACCAGGCTCCGCACACCTGTTGTTTTGCTCCACTCAGGCTACTGTACACCCACATAATCAGGGGGAGGCAGGAATCTTTTTCCCTGGACCAAGACAACTCAGTTCACATGTGCAGCATATCCTCTTACTGTTTGCTCGTCACTCTGTTGACTTTGCAAACATGTATTTGCATTTTAGCCAAGAGGAGTCGGTGTCTTTCTATGCACCATGGAGAACCACTGTTTTCTTTCACAGTTACAATCACAATTACACATAATGAATGCTGATGTTTCTTGAGTTGTTGACCACCTTCAGGTAATCCTATCATTCCCCACACCCCTTCCTATTGTTGACCCCTTTGGGCGCTTCCACAGAGATCAGCACCATCTGGTCCACGCCCTGTATGTTCACACTGTAGGGAGGTGTGTTTGTCTTGTAGCAATGACAGTTGGGGCTTCATGGCCCGAAGAACTATTTTGGCATTCGATGTGGTGGACCAAAAAAGCTGATGGATTTCTCCATTTGATCCTTTTAAAACAAAATATTGAATTAAGGATTTTCCAACTGCCTAGTTGTTGTTATATTTCACATTGCAGTAATAAAGTCAACCAGGGAAGATCCCTGTGAAGTCATTTGTCCATTCAACAGAGCGGTCTGGTTGGCTTCTCACTCTGTTGGTTTGTTCACATACTGCAGAAGTAAGAGGACATTAAATACCACAATCTCTTTGCCTTCAAGATCACTTAATCTAAAAGCATTAGGTCCTCTACATTTACCATACTGTATCGCAAACAAGTTTCAAGTAATTTAAGCTAATTTTCAGCCAAATTGTCATTTTCATTCTCAGCTGAATGGAAGCTAATAGCTGCCCAGAGGGGAGGAATATGATTGCATGCATTGGATAATGGTAGGCAGTAATGTAAAATGTAAAAATGTTGTAGTAAATGGGCTTAAACGTGCAAAAACATGATTATGTCCCTTTAAGCACCTGTCCTTGGGAGGCATTTCAGGAGGGAAAATTCACAGCATAGTTGGATAATTTTTATATTTACATTTCTAATATTAAATACAGAGCAGAATGTAGTCTGTTGGATGGATATTCACTATCATACTGAAGCTCATCAATGGGATATGATCCAGTATTTTCTCATTAAGTAGACATTTTATTTGTTTGTTCCCATCACTGGTTTTACATGCGTGCTGTCGTTCGCAGACATGAGAGACTGTTTTCCTTGCATGTTTGCCCAAGGGGAATTTGTTTTCTTTTCGATGGTGCGTTCTGTACAGTTGAATGTAACTGTTGCTCATGTCATTGTCTTACACAACCGCTTCTGACTGTGCTTTCCATTGTTGGTTAAAATTGTTGTCAGTCCTGAATTTCATTTTGTCACCCTTTCCCTCCTCACAGATCCAGTTCTTCAGGTCCCCACACATGTGGCTGAGTATGTACCTTTGAGTTTTTTTCTACATGGGTGTACTGCACGTGTCTGTGACAAAAGATGTTGACCTGTTGAGCTTGTCTTATCTGTCACTCCCTTTACTGCTCTCTAAATGTAATACATCTTCTTAAATCTTTACTCTAGACCAGCCTTTCTGCCTGACCCCAATGATGGCAGCCTGTACTCTCTGGGAGGAAAGAACAACGAAGGTCTCACAGTAAGAAGAAAGCATTTTTTTTTTTCTTATCACAAACCATAATCTACCATCTTTTTTTCAAGAAACACAGCTCAGTTCCCTGTTCTACAGGAAAAAAAACATAATCTCTCACCGCATATTGTGTGTGTATTTAAGCGATGCTAAAATAATGCATCATCACTCTGAAGTTGCAGCTATATGTTACCTGTATAGTGTCAAAGCATGAAGCATGTCAAGTTTATCAGATTTTGATTAATTCCCTTTTCTCAAACAGAAATTACCATTCACTATTCCTGAGTTGGTTCAAGCGTCTCCCTGTCGCAGCTCTGATGGAGTCCTTTACATGGGTAAGGCTAACTCAAATGGAGTTGGTAGTTTTCTTCTCCACAAACAATGTGCAGTCCCTGTCCCAGTCTGTCTGCTCACCTAAATGAGCTGGTGTTATCTCCAGCACCTTTCAGTTCCACTCAACCAGTAGTTGCAGCCTGTTCTCTTTTGAATTTACAACAGTTAACATAAGAAAGGTAATCTACCGGAGAGGCTGCGTGGCTTTGTTTAAAGGGAAGCGAGTGACATTTGCCTCCCCACAGTCATTATCAGTGAAGCTTTTGTTTTCATTCAACTGAAGCTGCTGCTGGCACAAAGCATAATGGAGAAGAAAAGGGTCTGAAACTGCTACAGACTTGAATTCTCGCTCTCTAAATATGTTCATGTTTGAATCATCAGGCCAATTCACCCTCCCTAATCATCTGGATTCTCTGATTTGAAGTTGACATTAATGGTTTTTGCATTCATCTATAATAATCTATGATTACAGTATTACTACCGCGCCCTTCATTGATCAAATAAGTGAGATGCCCAAACAAAGAAACCATGGTGGGTTGGTCGTTTAATTATAGTATGGTAACACCCATCACTGTCGAGAGTAAAAAGCTGCATTTTATCCTGCTTGACTAGGCTTGTACTAGTGAACCTTTTTGTAATTTTGACAATTTCTTGTCAGAGGATGATTGTTTTGTCTGTGTGTGTTTGTTTATGTTCTCGTGTCCAGGTAAGAAGCAGGACTTGTGGTATGTGGTGGACCTGTTGACTGGTGAGAAGCAGCAGACCCTGACCTCTTCCTTTGCTGAGATGCTGTGTCCCTCCTCATCTCTTCTCTATCTGGGACGCACAGGTAACAAAACAAATTGATCCTAACCTCGCCAGCCTTATCTTAATCAGATCATTGTTGCAGCCCGTCCCATTCAGTTGCTGATTTAATCTTGCTGATCAACAGGCCTATTTGTCTTGCATGTTCTAACCCCAATGTGTTGGCAAACCCTTATTTACTTATTGCTCAGCTCCTGCGATCCCCACCCCCCCCAGTCTGTCCCTGTAGTGCTTAAGGCTGGAGATGCTGGGGGTGGTAATTGTAGACCAGGATCTAAAACATGAGATCCCTGCAAAGTAAACACTATAAATCCTTAACTGGGTGTCAAGTCAACACTCACAGCTGGATTTTGTTTCCCGTTTTATAAAGCAAAAGAAATACAACACCACTTACTATTTGCTCCCAGGAATGGATAGTCATGCCTGGCTTTTGTATATGTTACATAAGGAGAATAATGGGATTTTTCTTCTTGTGTGAAAATGCTACTGTTGTTCACCTCCCTGTCAGAGTATACCATCACCATGTATGACACCAAGAGTAGAGAGTTACGCTGGAATGCCACCTATTCTGACTACGCCTCCACCCTTCCTGATGATGACACCAAATACAGTAAGATTCATAGACACTTCGGCTCTTTTTGTTTTGGTGTTTTTAAACAGTGGTAATCACTTTCCCTTTGTTCCCAACCAGAGATGGCTCATTTTGTGTCCAACGGTGACGGCCTTGTGGTGACAGTGGACAGTGAATCAGGAGACGTCCAGTGGGTGCAGAACTATAACTCTCCGGTGGTGGCCATGTATATCTGGCAGCGTGAGGGTCTCCGCAAAGTTGCCCACACGAACGTGGCCGTGGAAACCCTGCGTTACCTTACCTTCATGTCTGGAGAGGTTGGCCGCATCACCCAATGGAAATACCCATTTCCCAAAGAGAAGAAACCTAAAAACAAGTTCATGTAAGCCGACAGATTTTCTTATGATTGGTGATTGGTACTAATTTGACCTGTATGTTGTTGATACCTTTTTAAAGACGGATTCATTTAGTTTTTTTGAATTGTGATATAATACCATTCAGAGAACAAACAACCCTCTTTCGAACCTTCTTCACATTAATCACAAAATACAGAGTGGATAAAATCATGATTTGCTGTTGTAATATATGAGATTGCTTAATGTTTGGATGGTGTCTAGACATGTAATAACTAACAAGTGGGTGCCGGCAAGCCTGGTTTCAGCTCTGGTTTCACACTACAGTATTGTTTTTATTTTTATATTCACTGTGTTCACACCTGCTTCTGTTGAAAAGAACAAACGGCACTTTCAGTGGTTGATCCTTTTTTAAATGTTCCGTCTGTTTATAGAGATAATGGAGAACTCTGAAAGTTCTCTGTAATGGTAGACACACTCCAGATGTGTTCCCATAAAAGTAAGCTGGAGATTGTTTGACTGAACTTTTCTCCCCCTTTTTTCAGGGCTACTTTGTATGTGGGTAAATACTCGACCAGTCTGTACGCCTCTCCCTCTCTGGTGCACGATGGAGTCACTGTGGTGGTGAGTGGCAGTTACACGTATATCTTCATTTAGGCAAAACACACTCTTATCAGTGAGACATGAACATAAAGTGTGAAGGTTTACCGTTAAAATATGTGTACATTTTGCATGGAGTCAAATGTTCCCTGCAGGTTATCTACTTTAATGGTTTCTTAATCCGCCCTCGTTTTTGGTTAGTGGTTTTCAGGCATGCCAGCGAGTTTGCATGAATACACTCTGTTCCAGTTGTGTCTTGGCTTGCCCAACCAGCAGTCACTTTGCCTGACTAGCCAGGCTCAGTCAGGCCTTGAAAAGTCTTAAAATGTCTTCAATCCAATTTTGTAAATTAAAGGCTAATTTCTCATTGTAAACATCTTTAAATTATCACTAATGTTAGGCTATAGACAGACTACATTGTGGTCGCATGGCTTAGACGTCACCGCAACCAAGCGTCTAACTACACAACTACTTAACACATTTTCTACAATTCTACAATTTGTAAAGTTGGAGACAAAATAGTTTAAATTAAAGTCGTCCTGTAAAGACAGACTAGTGAGTACATGAGTCTCTGTGTAGGGGAGTGATGACATTTAATTTGGCTGTTTGTAAGACCCCATTTCATGATGTATTTTATGTTGTATATTAAAACATGTACAACAATATCTTAAACCTGTGGTAACCACAGACCTGGTATTTAACTGGAAACCATAACAAAACATTAACTTTGAGATGACAGAACCAGAAAAGCAAAAACTTGACTCACTCCTACATAAAACCTTCTTCTACGTGTAGATACCCTAAGTTTTCCATATGTAATCCTGTGAGGCATCTGACAAGAAATTCATCTGAATTTCCCATGTGTGTTTTTGTGTGTGTATGCGCAGCCTCGTGGCAGCACCTTCCCCATGCTGGAGGGTCCCAACAGCCAGGAGACTGAACCAGACGAGGAGTGTGTCATCACACCCAGCCCCAGCGTCAAGTTCAATGCTGCACTCCGGGAGCGAAACCGTATCAACTTCATGAGGAACTACCCATTCCTCATAGGTACTACATCTGTACATAAATCAACATAATCTTTAAAAAGGTCGTACTCTGATTCATGTGACCTTTCCTGATTCGGAGAGAGAGAGAGAGAGAGAGAAGGGGGTTTCAGGGCCAGAACCTAAAAAGGACAAAGTCATAGTTTCACTAACAAGTCATGCACTAAAAATGCTCAGTACTGTTCAGTGTTCTGAGCAGTTTAATGTCAAGAAGGCTCACTTATAAAACACACAATGAGGTTTTTATCATAAGTAGAAACTAACGTATAGGTAGTTATTTATAAAACCTTACTTTGATGTGTAAATTTACCTCTTAGCAGAGTATAGATCTGGACTAAGTGATTTTCCTGCTGGTTTCGTAGACTGAATTGCTGTTTGGAAGGCGTGTGTGTTTGGCTTTAACCCACTGAATAAAAAGTGTTGCCTGGTTTTCAAACTCCTACCATCGCTGTGATATTGTCTTCCAAAAAGTTTGATTTTCTCTTTTGGTCCAAGGCTAGTCCTGACTTAACCCTCACTTGTGATGGCATTAGATAAAGAGAAAATGCAAGTCACGAGCCGTCAGTTAAAGTAAGTTCAAGAATATAAGAACCTTTTTATAAATGAGGCATCGGAGCCTTGAATGTATCTCTTTGCTCTGAATGAAAGTTATACTGAGACTGCCCTCTGCTGGAGGATAAAATGAATCATTTGATTATACTCTAAGTATAAACATTATTTAGTGTTCTCTTGCCATTTAGACAGAAAAACAATAAATAATACACAGATCATTGCTTAATGGTATTTGTTTTTGTCAATGGCTGTGATTCTCATGATTATTTAAAAAGTTCACTAATTTCTGCATTTCAGGCCATCATGAGACGCCCCCTGAAGCTCACACCAAGATCCTGGAGAAGTTCCCCGACAGCTTTCCTCGCAATCAAGGCAACGTCATCCCAACGACCACTGATAAGAAAGTTGATGAGGTGTGTGACTGATGAGATCATTTGTTTAGAAGATATCTCATTTAAATGTCTGTGCAGATTTTCTCACACTTTGCCTCCCTCCCTGCTGTAGAAGGTGAATGATAGTGGTATGGATGATGGGCCACCTTCTCTGCATGACACATCGATTCAAGAGCCTGGCATCAGCGGTCGCACTCCACGTCCAGAGGCCCCTGTGGACACTATGCTCAAAGACATGGCCACCATCATCTTCTCCACTTTTCTCCTGGCTGGCTGGGTAGCCTTTGTGATTACCTACCCCAAAGTAAGTAGAAGGACACCACCTAGTGGATTGTTAAGTTACTGCAACTACCCAGTGATGGCAGAAAACCTGTCATATGCAGAGACAAGACTGCAAGCAATATCAAAGTTTTGGATGGATCAAACAACATACCAGCAACTTCATAATCACAGTTTTATTTATACACAATTGATTTTCTTTTAATTACCTCAGAGCGTTCACAAGCAGCAGCAACTGCAGCACCAGGAGTTCCAAAGGCAGATGGAGGAGAAGTTGGAGCTCCTCCAGAGGCAGCAGCCGTTCCCCCCTGCAGACGTGGGCCTGAGCCTGGGCCTGGGCCTGGGCCTGGGCTTGGTCCCAGATAGCGACTATCTGGAGGTGGCCCGCACTCGCTCCGAATGCTCAGATCACAGCAGCCCCAATGTCACCCCCCGCGCCTCCAACCACTCCAACCTGTCCGTGTCTGAGCTGGGAAGCTCAGCCAATGAGCACGAAGATGGAGGTAAGGAATTAGGAATTAAGATGACATTCACAGTCTTTGTTGGTGCTTGTTCAACACTTGGGTAATAATTTAATGAGTTTTCATTGTTAAAATGATGTGTTTGATTTATCAGAGGAAGACTCAAATATTGTCAGAGTGGGCAACATAACTTTCCATCCAAAAGAGGTCTTGGGTCATGGTGCCGAGGGCACCATCGTCTACAAGTAAGTCTGAACAACCAGTAAACAATTATTCATGATGTTTGATTTGTAAAATACTGAAGAAATAGCACAACATTGTATTTCCATTGTTTCTCCACAAGGGGTCAGTTTGACAACCGTCCAGTGGCAGTGAAAAGAATTCTCCCAGAATGCTTCAGCTTTGCAGACCGGGAAGTCCAGCTGCTGAGAGAGTCAGACGAGCACCCAAATGTCATCCGCTACTTCTGCACCGAGAGGGACCGCCAGTTCCAGTACATTGCCATTGAGCTGTGTGCTGCCTCACTTCAGGAGGTAATGAATGGTAGAACACTCCAGCACCATTTAGGAGTCTGGGAAAAGTTAAGTGTGGTGTTCTGCTGTTGGCAAAACTCTGGCATTCTGCTAGTTCAGTTTCCTTAATGATGCATTACCTTTTTGTGTCATTAGCTTGTAGTTGTACCATGAGCTAAGTGGTTCCATGTGATTTTCAAAGTTTGTCAGTAAGTGGAGGACATAGCTGTGACATTAGAGCACGAAAACTGCAAGAAAGCACCTCCCATGCTAGAATGAATTTGATGCTTAACAGAGTCGCCCGATTTCATTCACGGACTTCACTGACAGTGGTCTTTCATCTCTCTAGTATGTGGAGAAGAAGGATTTTGATCGTCATGGACTAGAGCCAGTTATGCTTCTTCAGCAGACCATGTCAGGACTGGCCCATCTGCACTCTCTCAACATAGGTATGCACCACTGAATACAGAACAATTTTCTTGCTCTCATTGTTTGATAAATCAAAACTGCAAGTAATACAGTCTACACTATAAAGGTAACCAACAGTGTTTCCTTTCTTCTCGCCCCTTCATATTTTCCTTTCAGTCCACAGAGACCTGAAACCACACAACATCCTGGTTTCCATGCCCAATGCACACGGGCGAGTCCGGGCCATGATCTCAGACTTTGGCTTGTGTAAGAAGCTGGCAGTGGGCCGCCACAGTTTCAGCAGAAGGTCTGGGGTGCCGGGCACTGAAGGCTGGATCGCCCCTGAGGTTCTCAGTGAGGACTGCAAAGACAACCCGGTGAGACAGTAGCAGAATAGCAGCTCTCTCATTGTGGATTTAAATGTTGTTGGTTGTCAGGATTTAGAATGTAAACACAAAGTTATATTGATTTTGAAAAAGAAGTTGCGTTGACAGTTTTGTCAGAGCATCTAATCTTTGTCCTCTGGAATGCTACCATACTGTGGATCTGAATGTCATGGGAGGATCCTCAAGCTCTTGTTACTCAATTGATTTGCCATTCAGCTGGCGGCACTTGAACCTGACAAACCTGACTATGCCGACTGGCATTCTACAGGTGATGGACAACAACTGGTGCACTGCCAAATCTTTGTCAGTGTTCCTTTTGTGTGAGGAGTCAAACATGAATAGATTATTATGACAGTAATTGTTTTGGTCACAGGGCGTAGCTAAGAGAACTAACTGTACCTAACTTAAGGATTAATACACATACCGATACATGCCTTCTGCATTCGTACATTCTTGGTGGTTTATGTGTGTTTCATTATTTTCCACACTCTGACATCTTTCCTCCCCTTTCGTGTCCCTTGTAGACCTGCGTTGTTGATATCTTCTCTGCTGGGTGTGTGTTCTACTACGTGGTGTCTCAGGGAAGTCACCCCTTTGGCAAATCTCTACAGAGGCAAGCAAACATCCTACTGGGCACATACAGCCTCGACCATCTGCAAACCGACAAACACGGTGAGGACTTGACTCATACCTTTTCTTTTCTTTCCCCAGGTCACTTCCTGAGGTTTGCAAAAATAGTGAAGCAGTTAGATCAGTAAGGATGATGATTGTGTGATTGGTTGTTAGACAGTACAATCGTGAGGACTGTTACATGATGGCGAAAATGTATGAATTCTGAGCAGTTATGTACAGATTCGTTAAGTAAAAAGTTATTTTTCAACGAAAATATGCTGTGAAATCATACCATGTGAGCACACTGTGAAGAGCGTCATGTCTGTGTCATTTAGGAGACATTGTAGCCAGAGATCTCATAGAGAAGATGTTGAGTATGGAGCCACATATGAGGCCTTCAGCTGAGAGTGTCCTCAAACACCCTTTCTTCTGGAGCCTGGAGAAGGAGCTGCAGTTCTTCCAGGTTAGCCTTTTTTCTTTTTCTTCTCTTTTTTTTACTTACCTGACAATTTCACTGCTTATTGTAAAGATCACAAGTTCTCATCTGGCCCTGATGTGGTTCAAACCTCTGCTTACTCAAACCACAAATTAGTGCAGTACAGATTGCAAGTGTACTGTGTTGTTACTGGTCCCTTGCACACACACTCTTGAACTTCACTCAACAACTTTGTAATTGTATATATTCTCTTTTTTGTTTCATCACAAATGCAGTCAAATAGAGCCGAACCTGTAAACATTTTAGGATCTCATTACGATTTGGGCAATTATACCAGGTCGTCTTTACTGGATAATATTAAGAGATGATTCCTCGTGACATTCATTACAAATATAGACAGTATGTACTATGTGTGAAAACCATCCATTCAAAAACCATCCATTCAAAACATGCAAACATTCAGTCTTTACAGCCAAATATGAACCTGCAGAATTTTTATTCTATATTAGATTTGTCTGTCATATCCAAATACTCATCTCACCTGGGCCTGTGCATCCTGATTCATGCAAATAAGGCCCATTCACCTCTATAAGAAGAGTGTAGAAGTGTAGAAGAGTGAGTTTTATGTGTACCTATTAGTTGAATTTCACTGCCATTTTTCACGGGTTTTTTTGCAGGATATAAGTGACAGAATTGAAAAGGAACCACTGGACGGACCAATCGTGAGACAGCTGGAGAGAGGAGGGAGGGCTGTTGTCAAGGGTGACTGGAGAGAGCACATCACAGTGCCACTGCAGACAGGTATGACATCAGCTAAAATGTAATGTGTGTGAAAAAAAAAAAAAGAAGACGCTTCTGACAAAGTCTGGTTGGTAAAATAATCAGTTTGTTTTTGATTCACATGATGTAAGACAACAGCAGTCCACAAATGGACTCGGGTTGTGTTTCACTTAAGAGCTGGTTGGAGAAAGGCTTTAACGTGCATTATGTTCATAGTTGCACTGAGCGCTGTATCCTGTCATCATAAAATGATGCAGTGGGTGGTTAAATAAGCCTGCTGCTTCCTGTCAGCATTGTCACCTACTGAGAAACACAACCACAACGCTTTGGTCTTTTTATTGATCATCAAAGCAAACAGCATAGTAGTCATGCATTGACTCAGCTATTTTCTTCTTTTTTGATATTTACAAAACAATTACCCTTTTAACAACAAGTTTGTTACTAACAGTTTAAAATACTTTTTATGTTTGTCACTTAAGTCAGTAGGTAAGTCAGACACCAGGGGCTGGATGCATAAGACTCTGTGTGTAAGACAGAAATCTGCAGGCAAAACCAAATCAAATTGACTTTACAAAGTCATATGTTCTTTTGATTCTGTTTTTTATAAATATCAGTCATTGTGGAGCTGGACGCACAGGCTTCTTTTCCACCTCGACAGTTAGACATACATGGATGTAGAAACACCCTTTGCGTATCAATACTTGTGTCACCACTCATTTGACCTGTCACCGAAGGGAAAAACAAAGAAGAAGCGCAATTTAACAAATGCTGTTCCATCATGGTGGTTCTCCAAAAGCACCAGAGCAGTTGCCATTACACACAGCTCTGGCCATTTATAGCATCCATACCAATGGAAGTTAAAAGATCATTAATGGGGAATATCATGGCTAAAACTGAAATAAGATGTTTGTTTTTTTTAAATGTAATTAATAATAAAATAATTCAAACTTTTTTCTAAAAGTTAACATCTTTCACCTTATATCTCAAAAATAAAACCCCACAACCATAGACATGCAGACACAAAAACAGGTGCATCATTTCAGGACTTCGTGTTTAATGGTTCCTGTTTGGATAATAATCAGGGATATTATTCTGTGGTTGACGCATGAGGCTTTATCTCTCACTTCTTCTTTTGGCAGATTTGCGAAAATTTCGCTCCTATAAAGGTGGATCAGTCAGAGACCTGCTGCGTGCAATGAGAAACAAGGTAGGAATGAATTCTTATGTCATGTTTCTAAAGAAAACCGGTCCTTCCTGTTTGTTAACTCTTGACCTTCCTTCATCAGAAACACCATTACCGAGAGTTGCCTGCTGAGGTGCAGGAGACTCTGGGCTCAATCCCTGATGACTTTGTCTCCTACTTCACCTCCCGCTTCCCTCACCTGCTGATGCACACCTACCTGGCCATGCGGACCTGTGCATCTGAGAGGACATTCCTGCCTTATTACTCCACCGCAGACCAGCTTGCAAAAACACAGATCCAGCACACATATCTCGGCCTGCAAAGACTAAACGAGCCATGCACTCAACCACTGCCAACACACACATCTTCACCCCCCTCACAACCACAGGAACCCACACATACTTCACACACAACACCTGCTGAGCCAGCGCCCTCTGCATCACCAGATGAGCCTGTATCCTCACATTTGCCAGTTCAGACAGTGCAGCCAGCACCGTCCACACAGACTGACCTCCACAGTCAAACAGTGAACCCCACATTTGCCTCAGAATCACCCACAGATCCTCTCAGGCACGGAGAATCCAGCCAGCCTGAGATAAACACACTGGCAGTTCCTTCTACACTGGACAGTGAACCAGTGTGAACTGGAGCAGAGACAGATGGAGCCAGCACAGACGGGAGCATTGCCTTCAAGAGTGGACACAAAGTGGGACTCAGTTGCTGCGCCGTGAGCTGGTGAGGACCAGGCCTGCAGTGCCTGGGATCTGCTGCCAGGTGCAGCAGCTGCGCCCTTAGTTAAGTGCCTTCTGCTCACCTGGGTTAACATGTTCCCGGACAGAACCGTCCATGGCCTCGAGGAAGTCGGATAACCAACACGGTGTTGTTGGACGTTATCTTGTAGCAGGACTTTTTATTTTATAACAGCATGTCCAAAAAAGTGTTTGTCCCAGAAATTTTTGGCCGCTATCGTGGGAAACATGTCTGGATGTTGTTGAACACTTGTGTAGTTTTATTGTGCAATGTTGTATTCCTCAGTGAGCCTGCTCACTGCACAGATACTGTATGTATATTTTTGTACAGAGGGATTCAGAATTTGAATCATGGTTGATGACTCATTTAATGTGGCCGATGTGCCTTTTAAAAAAAAAAAGAAAAAAAAAATCACTGTGCTGTATGGGTACAGATCTTTAAAATTGACTATGCTAAATGTGCTTGATTCCAGTTAATGCTGCTAGACTGCTTCTCTTTTGTCAATCAAGACTATTGTGCTGACTCTGTAAGAGTGGACTGTTCCAAAGGTTGTTCAGGGTGGCCTCTGAATACAGTAGGTCATTTTATTCTCATGTGATAATGTAGTCAAAGATGAGGGTAGAGGTGAGGCTGCAGGACTCTCATGTATAATAACTTTGCAAGGGTGTCAAAGTGAAGTTAATGACTTGCACATTAAATTCTATTTTTTTTATACTAACATTTTGGGTGTTGATTGATTGCTATAAAGAACATGAACAATAACAGAAATGGTAGTCATAAGTGGAGTTTTTTTTCTTCTAGACCCCTCTTCCTTTACCTTCCAACTTAAAAAGCTCTGTGGTTTCTTTTTCAACGGGCCCTAATAACCATGTAAACTATCAGAGAAGTCAGGTATTGTATTGCTTTTTTGACTGCCAGACCTTTTAAAGGGGCATGATGTCATTTTGGAGAATAAATTCAAACTCAGAAAAAAAAGCTGTTTTTGCTCAGAAAATATGGTCCACTGAACACTGAAGCTAGAAGGGGAGCAGGTTCTGCAAAATATAAACAAAGTGAAACCGTGTGAAATTGTGTTGTCATTTGAGGTCAGTTTGTTTATTTGCTCATGAAAACAAGGAGTTTCTTTATTCACTTGTTCGCTAAACAAATAAACAGTAAATTAAGATCTCTCTCTCCAATAATTAAAGTGTATTCCCTAAAAACTACATTGTGCACCTTTTAAATGGAACAGGATCAACATCGTGGTTGTTGTGTAGTGCTACTCTTATTTAAGTAAAAGTTTGGCTCAGAGTGTTATCATGTAGTCCATCTCCTTTTTATTTAGGAAAGAAGAATTTACAAGAAGTTCATGTAAATCGAACGGTAACACGTAAAATCAAATTTAACCGAAAATATGGTTACAGAGTGGACATCAAACAAGGACAATACAATACAAATAAGTACGTGTACGAAACCAAAAGAAAAGAGAAAATAAAATAAGGGGACAGACGGGTTGGTACATGTATAGATGAATACAGATATCATTAGTCAGAGGTATCGGAGTAAAATGTTTACAAATAAATCATAAATCAGAATCAGAATCAGAATGAGATTTATTGCCAGGTAGGTTTTTAAACAAACGAGGAATTTGTCTTGATGCAATGGTGCTTAAATATACAATCACACAAAAAATAAAAAGATAAATATATAAATCACACAAAATTATGCAGTCGTACAAAAATCACACAAGAATAAAATACCTTTTTTAAAAATATAGATAGATAAAAATAATAAAGATAAGAAAAGATAGGAAAATTGTACAGAAGATGGGAGTGCATTAATGTAATGCATATATGTAGGGTGGGTGTAAGAGTCAGTGTCAGTGGGGGATTCGGGCCTTGTTAATGAGGCCAGCTGATGGACCATAGCCTCTTGCCAGAGGGGAGGGGTTCAAAGAGTTTGTGCCCTGGGTGGGAGGGGTCAGCCACAATCTTGCCTGCATGCCTCAGGGTCCTAGAGACGTACAGGTCCTGGAGGGATGGCAGGTTGCAGCTGATCGCCCTCTCTGCGGAACGAATGATATGCTGCAGTCTGCCCTTGTCCTTGGCAGTGGCAGCATCGTACCAGATGGTGATGGATAAGGTGAGGATGGACTCGATGATGGCGGTGTAAAAGTGCACCATCATCTTCTTTGGCAGGTTGAACTTCCCCAGCTGCCGCAGGAAGTACATCCTCTGCTGGGCTTTCTTGGTGAGGACTGGAGGTCCTGGGTGATGATGGTACCCAGGAAGCGGAAGAACTCCACAAAGTCAACTGGGGAGTCACACAGGATGATGGGCGCAGGTGGGGCTGGGTTCTTTCTAAAGTCCACAACCATCTCCACTGTTTTTAGAGCGTTTAGCTCCAGGTCACCAGATGGTAAATCTCCCATCTGAAGGCGGACTCATCTCCACCAGAGATGAGCCCAATGAGGGAGGTGTCATCCACGAACTTCAGTAGCTTGACGGACTGGTGACTGGAGGTGCAGCTGTTGGTGTACAGGGAGAAGAGTGGAGGAGAAAGAGCGCAGCCTTGGGGGGAGCCTGTGCTGATGGTCTGGGAGTCAGAGACATTTTTCCCCAACTTCACGTGCTGTTTCCTGTCAGACAGGATGTCTGTGATCCACCTGCAGGTGGAGTCAGGCGCGTGGGGCTGGGAGAGCTTGTCCTGTAGCAGAGCTGGGATGATGGTGTTAAATGCAGAGCTGAAGTCAGGATCCTGGCATAGGTTCCTGGGGAGTCCAGATGCTGGAGGGGGAAGTGCAGGGCCATGTTAACAGCATAGTCTACAGACCTGTTGGCTCTGTAGGCGAACTGCGGGGGGTCCAGGAGTGGGTCCATTATGGCTTTCAGGTGGGACAGTTCAAGGTGCTCAAAAGGCTTCATGACCACAGAGGTGAGGGCAACAGGTCTGTACCCAGTAAATGTGTTATATTTTATGTTATTTACTAATTCTAGTGATTGAAGTTAGTGGTAAAAGGAAAAACTGAGAATTTGGGAAGAAGAGAATGTCAATATTCCATCTCCTGGCTGCACTGACTGCTGCTTCAGCTCTGCGGGAGTGGCTTTTACTCTGAAACGAAACTCAAGGAACTGAGCATGCGCAGTGCAGCCCAGAAAGGGAGCAGCATTCGACGTCCTGAAGTTTCGGAAGTCCTGCGTCTGTGACAGCTTCTGAAAAATTTAACTGACAAGATCCAGACCATAATTGGTTTATTGGCTGATTTCTCGCAGCATTTATCCAAGGTAAGGACAATGATCCTCTTTTACGTGTTTATTTTTTGCCTTGCTGATTCGCACTGTTGATAACGCGTCGTCACTTCGCGAAGGATGTAACTGTGTAATGTTTTAATTTGTAGATGAAAAGGGATAATAAGTAAACAACGAAGTTGACAATGTGACGAAAGGAGAAAGAAACTCGTGGGTAAGTGACAAGACTTTTCTTTTTTAGGTATTTGCAATGTAGTGTAATAGTTTGACCTGTGTACATTGTGATTTATCTTGATTTTGTTCTGCTTTTAAAGTGATATTACATTGCCCGTGCACCACGGGTTTGGCTCGACAAACACTGTATTATGCATTATAATTTGGTCTTCTACATGAGATTTGATATGCATGTAGTCTGGTGGTAAGGCAGAGGTTACTTCTCTATACCGGGGTGAAGTTTTAGGTTGGATATTCGGCGAATATTCACTCGGGTCCAGACTTTGCTGAGGTTCACCCAGTGTCAGCAGCGGAGTTAGCTCACCTCCCGGAGCCTTGCGCTGAACCGCTGGAAGCGGATTTAGGGACCGTCATTAAATTATTAGCATAAATATATTAATACTAAATAAATGCTTTTTTTTTCAATATCTTCCATGCCATGTGACCCAGTGACTGCATACCAGCAACAGATTGTCTTAGTAAACTGGAGAAATGAGACACACTCTTTTTATTGTATTTCAGTGCTTCCTCTATTTTATATGAATATTTATATGCAGAAATGATGATGAAAACAAACTAGTAGACTTCTCTTGACAAATTCATGGGTCACCCATGACAATTATGTTCTTGTGCACTGTATTTGTTGTGCGGAGGGACATTGCTGGCCATACCATATGAGGCACTCCGACTTCCTGAAGTCGAGCTGTGACAATTCTGACACGATGTGGTGGAGCATTATCATCCATGAAAGAAAGTTGGGGGTGTGCTGGCGGAATTGGGGGATGATGATGGGTTCTATGATGTCTCTGAGGTAAGAACGTGCAGTGACTGAGCCATCTACAATAACCAAATCTGTTTTGCGCTGACTGGTGATGCCTGCCCAGACTGTTGCACCTCCTCCAACAAAGGGAACCCTGGGGACCATGTTGACCTCGGCGTATCGCTCAACTCGCCTTCTCCAGCAACGCTGACGACCATCATTTCTGTGCAAGGTGACCCGACACTCATCAGTGAACAGGACGGTAGACCACTGCTGCATTGTCCAGGTCACATGGTCTTGTGCCCACTGCAAACGTTCACGGCGGTGTCTTGGTGTCAGTGGAGTCACCTGCAACAGTCGTCTGGCATTCAAGCCAAAGCGGTGGAGTCGGTTTCAAATGGTTTGTCTGGAAACCCTAGTACCCCTCACATCTCGTAACTGGGCCTGCAGCTGTGTGGCAGTTGCATAACGATGTCTGAGTGCATATGTCCTTAGGTACTGGTCATATTTGCGGTCTGTCACTCGTGGGGCTCCACTTCTGGGTCTGTCACGAACTCTGCCAGTAGTTCTGTGTCTTGATGCAAGTCTGCTGATGACACTTTGAGACACACCAAGTTCACGAGCAACATCTGACCGCCTGCCACCGACCCGAAGGCGTGCTATGGCCAGGTGGCGCTGCTCGTCCGTTAAGTGACGTCGTGTGTTCATGGCTGTTTGAATGATGAACTTGGAATGACTTACTGACAATACTAGCTTTTTATACCCACAGAATGTTGAAATTGATGCCACATTGAAAAGGGTTGTCTTTTAGTTTTTTGGTACTGGCCCCAATATGTAAGGCACACTGAGTGTACACAGTGAGACCATTACGTGGAAAACACAAAATGAGGTGTGTCTATCACCCCAATACATTTGCCTCCCTATCCCAAAACTCTCTGAAGTGAAACAAACACCGTATGTATGAAATCCACTGAGTCTCTCACAATATCCCTAAGTTATTGTGAGTAGTGTGTGTATATATATATATATATATATATATATATATATATATATATATATAGAAGTGTTGGTATAGATGTCCAAT
Source organism: Sparus aurata (assembly GCF_900880675.1). Lineage (NCBI taxonomy): Eukaryota > Metazoa > Chordata > Actinopteri > Spariformes > Sparidae > Sparus > Sparus aurata. The sequence goes on along the minus strand of NC_044209.1, from coordinate 16,135,116 downwards.
AGCAGATTTATTTTAAACCAAACATTTCATGAGGTGGTTTTTTTTTTTACTGATAAACACATACAGAGGATAAAAAAATCAATAATCTCAGGTAATGTAGTGCTTGATTTGAATTTAGACTTTTTTACCCCATGTAGCTAATGTATGACCATAAACCTCCAACATCATTCCCCACTGCACCCCACCACACCCCTGATGCTGGTTTGGAGTCAATGGGCCACATGACATGGAAGCCATTGAGAAAAAAATAATCATTTCTGCATAATAATATTCATATAAAATAGAGGAAGCACTTGAATACAATATAAAGAGTTGTGTCTTATTCGACCAATTTACTATTACAATTTGTTGCTGGTTTGGAGTCACTGGGTCACATGGCATGGAAGATATTGAAAAAAATGCAATTATTTAGTATTAATATATTTAAGTAATTTAATGACGGTCTCTAAATCAGTTTCCAGCGATTCAGCTCTGGGAAGTGAGCTAACCATCCTCCTACTGCTAACACTGGGTGAACCTAGGTAGAGTCCTGCTTGACCTGAGTGAATATCTGCTGAATATCCAACCTAAAACTAACTTCACCCTGGTCTTCTACATCACTTGCCAGATGGCAGCAGGGTGAACAGGCTGTGGTTGGAATGGGTTATATGTAGATTATAATGGATTGTTGAAGCTGTATAATGTTTTCATTTGCAGATGGAAGGTGGTAAATTAACGACAAAGTTAATTATGAGATGAAAGGACAAAGAAAATAATGGGTGAGTAATAAGCCAGCATTTTTCAGAACTTGCAGTGGAGTGGTTTCTGCAGTAGATTAAACATCATTTTACTGCTTTTAAAGTAATATTACCTTAATAAAACAATAAAAGATGTCACTGTCCTACACAGTGTTTGACTATAGATATTGCCACATGCCAATTCAGTAGACAATGCCTAAACCTAGGTCTGACACGCTAGTTTTTGCCTTTTGGTCCATTTGTCCGCATTTAAAGGTGCAGCGTGTAATATAGTCAGTAGGCGATTTGAGGGGGGATGGGGGGGGTGCCGTCCCCCTTGTTAGCAAAATGACCAAAAAGCATTCTCTTGTTAACCTGCCATCAGTCTCCATCTCCTAGAAGCATATAGTTTGTTACAAATCACAGGCGGTCGTGATCAGCTCCAGCGCACAGTCAAGCCGGGCACAGCCACTTTTGGTTCTGTCTGTATTTCAAAATAAAACACCCTGCGCAGACTCCCAATTGTATAAAAACGAAAAATGATCATATCAACAAAAGTTTGCTATTTATCTATCTATAAATGCACGGAATCTCTGTCTGTCTGTGTGTGTGTGTGTGTATGTGTCTGTTGGTCAAATATCTCTGCGGATCAGGATCACACTGACCCGAGACTTTCAACATGGCTGCTGCGTGGTTCAGTGGTGTGCATCTAAGCATTTGTTTGGACTGCAATGATACCGTGAATAAATTATTTCATAAATGCTTTACAAATTCCGCCGAGCATAGTCCACCAGAGCCACCACAGTCACGTGCGCACCAGAGCCAATCACTGCACACCGTGGCCACGTGCGCACCAGAGCCAATCACTGCAGAGCTCAAGCCCTCGACATACCTGAAGAAACAAGTGGATTTCTACATGCAGCGGCGCGAGCTGGACCAGGATTTTGCTGGCGGTTCGGTCCGTTCTGTTCTGTTCTGTTCTGTGCATCTAAACTGACTGCTGTGGATTAATGACATTAAACGAGTCCGGACCGAGTCTGTTTGGGTCTGAGGAGATCCGGAGACGCGCGGACAACAAAGTGGAATCGGAATCTGTGGCTGTTCGTGTGTAGCTAGCCGCTAGCTAGCTGCTAGCCGCTAGCCGCTAGCTACACGGCCCACCTCGCGAGGCGACGGACCGGCCGCATCGGCACGTCCAAAACCAGACCTAGGGTAAATAATGTTTGCCACGCTTTTTCGCGAACATTGCCGTCACGTTTGCTTTGTGTCTGGTGCAGGAAGAAACGGTAAAAACGGGCTTTTGTCACGAAAGTGTCCAAGCAGCAAGTTTGGTTGTTGAGGAACAGGAAGTTGTGGGAGGGACCTAGGCGGATGATTGACATGCAACGACGGTCGGTGTGTAGACAGCGATATTGAGAGTTGAGAGATTTGTGACATTTAGCGTGTTTGGAGTGTGTAGTCAGTGTGTTATGTAGTGTTTGGTGTAGTGTGTTTAGTGTGTAGTGGAGTCGGTTTTTCATTTAATGAGTCAGAATGAGGAGAAGCTGAATGTGGAGCAGGCAGACCTGAGCATTGCCTGCATTTAAATGTAAATAGTTACATATAACTTTGTAAATTTTTGTGTATGCACAAATTTAGCAAACAACAATTTATATTTGCATTATAAGTAAAAAAAAAAAAAAGGTTTGTTGTTGTTTATTTGTGGTTTTCACAGTAAAAAAATCAAACTTTTTCTACTCGGATTTTATGTTTTTTTTTGTGATTTTAGGTCCATTGTGTTAATACAGTTTGTCAAAATAAAAAAAATAACTGTACAGTCACAAATGTGAGGTTGTGCTAAAAATAATGACACCAAGTAAATAGTTTTTAAGGTGAAATATAATGGCAAAATCAAAAATAGTCAAAAACAGCCAATTATACCATGGAATATCGGATTTCACAACAAACCTAAATATCCCTGATGTCCCACCTTCAAACACAGCCTCATTTGGCCATCCATGAAAAAGCTCCTTAACCTCCCACTTTTTTATAGGAATACACTTTTGTTACGGGCACTGCACTAGTGTTCTAAAACTAAAACGTAACTTTTTGGTAGTATTTTTAAGTATGTCTTTTCAGAACATGGTGGCTTATGTTACGTTGCCAGTTGTCATTTTTGTGCTGGTTTATAGTTTAACCATTAGTGAGGTAGCTGCTACATTTCCTGACACCAGCTGTTTTATCCCTGTTGAAGCTCAATCTGCTGGACAAACTATGTCATTACACCAATTTTTAATTGCCCCAAGCATGTTTTTCTGCATTATACTTTTTAAATATAAGGTTTTATAACCTTATAAATCAGCTGAAAAAATCGGTCGAGTTCTACTGTTTTGCACAATGTTCATTGGGTGTCCTTTAAGGAATTTAGATGGTAAAACATACCAAAGGGTAATGTAACTTAAAATAACCCTGCTTGAAGTGTATTGTGAGAAACATGAGAAAACCCTGCCTGAATAAGCTCAGTCCACTGCATACAATTTAAAGGTGTATTTACTCTACTTTAATATAGTCATAAAAAGACAATTGTAGTAAGGAGAGAAGGAAGATAACTGGATAAAATGGAATTGAAGAATTAGAAAAGTCACAGTTATGGTTAAACATCCTGCAACAACGTCCTTTGGGAGGTGTACATTGGTGTGTCAGGGCTCCCATTGGGCCATTCCCCCCCCCCCCCCCCACAAAAGCCAACGATTCCTGATCCCAAGCCTCGCTCTCTGTAACGTTGTAAACCAGCTTCAGTTAGCTTAATGGCCTCAACTGTTGTGACAGGTTAACTGGCGTTCATTTTAACTTGCGAGGGTCCCAGATGTGCTGGTGGTGTTGTTTGAGAATCCTATTCTGGAGAGGGGTCCTCAGCCATGTCAGCTAACCAGGAAAAACATTCTGCTCATCGTTCCAAGTCATGTATATGTGTACTCGTTTTGACGTGGCTTGAACACTTCTATCCACACGGAGATGCCGGGCTGCGACTTGCAAACCACAGCTTGACGAGCGCTACAGAGCACAAATTGTCCAAAAGTGCATGTTGTTGGTCTCATATCTTTGTCGTAAATGTCTGTACTCTCAAATAACTCATGAGAGGAGCAGAGAGCGGCGTGGAGACCCCTGTTAGCTCTTATGTTAGCTGTTAGCTGCTCGCTGTAGCGCAGCGTCCAGGTTACCTTGTGACACCGGTTACCATCGGGTATTTTTCATTCTGCACTGCGTTCAAATGGTTACTTAAAGCCATTGATCCGAGCCGCATACATCGCTATTAAAGTCTGTGTAAAGCAAAATCAGCCATTTTCTTCTAAACACATTAAACAGGTCATAAATGTGTTTACTTAAAACATGTAAAAGCCATTCGGCCATGTAGAATTTAATTTTGGAGCTAGGCTCACAAACTGTTTTTCAACATTTCTGTGTTCAGGATTTAATGGGCGTGTCAGAAATCATGCAAATCATGGCCGCGTTACGTAACGCGGCCCTATAATTTGCATAAACCCGGCCCTGCTGCGGAAGTCGTATAAATACGTTCAGCGCGTCAGCTTCAGCGGTTCTCCCACTCGCTCTACAGTCGTGGATAGCATTGCTTACAATAGTTTGCAGTTAGCTAACCAGCCAACCAGTCAGCTAAACAGTCATGTCTCCTCCACATCGCTCTGCATCTTTCCTGGATGCCACAGTGTGCAGGGTGACAGGGCTGTTAGCTTATTTAAGTTTCCTTCGGATGACAACATAAGGAAACGGTGAATAGATTTTGTCAAGAGGAGCTAACGTTACTGTGGGGAGTTAAACATCACCACCAACACCTCTCTGCAGTGTCCACTTTACCCCTGACAGTTTCAGCAACTATCACCAGGTAATGTCTGGATTTCTGCAGAGTCCGTTGATGCTGGTCACTGGGACCCTCACGAACCGACCCTCTCCGTCCCCGGCTTGCATCCTCTCCTCTCGACGACAGCGAGTGCCACCAGCATAATGTGGCCGCCGCTGACCCTCTCCGTCCTGCTGACAGCGAGTGCCACCGGCCTTATATGGCCGCTGCTGACCCTCTCCATCCCGCTGACAGCGAGTGCCACTGGTGGTATATGCCGGTAGTATCACGGCCGCATTATTGGTGAGCCGTCCCAGTTTGAACGGATAATCCGGAGGCGCAGAGCGAGGGCGTGTCGGTCTGACAGTCTGATAACTGCACAGGTCCTTCACTCAACTAAATACAGAGAAATGTCCCACAAAGCAACGTTACATGACTGAACAAAAGTAACGTAGTAACTGTAACTGTCTTTGGTGACTTATATGAGGAAAACAAAAACCACAGCTGTATGTGGACAAGCGCCTGTCCTCCTGTCCGTCCTCCGCCTGTCCTATCGACTCTCCCTCACATTTCTGCTCAGAAAACAGCGTTCGTCACGCTTGTCACAAGAGTGTTTAACTCACCGAGTGTTTGACAAAAATAAATCGCCGCGACCGCCAGTCCTCCTGACCGAGACTTCAGGGAACTTTCCCCCCAGAAAACAGCCTCCGTCCCCGCGACTGACAGACGGCGTCCTGTTTACTGATGGTGATTATGTATAATTATGTCATTTAGCGCGAAAAACTTCACTCCGTCAATTTCCAGGATGTTTGGTGGGTCAGGATCTCAATCACTACACATTATAACAGCATCCATATGATTATTAACTGTCCGCGGGTTTAGATAGACAAGGGGAACACCTGGGGAACAGGGTCCGCGCGTCAGTGTGAAAACTGTACACTGTCATACAGCCTGCTGGTCAAACAGTCTGCAGAGTACGTTGACATCCAGCCCGAGCTCAGCGTGAGGTCAATCAGCTGTGGCAAATTGTGAGACGTCCAGATCAACCTGTGATACAAACACCAGTAGCGACAATGGTTCATAGGAAAGCCCAGACATGTATCTCACTCTCGATGGTAACATGTGTCAACAGTTAACCTGGATGCTACGCTCTTAGCGCTACAGCGAGCAGCCAACAGCTAAAAGCTAACAGCTAACTGCTAACAGCTAACATAAGAGCTGACAGCGGTCTCCACGCTGCTCTTGAGCCGCTTGTCGTGAACAAATGCTTCATACTGTTCCACACATGAGTTGTTTGAGAGTACAGAGATTCACGACAAAGATATGAGACCGACAACATGCACTTTTGGATGATTTGTGCTCTGTAGCGCTCGTCAAGCAGTGGTTTGCAGGTCACAGCCCCGGCATCTCCGTGTGGATAGAAGTGTTCAAGCCACATCAAAACGAATACACATATACATGACTTGGAGCGATGAGCAGAATATTTTTCCTGGTTAGCGGACATGGCTGAGGACTCCCCTCCAGATGGGATTCTCAAACCACACCACCAGCAGACCTGGGAAGTTAAAATGAACGCCAGTCAAATTCATTACTAAACCAGAGCTACATGGACAAATGTCAACAACTGCAGCTAACAGTTAGCTGAGCGGGCTTGCTGGTAGCCAGCAACATTCCTGTACAGTGTACAGGAATCAGCGCCGCTAGTAAGGCAGAAGTAGTAGACCCTCATCGAGCACACTCCTGTAACCAATCATGCTCTTGACTGAGGTTAGGACCTCCTACTTCATTAACATATGGACACAGAAATACAGAAATAAATAACTGTAGGTGAACAGAAATGTATAAATAAATAAAAAGCACACATTCTTTTATTTATACTTTTATTTATTTATTCATACATTTGTTTCAGCATTTATTTATTTATACATTTATTTATTTATTTATGCATGAATGTATTTATTCCTGTATTTATTTATATATTTATTCATGCATTTATTTATTTATGTATTTATTTATGCATTTATTTATTTATACTTATGTCAGGTTTAGTCCTTCATAGCAACCTACTCCATATGTACATATAATTGGCTCATTCTAAGATAATGACAACACGACTAATTAAAACATAATATTATATTCCATCTCTGCCAAGTCTGTTCTGCTAGATGCCTCTACATATTACACACTGTACCTTTAAGATGTGTGCTACTATGAAACATACATGAAGTGGAAGAGAACTACAGTGCCTCTCTGTTATGTAATTTTAAATTATGCTTTTTCTGTTTTTTCTCATTGTACAGCTGACGACATTGACCAGCCACCCAAGAGTTGGACTGAGTCTCAAGTAAGCACCTGGCTAAGATCTATTGGAGTGAAGGAGAATTACATAGAAAAGCTCTACGAGGAAGAAGTAGATGGACAAATCCTTCTTGCATTGAATGAGGACTTCTTGAAGACAAAGATTTGCATGAAATCAGGGCCTGCTCATTTGATTATTCAAAAGAGAGATGAGCTTGTCAACTCCAAACAAAAGTCTCAAGAGAAGAGAAAGGCCTCCAGTGCCAAAAAAAATGAAACCGAGTTAGAGCATGAAGATATTAATCAGAAATCAGTTCAATGTCTTCTTACAACAAGTGAAGATCCCCCAGCACAGACTCCTGAAAGAGATCAAGACGCCTTAAAAGAGAGAAAAACTGCTCCGAAACAATGTGTGTTGACATCAAAAGAAGACTGCAGACCACGACCATTTGATCAAGAAGGGATTGATTTCATTTATGTAAAGCACAGAGTCCTGCAGCCCGAATCCGGTGCTTTTAACCTGACATCTCCATGCCATGAATTTAAGTCTTTTTCTATAGCTGCTGGTTTGGATCGCACAAGACTCCAAGCTAAATTTGCGAAGGAGGTTCTTAAATTTGCTTGTGGCTGTATGAATATCAGATCAAATGGCACAATACACTTTGGTGTGATGGACAGCAAGGAGGATACAGGATATGTGCATGGTGAGATAGTTGGTATCCCTGTAAAAGAGAAAGACATTTATGTAGATGCTTTGGACTACATTGAAAGAAGCTCGTCTGATAAGGAGCATGTGCGCCAGTGTGTACCCCACCAAGGTTCATTGAGGTTATGGATCGAGATAGTACAGAAAAGAGGTACGTAGTAGAGGTTGACATTGTGCCTTCAGTAAGCATTGTTAAAGGCAAGGTGTTTAAAGTTCGTCTGCCAAACTTCAAGGAGTCAACTAACAAAGTTGAGTTTGAGAAAGAAACAATTCTGCGGAGGGTGGGCTCAAAAACAGAGCCAGTGAGTGACAAAGACCTGGGTGACTTTCACGAGCGAGTCAAAGACCGGGATGCCTTAAGAGAAGAAGCAGAGAAGAATCAGTTCCTCAGTGCCCCAGACTTCTGCAAAGACCTTGGAAGAAAACTCACAATGCTAATGACAAGTGGGAAGAAATTCATTGAAAAGGAGAAATGGTTCATTCTCGTTACAAACAGATTTAAACCTGAAGACCTCTGCAACATCGACTGGCTGCTTAGCATGAACATATTCTGTGTGTTTGACTTTGACCCAGACTCAAAGGTATCAGGTCTTTGCAGTAAATACCTTGAGCACCACACTGCAAACATGCATTCTCTGCAAAGCTATAGAAAATCAGGTGACATGACCATCAAAGAATTTACAAGCCACCTGCATCTGTTCGAGCAGACGAGCTGGATCTTTTGTAATGGCCAGACTGATTTCATAGGCAGTGAAACTCCATGTGATGAAATGACTTGGATTAAGACAAAAATGACTTTCCTGCGGGAATCTGTGTCTTTCATCTGCAAACAAATCTTGCCAAAAGGGACTTTCCAGGTGCTTTTTCTTCTCACATCACCAGTCGAAAAACCCCTCTTGCACACCTTTAATGAGTTTTTCACAGACATGGAAGGCCACGAAGACATCATCTGCATCTGTGAATCCCAGAAAAACTTCCAGAAGTGGCAAAGCTTTGCAGAGGGCTCATGTGGAACAGAAACTGTGAACAATTCCAGTGTTGTTGGGATGAAAATGAGTCACATTAATGCAACTCTGCAGCAAATACAACCTGTTAAAGCCCGTGCCAGCAAGCACTTGCCAATCTTTGTGAAAGGGACATGTCTTCTTGAAACACAGTTGGAAGAAAAGATGTACTCTCTGGAAATTTTGACAGTTGATCATTGTGACGAAACAAGTAAAGATTTCATCAATGAGGAGAAAGCAAACATTGAACAGCAATTCTACCGTGGTGGGAGAGTGAACTGGCTGAATTTCTGGCTTGCTGAGCACAAGTATGTTGGGGAGGTCATTGAAAGAGATGCTTATCATGAGGTTTCCAAACTTCTCAATGACACTTTGAGATGGAATGCAGATCCGACTCCAGTGAACAATATAAACATCTACCATCATCCAGGAAGTGGTGGAAGCACTGTGGCGAGACAAGTGCTGTGGAACAACAGAAGAGATCTAAGGTGTGCCGTTGTGAAGCCTTCCTACTCTGCTTCTCTTGTTGCACAACATGCAGTTGAACTAAGAGAATATGAAGAAAACGACCCACAGAGGTGTCTTCCTGTGCTGCTCCTCATTGAAGACTCTGACAAAGACTATCTAGATGATCTCAGGAATGAACTAGAGGTTGCTGTTAACACCAAAAGAATCCAGTTTGGAACTCTGTGTTTCATCCTGTTGAGCTGCAGACGATCACATGATCCAGAGAAGAAATGCAAGGAGTCTCCATTACAGAATGTGTCTGTCACTCACAAACTGTCTGCTCAGGAGAAAAAAAAGTTCTCTGGAAAACGACAGGTGCTTGAAGAACAATATGAGCCTCAATTCATCCTGACATTTGTTTTGATGAGTGAAGGATTCAATGTAGATTATGTTCAACAGTTTGTGAAACATTTGCTCCAAGACATCGATCATCAGTCTGCTGTCACTCGCCTGATTCACTATGTAGCACTGCTCAACACTTACGTTCAGAACTCTTTCATCTCTCAGTCCCATTGTGAAGCTTTCCTTGCTTTAACCTTTCACATGGAAAGGTTTCACCAGCATGAGTTTGAGAGATCACTCAGTGATCAGGCCAAACTAGTCTTCTTGCACCTCAGAGACGGCAAGACACAAATTAAATCGATCAGAATCATCCACCCACTTGTTGCAAAGGAAATTCTCCAACAACTTTTGGGGAGCCATAAAACCCAAAGCAGTTTGGCCAAGGATTTGCTCCGTGAGAGCGTGCTTTTTGAACACAGATTTGGAAGGGACGAATATCTCTCATTTTTGAGAGCCCTTTTCCTTCGGCGAGCCAGAATTAGCAAAGGGGACAAATATGATAGTTTCTTCTCCCCTCTGATTGAGCATGTGTGTGGGAAACGGAAAAGCCCAGACAAAGGAATTGAAAATGAGAAAAGCCCAGACAAAGCAATTGAGTTACTCAAGGAAGCCTTCCAGCGTTTCCATGAAGATCCATTTTTTGCACAACAACTTGCTCGTCTTCATTATACTTATGAAAAGTTTGAAGAGGCAAAACACTGGGCAGAGACAGCAGCTAAACAGCTACCCAACAACTCATACATACTCGACACAAAAGGACAGGTGTACAAAAAATGGTTCCAAGCAAAATGCAAAGCCATCGAAAATGATAACATACCAAAGACAGCTCAAAATACAGCAGGTGCTGTGGAGACTGCACTGAAAGCCATTGAGTGTTTTCAGGAATGTGAGAAAGCAGCTGAAGCTGATATGGACAATGTCAACGGCTCAGGGTTTTTTTCTGAAGTTGAGGTTGGATGCAGCCTTCTCAAACTGATCTCTTCATTGGATGTTTTTGCAAACAGAACCAATGGTCATTCAGAGTGCATGAAGTACCTGTTAACAGATTACATTCCAGAAGAAGTGGAAGATCCCTGGGAACCATTTCATGGCCGTTTGAAAAAACTAAACAAGACAATGCAGGATGCATTGGAATGGATTTCAGAAGACCTCAGCTACTTCCAGAGAGACATCGATGCAGATGAAGAAGAGACCCCTGAACCTATCGAAGAGAAGAACAGACATTCACTCACATGGTTGGCGAATAAATCTTCAGAGTATGGGAAGTACTTCAGTGAAACTCATTCTTCTGCACTTCTAAAACAAGGGCAGTCAATCCCAGCCAATCTGACTCCTTTCCAAAAACGCATGATCATCTATTACCTTGGAGGGGGGAACGTAACATCCATCCTCTCCAAGCTAACCGACCAGAGAGATGTAGTACCTCTTCTAGAGACCATCCTATCTTTCTACCCCAGCAATCCAAAAAAGGCCAAATTTTGCCAAAGGGATATTGTCAATTACATAGTGACCCACATTACACTGAATCGTCTCTCACCACAGACTCAGAAAGTAGCTCCTCTGAAAGATCTGCAGGCACTGTGTCATCAGTTCCCATCTGATAAAAGGAAATGCTTACCAAGTGCCCTGTTCTTACATACCTTGCTGTTCTGGCCCGAGGATCATGACGCAAAACTTGAGAAAGAAACGAAATATGAAATTGTGCAGTCGGCTGTTGAACACATGGAAAAAGTCTACTGGACCAAGATGAAGGACATTCCTCAGCGGAAGAGAAGGCTTTACACTCATTTTTTTCTGGGCAATGGAAATGGGTTGGATAAGTTTGTCCACAAAAAGAAGTTTGAAAGCATCACAAATGTGTTATCAGTTTCTGAGAAACGCATGAAATGGTTTAGGGGAGAGGCATGGAAAAAGCCAGAGATTGCTAAGCTACTGAAACCCGTTTCTGGATGGACTGAAGATGGAGTGGTTTACCTCGAGGGACCTCAGAAAAAGAAGTTCAGTATCCTGCCTCTTCGTGTACCTTCAGTGCCTCATGGTAATGAAAACATTACGTTCTACCTGGGGTTTACGTTCAGAGGCCCTGTTGCCTGCAACATTGTTCTGAAAAAGTAGTTTGTCTTTGAACAATGATCATGTCACATATGACTGTATGCCAGCTTGCTGAAGCACTGGACTGGTATCCAAATCATTATCAAGAACAAAAACAGATCAATTGAAAAGTGACATGCCTTCCTTAACATTTGTCAAGCAGGTAATATGTAAAAGACAAAACAAAAACGGTAAAGCAGTAATGAGCGTTGTTGTTTTGTAAGATAGTTTGAAACCTAGGTTTTGCATTTTTCCCTCTTTTATGTATATAAGCTACGTATGTGTGTGTGTGTGTGCTAGCTTTTTGTATATATATGAACATGGACTGACATAATTGACTAACTGAATTACGCTACAGCTCAATAGTTCTCAAATAGAAAATAGAAATGAATTTGTTGTCAATGGCTGACATTGTCCATCAGCCCAACCTTAATACATATGCAACAGAAAGTGTGTATAGTATACAATTTAATGGTTGTATGGATATTGAAAATACTTCAAAAATCTGAAGTCTGAAATTTGAAGATTTTAGTTTGATGTTGTCCCCGCTGAATACATCAACATTTCTGATGGGCTGCTGTTCACAATTTTTTCGTAAATCTTTTTTTATACTCACTTTTCTTTCTTTTCGATGATGACAATGTAGAAAGAAATCAACTCACATGCATCTATGCTCATGGGAATTAATCAGTGTTTCACTTTCAACAGTTAATGTGTTGTGCAAGATTGTGTACAGTTGAAGAACAATGTATAAACATATTGATATGCAATAGAAGAATGTGTGTACATGGAATTTAATGATTGTATAGAAATTAAAAATACTTTATGCAAACTATGAAAATCTACATGTCCTTAAAATAAAAAACAAACAAACAAATGGAGCCAGTCAGGCATGAATGTGCTTTTACTGCTATACTTTTACTTTATTTACCTTATTTGTTTTATTATTTTATATACTTGCAATGAATGGGATTTGTGATGAAGAAATATACGACCATGTAAACAAGTTACTTTAAATATATGTTAAAAATATTGTATACAATAAACGTTTCTTTTCTACAATTTTAATTATGTATTCCTTGAATACATTGACCTTTCAAGCTCAACAGATAGTGATAGTCTTTTCAGAAGATAGGAGTCGACAGTGCAGCTAAGGTAAAAAAATGTATGGCAGAATTGTTATGCCTACACTGGGGAAACAAACACAAATTGACAATTTGCAAGTTTTTGTTCAACTATTACAACATTGTCTGACACACTTTAATATTTTTGCACATAGTAAATTCAAGAAAATAATCTTAAAAAGAATGATTAAAAAACTAATACATTCCGACTTCGCAATGGTACGGGTCATATTTTCCAGGGCTTCATTCTCTTTTTTATTTATACATGGATATAGTCAAAAGAGGTTTGTTTATCTCTTTAGAGTAATATCCCCAATTTTTTCTTAATCATTTATCAAAATGGCTAGCTATTAATTTAATAGCTGAAAACTAATCGATTAATCGCTGCAGCTCTATTAACATGTGGTCAGAGCAGCTGGTATGCAGTGCATTGTGTTGTCTGAGTTATCTATTGCTTCAGTTAATATTTCTTAGAGTAGCTTACATTGTAACCTCTGTCTGAGTTTGGTGCATTGCTAAACAAAATCAGGAATTTTAACTGCAGCAGGCCTCTGCCAAAAAAACAAAAACAAACCCCAGCACAGTAACACAGCGAAATAGGAACATGTAAATATATGGAAAACCAGACTCTCATTTCAGGATGTACCCCGCAAAGTAACGAAGATAAGGTAACACTGTTGACATAGAGGGAAATACACTACCCATGAACACAAATGGATATGCAGTAAAAGTCACATTATCATGGGGGACCAAAAATATTCACAATATTCAGATACATCACAAAATAAACAATCAAGTGAAACACTATCCAAGATGAGACCAATATAATTTTTTGAATCTTTGCATTCAGTGCAGGAGATTTGTTATATATGTAAACAAACTGTAAGTTGGCTCAATGGCTGGAAACAGGAGTCAGTAGAAATGGCCCAGCTACCTGATGCCCCACCCTTCATGAAGCCTATCTCATGTTTCATTAAAACTGTAAACGCCCAGTGACTTTGCACTTTTCCCTGTGGTAAATGGTAATATGTGTCTCATCAGAGTTATATAACACGGTGTGACGGTGCTGCTCAGATGATCCCTGCACCTTTTTTTTTCTCCATCTCATTAACTCTTCCAGTCTAGATGATGAATCCCTGTTTTATGTGCATGATTCACAAATGTTTATCAGGTGCAAGTTGAAACTGCCTTGTTTCCCATTTTCTCAAAAACGAAACTTGGAGGTACTGAGCATGCGCAGTAGCTCCCGCCCTGCAGTTTGCTCTCAGATGACGGAGGTCTGGTGAAGTGTCAGGAGCTGCAGCGGTTTGCTCCCACAGTCTGACAAATGTCACTGCCGGTGTTGTTTTATTTTTGTTTATTTATTTAAAAGCAAGACGATTAAAAGCACACATGCCGACTTCTCAGCTGTTATCCAAGGTAAGAACAATGTTTTTTTTGTCAATGTTTATAGGGAGTGTGGTGGGTTTTTTCTCACTTATTGTAATGCTAATGTAGAAAAACAAACGTCTTGATATAAAGCCCACAATTTTCTGTGGCTGGACTGTATTAAAAACCCGTACTTACAACATTTAGACCAAATGAGTTGGGTGTTATGGATGTTTAAGTGTGTCCGGGAAGGATTTTGAAGTTATTTTTATGGTAAATGAATTTCAGATATGAGAAACTGTACTCTGACGAACTGTGTGAACTCTGCCTCATCTCCTCTTTTGTGTGTTTCCTTCCTGTGCTCAACATTAAGATCACAGTGAGTGCATGCTACCCAGACTAGTGGTTTCTCAATCTGCACAATGGTATGCTTTGGTAACCTGCCAGTTTAAGGTCTAAATTATAGGCCTACCTATTAATAGTGATGTAAGAAGTTGACCTATTCAGATTTTCACTTAAGTAAAAGTTGTAGCTTAATACCACAGTGTGCAAGTAAATGTACAGTATTTAAATCTAAATTTAAATTTAAAATTTAAATTTAAAGGTAGCCTTTATGAGAGGAAGGGGCATTATAAGAGTACATAAGTATTCATTTAAATAAAACTTTGTTATATTTTACATTTACTCCAGGTAACAGTACATTTCATTTAGTAGCTGTGAGCAAAGGCACAAAAAGAGTGTATGGGTGTGTAGTTAAATTCAGGAACTCACCAGAGACTCCCCTTCTTCTCTCTGTAATGTTTTTCATGAGGTACAGTACGTTTCCCCTCGAGCTCCAGTTAGGAGTCCAAAGTACAGTAACATAAAGTGTCCTTGGCCTTTTTGGCTTTATCGATAGGGCAGCTGAAGACTTTGACAGGATAAAGGATGAGGGAGAGGGGGAGTGACACGCAGCAAAGGGACCCAGGCTGGGAGTCGAACCCGGGTCTGCTGCTGTGAGGACAAAGTCTCTGTACATGGGACGCCTGCTCTACCAACTGAGCTAAACGGCACCCTGTCCGAAGGAGATTTTGAGAAAATAGCTAAGAGAGGAGACAGGAAACAGGATGAGAAAGGTAGACGACAAGCAGCAAAGGGCCACAGGTCAGACTCGAACCCTGGACCACTCTGAGCTAACTGAGCTAATAGGCACCCCAATAAATCCACTTTTTAATCCCAAAACTTTAAGTATCTCTGAGCTCTTCTTCTGTCAGTAAATCATTCCAGATCAGAGCAGACTCTGAAGTGACTCCAGGTGTTTCTTCTTCAGAGGGTCTAGCTCCACACAGTACTCTTTACAATTATACTACTCCCCTGTGAAATATGGTAGAGTAAAAGTATAAAACAGCATAAAATATGGATACCCAAGTAAATAACAAGCACCTCGTGGAGTGGAGTAAATGTTCTCCACCACTGGTTGTAATTATGTAATTAAGTGTACCTAGGAAACACTTAATACTTCGGTTTGCCTTGCAAATGTTTGAATAGAATAGCTAGCTATCTGAACTGCCCTCTACTTCACCATCCTGAGGTGTACATGAGACAGCGGTGCGCTCACGTCCCGACTCACTTCCTTCCTGCATCTGTTCAAGCTTCGTCTGCTCTTTTTTGCCGTCACCCATCTTCCTTTTTGAAGCTTATTCTATCTATTGCCATAAAGTCTTGAATTACACAGCAATTGACCACCAGATACCGACAATGAAAAGCCTTGGTGTGCAGTCTCTCTTGCTTTCTCTCTTCGTCTCTTGCGCGCTGACATGCGTGTCCGGTAGTGTGTTTAAGTCGATTTATTGAATGACACACCAGAAGCTTTCTTGTTTTTGTTCAACAATAACCTATAATATTTTTTTGTGGATTTTTTAATGCAGGATAGGATGCAGGGTTGTTTTTCTTCTTCTTTTCTTTCTTGATCCTGGGCTATTCATAAAAATGTGTGACTGTAGCCTCAGATGCCCAGGCGTAGTGACTGCTATAGCTACAATTTATACATTAACATTTATCAATTAATCCCAGACTACCCACATGATCTGTATCTGTCCCTATCAAATAAACCAGATACAATACAATACAATACATGTTAGAGAGTTTGCTCATGGTGATAAACAGAATTATCTGTACATCTCTGCAGTTTACCTGAGCTTTATGGATCTTTAAACCTTTTTTAAGTCATATTTTTTGTTTGTTCGACCAACAACTTTACCGTTATTGTAACTAAGTGCTCTCATAGCAATTTTTTTTTTCTGGCTGCAGGAGATTGGTGATTTTATCAAAGCTTTACAAACCAACCATAAAAAAAAAAATGATACCAGTAATAATGTGAATAATAGGGTGTGGCACACCTCTAATCTGTAAGCAAGATTTCAATGGATTTACTGTAACTATGTGACTGTGTCTCTTGCAGATGGAAGGTGAAAATAAGTCATCGTTGATGATGTGAGGAAAGGACACAGTAAATCACAGGTCAGTCCTTTATTCAATACTTTGAAGGTGGTGTACTAGTTTGAACTTCGCATTTAGTAAAAGTAGGTTGGGTAAATAGATAAAGAGTAACAAGACACTACAGACCAATCTGCAATGGAATCAGACCGGCTGCGACGCTCATCAACATGTTTTGGCATGCTTACATGTGCTTATATGCTTATATGTTCAATTAAAATAGAAAATAAATTTATAATTGAGATTTCCGAAACATAAAGTGAAAACTTCAGAATAATATACTAATGTATTAATGTGTTCATCACTTTAACTGGTTATGGGAGAGCTCATATTATTTGCTCAGAGGTTAATAATTAATTTTCAGTGGTGTTACTGTGAAACTGGACATGCGTCTCACAATGGACTGACTGTAACTGTGTAACATTGTCATTTGCAGATGGAAGTTGAAAATAAGTAATTGCTGATGATGTGAAGAAAGGACACAGTAGATCATGGGTGAGTGGAGTGGAGTGACAAGTTCATTTTCATGAGATGCCCTTTTTTCAGTATTTGAAGGAAGTGTCGTAGTTTGAACTGTCTGCATTTAGACAGATAGATAGACAGACAGACAGACTTGATTGATCCCGTGTGAAATATTTTGTCAGAGATTGGGAAAAAACCTGTACTGAATTTCCAGTATGCAGTCAAAAAGGAAGGTGGGCAGTAGAGTGAAGGTAGGCTTGATGGATAGGGCAGCAATGTAGCAGTGAAAAGGAACATCACATTTTCTAAATATAAGGCAAAGAGATAGAAAGTCAATAATAAATATACTGGAAAGGACTGTGATTTCAACTTAAGTTGAACAAACCAATTGCAGCCAGAAAAGTAGGATCTGAACCAGTCAAAAGGGGTGTCATTTGCTGTTTTTTCCATTACATCTGCCAGCTGGGCTTAACGTAATTTGACTCGGCACCGCCGGGGCTTTGCATTTCAATCACAACTGGGCTACTTGCATGAAGGTGTGTCTTAAACCAATGATGCACTTGTCCCAGTCCCCACCACACTCTCGAAGATTCACCTCTAACAAAGTGGCTCCGTTAATTCAGTTACAAACACATTTCCTTTACTATATATAGCTTTAATAAAATAAGGTTCAATGTTTCTCCCAGTATTTTCTGAGACTGTGGCGGGGGGGGGGTAATATTTATATATTTATACTTATGTCATAGGCTACTTTTTTTTTTCTCTGGTTATAATGCTCTCACACAGCCATCAGGAACTCTAATATTGTAAAGAATTTTTTTTTTATTATTTGTTTTAAGAGAGGAGTTATATAAGTCAGAGTCCTGCACGGATGAAAAATAATGTACTGTGTCGGACACAGATGCGGGTCGGGTTTTACGATTGCCATTTTCAAGTTGTTACTTATCATCAGTCATTATTAGCGACACAAATGATAAGCATTTATATTTCATATGAGCTCATTCATGCGTGCTTGCGCCCTCCCTGAACTCCCATTCACCACGCTGTCTTACTTTCACTTTTAAAAATTGCGTCCCTCCAATTTTCCTTCGGCCGTCGCTATCAATTTATAGCGGGTCGGCTCGGGTACGGAATGTAATTTGGGCTACTGTCGGAAAACGGGTGGGATCCGGTGACCCGTGCAGGACTCTGCTCTAAGTGACCATTTTAATCCTCTAGCTAATTATCAAGCTAAATATCCAACATGCTAGTTAACGTCAAATACTGCGGTGGAAGACGATGGTAAAATATTTCCTTTCTCTAACACTGGATTTATTTATGCCTGAATTTTTAAGGTGTGGCGGCTTTTATTTTGCCGTGGCGGTGCGCCACAGTCAATTACATGTAGGGGAAACCCTGAGGTTATTAAGTAATTTACAAGCTTTTATTATGAAGCAGCATTACAGGAAATGTGGCATTTTCACCAGCAGTAACTAAACATGACTCTTGAAACAACTGAAAGCGAACATGATTAAACAAACACAGCAGATGTTTTAAAGTACAAACAGGATGAGGGAAACTAAAGAGATTCAGTTCGAAGCTACAAAAGTCCTGAGCTTCACACAGACTTTTAAAAATGTCATTTTCTCTGGTTTCCTGCCCAGACATCAGTTCAGTATCGATTTTAGGGGTAAACAGGTGCTTGTTATGGGTTGGTCACAGTCGCAAGAAGTCACCCCAGCCTGATTGGAGGCAGGGCTGCTGCAGCTTGTCCCTACTCCCAGGTCTATCGCTGGCGATGGAAAAGAAAATCTGAGCAGTTTGTTTTGACTCTGTGCAGCCACAAATGCTACTGGAAAAACAGCAATAGATCCCAATAGAAGCTAACCTTTCTTGGGGGGTGGTATGTGAGATGGTGTCAAAGGCTGCACTCAGATCAAGGAGCAAAAGTATGGTTTAAAGCCCACAGTCAGCTGCCATCAGCAGATCATTAGTGATTTTTACCAAGGCTGCCTCTCTACTTTAAAAGGGGGAAGATGAACTGAAATTGTTTGAACAGATTGTTATCAGTCAAGTGGTTGTGAACATAAGTAGCTTTATCAAGTATTTAAGAAAAAAAAGGTACTTCTGAAATTGTAACCTACACCAGGGTTCTTTAGTATTGGATTTATAGCAGCTGTTTGGAGGGATGATGGAACAAGACAAGAAGTACGAGAAGAATGTACAACATAGGGAAGTTGGAAGGTAGTGAGATTCTTGGTAAAATGTTGGTTTTAGACTTAATGAAATGGAAAATGTATAATAAGTGTGAATAAGAACTATTGTGCTTCTTTGATTCTGATCAAACATATTGCTTTTTTCTTTTTTTTTCCTGACTATACAGCAGACAAACTTGACCAGTCACCCAAGAGCTGGACTGAATCTCAAGTAAGCACCTGGCTAAGATCTATTGGAGTGAAGGAGCAGTACATAGAAAAACTCTATGAGGAAGAAGTAGATGGACGTATCCTTGTTACACTAGATGTGGCCTTTTTAAAGACAGAGTTTTGCATGAAATCAGGGCCTGCTCATTATATCATTCAAAAGAGAGATGAGCTCATCAACTCCAGGCAAAAGTCTCAAGAGAAGAAAAAGCCCCCCAAAACTGAGTTTGAGCAGAAAAATAATCAGAATCAATGTCCTTCTACAACAAGTGAAGGTCGTCCACCACATATTCCTGGAAGAGATCAAGATGACTTAAAAGAGAGACAAACTGCTCCGAAACAATGTGTGTCAACATTGAAGGAAGATTGCAGACCACGACCGTTTGATCAAGAAGGGATTGATTTCATTTATGTAAAGCACAGAGTCCTGCAGCCCGAATCCGGTGCTTTTAACCTGACATCTCCATGCCATGAATTTAAGTCTTTTTCTATAGCCGCTGGTTTGGATCGCACAAGACTCCAAGCTAAGTTTGCCAAAGAAGTTCTTAAATTTGCAACTGGCTGTATGAATATCAGATCAAATGGTACAATACACTTTGGTGTGATGGACAGTAAGGAGGATGCAGGATATGTGCATGGTGAGATAATTGGTATCCCTGTAAGAGAGAAAGACATCTATGTAGATGCTTTGGACTACATTGAAAAGAGCATCTCCTCTGACAAGGAGCATGTGCGCCAGTGTGTACGGCCACCAAGGTTCATTGAGGTTATGGATCAAGAAAGCACAGAAAAGAGGTATGTGGTTGAAGTTGACATTGTGCCTTTGTTAAGTATTGTAAAGAGCAAGGTGTATGCTGTCCGCCTGCCAAACTTCAAGGAGGAAACTAACAAACTAGAATATGAGAAGGAGACTATTCTGCGGAGGGTGGGCTCAAAAACAGAACCAGTGAGTGACAAAGACCTGGGTGACTTTTACCAGCGGGTGAAAGACCGGGATGCCTTAAGAGAAGAAGCAGAGAAGAATCAGTTCCTCAGTGCCCCAGACTTCTGCAAAGACCTTGGAAGAAAACTCACAATGCTAATGACAAGTGGGAAGAAATTCATGGAAAAGGAGAAATGGTTCATTCTCGTTACAAACAGATTTAAACCTGAAGACCTCTGCAACATTGACTGGCTGGTTAACATGAACATATTCTGTGTGTTTGACTTTGACCCAGACTCAAAGGTATCAGGTCTTTGCAGTAAATACCTTGAGCATCACACTGCAAACATGCATTCTCTGCAGAGCTATAGAAAATCAGACGACATGACCATCAAAGAATTTACAATCGACCTGCATCTGTTCGAGCAGACTAGCTGGATCTTTTGTAATGGCCAGACTGATTTCAAAGGAAGTGAAACTCCATGTGATGAAATGACTTGGATCAAGACAAAAATGACTTTCTTCAGTGAAGCTGTGTCTTTGATCTGTAAACAAATCTTGCCAAAGGGGACTTTCCAGGTGCTTTTTCTTCTCACGTCACCAGTTGAAAAACCCCTCTTGCACACCTTTTATGAGTTTTTCAGAGACATGGAAGGCCATGAAGACATCATCTGCATCTGTGAATCCCAGAAAAACTTCCAGAAGTGGCAAAGCTTTGCAGAGGGCTCATGTGGAACAGAAACTGTGAACAATTCCAGTGTCGTCGGGATGAAAATGAGTCACATTAATGCAACTCTGCAGCTAATACAACCCATTAAAGCCTGTGCCAGCAAACACTTGCCAGTCTTTGTGAAAGGGACATGTCTTCTTGAAACACAGTTGGAGGAAAAGATGTATTCTCTGGAAATTGTGACAGTCAATCATTGTGATGAAACAAGCGAAGATTTCATCACCGAGGAGAAAGCAAACATTGAACAGCAGTTCTACCATGGTGGGAGAGTGAACTGGCTGAATTTCTGGCTTGCTGAGCACAAGTATGTTGGCGAGGTCATCGAAAGAGATGCTTATCATGAGGTTTCCAAATTTCTCAATGATGCTTTGAAATGGAACGCAGATGAAACTCCAGTGAACAGTATAAACATCTACCATCATCCAGGAAGTGGTGGAAGCACCGTGGCAAGACAAGTGCTGTGGAACAACAGAAGAGATCTAAGGTGTGCCGTTGTGAAGCCTTCAAACCCAGCTGGTGTTGTAGCACAACATGCAGTTGAACTCAGAGAATATGAAGAAAAAGATCCACACAGGTGTCTTCCTGTGCTGCTCCTCATTGAAGACTCAGAGAAAGAATATCTGGATGATCTCAGGAATGAACTAGAGGTTGCTGTTAACACCAAAAGAATCCAGTTTGTAACTTCATGTTTCATCCTGTTGAGCTGCAGACGATCCTATGATCCAGAGAGGAAATGCAAAGAGTCTCCATTACAGAATGTGTCTGTTACTCACAAACTGTCTGCTCGGGAGAAGAGAAAGTTTTCTGGAAAACGACAGGTGCTTGAAGAGCGATATGAACCTGATTTCATCCTGACATTTGTTTTGATGAGCGAAGAATTCAATGTGGATTACATTCAACAGTTTGTGGAACATTTGCTCGAGGGCATTAACCGTAAATCTGTTGTCACTCGGCTGATTCTCTATGTAGCACTGCTGAACACTTATGTTCAGAATTCTTTTATCTCTCAGTCCCATTGTGAAGCTCTGCTTGCTTTAACCATTCACTTTGAAATGTTTCACCAGCATGAGTTTGAGAAATCA